>NC_056482.1:6710681-7443958 GCF_008729295.1 Plectropomus leopardus
GTGCTGCAACATCTCTTTTGTCCGTCCTTTTTTTCTTGAGCATCAGTGAATGTTGCCCAATCACCTGTTGCATTAAGATTTGTATCACTGGAACATCTATTTAGATATTTATGCAATTGCATGACACCAAATCCTGCAAGCACTGTCACCCACCACTAAGATCACCACTGAGGTATTTTTTTCGGAGGTATATGTCATCAAAATCATGAAATAATTGCATTAAAATAAGATATTGTATACGCCAAGATAACTTGGCTTCCTGATCACCATCATTTCTTGCGTGTTTGTGTGTGGGTGGTGAAGTGCATGTTGTTGACTACTAAATCTTTATTGGTTCTCTGATAATGCCACCAGCTGAGGAAAGCAGGCAGGCAGCTGATGTTACTAGTGGACTGCTTGTAGTTCATTTATCCCAAGACATCAGCTCCTGTGTGGTCGGCTACATTTAACAGTGGCCATCCATCATGATGTCGGCTAATCAGTTTCCCCTTCACCCCTATATATTTTCATCTTCATTGCAAGATTATCCCAGCAGAGGAGGGTGGCATTTACATTTAAATATTAATTGACCCTGTGTTTACTTTCTTCCCTGAGACAAATGAAAATGAAAAGACTTAGTCAATCAACGCATTGGGAGAGGAAGAGATACAGGACGAGATGAGGACTGAGAGAAAGAGAAAAGGTGAAGGAGAGGAAGAGCAGGTCTGGACCAGCGTGCCCAAAATAGGATTAATATTATGTCCTTGTGTTGTTCAACACAAACAAAAACAGACCTGATCCAATTCAAAGGGCAATATGTCAGTCAATTCAGGTTGGTGATTTTGAAAAAAAAAAAAAAAAAAAAGAGAACAGAGATGCAGCAGACACAGATTTCCTCATGTGCTCTGTCGACAGGCCTAAAAACTGCTCTTGAGATGATGGTCAAAATCAAACATAAATTCTAATTCTGTAATAAAATGTTTTGTGACTGACAAATTCAATTAACTAATTAGAGGAGAAGTCCACCTGATGATATGGAGGTCCAACACTCGGCTGGAGAAACTTTAAAAAAAGGTGTTGCCCTTGCTCCCAAACACACACACACGGGAAGGTAGCAAATGTTTGCTCCTCCTGTCACATGCCAGTGTGCCCTGTGCGTGGCATGATCCCAATCATTTGCTGTAACTACATGTAGTGTTTTGTTGTGTTTATAGTTCTATGTAAACACCATTTATTTTACATTACCGTGTCCCAAAATTCCCTAGCAAGCTCAGTTTTTGCACCTCTGTATTTCTAAAACTGTGTACGCCCATGAAAGCAGTGACATACAGACGCACTGTGCCAAGCTAAGGTTCAATAGAAACTCAGTTAGGAGTAAGTTCAGGGGAGGGTAGACCGAGTAATGGATTCTGAGTGTGTCTGGGCTGCACCCAGTGCGCTTTGTCTCTGCATCCTGTAAAAAGAGTTCATCTGATAGCCTGTCTGGGATCTGATATAGTCTAAAACCTGCTGCCCATACAGGCGTCAGAGCACTTAGACTTCTAACACACTGACTGGCTGGCTACCTGTCTGGACCACAGGGGACTATGTTTGTACTGAGAGCTTAAGATAGGCTCAATTAATGTACCGCAGCTCCAAATAACAGTGCTTTCAAAGTCCACATCCTGCCGGGTTCCTACAATCACATGTGCAACAACAACAGCACGGTAGAGTGCACGTGAACTGGCGGTAATCCTCACACAGGCAATAATACCCTCTTTATGATGTGTTTCCACTCACATTATTGTAATAACCAACAAGCAAAATGACCCTAATGGCCAAAGCTTCTGACATAACCTGAAACAACAAATAGGTTTCTCAGGAGAGGCCTCCAGCTAATGCTCGAGTTAAGCAGCCTGTCTCTTTGCTAACAGCGTTTTCCTCGGTTACCGCCCTGCACAGTGTTTACACAGCATTTTGCTTTGCTGTTAGACCAGCATTTACAACAATCAATATGCTTTCCACTTGCAGACTGGCACAGCATTCACTTGTTAATAATGCTCTCTACCAAACACACACAAGACCTGTGTGCAAGTAGGCATGCATGGAAAAAAGTAGAGCCAGGCAAAGACATAAAGGGGGATAAAATGTTGCACTCAAAATGTTTGACAATATTTAGCTCTGTGGAGCTTTAATACTTAAGATGCTTTTAATGTGATATAAAACCTGTCAAAATGAGAGGAGTAGCATATTTTACTGAATGTAGATGCCTCCAAACAGGAAATAAGGGTTTACTGAGTGGTTTGAGCACGAAAATGCAGTAAATAAATAGCCCCAGTTTGTTTAGAGCTTGTTTAGAGCTGCAAAAATGACCAGTTGTTAACTATTAAATGAGTCGCCAACTAATCTAATAATCAATAATTTGGTTTGAGTAATTTTACAGGTTACAGGTTAAATTATGTTTAATATAAGTTTCTCATTGCCATTACGCTCAACAAGGAAGCACAGATGATACAACATGCAACGTGCTATCTACCCCTCCCAACATCAAACCAAAACACTCTACTTCAGTACACTTAGTTATCTCATTGCAAGATGGTTAGAAATGCCGTTTTCAGACCAGAGACAGAACTTCTGATAACCCACAGGTCTCGCGCTTGGAGCCACTTTGGTTTGGTTGTGAAAGAGCGTGATGGCGAGAGAGTCTAGATAAAAAAAAAAAAAACAACAGTACGTTGCATCTGCAACATGACAGCAGGTTACATGACGAGTGGGAATACTTCAAACATGTCAGCTCATTTACCCCAACATCACCCAAGTGAGTCAATAGGTGAAACTAGATGAAAACGAGGAGCAAAATAAACTACAAGCTAGAATTTTCCTTGCAACATTTAGGAAGTATTTCCTCACTGATTCAGACAGGGCTTAAGCCATCACCGCAGTGATAGGTACATTTATAGCTGCGAGCCTGATTTTTTACATGAAACAATATATTCAGATCCCATTATGACATTCCTCAGTGAGCTTATTTCAGCCAGACTGAAATTCCTGCTTTGTACAAAAAACAATAATAAAAAGCTGAATTATGTTAGTTTCCATACATTTAAAAATTAAAAACACAAGGACATTTTTCTGACATTAAAAAAAAAAGACTGTTTTGTTTATATTTGTTTGTGACTACAATTCTATATTTTATGTTTTATAAGGGGCTGTGTGTGTTTTCTATGCTGTAATGAAGACGCCCCAGAAGAAGGGTCACTCAGGTAAAGCGCCATCATTATTTAAAGTCATTACACTTCATGAAGTTCATCTAAATAAAAAAATGGAATCACATAAAAATGTAAAACTTTTTTTTTTAAATCAAGGAAATCCCTTTGGCATTTTACTTTTTTGCTCTATGGAAAATGTACCGTACTGTGACACCACAGTGTTGAGTTTTGAAATTTTGTGAACTGTTACACAACTGTTATGAAACCAGAGAATGGTACAATAACAGTAACATGAACACAGACAGATAGGGTATAACTGATAAAGCCTTTTGGACATGAACTTGCCAACTGATGAGATGGTTTGGTAAGAGCTGAACACAGCGGTTAGACAAGTGGGTTGTAATTGTGTACTTGAGGTGAGGTGGCAATACAGAGTTTTCATCATATTTATATCCCTGCAGAGTCTCAAAATTCAAGCCTCACAGCTGGCTTGGCATATAGATGAGGCTAAAATCCAAAAAAGCTCAGCGAAACCGACCACTCCGCAAGCACCTGGACCCCGAACTCTAACATCAAAGCGGAAAACATCACAGTTAACATCGAAACACGTACTGCTGTGCACACAATCGCACACTTATTGTTCAAGCTTGATTATGAAACACATGCACTGCAGAGACAGGCAACCGGACAAATAAGCCATTATTCATGCATCAAGCTTCGCAAAATAAAGTGTCCATTATTCCCACTGCTCTGGCGCTGACTCAGTGGAAAGGACCACAGGCTCTGATGAAACAACTACGTGTCTGTCACACTGCAGAACACTCTGTCACGGGTCTGATCGCTCATTTGATCTGAGCAGATGTGGCGAGTCTTTCTCAGTGCTTGGCGGGAATAATGAGGCACCGTCAGCCAAGAGAGGAAGTTAAGATCTTACCGCAGTCTGTGTCAGAATGTTTTGCCGATTCATGTCTCTGTTCCTCATGTTATTCAGCAGTACAATGGCATTTGTGTTTTATGTCAACCTGTGAAAATGTATGTTTATCGTGCATCAACCCGCCATCTGTCGATTGTTGTCTGCATCGGAGTGAACAGTTGTGCAATGGGTGGCAGGAGAATATAGACAAGAAAGCAAACGTCTGGCCCTCAGTGAGAGACAGAAAGAAGAGTTTTGAAGAGGAGACAAGGGAAAGAGACGAGGGGGATCCTGTCAGATGCTGCTGGTGCAGAACGCTGAATGTGTGAGCCGAACCACTGACATGTGGCGGCAGGCTTCGGGGCCCAAACACCAATCAGGGAGGCGAGATATCCAGTCAACAGAGCAAACCTCATTCACTGTCGAAGTTGGACACACTGCGCAGAAAGAATGATCTCTGGAGATGAAGACTGTGGGTATGGTTGTGAGTGAGTGAAGCGAGCTGGAGTTCCAGCAGCCTCGCACCAAATTACTTTTCAAACGATTTCTCTCATGCAGAAAAAATTGGGAATAAATTCACAAGTTTGACCTCAGCTGTTGCGTCTTTGTGATCCCGATCATTTGGTGTAAGATGGTCATATAACTTAGTGCAAGCTGTCTTAAGTCATTCGTTTTCTTGTCTTGACGTGCTGACAAAGTCATATGTTGAGTATCATCAAAAGTTTTTAGTCTTGGCTCACGCAAATACTTAAGTCCAACGACGTTAAGCACCAAAAGAGAAGCAGCTAACTGGGTAGACAGTAAACTTCAAGGAGGCGCAAGAGTGTGAGCGAGTCTCAGTTCTGCAGTGGACACTGGTGGATTTGAGTGGACAATAGTCTTTGTGTTTGTTTGTGTATCTGATCCACCTACTGACACGGTTCATCTCACAGCCCTGTGATGTTATCCCGCCCAAAAAGGAAAGATAACTACGAGCAAGAGGAGTGGACGAAATTAAAGTTTGTTTGCAAACACGGTTAAGGATGTTTGCAGCCTTTAGCAAGCACACGCAGACAAAAATGATTTAATTCACCGAGCCGACTGCCTGCAACTTTTAAGGTAGAATGTTTACTTGTACTGTTAGTCAATGCATGAGTCGACAATGTTAATCCATCAACACACCTTAAATTTTAGTATGACAACTTTGATCATTCAGTTTTTGAATTGTCTCTTTTGAAATGATTGGCTCTTTGATCATTTAAAAAAATAAATATTAATTTCAACCTGGCTGTGTGAACTGCATATATTCTAATCCTCCAGCAGTAACCCCTGCTGTTGCCTGAGGAGGACTCAATGCACAAACTCACTCCAGCCTCTCTTTTGTTCTAGAAATATCGGTGTCCAACCCTGTTTATTGGACAATACATGAGGTGCAGGCTTCTTTCTGCATCAGGGAAATAAAGTGAAAGCTGGACAGAAATCACACCCACAACAGATCTAGGGTTGAAGTACGGGCTCTTTTTTGTTCCAAAGATACTATATTGAACGTTTTTGGTGGAAATGCAGATAAGAAGTGATACTGTTAGATCCCTTGTCTTTGCCAAATATAATAAATTGTGACTAAACTCCCACTTTGTCTTTAGAATTGAGAGGGTATAAGACTTCAGGTTTTTTTTAAGGCCTTTCAAAGGTCTTTTCAAAGTCATGTAGTTTATGGTGGGCATAATTTGACAGCCCCACTATAATTCCCTTTTCCAATAACCCCCTGAGGACAATTTCCACACATCATATTTAGACACTGAATCAAAAACCCCCTTTCTGCTCATCCATCCGTGACCACTGTGAGTCCTGATTGGCTGCGTCGTACAGCCGTGAAAGCGATAACAAAGACAGTGAAAGAGGAAAAACACAAAAATGTGCGTTTAAACAGATGGGTTACATAGATGAGTGGGCACAGTCAAGTCCGTGTTGGTCCATATCCAGTGCATTAGTGCTTTGCAGCACCTGTGCTGGTTGACGGCGTCGGCTCGTTGGGCTCTTACAGAGCCAGCGGTCTAATGCACGCAAGACAAAAGAGAGATTATGCTGGGAAGAGGAGAGAGAGAGATGCTGCCCCAGGCATTGCTGCGCTAAACAAGAGGGAATAAAAACTGAAGCTACGGTGTGACCACTTTTGTGATGAAAAATAGTTCGAGCCATAGATGGGAGCACACATTAGCTAAGAGTATAGAAGGACAAAGACGGCCTTTCATTTACAGGGAGGAAGGGAGCTTTTAAAGGCAAGAATGAGACAACACGCACACACTAGGCTCACAAACACATACACACACACACACACACACACACACAGGAAAAGGAGGGAGTTAGCTTTAGTGTTTAGTATCTCCTAAACGATCAGCTCCTCCAGGAGTCTGTTTTGGGAGTCTGAGGGGATGCCTGACTCAGAGCACTGGCAGACACACTACGTTGTGGGAAAGGTTGGCTGCTAACTGAGATCAGGTGGTTGGAGAACAACTGTTGGGAGAGCTAACGCAGCCACTGAGCCAGGCTGTAACACACTCACACACAGCTTGATTACAGTGAGAGCGGAGAGTCCCTGCTAGGCTGGGAGGTAATTCAGTGTAACATCTGCTAGGACACTCACTGCAGGAGACCAATACGGAGCTGCTCTGGAGCGGCCCCGGCTGGGGTTTGGCGCTGAGGTCATGTGCTGAGTGAAAGAGAACAGAACAGCTGGCCGCGAATACAACCACTGGACGGAGGAGATCGCACCAGCAGCTGCAGAGCACAGCATGCCAATTACCTGAGATGATCTGTGAGGGCTTTTTTTTTTTAACACTTGTGGTGACTTCATGAGAGAATTCATTTGTGCCAAGCTCGGCAGGATGTGACACATTGGGTACGCTTTCTTCTCGTACTATTTCTCCTCCCAGTTTGAAGAGTCAAGAGTGAAGGGGTCATTAGAGAAAATTATGTAGCTTCTACAGTACAATGGACTCTGTTAATCAGAAAGGAAGGTGTGGGTATTTGTCCACGGCTCTATTCACGGTGAGGCAATCCAGATAGGACAGTCAAAACACTGCACTGACAGAGAGTGTATAATGAGGTCAAAGGTCGCACTAATGAGTAACTCCTCAAGTCGCAGCTATAGTCAGAAGGCAAAGGTCAAACGTCATTCTAATGACTAATAGCCTTCCGGGAACTCACCGATGTGGCATGATTGGTATATTGATTTAAACATTCATTTATGGGAAAAAAGCCATCATGACTGAATACGGCTGCACTGGAATACACACAGTTTGTTTTTTTGCCGAGTGGAATACTGTCTCATGACTTTATGTCCCTCGCCGAGACTAGTCACCCACGCACATTCACACACATGTATCCCCCAAGCAGTACCAACACTCACGCACACATGAAGATAGAAGCTGCCAGAAATGGAGCAGAAGAGTAAATATGATAGCGACTGATTATGCAGCCCACCCGATGTCTTTTAGAAAATGCTTTTACCATTATAAACTGTTGTACTTCAGAGCCTCACTGAAATGTCAATACAGTGTTAACTAAGCAAATACAGCATATATAAGATATACTATATAATGCTGTTTGTGTCATGTCAAGATAAGATTTTGAGCTATATTCCATTTAACCAGTCCCTGTTTTGTTGATTCACTGAGCAAGAGAAATGATAATTCCTCTTTCTTTCTGACTCACATAACTCATCATTACAATGCAAGATTAAGAGTTTTCTTCCCTTAGATCGCTACATCAGCAGCCTACATATTTATATTCTATTTTCCCCTAGGGCAGGACAATATATAGGAATCATGTCAATATCTTTAAATAAAAACATCGTAGATTTTTGATTTTGTAATACCATAATTATCCTTTCCTGGTTTTAAAGGTGGCATTATAGTGAAGTGATGCAGTTTTCTGAACTTATCAGATTATTCTACTATTAACCTTTACCAACAAGTCTTTATGTTACTGATGATTACTTATTAAGAATCTTATTGGACGATGTCCCACACATTCATTTTTTGTGTGGCAGCCCACAAAAACATCTGCCGCCAAAAAAGAGATTTTCTATTTTTGGAGCTGGACAATTCAATAGAAGTGCTGTTGATATACATACTGTTTGGTTATTGATTCGCACCACACTCTCGGAGTGCAGAGGGTATTCTGGGCAGAATGGAGCGGCAGAACGTCAGCTGCATTGAAAATGAAACTTAAACCTTCATTCTGCTGAGTCTAAAAGTTTGCATTCACTTGCAGCAGCTGCTCCTCTCATCCACTGATGTGATCTGATTCTGGTCAACCCTATAATATCGTTGAAATATTGATAATAAGGTATTTGGTCAAAAATATAATGATATTTGATTTCCTTCATATTGCCAAGCCCTATTTTTTACCTGAACACCAGGGACATGGACATGCACCATCACTGCTTAGACAAGGTATTAAGAAAAAAGAAAAACAGTCTTATGTATGTTTTCATTTCACTATCAATAATTTGAGTAGAAGGTTCAGTGAAGTCATGGGCCAGGAATTGATTAGTTAATAAGCATACAAAAAGAAATAAACCAAAATCAATACAACATAATCCTCTATTGATTTTTGCTTATTACAACATATACTATGAAATAAAATGTGTTCCAGCAAGGGAAAAAAAAGAACGCTGGTTTGAAAATTTGAATTTTTTTATTGTGATTATATGTAAAATTAGCTGTCATAACCTTTTCTTTAAGTATAAGCAGCACAGCAGTACATCTCTGCATTCACCCAAAGTGTGAGGAAATTAATTAGCTGTGAATCAGATGCCTGATTTGCAGAAATATGTTCGAGCTGATGGCTGGTTCCTGTTTGTGATAATTATAGGTGCTTTTAAAAAGCAGCCAACTCGGTCCACTTTGCCAACAGAAAACCTTGACAGGTCAGAGCTGATTCATTACTTCAACCCTAAGAAAACCGCAACAAAAAGAAACATCTTTTTTACTTTCCGCTTTGTAATTCAAATTACCTATGACCACCATTTCCGCTCGGTACTCTCATTAATTCTGCACTAAAATACCACGGCAGAGAGGAGAGCGGGGCAGCGGTAGGAGGAGGCGGAGGCAAAGATAATGTAGTTATCACCATAAGACAGGAGATAGTGAAAACGCTGGCCTAATTGAGCAAATGTCTGCCCAATTAACTGACTTATCATCTGGCTCTGGGCCATGCAGCGATCCTAAATGTTAAACCCTGAAGGGCAGCGAGGTGTCAGAGTGGTTTCAGACAATGTCCTTCAACATTAGAACCTGACTTTACTAGAGAAGAAGAGATGACTTCCTGACATGAATCAGTGAGCTGCTACACTATAAAATGCCACTATTTGTTATGTCACATTAGTAACCCTATACTATATAGAGAGCGCGCGCGCACACACACACACACACACACACAAAAATACACACTTTACACTCCGAGTTAAACATTTCCCATTTGTTATTCCTCATTAGCCATTATTGATTTGTCATTTGACTGCATCAACTGCAGCAAAATAAGTACGCTTTAATCACAATTAACTCCACAGCGACAATAATAGACTATAAGGAGCAAAACAGTCACATATCAGAGGGTATGACTCAGCTGTAAGAATACTTGAGGCATGCCAAGGTCATGGAAATAGTGTGTGCATCTGTGCTCGTGGTAAATAGCCTGTGTATATATGCTTACACACTATAAAATCTGACAAGTAGATTTTACTTTAAAAAAAATCTAAAAACCGATTGCCATGACAAATGTAGGTAAATATATATATTAATATAAATTTATCTTTACTTTACATCTAATTTTTCAGTTTACTTAACGAGTAGTTATATTTACTTGATTTAGTAATTGTTGCGGCTTAAAAATGACAAGTTTAAATAAATCAAGTTTTTAAGTTTTAGCAACTTCAGCAAACCAATATCACTGTGCTATATCTGTATTCTGCAGAGTGCAAACTAGTCAATCATGTTGGCATTTTCTAAAATGTGATAAGAAAACAGAACTCACATCTCTTTAACTTCACCGTTGGCAAAATCCTCTTTGTCATGAGGAAACAAGTCAGACTTGTTTTACTGAAGTTGCTATTACTTGGAAAGAACAAGGTAATTTCTATTGTCATTTTTAAGTTGGAACAACATCACAAAATTAAGTACATGCAACTAAATTTAAAGTGAATTTACAATGTAAATATTAGGTAAACATAAATTGAGATTTATAATTATATTTACTTTCCTTTTTCAAGGCAATCAGTTTCCAAGATGATTTTAAGATCAATTTGTCAGATTCCACTGTGCACAACACCAATCTATTCATGTGTGTTTCTGAGGCAACAACAGACCAAAACACATACATAAAAAGGCATTATTTTCAATCTGTTTTTCAGCATGAACTGAAGAAAATATAAATTAGTAACAAGCAAGAAAGCTTTTTCTCTTGATCTCTTGCATAACTGTTAAGTGCTCAGGGAACTGATAACACCATGTGCAAAGGAATAAAGCATATGAGGAAGTGTGTTTTTCACTTCTTGACCTGAATATTCAAACGCCCCTGTGGCTTTGGACAAAGAAGCAAGCGCAACACTCAAGTTCACGAGCAGAAAAAGAGGGCAGAGACTTTCTTCCCACACAACATACACACAAAAACTCTGAGGGGAAAACAACATCTAGCCTATGATCTCTGCAAACGCTACTTTCTTCCACTTTATACCAGTTTTTAGAGTTGCATTTTTATCAACACAAGATTTAGACAGGTGAAGTAGCTTCAGCACATAATTGGCTCTAAATTGTGAAGCGCACTGTCAATACAGAGATCTTATTTGCACTAAAAAGCCAAGACCTGCCTCTGGCACTGAATAGTTTTCATGTTCAAGTCCAAACGCGTCCTCATTTTTTTCCCCTAAGCACCTTTCCTCTCCAACTATTCAGATGTGCTGCACTTTTTCTCTTTTTTAATTAACTATCCTGACCTTTCTTTACATTTATAATTCATACAGAAAGGCCTTTTTGGCATTTGTGAAGCAGAAAATAGTTAGATGAAGCCACAATGTACAGCCCTGTGTGAACCGTGGGTGGATGCAGAGACAGAGGTTTCCAAAAAACCACAGCTTGTAGCAGCGCTGTAACCATCCACAGCAACAAGCACACACATGAATAAAGTATTGCAACAAAATGACACTTACGATCTACTGAATATGTGAAACATGGCTCAGCAGAACCTCTCCTAGCTGGATCCCCAAAACGTGCAACTCCACTTTGGGTCGCATTCCTCACCAGCGGCTGGTCTCAGTGTTTTCCCGACTATTTTTGAGTCTCTGGGAACGTGGCTGGAGCCTCTGCCCTCTGAGTTACACCACACCGCTCCCAAAGGATGTCTGTTGCTACTAACACACCCCTCTCCACATCCCATTTAAAAAGACAGTGCTGTTATTTGGGACAAGCCTTTCCACAGTCCTGAGGAACATTATACTGTGATGAAGCAACAAATATGATACTCATGCCATGTACCTATGAAAGTTAAGTGTTTCAAATACAATACAGCTCCAGTTTATCTATACTATTCATTATTTTCAAAGAATACTATAATCTTAAAGCTTAAAGTTCACCCCAAAAATCAAAAATACATATTTTATCTCTGGCCTGCAGTGCTATTTCTCAGTGTAGATTGTTTTGCTGTGGATTGCAGATTGTTGGAGATGTCAGCCATAGAGATGTCTGCCTTTTCTAAAATATAAATGAACTACAAGGCACTCGCCTTCTAATACTCAAAGCCCCAAGACATACATTTGAAAAACTCAACAGCAATGTCTCTTTTCAGAAAATATGACCAAATTTCTCAGCATAATCCGTGTTGCAAGCAGTTTCATGTAGGAACTATTTTCTTTCTACCGAACTACACCCAAAAACTTAATCACTGCTAAGGAGGAGGAGTGCATCTACTAATGAATGAGAGGGTTGTGCTCATAACAGCAAGAGATGTAAACATTGAAGGTGTCCTTCTCTAGCTACATAGCTATGGTGCTAAGTTAGCTCGCAGTTCCATCTGCGTGGTGATATGGTTGGCAGGTGTAGTTCGGTAGAAGAGAGGCTCACAGACAGTGCAACATTTAAACATTTACGACATCTTCATTGGCTGAGCTGTAATTTTAGCTAAGTGCTAGGTGAGCTAGCAGTAGGCGCTTCTGTCTACACAGTGATACAGTTGGTGGGTGTTGTTCAGTCGAAAGAAAATGGTTTCTACACAAAACTGCTCACAACAAGCTCTGTGGATTATCTGAAGTAACCAGGTTATGATTTCTGGAAAGAGACATTGCTGTTGAGTTTTTCAAATGTATTTTTTGGCGCTTTGCGCACCACAACCCATCTAGTGCCATCTAGTTCTATCGCACTGGAGAGAAGTCAGACATCTCTACGGCCAATATCTCCAACACTCAGCAACTTCCATCAATACAATCTGGATTCCTAAATAGCACTTCAGGTAAGAGGATTTTATGCATTTTGATTTGGGGGTGAACTGTCCCTTTAAACCGATAAATTATCCTACAGAATCTATCCTATAGCAACTGAATGCTCAAACATGTATTTATAGTAACCTTATGAAAGATTTATTTGTGTCTCTTTTGACATCACTGTACTTTTTATTCATAGTTTTTAATCTAGCCTATAGTTCTCCTCTGGTATTTGCATAATAATAACCTTAAATTTAAACACTGCCAAAGTAAATGCTCACTATGTATCTAAGGTACCATAATGGACAGTGCTGACTCCTTCTGTCTCCGTTCTTAATAACAATAAATTAAACCAAAAAAAGGGGAAAAAGGGAAAGAGCTGACAGCCTGATACACTATGAAGTTATTTAGGTGCTACTGTGTGAGGAAAAAATAGCAAAATCTATAGTTTTTTAGCTGAAGTCAGTCCCCAGGATAAACAGTTCTTCTGTCATCATCAGATCTGTCCCCCCTGCTTTTTCTCACACTGACATAGACCCCAAGTTGGCAGCCAGGAAGTCAGCCTGCCTCCTCCTCCCACCGTGTTTCCCTGTAGCAGGAAACAAAGGCTCAGCCTTCAGCAGCATACTCTGTGGGAAAATGCTGGGTCCTTGGCCGGAGAGAGGGACTCCAGGAAAAGGGAGAAAAAAAGAAAAAAAAGGGGAGAGGAAGGCACAGAAAAAAGGAAAGAGGGAGCAAGAGAGAAAGAGGGAGAAAATAAGGCCAGCCGGTTTAAGGAGGAGACACACTGCCAGATGTATTGAATGGTTGTTTTCACATAGCTGGAGACCCAGTGAGAGAAGACTGATGTCACATCTAAGACAAGCTGTCAAGAGACGCTTCGGATCAAACTGAGGTTTGAGCAAAAACAAGCCGAGCCACAGAAATGCCAGTCATCGCCTGTGAAATAATTACATGGAAACAGGTCCAGTTAGGCACAAACCACTTTCTGTACTTATTAAAATGCTTTTTGAACGACAGGAGAATATTTCAGCTCAATCATCCAACACAAAATTACATAGACGTCATTATGTAAAAAAGACTTAAGTGAAACTCTACAGGAGCCAGTCGCAGCTGTCTACTTCAACAATAGAATTCATTGTGAACTTTTACAGCAGAAAGGGCTTTGCACCCTATTATAGATGGACCGGTTCTCCAGCTCCAAAACAATTTAAGTATCATTTGGGGAGGTGAAACTGGAGGAGGTTTAATGTACTTGTTCTCCCCGATGCTATGGATTTGAGTTGCTTGCTCTTATCACAAGTAAACAGACCTGCGTGCCTTTGCGGTTCTGGAGAATGGCTGGGTAAAGGTTAACTACAAAGCCAAGGCAAAGCCTGGAGACTAAACACTAGGGGGATTTCCTCATTCCTCTGGTCTGGGTCATGATAATATCATTCCTCACAGGGTTGTTTGGAGTGTGACTGCTTGCAAATATAATGCGGGATGAGGCGGGGCTATTCTATCTATGGGAAGTTTGTTTGTAATCACTGTAGCAGCAGAGGAATGCACAAATCTATCTTAACATCTGTATTATGCATAGGAAAAAGCTACAATAGCCTTCTGTACTCCGCAGTGAGTCATGTGTCAGCACAACTTCTACATGTATACGTGCATGAGGTTTTTGTGCATGCACACACACAAACACAAAATCTATTTGTAGTTCATGTGATTTTGTGAAAAAACTCCATGTCAAATTGTGCCAAGGAGTATGTGGGTGGGTATGCGCGTGGTCATGAGCAAAGTGCACAGCGGCAGACAGTAACAGGACGGGGTCATGAAAGAAGGTGGGAGAGATGGGACTCTCTGTCTGTCTGTAGGCAGGCCCCGAGAGGAGAGTTATGTTATTATTCTCTTGCTAACCGCTAACCTGTTTAGAAGAGCACCACCTGTCTGCGCAGAGGTAAAGAGAGCGAGGGGAGGGAAGCCGAAAGACATAATTGGTGGATACAGGCCATTCCAGGCAAGCTTCCACAAGTCTGCATCGCAGAGAGGTGGGTGGAGGATGGAGAGAGGGTGAGACGTGTTGGACAAGTAGGTGTTGATAGAGGGCAGGCGAGAGGAAGGAAAAGATGAAGAGACTGACAGGATGGAGAAAAAAGCAAAATGCGCTCACATCAACATTCCAGTGAGAGCGCTCAAGTATCGAGAATATCAATATGACTGCAGGTTGTATGAGGTACTTTTCTATAGTTAGTGTGTTACCTACAGCAGTGATACTCAACTTATGGCCTGTGAGCCAAAAGTGGCCCTCGGTAGGGTGCTGGGTGGCCCCCAAAATTATTGTGCAACTCACAATAAAAATAAAGTGATTTACACTGCAAATTGTTTTTGCACTTTAGTGACAGTGTGCATAAAACAGCATCAAAATAGAGGGTTTTTTTTAATTAAAAAAAATGGAGGATCCACCACACCCATTGACAGAGGCCCTAGCTATAGACAGTAATGTCCCAAAATCCTAGAAAACTTTTAAAATTCTAGAAATGTCCTAAAATCTGCCAAATTGTCCCTAAATCCTAGAAACGTCCTAAATCGTATAAGACTAGGGGCACACCAACTGCCATCTAGGTGATAGACTGTACATGGATAAGCACCTTGTACAACCCCACTTCAAAAATCCAAACTATCCTTTAATGCCACTGAATCTGGGCTGCAAGTTGAATTAGACACCTCTGCTGTTACTCAAAGTTTGTCTCTCCCTTTAATATATCTGGTTGTATGAGGTCATTGTTGGCCATGCGGCAAAAGAGTTAAAAGATCTACCTAATCCAAAGACGGCGTCTCTCTGTCTAGAAGCAGGCACAGGAAGTGAGAGGAAATGGTAAGCAATGAAGGCATTAGAGATCCATCCCTTTATTCATCCCTCTATAGCCTGTCCTCCATTTCATTTCATTTTTACAAAGCAGCTTACTTTAAAGCAACAGAGACGGGGCAGTGACATCAGCTCTCCTCTGAGTTTGTTTATGTAAAATATATATAGACAGAGATAAAGAGTTTTGTATGAGGGCTGAAAGGACAAAACGAGACCTGTAGGACTGCAGCTTGAAAGCTCTCCTCTCGTGTTGTTCCTATTGACTCTGCACTACAGCCTTCAGGGCAGGAGAGAGCGAATGAGTGATTCAATTATTGACAACGCTGCTCCATCATGAGCATATGCTGCTCTCTCATCCTCTCCCAGGCACGGTCGAGGAGATCCAGAATAATGCTGCTGAATGCCTCTGACACAGCCTACTTCAACCATCTTTCATTCAAGCCAGATCGGAGTCGATATTCTAACCTCCAATTTGCCGACGCGCGTCACAAATTTCAAAGCATTAAACTCACTGAATACGAGCTCTTCAGAAATGACGACATCTTTATGTGAAACCTGTCATTCTCTCTGCCTTTCATGCTCTAAATCCTTTTCAGATTGATCATTTGGACCAAAATAAGCCCATTGTGTGTTTGTGTGTCGAAATGTCCATAATCCTCTGTACATGTTTTAACCCTGTGCACTTGAATGTAATTGGTGGGTTCAAATCAAGCATTTTAAATGTGATGTCAGTTCAAACCTCCTTCTCTAATAAATAAATAAAAAGCAGGAAGTATGGGGCATGTCTAATGAGAAGAAACTACTATTTATTGAAACGTAACTATTTCTGTTGCAAATATAAAACCTTTGGAGGATGTAAAAAGACAGCAAAAATACTTATTTTATATTTCAATTTCAAAACTTTTCCATGAATTTACATGGAAACATAATAAAGTTTTTCCTTGCCCCACTTGCCTGGTGTTTTGTTGAAATATCAATTTCAAACTCTATTCAAACATAATTTCATCGAGCTGGCATACATGAAATGAGAGATGGAACCAAGGAAAAAATGGAGAAGGTAATCGAAACGTCAAACATTGATACATATTAGAATTACGATACATCAACAGCTACAGAAAACTGATTTGCCAGTATGCTGCATTATGTGCATGGTTATCCATAAAAGATTACTGTAAAATATGTATTACACACAACAAAATTAAACCACTTTTCCAAAACTTCTGTGGAATTTCTACTAACTTCAGGACTTTTCCACTCCGCCCTGGTATTTTAATTACATATCACTGCTGTCCTGTGAAAACTGTGTTTTAAATTATCAAAATTTAAAAAAATCTCTTTGTGACTGATGGGAGGGGGGCATTGATAATACATTAGAAAATGGCAAGTTAATTAAAGGATTAATTAAAGGAATACTTAACCACCCCAAAAATGACCAAAAAAACCCAAACTTTTAAGCCTCAGTGCTCAACGAAAAATCCCAAACCAGAAAATTTAGACGTTCACATTTAACAACAGCAAAACCATATCAAAACTAAAATAAGAATACGAAAGTATTGTGTGACATTAGTGTTTTATAGGACTAGTTCGGATTCAACAAAGTCACACAATAAATAAAACAAACCGATTGAGGGAGTGGTAGCTCTTCCGTGTTCAAAGATGTAAAATTACTGTTTTTGTCAATGGAGTCTGGTACACCAAAAATGCACGTACATGCAAAGTACTCAGCATGTGACTGGATAAATGAGACTTTAATAATACTGCACGAGTTGTGTGAGCATTTGTTAACAGATATAGTTTTGCTGTTATTAGAGATGGACCCCAATTACTTTAATTTATCTGGAATTTACCCTGTTTTGGGGTTCGTTCACTGTGGAGGCATGTGAGAAAAACAAAGTTTTCTTTATGAATTCAACATAATTCAATACAATTTTACGAATGAAGAATTTCTTCAAATCACATAACTCTTGGAATACAACATTCGCACAGTAGTCCTAAGCAAACACGTGTGTTTGCTTGTATGTCCATACATGTGTGGTCAAGATTAAGTGTTTTTGATTAAGTGCTAAACCGTGGTGGTTGCCCCCTCCCCCTCTGAAAACTATCAGCAATTCAGACCTATTGACCCCCAGTGGATTGGCCCATGGGTGTGGCACTGACCCCACTCCTCCCTCCCTGTCATGCGTCTGATCAAATGCTCTGCTCCACTTCACTGGCTCTCAGTAAATCAATGGACATCGCAGAGATGATCTATGACAGAGTAATTAAACAGATGGGAAGGAAGTAGCGGAAAGATGCCGTACGAAGCTAACCTCTGCATTGATCCTTGACTTTCCCAGCAATATAGATGCGTCCATGATATTTTACATCATAATACATCATGACTTTGCACATTACATAAGTTCAGTCCAAGCAGGAATTAAGAGCAATGTCCTGGAAGGTAAATGAGTATTGCATAAGAGGTTTAGTCACCCAGAATAAAGTAGTGCACAACATATTGGGAAATTAACAACAGCAGGCCCTTTTATGCTTTGTCTTAATTTCAGTCATCTTATTAGCTTTCCTTTTTTCACACTGTTTGTCTCCATCCTACTCTAACAATCTCCCCCTCTTGGTCCAACTGCATGTTAAAGGCTCTGATAATGACTAACAGCTCTATTTATTGCTGTGACATCCTTCGTCTAGATTTCTGGTTAGCTCTGACCTAAAAAAAACAGACTGTTGGAAAATGCCAAAACACATGCTCAGCATACATATCTGCATACAGTATGTGCCCATACATAAATATGTGCAGAAACATTTGCTTATGCATGTAAACATATACGGTACCCCAGGGTGCGAGAGGCAAAAAAAAAAGAGAGAAAGGAATCACACTGTTCCTGCATACAAATACAGACTGACACAAATGTTCGGAGCATCATGTGTAAGAGTCGAGCTGGGTTTTTATTCTGGAGGGCTCAACAGCAGGCTACAATCAAGAGGACCACCGGCTGAGCTCTCACAGTGAAACCTATCTGCATACTGCAGTAAACAAGCCACACAGCTATCAAACTATCATTTATGTGTTTACTAAACCAAAGATGGCTCTCTCCCGTGAAGCTGAGGAAAATAAATGTTTGGCTGCTGCTCCAGACAAAACTGTTCCGCACAACTCTTCCGCTGTAATGTGGCGGCTACTGACGGTTTCTTATGTCTCCTTAATGAGACACATTAACTTGCAACCAACTGGAATAACTTAATTATGCTTGATGTGTGGTTGCTGACTAATTTCATGTATGTAAGAAGCTTGTGTAGTATGTTTATGCCCAAAACTGCATACGGTGCATCCACTGGATCGCGGATGTTTGTGGAAAAATCACAGTCCGTATAATGTATTTAAATCTGAGGGCTTGCATGATAATTTGTGCTGAGTGACTAAATTGTAATTATAAAATTACATTAAAACTAATACAGAAATATAAACTCTGAGGCCTGGACGACATGATGACTAACCACCAATATTAGCGTTTCCACTTCAACGTCTCAACACTGTTGCTATCGGAGACTCCCAAACTCCTCGGGACACACGCCTCTCCTTCTTCAAACTGCTAATTGCCTCCAACATATGACTCGCGCAGAGAACGCCAGCCAAAAATCAGCTGTCTGACCTCACAGAGTGGCCCAGTCATCTGATTTGTGTTAGCTGGCTGCCCTCCGTCACACAGGCCAAGCTTTGTGTGATGTTGCTACATGTAGGTTATGGTCACAATCCGATCCCCATCTCCGCTTCATCATCCCTGGTGTCATATATAAAATATAACCAATGCACCACTCTGAATGGAAGCCCTTAAGGGAGTTAAAAGCAATTATATAATAATGACTGAGCAACCTGAATGTACGCAGGATGTAGTAGAGTGTGTGTGTGTGTCTGTGTGTGCGTGTGTGTGTGCTCCTTTGCATTGTCAGTGACAGAGAGAAGCAAAGAAAAGAGGAGGGCAGCACAGCTGGACGGCACACAGAGGCAGAGGAGCGTAAACAGTCTCAATGAAGCATCTCCTTGTCCACATTTCTAGTCGTTAAAAAAAAACACCCTGCATGAACCGACACACAAAGGACGGCGAGTGACATGTGAAAAGCAGTGTTACACTCACCAGGCATTGTCAGAATTCCACAGAACAATCAGGCCGAGGGAGAAACTGAGCCAGAACAAGAGAGGGGATGAAAAAAACAGAAGAGAGGCAGGGATGGATAAAGGCAGAGGCGATTTCAAAGCTCCATTTTCCCCCCTCTCTGCTGCCGATGCTGCTCGCCTCTTCCTTACTTGTGCTTCTCTCCCTCCTTCTCTCCCCGACTCGTTCTCTCTTTCCTCCTGCTGCTGCTTTAAGACAAGGGGTGGAGAATGAGCGCTACAATGCTCTCCCTCTCTCGGCTGCTCCCTCTCCTCCTTTCGTTCTCCCACCCTCTCTTACTCACCCTGCACAGAGCATGCCCTACTTCCTGTGTTGTCTCTGAAATGGGACGCACTCTCTTCTCTCTTTCATTCAGCATGAATGAATTTAAGGAGCAACCCCCCTGACACTTGACTCTGGTTTGGGGATGATGATCCCCTCTTTCTCCTCTGTTGCCTCTCTTCCTTACTAACTCCAGCACTCCCTTTCACTGTCAGTGATTGACTGCACCTCCCATTTCTGTCTCCTTGCGCAGGGAGGAGCCTGCATATGGTGTGCGGGGGGGGCTGGATCACATGTATGTGGGTGTGTGTGTGTGTGTGTGTGTGTGTGTGTGTGTGTGTGGCGCAGCCTAGCTTGGCCCTACCTCCCCCGCCTTCTTGTGTGGCTCCAGTGGGAGTGTGTGTGCTCTTTGTCCTGTCAACTCTGGTGCGAGGTGTGCTGCTCTCCCTGTCAGCCACTGCTGCTGCTGCTGCTGCTGCTGCTGCTGCCTCCGCTTGGGACTCAGGAGGGGGGGTTGCATGTGCCGGCAACCTGCCCTGAGCGTGGACTCGGTTCAGCTGGGAGACTACGACTCACGCTGAGGCTCAGACAGAAAAAACACTGTACATATGAGGCTGGAGCTCAGATTTGGCAAAGTGACTTGGCTGATGGGGCCAGCCAAAGGGGTTGGTAGTAGTGAGACTGGAATGTGGGTGGGAGGGCTTTGCCATGCTCAATTTGAGCTGGGATTGGTAGACTGGCAGAGCAGATAGGGGTGAGTTTGAGGCTATTTCTAGAGCTGGCAAAAAGGGGATAAAAGGGCCGGGGCGGGACACACACCGATAAGGCGCGGCAGCTGTGGAGAGCTGGTTCAGAAGAGCCAGGGCCGCTAATCTGCACTCCCTGCACGTCTGCAATGATGTCATCAAACATGACATCACCCTTAGCCCCTTATTTTCCCAGACACATGACACACACAAACACACGAGTGCACGTGTAAACCAGATGACCACACAATAGGGTGTGGAGGAGGGTACAAATTCTGAGCTCTGAGTTCACACC
This sequence comes from Plectropomus leopardus, assembly GCF_008729295.1. Lineage (NCBI taxonomy): Eukaryota > Metazoa > Chordata > Actinopteri > Perciformes > Serranidae > Plectropomus > Plectropomus leopardus. The sequence goes on from NC_056482.1 coordinate 6,731,536, forward strand.
CTTTCAAAACAAAAGGTCACAGGCAGCAGCACATTGTTAGCTTTTCAAAGACTAAATTATGAAAAGTATCGCAGTAGTTTGCTGCTGGCCACCTGTTTCCTCCTGAGGCTGACAAATAGTTCTGCCTTACACATATCTGGTGACAGCTGATTCTAGTTTTGCTACGTTTCAGTCAAAATCTGCGAGTTTAAATTCTTATTGTAATAACTGAGGCTGTTTAAATCCCCAAATATTCATACAGTAAGTATTTGTGGAACACAGCTTAATACAGTACATAAATAAACACAGTGACAATGACTACACATTCTTGTCTCAGAAGACTTCTTGAAAAAAACTACTTAGCTGTAATAGCATTTGCACAGACCAAAAAGCTGATTTTAATTCAATCTCAGCATGGCATGTTGTGGATTATAGATTAATGACTTGTTCTAACAGCGAGAGCAACGTCAGGTGGAAACCAGTGCAACTCTTCTGCAATGACAAGAGGCTGATCAAACTCTATGGTAAATTTTGAAATCCTGGTTTGTTGTGTTTTTGTATTGCATCACATTACATTATAATAGGTCTTCAGGATCAGAATCAGAAATACTTTATTGATCCCCTGGGGGGAAATTGTGTTTTTTTACAGTCCCTCTGCTGCCAAACATAGAAAATTATAGCAGGTAGAAATAAGTACCATCACAAAGTATGTTAAAACATAAAATATAAATACAGTAATAGTAAAGAAATTAACAATAGTATTAAAATATTAAAAAACATAAGTATGTATAATGTGCTGTCCTACATTATAAAGGGCTTCCTTTGGTTAGTTTATTTCTTATTTTTACACAAAATGTGTTAGTGTTTGTTTTAATTTACGCCTCACATGCAAAACACAGTTAAGTTTACTTGAACTAGTGTAACTGTGAGTAAATATCGATACTAAGGATGAGCAAGCACACTATTGGTAAGTACACTATTATCTGTATCTGTCTTTCTCTGTTTGACCCTGAGCAATGAAAGAAGAAATAACCCCAAAATAATGAGAAATAAGTAAATAGTCTCTTCCCCTCTCCGCCCCTGCCTGCATGTCCGCAGCTTCCTGTACCAAAGACTAATGTAAAGGTAAGGAGCACTCACTCTGCAGTAAAATCTGGGGACCAAAAACATCCCCAGAAGTACAGTGCACACAAAAACAATGAAAAAATACTGCTGGACTTGAAGCTATCATAGTTGACTGAGGGCACTCTGACTGATGATTTGAATCTCTGACTTTCAAAAGGCAGCCCAGGTTGAGATATTGTTATCTATGTGTTTGATGCCTCATAAGGAAGTTGCTGCCTTCAACTCAGATCCAAAGTCTTCTAATAATTAAACATCACTATTTGCCACACATCTGAATTACAACACAGTGTGCGTTTGCATGAGTAAAATGATCAGTTTAACAAACCTTTGCATGAAAAATAAAATTCTTAAAATTGTGCAGAACTGCAAGTGCAAACAATGACGTGCACAAAACCCTGTGAATGTGTCATATAAAAAAGAAAAAAAAGACACTGTTTTTTTTTGACAGAAAGGACAAGAGTGCAGTCTGAGTGCAGGGAGCTATTTCAGAGGGTTTGTAAATGCACAATGAAAAGCCAAACATACAAGACATACTCCAGCTAACAATGACAGCACGCAAAGAACATAGCCTTTTTTTTAAAAGGGATACTGAGATCTGTCTTGCCAGTGCCGTCTCATCTCTCCATCACTACAGTGTTTGTCCCGATATTTACAATTCTCCATGTAGTGAGCTTGCAATACGGTGCAATGAGAGCCATTGGTTAAGAATTCAACAGTGGGAATCTAAACTCCAGCAATCACTCTAATAGACTGGGACTGATTCTAGTTTGTTGCAAAATGTTACTTTACGATGCGTCTCTTGTAAATGTAAATGGGAATGACAGGAGAGCATCTTGTGAAACGTAATGTACCTCTGACTTTAGTGGCAGCCCATCCTCGAGCTCAAAGGAGGAGCTACGAGCAGGCAGAGGTAAACAGGCAGCTCGGCACCTTGCTTCTTCAATGTTTGTTTCTAACTAGGTCAGACTGCACCAGCGGAGCGGTGCTGCTGTTACACCACATATGCCAGTCTCTCTCTTCTCGTTTTCACAGAGTTTAATTCGGATCCAGCTATACCAGATAAATATTACATTTTTTTTTTAAACAGAGCATAAACATGGGTATGTATAAAAAGAATGATAAATAACAGGAACCATATTAAATGTTAGTTAAATGTGAGTTGATCTACTGTATAAGCATGTGATGTTTGTACTGTTGCACAGAAGAAGTTTAAGAAAACCTGAGGCCATTTTGAAAAATCATATGTTATTCTTACAATCCAAGACAGTCTAAAAATGTTAGTTAACATTAACAACTCTTTCCTAAATCCCAAAACTGGAGAGCTAAATCTCATATCTGTGATGTCGTCAAGTACATCCCTAATTCCAAAACAGTTGTGACGCTGTGTAAAACATAAAGAGAAATAGAATACAATGATTTGCAAATCCTTTTTTTTTTGGTGATCAACTGTTTTTTAATATTTTCAATGTGCATACAATTAAATGAAAGTTTTGCACTATATTTAATTGAATACAGTTCAAAGACATGATGTTCAGGGTTAAAACTGATGAATAGCTTTGTATTTTGTAAAAATCTACTTATTCCCAATTTGATGTCTGCAACACATTCCAAAAAAGTTAGGACAGGAGCCTGTTTAACACTGTGTTACATCACATTTTCTTTTAACAACACTCAGTAAGTGTTGAAATCTGAGGACACTAATTGGTGAAGTTTTGAAAGTGAATTTCTTTCCCATTTTTGCTTAATATAAGACAGGCATCAAGTTCAGAAAATGTGTATTTTTAAACTCTTAAGTTTATTATTTTGAACATTAAATCTCTCATCTTTGTACCGTAATTAACTAGATATAGGGTCACAACTTTTTTTGGAAATGGGGTTGTATGAAGTCTGGAAACTCTCCACTGACAATGCTGCCTTTAAATGGAAGTTGTAAGCTCATAGTTACAAAGTTCAAGAGGTTCAATTGTGAGAACACGGCTGATGCTATGGTCGAGATCTAGAAGCCACTATGGCTACCAATTTAGCATACTGCCGAACGGGTAATGTACTACACTGAATGCAAAGGCAAAATAACAGAGGCAAAATATGAGGTTGTTAGGAATATCAACATTTTTCCCAGACATATTAAAAAATGTGAAGTAAAACTCCATATGACTAAACTGACATCATATTAATTTACCATCCACCAAAAAAATTACTTGCATGGTCTGCCTTTTTTATTTAATAACTCATGACCTCAGAGTTTTCAGAAAATTTCCTCTGACAAGGTTACAAGAGAGGACAGTTCAAATGGGCAGCAAATAAATTGGTGAGAGATGTTCTAGATGACACTGAGAGCAGCCAGGGGAATGTTTTAAGTATATGGGTACATTTAATTGTTTCAGAATGTTTCAAAGCTGATTTAAAAAAAAAGAAGAAGAAATCTGTAGGTCCACAAAATCAGCCTCCCAATTACTGTGTCTGGAGGAGCTCCAGACTTTATACTTGCATACACATAACAAGTTTGAGACTGACTTCTCGAGTTTCTGGCTTTGAGAGAGTGGCATATGTTCACAAATACTGACTGACGTTTCCACGGCCATGGGAATAACATACTGGAATTACTAATTCAGGTGGTGTTCCTCTTCAGAGCTAAAACATTCACTTAAACAAGAATAAAACAAGGCTGACAGATCCAAATAATAAAGAATATATATGAGTGTTGAGTAGATCTCGAATATCAAACCAACATCAGTCAAAATTTCTTTCTATCAAGATGTGGATCACAGTGGCTAAGCCAGACACACTTGTATTCCACGACAGTCTGACCTTAATGAGGCAGTGTCTGGAGGAGGCACAGTGAGAGGTGGATACTGAGGCACACCAGGAGCCCATCAAGCTTCCTCACAGCTCTATAAAAGTTTCAAGTGCTCTATGAAACCAAGGGTGAACACACTTTTCAGTATAACTCATAAAAATCCCGTGCAATTAAGTTAATACATGCAAAATCATCGATATGGTGAGATTTTGATCTAAGACGGTCATGAGGCAGTGGGGAGACGTGGATTTTACGCCTTTAAGGTTTCCAGTGATGCAGCATTGCTTACGAGTTACGTATTTTTGTCAAGTTTTGAGAAAGATGAGTAACTAGAGTCTTGAGAACGGAGACTGTGCACTGACCTGTTTGAGGTGATACACTCTGACAGGTTATCCCTTCATTTTTGCAAGCCAGTTTGCACACATGTGACTACTCTGTACATTCAGAGCATTTCGAATGGCTGGCCTGACTATATGAACTGACAGGGCACTAAGTATCACTGAGGTGGTGTCCAAAAACACTCGTTTATGATAAAATGCACAATGTTTACTCTCCAGCATTTTATTAGCGTCTGAATTCTGAGTGTGAAATGTATTTAATTATCTATTTTTTATAGTGCCCTCTGCGATAGAACAAAAAAAATTGTGTTCATGACTCTTCACTATTTTCTAGTAACAATCTGACAATGCAATTTATGACATTTACAAAATCTAAATGTATTGCTTACTTACTACTGAGTTTCTTGAAGAGTGAATGAGTGAATGAGGGAGTCATCTTGGAGAGAGCCTCAGTTGTGTTGCTGGTTATGTGAGCCAGCTGTGATGTGAATCAGTCTACGCAAAGTCAGAAGGACCAATTGAAATTTGGCTGGACGGCCAGATTGACACATCACTGCTGGCTCGCATCACAAACAGAAACTGGAGGATGATGATGATCAGTCTGCTGAAGCTTAAAGAAAGGTTTCTTTTTGTAAACTATCTCAACATTGTGGATATGTATGAGGGCTGGAAGTAAGAAAAATGAAGTAATAAAAATGGAGGAGATTGTATTGCATGTGAATTGAAAAATATAGGTGTAAAAAGTAATGGGAAATGACAGCCAGAATGATAAATTAACAAGTGATTTGATGAAATTGCAGTAGATTTGAATAAAACAGTCGTGATGTGATGGCAACAGAGCCATGATTTGTCATTTTCCCCTTCTTACATGCATCATTCAAGTTGGCATTTTGGGAGTAACAAAAAAAAACAACAACTAGAAAATAGAATCACAACCTCACTGCAGACTAGAGTCACCAATTTGGGATTTGACCAAATGCCTCCCCTTCTGTTCCTCAGTTTTGATGCTAAATAATCGCCAGAAAAGAGTTTTTGCAAAACTTTACGATGTCACACTGAAGTTGACCTTTGAACCTTTTGGACTTCAAGTGTCATCATTTTATTCTATTAGATCTTTTTATGAAATGTTGTTACAATTAGCATATGAATAATTGAATCACTAAAAACATGTTTTGTGAGGTAACTACTGACCACCAAACTCTATGCACTTCTTCATGAGTCCAAGTGGATGTTTGTGCCAAAATTGAAGAAATTCCCTTATGGCGTTCCTGAGATATTACATTTACATGAATAGGAAAGATGTATTTTACGTACATATGGGTGGAGGAACAACCTGAAAACATAATGCCTCTGGCTATTGCTGTCGCCAGCAGGGAGGCATAAAAATGGAAGTAATTAAAATACTTATGAATGAATAATAGAAGTGAACCCTGCAGGCAAAAGAGTAAGGAATTAAAAAACGGTTCATTTGCACACACTGCAGCACCACAGAGCTGGTTGAAAGAAACAAGATTTTCCTTCGAGAGCCCAAAAATTGATTGGTTAGTCAGCGGGCATGGTTTTTTGATGGCAATTTGGACGGACGTAACAAAATTGCCTGCTGTAAACGATAAGAGTCTGTTGTGAATGATGAATGGTAGATGGTAAAAGCCCAGTTGATTATGAGAGCAACACTGTTTATAATAAAATGTCAATAAAGTTTATCGACTGACAGTTTCCAATATCCTTTTTTAAACCTCTATATCTCAATTCAAATGGCATTTTCACCATTTTCATTGATTCATTTTTGTTACTTCCATCCCTCATTATTTAGCCACTAGAGGCTGGAATATCTTAGTGAAACATCATTTTTGCTCAATAAATAAGAAAGCAACAACAACAAACAGCATCTACCACCCTTTGTAAGTTTCAATTTGCATTTTCTGGAGTTTCATTTTTAGCCATATGAATATAGTCAAGGCACTTTGATTCATTAGCATCAGGTAAATGTAATGACGGTGATCTAAATGGTGTGAAACTGGAGTTTTTTGTTTTTTTTTAAATACTTCATCTCCCTGTTAGTCAGTTTGGATAAAGTGCATTGAAATTCATACCACAGTCTGTCAGATGCACACAGGTAGAGAGGCCTGAAGTTTGCAATATATGAGCTTTTATTAGTCCGTGGCAGAATAAAAACCCTGGCGGACTCCCGTCACAAAGATTACACACTGCACACACACGCACGTGCGCGCGCGCACGCACACACACACACACACACACACACACACACACACACACACACACACACACACACACACACACACGCACACACACACACACTACAAACTACAGAAATGAGTGAAAGGGAGAGTGAGCAGTAAAGTGGCAGAGAGGCCTGTTAGTGAAGTGAAAGTGGTGAAAAACCATCTAGAGTCATCACCATGGTAATTTAGTAGCTCTGTAAGAGTCACTGAGTACCATCTGGACTGTCAGTGCCACTGACCTCTTTTACGCATGCATGTGTGTGTATGTGTGTGTGTTAACTCAATATAAAGAATTTTTTTGACGTTCTATACAAACAGATTTTTCTCTAGCCAAAAAGTTTTTTTTTATTTTGTGCATGGATTCATTCAGGTGAAAAGTGGAGGTTGACGTGTCTGATGTGCCAAAATACAGACTAGAAAAAAGGCCTCCCTAATCAGATGTTGCAGCTATTGTGCATTACTCTAATGCACTCTCAAGTTTTGGATTTGACAGAGCTTCCTAACACCTATTAGAGCTGCATGATTATAGCCAAAATGATAATCACAATTATCCTTATCAATGTTGAGGTCCTGATTAATTTATCACAATTATTCATTGATTTCAGGGCCTAAAATTAACCCTCAGATGTGCGTAACCAGTCAAAAATATCCCTGACAGTTAACCACTGATGCTCCTTAATCAAAAGAAGAGAAATATCAAATAAAATTGTACCAAAATTAAATCAGAGCACCGCTTGTTGTGCTACATCACTGTAATTGACAAATATTTGCATCAGAATAAAACTCAAAATAAGGATCTTCACCTGAATAACACCATACCTTCTATAATTTTCATGTGACAATTAAATGATTGATGGACTGCATTCCTTACATGTGCTAAAAGCTAAATATAAATAAAACTGTGCCATTATTATAATCTAACTAAAAATAAATATGCCCACATACATGCAACCAAATAAAAACAGTGTTTAGTGGACACAATTCTTTGGCCAAATGGAATGTGATTGCATTAGTTTTTGGAGTCTGTTTTTGACAGCAGGTTGGATATGTTAATACGCTGTGCACCTGTGCTATTATAGATGTCTGACTGATGCTCGACAAGGATTGGGATTTAGTGAGGTAATGTTAGCAATGTCTTTCTTCTTGGCCTTCATGCATTCATCGTACTGCAGATTGAGGTGTTTTTTCAGGTGGTTGTGTTGTGGCACAGACACAATCTTATGCACTCTTTGCATAATTTGTTCTTTCTTGACATCATTTACTTGCTGTAAATCCTAAATACTTCCGAACAGCAGATCGCCTTCTGCTCCACACATTTGATTTTTGCCTGTCTGCAGCCGCAACATTCAGAAAAGTTTTTCACAGGCTGCCGCTGCAGGGAGCGCAAGCAGCTGCATGACAGTTGCCGAAAAGTGGAACTGGCTGTTAGTTCAGGACACTCTTGATTTGATATGCAGCAGAGTTTTCCATGTGTAGAGCACACATTTTAAATGTCAGTATCGCATTTGATTATCTTTGTTTCATTGTGGGAAGCCAAAATCGTGATTGAGATTAATATTCAGTTAAATGTGTAGCCCTTGCCCCTAAATAAGAGTCAGCCACCTAAATAATTAACAACCTGTCGAGAAAATGCTGTTTTGTGAGTCTTTTCTCTTTTTCCACACACTTTAGCACGTTTCCTATAATTTCCATAGCACAAAAACATGTATTCCTCCCAAGAAAGCAACAATGTTATAATATCTATAATATGGGTGCACGAGAAATTACTGAGATCCCGTGACTGGGGTGGATTAAAGAGAGGAATGAATGAGTAAATGAGTGTTTGCATGCGTACTAAGCAGTCCTTTAAAGGGATGCGCTAGGAGCTGCTTTGATGGGGCCCTCGGTATTCCTGTCACGCCCAAGGCCCTATCCATTACAGCTCATTACCCTGGGAGGGAATGAAAGAGCGGAGACCCTTGGCCATGCTTGCCCGGGCTCACAGAAGGCCCAGCAGGGTTAAACGTCATCCGAGCCATGGAAACCTACCAGCTGCACAGGTGTCAGCACCACTGCAACTGCCCCGGGGATGATTATGCAGATACTGAAGGGAACAGAGAGGCAATATAGTGCACAGCTCCTTGGAATAAAGTAATTTGGTACAGTGTTAATTTCACATATTCTGTCCATTTACAACGAGGAATGCATACTTTCTTTAAAGCAAGTAAATCACAGGCACAATGTTTTTCGAGCAGTGCCGAGCTGAGAGCCAAGGCCGTATGAAATCTAATTGCACATTTGCACATCCTAATTGAACCTTCAATTGCAAAGCTTGCTTGAATTAGTCTGAGGAGACTGTGCTTACAGCTGAATCTGAAAAGATCAGTGGAAATCATAAAAGGGTAGAATTTGTGTTTCTCTTCATTTGTTCAAACAAGACTTTATTACAGTACATTATCACATTAATGAGCTGTCAGTAACCTCCTGGCCTTTCTTTCAAGCCACTGAATCACATCTTTTTGATTGAATGAATACACTCAGTTTATTTCCTGGAATTTTAATTAAAAAAATAAAATAAATCTGACGCTTTAACTCAAAGAAACTATTTGGTCTGTTTTGTCAGGTTTCTGTATTTCCAATTACAAATGAAGTTGTTCCAACTGAGTCAAATCATTCTAACGCAAAGTATGTAATTTAAACAAATAAACTGGAGATAAATAGACGTTGGAAATGTATGTAACTATATCTCATGAAATTAAAGTAAAGTACTTCAAATTGATGTAATTTCTGTCAATAAATTCAACAAAGTATTTTAAATACATACGATTTGCCAACAGTATTAAGATCAATTTCATTTGAGTAAATTCAATCTATTTGAAAGACATACAATTTATTAAAGAAATTACATAAACTTAATTGAAGTAAATTCAGCATTTTTTAAATAAACATAACTTCTTAAAAGTAGTATATTTACTTTAAACAAACTCAAAATATTTTGAATTAAGAGTAATTATATAAATAATATTGAAGTAAATTCAACACACTTGAAATACACAGAATTTATGAACAATAATTATACAAACTTTATTTAAGTAAGTTCAACATATTTGAGCTTAACATAGTTCATTAATAGAACTTGAATAAACTTTATTTAAATAAAATCATCATTTTTGAAATAAATATAATTTATCGGCAGCAATTACATAAACTTTACTTAAAATCACCATATTATATTTGAAAATGCATTTGTTATTTTATTTTTATTTAACAGTAATTACATAAACTTTACTGAAATAAATTCAGTATATTTAAATAAATCGAATTTATTCACAGAAATTACACTGATCTCATTATAGAGATGTAGGTGAATTTTTGCTACAGTTACATGAATTGTAAGTCTATTCATCTCAGTTTATTTCATTTAATTCCTTAAATGGTACCTTTTTTGGTTTAGGGAAGAATTAGATGACTCAGGGCACCTGGTGGCTCAGCTGATAGAGCGGGTGCCCCATGTATTGAGGCAGTGGCCATGGGTTCGATTCCAGCCTTGGCTCTCTGCTGCATGCCCCCCCTCCCCTTCACACTTGTGCTATCCTATCAATTAAAGGCGAAAAACGCCCCAAAAATATCCTAAAAAAAAAAAATTTAAATAAAAAAAAAAAAAAGAATTACATGACTCAACTGGATGGATATTTTTTAAGCAAAGAAATTTGTAAATCTAACAATTGACAAAATAATTTTGAGTGTTGCACAAAACTTTTTATCAGAAATATTAAACAACATATCTTTTTTTTCTTGCTCTGTCCCTAAACCACTCACAAACATGTCCTTTCTGAATGTTTGAGAGGAGCATTTTCACTACATTGGTGCTGATGCTCCTTGTCTCTGAGAGTGTTTGAACAACCAACACAAACAGCAACAGGAACCAGTCTCATTCAGAAGAGTTTGTCTTAGTTAATGCACTTCTGATACTTTGAGGACTCTTTTTAACAGACGGTACAACCTTGGACATCAATCTATAAAACTTGTTCTGTTTGACTGTGGCGGAACATTGAAAGAGCAAAAAACACATCCACTCAGCCTTGGTGCTTAAACTTCAAAAGTGAATAGCCATCTCTGTCCTTGAGGCAAATGAAGAGCCCTCTGTTTATAAAAGCAGGACAAACCAACCTTTTCAAAACCACCCACCTCTGCCTAAACACCATCACATTACTCTTGCATTAATAAAGTCCTCATTAAAATCTTGAATAGAGAGAGATAATGCCATGAAGCCTTATAATCATCACCAAATTCAGAGTCATTAGGTTTTGAGATGCCAATGCTACCCTGGTCTGTATGGGATAGTGCTTAATAATGCACAGTGGTAGGTGAGACCGGCTCTGTACAACACATTATTACCCTGAGAGCTCTGTTTCATCTACACCAAATCATGCTGATGCATTGCAAATGAGATGGCGCTGAGGGAAGGATGCCAAAGAGAGAAGGAGAAGAAGAAAGATGCACTCTCTCTCTGTCTAATTATACTGCTGCAATGGACAGAATGAAAGCACTGCTGTTGTTTTCCTTCTGATTGGCAAAAATAACTGGAGCTGGGCTTCTGATTATTGTTGTCACTAAGTGCATTGCTTGTCTGGACAGTGTCCAGGCCCACGTCCTTACTGTGCGAGTGTGTGTGCATTGTGCTAGCTGTCATCACCAATAAATACTGAATGAACAGAGAAGAGCAGGCAGTGAATGAATAAGTGAATGAATGAATTTGATGATGCCAGTAGGGACCGATAATTAAATGGGTCAGTTCTCTGACTGAAACATGAAAGAAGAAGAGTGAGAGTGTCTATTTGTTTGTGCATAATCAACAGAGTCTCATTGAAACACGTGAAATGGACAAGACCCCTAAAAAACGCACTATACGGTGTTGAGCAAAGGATGTCTTAAATCGATGTGCTGGCCAGACCGAAACATTGCCATTGTCTATTGTTGCAAAATGGTCACAGTTGCTGTCAAGTTTATAGAAAGGAAAACGCTATGTTTGGTTCAGAGAACAAAAAGACTTGGTAATGTTTAGGAAAAGATTACAGTTTTGATTAAAATAACAATGTTCGCGCCGTAATTGATGTAAACTTGTGTACTCTGCGTGGTTCCGTGAAGTACCTACGTTAAGTAGGTACTTTAACATAATGTAACGTGACTTTAGGTAGTTATTTTAAGTCCGTAAAGTCATGTAACCACAAATGACTTTTGGTTTCATACGGGACACAATCAGTGCTCTCGAGGTTGAAAGTGTTTGTTTGACCGATCCACCTCCCCTCCTCGTGCCCATTTCTTGCTCTTTATACATAATTCATGTGTCCACCATGACATTATATCCTCACAGGCTTTGCATTGGCATCGTTTTCGTGTTGCCAGCACTTAATTTCAACAAATTTTGTGCCTAACAGCATGTGTGTTGTTATGAGATCATGTCAATTTCACATATTTTTGAAGCATAATAGGGATAAGAGGATATGGAAATTGTACGTATGTCTTGATTACTCTGTTCAAAATAAATACTGTTCAGAATATTCTATTCTCTATATTAATACCAGTAATCATTAAAAAGAAATCTTAAAACTCTTAAAATTTCTTTAAAAAACAAATACATATGTATTGCATTAGACACATGAAACATATTTTAGACGTTTATGATTCTTTTATGTGAACAATGATTTCAAAAAGCTAGGCTTTTCAACTATATGAAATGGAATCATATCTTTCAATATGAAATATTCTCATGCTTGGCGCATATGCAGCCTGTTTTTGCAGAGTCTTTTTTATTGTTGGTTGCCCAGCAGTCTCTTTGGGTGCTGATGGACATGGTACTCATGATTATCCATATAATGGAAAATCAGCATAATCAATTTGTTGTGAGTAGGGTTGGGTATTGTCTGGATTTTTTCCAAAACCTGTGCCTAAACTTTGTCTGAATTGATACTTAGAAGAAAAAAACAAAACAAAAACACAAAATGATGGTCAGCAGCATTAAAGAACGGCTTTATTTTCATTGCAAAGGCAAATTTAAATTTGCAATTACAATGACAATAGCTGGTCCACCTTAACAACCCACCTTACGAGAGGCTAACTTTGCTTGCTAACTTCAGGGCTAACCCTTTTTACTGTAATCAGCAATCATTTCTGTACCCAGTGCTAATTGTGTGTTTTTAAAATGTCATCTGTGATAAATCGGATGTTGTCCCATCCCTAGTGCATAATAATGTGTTGAGCACATGTGATCAACAAGCGTTTAACCTTCAGCATCAGGGGAGTGGGACTGATGGATGTCCGGGAAAAAAAGGAGTGTGAAGAGTTGGTAGATGGGACATTTTTCCCAAAAAGTGAGGAGCAACAACAGGTTAGGGAGTAAGCAATATTATGACAAATTGGAACCAGAGGAGACGTGAGGAGTTGGTGCAGTGGGGCAAAATGAAGAAGAGAGAGCAGAGAGAGGAGAAAAGAGGATCTGGGGACAAGTCTGTAAGTGCTGGATTGGGTTTAATGTAGCAGAAATCCACCAGTGAACTGCAGCTCCAAACACAACTATTAGCATGAATGCTGCGGATAAGACAGGAACACAGTGACACATAATAGCATAGCAGAGACGGGCCAGAGAGAAAGGGAGGAGAAATTAACACAAGAGCTTGAGGAGAAAGCCAAATGTAAATAAAGCCTGGGGCTTAAAACACAAAGGGTTAATGGGTATTGGGATGCTGGCAGAGCAAAAAGTCAATGTCAGTAAGTAAGTGAGTGAGATGTGAAGGGAGATGGGGAGAAGAAGGGGAGGGAGCGATAGAAAAGGTTGGATATTACAGTCCAACCCACCTGGGGAATGTTTACAGAATTTAATAACTCTAAATGGCATCACTTTATTGGATTTATGGACGGATGTGTCTCTCACTCCCTCACTCTGCAGCTATGTTCTCACACACACACACACACACACACACACACACACACACACACACACACATACTTCAACACCCCCACCTGCAACAATAACTGTGGCACCCATTGGTGCGGCTTTATGAAAAATGACAGGGGGGTTTGTATCAAGGGCTCCTTTTATGGTCACTGCAATTGTGACATTCAATCCCAAGCAAGATAAACTGAGCAGGGACCTAACTCCGATAATGAGCTTAGGTCCCAGTATATTTTTCTAAACCTTTTTACACAAACACTCAATTCACCAGAAACGGTTTCAAGAGGAGGCCCCTATTATCTCAAAATGCCATGTAAAGTAGGTACTTTTAAAAGTGTCCCTTCTATTTCCATATGTAAGAGAGAAATAATTTTAGAGCTTTGGTTAGCATTTAAGTGTTACTTTGTCCATTTTCAAACAGCTCTGTATCATTACAATGTGGGTAGTATGTGTGAATGAACTGTGATAATATTCCCTCCACTTTACCAGCACCCAGATCTCCATGCTCATCACTCAGCTCAAATCCACTGGCTCTAGGGCTGTTGGTCTAACTACTGATTGCATTTCAGAATTTTTTTTAGCCACCATGGAAACGCAGAGTAAAGACGCAGATCAAAAGAGAGACCCACCGCCCTCCCTCTCAAACTCAGATCAAATGGTAAAACTAGGAAGTGCTGATCAAATATAAAACAAAACTTGGTACATTTTTAGCCAATTTATCACCTGAAACATATTTATGTGCACTGTTTGGCCGTAATGTGAAAATTTGAGAACAGGAATTGGGCACCATACTGTTTCCTGTGCCTCGTGGACGAGGGTTGAAAAACATGAGTTGAAACAGTAAAACTAGGCAGTGCTGATCAAGTATAAATCAACTTTCTGTCTCTGCACTGCCTATTACTCACCTTAAATGTTTTTAGAAACATATTTTAGTGTCCTGTTTGGCTGTAATACACACATATTTTAACAAGGCACCATTTTTTTCCTGCATTTTGAAAATGGAGGCTGAAAAACCTGAGATCAAAAAGTAAAGCTCAGCACTGCTGATAAAACATGAACTAACATTTCAGTGCCATGTGTAAGTGTAATTTGAGACTGTTCATCTTTTTTCTCAGTTTTATGAAAAGACCATCTCTCCAGTAGTGAAATACTTATTTAAGGACACAGAGGTCACTAACCTTGGTGATATTAATCTTCCGAACAGGAGTTTTAACTTACACACATATTAAAGGCAATCATGCTACCAATGTGACATGCGAGCAGCTTGTGGTTTTGCTTGTTTGCTGAATGTTCATCAACGTGCACACACTTTGTAAACTTGCACTTTTATTTAATGTTACCTGTAAGCTATAGTATGTATAAAAGGCAAGCTGTTTAAGCATATTGCCCCTGGTGGGATTAATAAAGTTGTTTTTGAATCTAAATCTGAACACACTGAGTTTCTACTTTTAAATGGGACTCATTTTCTACTAAAACACATTAAATAAAATGACATAAATAAGAATTTCACCAGATAATTATTTTCCATGCAGTGAGAATAAGGCCTGGAAACTGCATTTAGCCCATCATGTATGGAGATACAACTTACATCGCAAAAATAATAACAACTAATCAGAAAAGGTTACAGATCTATTATTGGTGGACACTAAACACTTCTCTTAGTTGTAAATATTCTTTCATCCATTCATTTTCTAAACCCTTTTATTTCGTTCAAGCCTCTCCCTGCATGCATCCATAAGATCACTCAGCATGCAGTATAGTATTCTATTTCCCATGCAATGCATACATTATTAAAGCATACGCTGAGCAGATTGTCTGAGACAAGCGAGACGGGGGACAGAGACAGGAAGAGAAATATGGATGTAATAAATCGGTACAGCCATTCTATCAATCTGCTTATATTCAGAGTGTGTGAGTGACGGCAAAAAAAAGCTTTCTTGATGTGTTAAAGAAGCAGTCCTTCTGTGAGAACATGAGTCACAGTGCCCACAGAGAACTGCTATTACCCAAACAAACACACACACACACACACACACACACACACACACACACACACACACACACACACACACACACACACACAAACACACACACACCCACACACACCCACACACACACACACACACACACACACACACACACACACACACACAAAGATATGTATATGATATCCGTCCAACCACCACTGTGGCCACAAATTCCACACAGACAAATATTCCCCTTACATAGCGAAGGGCTGGACAGACAGGAAGACAGGGGGTGGGCACTGTCACCAGAAATGATGTCATAATTGATTTGGGCACACCCAGGGGAGCTGTGGAGACACACTGCACTACACTGAAAGCGAATATTTTTATACAGTAGAGGAACGAAACAAAATGTTATGAGCACAGTCCTTTCAATCAAGATCCAACACACACTCCCACACACACTGGGGCACTTCTTGCTTGGAAACTTAATGAGTCAAACAATGTCTAAATGACCGTGAATTGCAATGCCCAGCAACATCTGGCATGATGCAACTGGGAGGAAAGCAGAGAGTGAGTGAGTGAGTGAGTGAGAGAGAGAAGAGAAAGAGATTCTAAATCCTAAGTTGTTTAAATTCATGATTATTAGCTTCTTCACTACTTTTATTGGCGCACTGCTGCACTTCTTTGCACTTTACCACCAGCTGACACCATTAGCACAAATGTGTCACCTTGTATATGATACAGAACACTTGCAAAAACACTCCTTGGTGTCAAAAACTCCACAGAGAACCTTTTACAACTAATTATTTAGTTGTGCCGTATGTATTTTTATTTAAATACATATGGCTTTAGAATAAAACTATGTCCTCTAAATTCTTCTATACTGCATTGCAAGTTGACAGGCAAAGACAAGCACTACCTTGCTGAGCTTTAGTGAATGAATTAAATCCTATTAACAAACATTCTTTGTTAAAGTAATACCTGCCAACTGCTTGATGAAAAATATGATGACATCAACCCCACACCATATGTTGCACTGCTCAACTAGGCACTCTGCTGTTGATAAACAGTCTAAATGCAGGCACGTTGCAAGCACTGTGATTTTCACCAGTGTGTCTAATAATCCAGGAGATGTCGTTCAGGGCTTAAAACACTGCATGCATATGGATGGAAGAGCATGTCAAATTTGGGCTGTGGACGTATTTCTAAACTCCACATGCACTAATGCACATAACTTTAGGAATGACTCTCGCACATTGAGCATAAGACTGACGTAGTTGTTCCTTGTTCTCATACAATGCAAAACTGATTTAGAACTGATGATGTTGAAGTGAGAAAACAGGTCATGTAAAGCTCCCGGACCAACAAGACAGAGCAAGCAGCGCAACTGCAGCTCTGTGTACAACACTGCAGTCAAGCCAGTTGCCTTTTGTATTTTGATGCATATCTATTTATTCTGTTACAGTATCGGTACTTGAAGCAGCTAAAAAGAAAGACTCGTATTACAGCAATAATTTGACATTTTATATAACAAATAAAGCAAAGTTCATTTGATAAAACAATTTTCATTTATAGGTTTGTAACAAACTGAAAATGTCCTTATCTTGAAACTCTCATAAATCAAATGAATAAATGTTTTCATCTATAGGTTTGCTGATATTTTTAATGAAATCCTGTTAAGGACGACACTAACTATGACCACGTAAAATTGGAAGTAATTGTACTATCTCACCCTAAGTAAATTGAAAAGTTGGCAGCCCTGCGTGACTAGGTACAGAAAACATGTTGTATACTAACAATAAAACTTAATTTCTGTTAGATCTGGTGGGCATGCCAAGACAAAACGAACAAATACATCAAAAGGTGCAGTCAAAGAAAGAAAAAATGGTACAGGTAAAGATGTTTTAGTGCGGGTAATTTTTACTTGCACCAGTGCATTTACACAGAAAAAGTATGTTGAGCCCCGTTGCTGTAGATCGGATGAGGGTGCAGAAGCTAGAGAGGGTCAGATAATCTCTGATACGGGTGAAACATGCAGAGAAAAACAGGACATACTGAGTGCACGGAGCTTAATGCATGGAGACGCTGGATTATATTGTATAAGGCAGTGCATATATAATTAATGAGTTATTATGATTCACACCTAAATGAAGGTTAGTAGTCACGTCACACACCACAGATAAAGAAAAACAATTGCTTCCCTTTAAGTTTTGGAATTTCTTCCTCATTTCTGTGGTACATTCAGTTCTATCAGTACAGTTACAGTAACAGAGAAGCCCAAACAATGATTTGAGATACTGTAAATGTAGAGTTCCTATTCTGTTGCCCTAATAATTATCTCAACTACCACGATGAAAACCAGAGTGTGAATTGTATACCCTGATGATACAGTACATCTGATCTTGGGAAAAAAAAACAAAAAACAACCTGACTATATTCTGAAGAGTGTAACAAAGTATAAATAGATGTGTTTCCTTTAGGCATTTAAAAAAAAAAGCAACTAGTTTGTATGTGCAGAGTGTGCCCACACATTGCTGCTTTCTGCTTCACCAAAGATACGAGTGTTCAGCGAGTGTCCAGCCTCTGATTAACACAGATGAATATTTCATTTCAGGAGTCCAGCTGCTCCTCATCTGCAGGTCTCTCTCCTGAGAGCGCCTCAGGCTACAAGGCCTAACGATGTCATCACAGCTTACACACACACTGGAAATGTGTGTGTGTGTGTGTGTGTGTGATGCTGTCTCACAAAACAGTCATGATGAAAATACATGTAATAGCAGAATATATTATGATAACTGTAACTTAAGTACTAAAAATTGATAGAAAGGACTGAAATATTACACAGAACTCTCTGGTTTGTGATGTACAGTGAAAACTAATAGTTCCCCGCATCTCTTAGATTCAAGGCTTCACATGCGCACACCAGGGAGTTTTTCAGAGTACAGGATTCCCTCCCTCCATCTCTCCTCTGTCTCATCATCTCCTCTCTCTCCTCTTCCAGTTCCCAAGCCTGTCTTCTTCTGCAGCGTTTTCTGCCCTGTGGGGAGGCCGCTCCCGGCGCTGACAGGGAGTGCCACTGACTCCTCTCACAGCACATTACTCTCTCATTCTGAAACTTTTTAATGCTTTTCTCCCTCTTTTCCCACAAACGGCAAAGCACAAACACATGCTCCTACTATCTATCCCTCGCTCATAACGTCCTAGAAGAAGCCTATCATTATATGGGTGCCAACGTGTGCATTTGCAAGTGAAGGTGTGTGTTTCAGTGTTAAACCAGGTGAGATAAGACACCTCCTGAACATTCCAATTTCCTGTCCGATATTTGCTTTCTACGTTAGGCGCTTTATCAGAGGGAAACATAAATGCTGATAGGTTAGGAGAACCTCACTATTGTTTGAAAAATAGAGAAAAGGATGGAGGGGAGGATGAAATTGGAGAATGATGTGTTTGAAATGGACAGAGGGGAGTGCGGTTAGAAAAATAAAGTGGGAAAGAGAATGAGAAAAGACAGCGGGACAAAAAAGGGGGACACATGAGCTCATTTTGTCCGACTGTACCAGGGGAACAGTTCACTATGTTCCGCACTGAACAATTGCTATGTGTTCCCTTGTGATAGTGTGACAGTGATGTTAATGCCTCATTAAAAGTACGGAGAGAGGCAGCGACTCGGCTCCAAGTTCTGAAACCGAGAGCCGCGGAACATCTCTTCAAAAGCAGCACCTCCATTAATTAATCTCCACAGATGGACACCTTGGCTTTTTTCCAGACGCTGCAAAGATAGGTGCTGGGAATTAGAGCTGTTGCTTGTGCATGCGTGGAAAGCAAGAGTGCGATCGCAGGTCAGCGTAGCCGCGGTCTGGAATCGTAATTGACGTCATTAGGCGAGGGCAAATGTTTGCCAAGTGGCTGAACTCCTGAGGAAATCAGGAGAAGTTATCAGAAACTGGCAATTATCACAGCCTGCAGCAAAAACACTATCACAGGAGGATAGCGCCAGGGATGGAAGACTTTAGATCTGAATAGTTTAGACTGTGAGGCCAGAGATGGCACTGATAGATGGAAATGGTATGTGGGGCAGCTGGATGAAAAAGCTGGAGCAATACTGCAAAAAAAGTTCATCACAATATATTTTGTATCTAAATTTATGTAAAAATATATAAATTAAGTCTCTATTGGCTTCAAAAAACAACCGCCCCCCTTTGTTACTGTTGCTAAGCTGGACAAACTTGACAAAAAGAAAGATGCTGGTTCCGATTAGCTGGGTGCTGCAGTGTTTATCAGACAGTCTGTGGGCGGCAATATAGCTTCAAGAAGCCGACAGCGCTGACTACAGTCTGCGATGGAAGGATATTTCAAGATGTTAGCTTTCATGAAAAATGCAAAAAGATGCAAATCCAAGTTTTGGGTCACAAGAAAAAAGGGACAAGTAAAGACCGTGTATGACAAGACTGTCAGTCAACATTGCTGCTGCACTGAGAGCACGAAAGCAAAAGAGAATAAGGGTATAGTATATGTGCATAGACATTAATAACGCTCAACCAAACCATTCTGCACAATCCCGCTAAAGATGATTCATGGCATTTAAAAAAAAAGTCAGCAACCAACCTATCTTTCATTTTCAGTTCTTTTTAACCTTACCATGGAAATATGAAAGAACCCCCTCTTCTCTCCCACCTTTCCCAACTATCTGCTGTCCTATTAATAAAGGCAAAAATGCCCCAAAAAATATACAAAGACATAAGGAGGAAGCAAACTTGGCAGATGAATGAACATTAGGTTAGCTCCTCCTGATGTAGTTATACAGGGGTCATTCTTACTGATAATGTTAATATTGATTATTGAGTAATACTGAATACCATGAAACCATTATATTTTAGGTGATGGTTGTTGTATGGTGAAAATATCATACTGTTGCAACCCCTGTGACAATACCTTGTTACTGATTACACCAAGTATTTTAAAAGAAAACATGTTCCTCGATGCTCAGTGAGCACTGAATCAAGTAACTGCTAATGCAAAGCAAACATTTCCCACTGCTGCATCTTCACATCAAAAGCCTTCATCAGGCAAAATGCGAGCTGACTTTTATTATAAATTTATTACAGGAAATTTAAAATGATTGTCAGTGAGATTAGCACCACAGCAGTCGTTTATCAAAAAAGAAACAAGACAGTGGTCATTGTCGACATTTGATGGCAGATCACTTTAAAATATTGCAGGGAGAAACAAAAAGCAAGGGCATAGTTTGTTAACACTGAAACAAACATTGAATTTCTTGCATTCTGGTAAATTGTTATGCACTGATATGTGCATTTTCTGCATCAATTTATGGTGTGAATGTCTTCAATGAATTCATTTAAAAAAATCAAATGCTATAAATACTGAAGGGTCACCTGTCAGCTACATTCCTATGACAAGAAGTAGCATCCATGGTGAGCTCTTAGATGAAGAGTTACAGGTGACAAGCTGCACACCTCTAGCTTCTAAGTAATATAACTCCTTTTCCCTCAGATTGTCTATTAGCATTGAGTTTCAAGCCAAAATACTATCAAATAGGCACCTTTGCTTTTCACTTTGACACCAAACCTTCCATCCCTCTCCTTCTTGTCGGTCAATTCTCTTTACTCTCTGCTGCTGCTGCACAGAGCAGACACTTTCGGTTTAAAACAACAGCGTCCATTGTCCATGTAAATATTGATAAGAAAAGAAAGACAGTGGGGTGGTGAGTAAGCAATACAATCAGTGTATAACTGAACATCACAGGTAACACCAACTACCACATGCCAAATAAATCATGTTTCAGCACAAATGAGTTAAAGGCCAACTTTGACTAAAAACCAAAAAGTGCTATGGCATTACACAACAGAAGACAAGAGGAATCATCATGTATCAAAGTAAGAGACAGAGAAAGAACGAGACAGATTAGAAGTGACAGACTAAAGAGTCAAGATTCACTTCTTCTATCCACTGACAACACAACACGCAAATGTCAACAGTGACCTGAATAACCAGCCATCAGGCAAAAACAGAGAAGTACCAGAATAGAACAGGCATATGAACTAATCCAGCATACACAAACACACACCGGCATCAGCACAGCCAAAAAGTGCCTTACCTGTCACTGTCGACGCTCCTGAAGCCAGGGAGGATGTGTCTGAAGCTGGAGTTGCGGTCAAGTTTGGGTTGACTCTTTGTACGTTTTATGGAACCCTTCAGCCGTCGACTTAGGAAGCCCTGACGGAGACAGGCAGAGACAGTCAATAAAACAGTGTCGCTGCTACTTTGTCACTCTCCGAGATGTCAATCATTGAGCTCAACTTGGCGGCTGGAAAGAGCATATAAGTACAGACATTTGCGCTCCACGTCCTAAATTTGGTGAGGCCGAGGGTCATAAATAGTTAATAAGTAATAAATGAGTATAGATCTTCATATCAGAGTGAGAGCGGTGTTCACAGTCAGAAAAGAGAGGACAAGGTCAAAGATAAAGTATTCTCTGAATATAAAGTAGGGCTGCACGATATGAGGAAAATATGCTATACGTGAGGCGGTATTGTTTAAAAATAACGATACCAGTACCCTTCAAAGAGTACCAATACCAACAGAGAACTTCATTCAATATCCATAACGTAAGTCAAAGGGGTGTTTAGACTTATAAACTTTAAAGGTGTGGGTGGCATCTTGGCACGCTGTACTGCCAAATCTGTCAAATATACACCACCCTTAACTTCCCCGAAGACTGTCTTGGTTTTAGCTGTTGCCGAGGGAGCGTGAGCTCCATGTCATAAACAATTGTAAGAGTCAACTCAACTGCATACGCACAGTGACAGGGCTAACTGTTCACAGCATCACATTGCTATCGTTACAATTATAAATGGGTCTAATGACGGAGTCGGACCGTTTTTAGTGCTGTGAGTTTTCTGGAACCATAATTATCATACCGTACGATACGATACGATACCATGCAGTACGATACAATACGTAAGATAAGATACATTAGGACACGATACAACTTTATTTTCAATTTACAACTCATTTTGTGTACTTAGACTGCTTGGCTAAAGAGGTTTACACACAAATTAGACAGCAACTAAACAGCACATACCCATAAAAGCACACCAAACAGTCATGAACGCGGAACACATCACATCAGATTCAGATCTTTATTGGCAGCACGATGATTTTATTTTAGCAACAGGACGGACTGATGTATATTCTTCAATATTCAATCTTTAATTGAAGAAATTGAACATTTAACTGAATGCAAAAGGGACAAATAAAAGAAAAAAAATAGTTATAGTTGATAGTTACACTCCTAAGTGCAATGTAGCAGTCTTTTGTTATGCACTTACTGCGCAAGTTGACACTGCGATGACAATAGAAAAATGACATATTGCGCAGTCCTAATATGAAGAGCCATAAAACAACCAATGTGCAAATGTAAGACTTTGACAGAAGGTCCTCAAAGAGCACAGACATGATAAGCTCGTAGGTAATATTTATGCAACAATTATAGATTGTTTCCCACAGCAGCAATCATGTCAGCATTTGCAGCTAATTGCAACGCAGGAGGATGTGTGTTTTATAATCACGCATTTATTCAATGGATACACCCCTTTATTAATTTTCTCATTCTTCTCTTTGTCTGAGTCTGTGTGTTTACTTCTAACATCTGCAATCACACTCCCCCAAGCACCTCGCCGTCTCCATGGCAACTGTTGGCTGGCATTAAGAGCGAGAGAATATGAACAAATGAGATGTGGTGCAGAAATGGCAGGCTGTTGCAAGTTTTGAGAGATAGAGAGAAAAAAGCCTAATATTTTTTCAGCTTGTTTTGGGGAATTTACTGCTGAGAAGAAGCTCAGGGAGGAGAGGAAGAAGAGGAGGGTGAAAGAGAAGGATTTTGAATAAAGAGAAAGTTGATAGAAAAAGACTCAGGAGGGCAACACAAACATGATGAAACTTTAGAAGCAAAGCCGTACACAGGAGAAAGTACTGAACCAGTAGCGTTTAGGCTCAGGTGTTGCCTTTTCTCAAACAAAAAAACAGCTGATTCACAGGCTGAATAACAGACTCAGGAGCCATAATGTGGTGAAGAGACTCAGGGACATACCCACTGTGCTGAGACCTCATACATGCACACGTTTCACAAGATGGAGACAGGCAACACGCCGCGAAAATGCCTCTCTCTGTCCCAGTCAGGCCATTAACACACCTGTATAATTACCACCTACAGTGTGAATAGGTCGCCCCGGGCAACAAAGGAATAGGGATAATTAGAGAGTGACTTGCGGACAGGCTGCCAGATGATCACAGAGGAGCGGCAGCATCCTGATGAACAACACCTGTCATCAGGAAAACACTGCGGGCCAGGAACAAAGACTTGCTAATGTCAGTATATTCAAGCTCACGCCAATCTGTTTCATTAGTGTGTGACCAAAAACAATAGCTGTGTCCAAGTTCCATAACACACTTTTTTAAGAGTGTGTTCTTTTGAGTTTACTCAAAGCAGTCTGAATTCACAGATCGTGAGTGTGCTGTTGATAAACAGTGCCGTCCCATAATGCAATGCTCAAAGGAAATACTGAAGTCACTCACTGCTCACTGCTGCTAAGCATTAAGACAAATTGCAGATGCTGGTGAGAAAACTTGAGGAATATCTTGAAAATCAAGTGCTGTTTCTAAAATTAGAAACTTTCGGTGGTAAACTTACATGTACACTGCGTACACTGTGTACTAACTTGCATACTTTGCAAATTTTGACTGGGTATTTCGAATCAAACACGGCAGTTGCGTACTTGAAGGACATGGAGATTGCATGAAGACTTGACAGCTTTTCTTCTACTGCTCAGCAGTCTGAAGCTGAAAAATTTCAACTCGCGTTAAGACGCAAGAAATGTGTTTTCGCGTCCATTGCGTTGCGTTGGACGTGCCCATCGCATTGCATCGGATCCGTCCATAGCGCTGCCACTGTGAATTTGCATCTGTGTGCATCTCTGCATTGACTTTGTATGTAAAGTTGCTCGTGTCGTGTCTGGTGTGAACACAGCACAAGGAAAGATGCTACTGGGGGTAAAGAGTAAGATGGTAAGATCTGACGCATTTTAAATTGATTTTGTCACTTGAAACAAAACAAAAAAGCCATTTGAGATTTATTCATATTACCAGCTATTGTGTGCATATCCCATAAAGATCAAACTCTGAGGTTATGATAGTGACTCTAACCTAACATGGTGTATGTAAGCCTACAGAAAGTGGACGGCAAATGGCTTACTATTGCTACCTGCCACCACTGAACTCGGTTCAGGGGCTTTTAGTGAAATGAACTGAGTCACTGTGTTGGTATGAGACACCTGAGGCTCCTGACAGGATTGCTTTCTGAATCAAACTCTCTCTCTCTGCCTTAGCTGTCATTCACTCTATATCCGTATGTGAGTGTGTGGGCATGTGGTTAGATTAGCATAAGCACCATTCTAAACAATGACAAATATGAGTCAGACACTGTGCAGTAGGAATATTGCTTTCTTTGACTGCATTATGCATTACTCTCAGGTCAGCTCCTTCAAAACACGACAAGACGACTTAAAGGGGACCTTCTGTATTTTTCAACCTGGACCCTACTTTCCCATGTTTTTCTGTCTAGGAGACTAATGGAGACAACATTTTTTGACACTATTCTGGTACTGAGCGAGACTGCTGCAGCTGGTAGGGATGAAACAAGCTGCAATGTAATCCCCAAAGGAAAATGAGTGCTGCAAATGCACATCAACTAAATGTGCTTGTTTTGCCACTGACAGGCTCAGATTCTTATCATAAGTTTCTGACAACATATGTTAAAGTCCCTACAGAGATTTACCTTTTTGTTAAAGATTAAGATCATTTTTGTTTAACCAGAAACAGCCCCAAGATTACCATTGCCAAACAAACCAGACTCCATTTACATAAATAGTAATTTTAGCATGTATAGAGTCCCCATATTTTCACATCTAACTGGGTGAATTAAGGGTTTATTTCAATCAAACCAGAGTTGGTGAGTGTTTTAGAAGTAGAGACAAGGTAAGACGGCTTTTGTGAGTTTTATTTTGCTTCTGTTGACTTCGAATTGAGCGTGTTTAAGGATGATAAAATTATCGTTCATTTTAAATGAAGTCTGGTAAGTCTAGTCGTGGCACTTCTAGGGCTGTTTATGGTTAAACAAAAATGATCTAACTCTTCAACAAATATGTCTATTCCTGCTGGAATCCTTTCCAAATGTGAGACTTCTAATAGCAATCTGAGCCTGTCAGGGGCAAAACCAAGCACTTTTAGTCGACAGAAATTGACGTTGCTCAACTGTCTCTGGGGATTTAGATGCAACTGTCCTCTTTTAATACTAAAATTTAATGAAATTTTTCTCATCCAAGCCATAAATCCACCATACATGACTAACCAACATCAAACAAATCATACAGCAAAACAATATCAAAACATACAGACAATAATAACCAAAATTCTCACAAATCAACTTTACAATTACACAAAATGTCCTTAGTTGACTAGAACTTATCAAATCTATTTTTAAGAGTTAACTAAAGAAGCCCACAGTACATCCTCTGGAAGCTTAGTCCCTGCTTTTACTGAAGCAATTTTAAAAATAGTTGTTCGGATTAGTCGTTTAGATCCCAAAACATGGAAAAATAGAGTCCAAGTTGACATACCTAAGTATCGTCTTTTCTGATGAGAAAGACGACAGTATATGAAATTTTCATATCATCGTAACACTATGTATCACCGCACAGTAATTGCTCTATAAATTCAATAAAAAATGGTTCAGAATAATCCCAGTGTGCTTCATCAGATTTGATTATTTTCTTCTTTCATTTGGAAAATATATACAAAAAGCAAAAACAAAAACAATTGCCTCATATGGGACAGCACACGTTAAAATCAGAAGACTTGAAACAAAAAAAAATTAAAATTCTTTCAAAATGTAAGCTTTAAGGTTCCTGAGAATAATTTCTACCAAAGCAGGTTTCTGTATTTACAGCTTCACTCTCCTCCTCCATGTCTGCCCAAATCATGTTACCTTGCGAGGCAGCTGGATTTGTGACATCACACCAGAATCCAGCCCTGATTTGCTACATCGCTGCCCCAAATAGCTCCCGTTGTTGAAACAGTTGAAACAGTATGAGAAATTTTTACTGGTGGACACATTTCTACCATCGAACGATATACACCGTAATACTGCACAACCCGACAGAGCAGTGAAAAAATCGTCACCCACGTGCAAACAGTGACACACACCTTTCCTCATTTCTGGATATCATTTGCAATCACCTTCAAATTTATAGTAATTCCACGCCTCGTCCCTGCCGTCCCTGGAGAGTGTGTGTGCCTGTTGTTGGCATATTCACAGCACACAAATTAAAATGCTTCCCTTTTTTTCTCCATCTGCAGAAATAAGTCAGTGAATAGAAAGCTGTCCCTGTAGGCGAGGCGGATTGATTAGTGGCTGCTTGTTCTGTTTTTACTTCTCTGCTTCCCGTGATGGATGGACTCTAAAGAACGGAGGAAGAAAGAGAAACAGAGTCGAGAGGAAAAGGGAGCGAAGTCAGGGAAGATACACAACCCTGTAATTTCGCTGATTATTTTGTATTCCTCGCTCTCCCTCTCTGGCGCGTTTGGACAGTGATGCAACATTATATAACGCTGCTCTCTAAATCTGTCAGCCTGTCGAAGCCCTTGCAGAACTATTGCACAGGTTAAAGGTCAGCAGAAATGAACGACCTATTTCCCCACTTACAATTACTCATTAAGGATGACTGATGCCTATATTAACACCAGATTAAACCCCACGGGAGGCGAGACACACCGGGGAGTGCTGCAAAAACATTTAATTCGCCTTCAGCGCCTGCTCACATGAGATGATTGAGAGAGAAAAAAAACATGCAGGGAGAGAGAGATGGAGACGTATGGTGACATAGAGAGAGGACAGAAATAGAGGTGAGACCAGTCAAAAATTGAGAAAATGACAGTGAGTGGCTGCCAGAGAGAAGGATGAGCTATAGGAGCAGGATAAATGGAAAAAGTGGAGCACAATGTCGGGGCGGCGGAGAATGAGTTGATAGAAAAAGCAATAGAATGAAACTAAACGAGGGGGAAAGTGAGGAGAAAAGTGCGGCAAATGAGTGACAAGGTCACCGGTGGATCAGGGCTCAGCAGAGCACGGCGACGTCTGCAGGGAGAATCAAGATAGAGCTGAAAGAAAAGTTGGTTGAACAAAGCAGATTTAAGGTCTCTGTGCTTTATATTCTCATCGGTCCTCGTCTGAGAACATGTTTATGACACCAGCAATTACATATCGAGGCTGTGCGGACTGTAAACACTCCAATTATGTCTGCTGTATGTGATCAGTTTTTAAGGCTGACGTGGCTCCAACATACACAATGAAAACCGACACCGAATAAGAGCCCTTGCATCATGCCATTGTTCCATTGTGTGGTAAAGAATCCATAAATTGACTCATGGGAATACCATTTCCCCGTGAGCATGTTTGAATGAAATATCAATGCATGGATGAAAAAAAAGAAGATTGAATACATGACATAAATGCTGTTGAGTTCAGTTAATTAATTTTCGTTTGGTCCATAAATATTATCGGTTTGCTGTGATGTTTGACCCTTCATTTTGCAAAGGCATACTTACACGGAAACATGATACGGTAATAACAGCGGCGGCAACCTGACAGGGGGCATTACAGTGTCACATGTTAGCGTGAATTTCAACGAGCTCTTTAATTATTCCACATTTCTACGGTTGACAGCTAATTAGTGGAAGGAGGGGATGGATTAATCTGACTCAACGTGCATCCTCGAAGGGCACGAGAGGGCTGGTGTTTAGTAGCCCTTCGGCCATTGGCTTATTGTACTAGCTCCAAAAGGAATATGATGGCTGTGGAACGAGTGTGTTTGTCCATATTCAAATTAAAAAGAAACAAATCACTAGAATTCAAGAGCAAAGGTGAAAAGCAGTTGCGGGCTGACAAATTAGTTTTTGATAATTATTACATTTTTTTCAAAAAATAAAATCAATCCAAAAAACATTTATATGAATTCAACAAATCAGCAAAGAAAAACTTTAAAAAAAAGAAATATAAATAACAACTTCATTGACAGTACACAATATTGATTAAAGGGTAACTGTTACCCATGAATCCATGATATATATGAATCTTTCACTAATTATTATTTCAATGGCTTAGTGTTGGATGCATCATATGAAGGTATGGTTTTACATGTCACTTTAAGCTACCCTACACATTTATTCAGGCCTGGTCTAATATGCAACCTACTCAGCCTAAAAAACGGGATGACTTCTGTTCGAGAGTTTAAAAAAATATGGAATTGAAATACTTGAGAATTGCAAGGCATATCCAGTCAGACCCCAAGTATCATTATATTATCAAATTGGCAGATAAGGAATTCTTCCCAGTCGTAATATTTACTATATTACCTTGTTTACAGTGCTAATGTGTGTTAGCTTACTTCTGCTCATGTGTGTGTGTGTTTATGAGAGTGCATAACAGCCTTTGCATACTTGATTGTAATCTGAGCCTGTCCAAGCCCATTAAATCAGCGCTGAGAGGACAACTCAATTTTAATCGCCGTGCTTTTTTTAGTTTTCTTCTTTGCCCATGAAAATTAAAGCAAATGCTCGCAACAAGTTAATGCTATTCCCTCGGCTTGGCAATCCCCGCCTGCCCTAATGGGGGCTGATAGAATCAGTGCCTGGACAATCAGCGGGGTGTTCCCTGCCTCCACATCAACCTCTCTTGTCCTCCTCTAGCACAACCTGATGAAAACAAGAGACGTACCTGTCCAATTAGACCCCCTGCTATTATCTGAGAGGAGAGGGGGAGGTAGGCAGAATGGAGTCGGGGAGAGATTGGATAAGGAGCTAAGTCCCAATTGAGAATCAATCCAGCCAGCGAGCGCAATCAGCGGGACGTGGACGTGACAGAGTTAGATAAGGTTTGTTTGTCTGCTCCTTAAACAAGCACTGAAGAAAAGGAGAAACTACCAAGTTGTAACTTTTATATTTAATGTATGCAATCTTCTAGTATTTCTGAATTGGCTGTGGAAGATTAAGCTTTGGAGAGATTTTTAGTTTTCTTCCATGCCTACTGGGGAGAAATTGTTTTTGAGAAGAGCCGGAGGATGTGCTTATGAGTGTGTGCGTGCGCGGCATCCATTTGTGTGCGCAGACATTGAACCCAGTCTCTGCAAAGAACATGAGAGAAAAACATTTTGACAGATTTAGCTCAAGGCCTAGGAGGGGTACTTTAGATGTCACCACAACTCTTTTCACTGGAGGGAGAAAAGTGAGGGGTGGTTTGTCATTGCTAAAAGTGGGAGATGCAGGCGAGACGGAGGCGAATGCGACCGCTCGCCGACTGCATGTCTCCCTGTTTGCATTCCAACATTTGTGTGTGCCACTTTGCCTGTATCCAATCCACCTATCCATCCTGCTACATTCTGTAGCTAATGTGTCTCTCCCTGTATGTGTTTCCATTTGAGCTGCCACTATTTGACCTAACCGCCTTAAAACGGGGTTCATACACACTTTTATCAATAACTTCCATGACTTTTCCATAACTTTGAGGCAATTTTAAAGACCATGCATTCTCTGAAACGACGGTTCTTTTTCATCACTATATAACAGCCTTTTAAATATGTATCATTAAATCAAAAAAAGTGAATTCAACACGAGATTAGAACTGAATATTTAAAGAGTATTTAGGGACTGTTCGTTATTTATGAGAGGGAAGGCGATGGTGCAAAAAGGTGGGGGGGGGGGCATGTCAAATAATTTTTTAAGCACTGAGGCAAGACTTATGTTTTTATTCTTTAAGAACTAAGAGCTGTATTTTGTATTTATTGTATTTATTTAAAGAAAACATGCCCATGGGTTACAAAGGCATAGTTTCTACAAATATTTTGGCCTTAAAAAAAGTTTTTAAAGGGATTAAAGGGATTTTTTTATTTATGTTTTATCACAGCACAGAACTGTAAGAAAAAAAAAAAAAGAATGAGAGAGAAATTGTTGCTGGATTTTCAAATTTCTGACAGTCCTTGAACACATCATGTGTTATTATTATGGTTTGTGGAGGGGGAAAAAAAAATTAATGACTTTTCCAAAACTATCTGGGGTATATATAGTTTTCCAGTAGTTTTCTAAGTCTGTCTTTTCCATGTTGATCATGTAATTACAAACCCTATAAAAATAATCAATTCAAATAGATGACCAACAACATTTTTATTAAATCTAATTTGTTTTCTTGTTTTAATCCAACAAAAATTGTCTTGGCTGTGTCAGTCAGAGTCCAGAAGGGGGCAGTATGAGGAAAAATGCAGGGAAAGGGTAAAACACTGTCTGGGAAAGCTTTCTTAGTGCATTAAGACACTGCTGCTTAGCAGTAAGCTCACATAAGTAAGTTAAGTGGTCATGTGATTGAGACAGGATGACTTTGCTGCAATGCTCTCTCGCTCTCTTTCCAGGAGAGTACAAGGAGCTGCATAAGAGACACTTAATCAATATTTAGCCCCTCTATCTGACCCTTTCTGTCTCCTATAAGCTTTTTGTTCTTCTCTTTATATATCTCTCTATATCCACTCATTGATTTCTGGACGTATCAAAATAAAAAGGTTCAATGACTTAATTCACATTCACGAGACAGAAAAAGGAAGGACGCGTACAGGTGCACATTCACAGCAGGTAACAATTCCTAATCCTTGGAAACACTGGTTCTGCTTTTTTAAGTCAACAGAGGAGAAGTTTGGCAATCTGTAGCTCATCAAGCTGTGGTGATTTTATATGTGTGACTCCAAAATTAAAGTTAAAAGTGTTTCAGTACATGAAACACTTTATTCTCACTCAGCAGGTGGTCCAGCACCAGTGGGCCCAGACTATTTGTTATTTTTGTAGTTACTGTGGGCATAAAAAGCTTTAGAGGCATCCCAATTTGTTTTTTTGTAGACTGAACAGACCTTTTGACCTTTTGCAGATGTGTGAACTAGAGTCACATGACTTTGACTCGGGTCTGACTCGAGTCACAAATTTGATGACTTTAGACTAAATTTGACAAAAACAGACAAGACTTGCTACTACTTCTGACTCTACATTGACTGGAGAATTTTGAGTTGAAAATACTTCATACCTTCCCCCAAGCCCAAAGATTAAAATGAATGTAAAAAGTGTGCCGTATATCAATTAATTTCCCTTCATTTCCTGAATACACTAGCGTTAAAGTGGATTGTCTTTGTTTGAACCAATCTGACAGCATCTAGTCAAGCTGAGAGCCACAAAGCCCTAATGTTACGTTACTGACTGCCAAATGAAAAAACATAAAAATGACTTATTAATGAGGTTAAAGCCTGATGCATTCTGCAAATACTTTTTTTAAGTTACCAAATATTTTAAGATTTTTGCATGCAAAGTCAGAAAAAAAACCCACAATTCATAAAATCTCACAATTTAAAAAAAAAATGCAATTACATATCAAAATGCATTACAACATGCAAAATGTGGTTCAAAAATTACAGACATATATGCAACAACTTCTAACTTCATTTGACATTTTAAGTTGCATAAAGAAAAGTAAGCTGAGACATACATTAACATAGTTATTGAGCTAATGTTTAGCTAATGTTAGCTCCGGCAACTGAGTAACTTTTAAACTAACCTGTTTTAACAAATAAATGCAAATTTTAAAATACATTTTTTTTTTCTAAATTTAATTTTGGCATTACATTTGTTAAAGAGTACATTATGGCTTGTTGAGAGCCCGAAACTCAAAGTTTATAACTTGGGATCTGACTTTTGACTCGAGTGCAAAGACTTGCAAAACAATGACTGCATCCCACCTCTGAACTTTAGGTGAAATTTTAAGTGAGAATAAATGTGACTAATTTAAAAAAAAAAAATAGATGTGTTTTGTATTTTCATAAAGAATATAATGTCTTTTAGCTCATTCCCCATTAGTGTACCTGCTACACCTTTTACAAAAGCTAAAAGTTAACTTGAAGCTGGAGGATTGTTTATGAGATACTGAGTTCTTAGTGCTCTTGGCCCTGCTGGCTTAACATCCACTGTTTACAGTTCACCTCCAGGTCGTCATCTCCCCACTCATTATTTATTAATGGAAATATGCACTGCTAATTGCTAATTAGCTTGAAATTGATGACTCATAGCGGAATTTTTTGCTTCATTAACTGGCTGTTTATCTATTGAATTAAACATGGCAGAAAGCATACCGGATTTGAATTAGAGCAAGATGACAGACAAAGGACTGCTTGGTGTGTGTGTGTGCGTGTGTGTGAGACAGAAAGGCAGACAGACAGCTTGTAAGTGAGTGAGAGTGACTGTGTAGTAGCGCGTGCACAGGTGTGTGGGAGTGTGTGTGGGAGCGTGTGTGTTGGCTCACATGAAGCATGTTAAAATGATTCCGTGTGAGATGTGCTGAAAGATCACACAGGATATATAAAAGGCACGATCGCAAAGGACGGTGTGCTGGACATAAATCCCAAAGATGTGTAGATGTGCGATGTGTAGACGCCAAACATCAAAGGCCCCATTCCAATATTTGAAGTAAATGAGTTTCAGATTGGCATGGGTCCATCTGGACACCAGATCAGCCTTCTGTAGACATCGATCCGCAGCTAAGAGCCGGCTAAGGCAAACTGCGGTGGAGAAAAAGAGAAAGAGAAAAAGTATGGAGAGAAGACAGAGACGATACATAAAAAAACAAACTCACAGTACTCACGGTGACTCTGAAAGGTGTGGCAGCAGTGGACGTAGCCTCCATCGTGGGTGTGTTCTTGTCTGAGGAGCTGCCTGGCATGCTGCGTCGGCGTCCTGTCCTCTCTGGAGGTGACTCTGTAAACAGAGAGAGAGAGATCTTTAAACATTTTTCTCAATTATTGACATATTTCAGGTTTTATAAAGAGCTACACATTTTAGGAAATACAATTATTTGCTTCCTTGCTGAGAGTTAGACGAGAAGATCGATACCACTCCTACTTCTGGCCTCTAGGCTCACTACCCCTTTGCAATCTGGAAAGAAATCAGTTTTCTTGTGCTGCATTCTGACGCCTTTCACATACCTGTAATACTTTGAGACCTGAGCAAATTGGGTTGATTTCTTTTGAAAACATGGCTGAAAAGGCAATGAGTAACCTGGCAAGAGACGTCCCACAACGTGCAGGAAAGTAGGAGTAGGAACTCGTAACCCATATTTTGTAACTTTTTCCTATGTTTTTGAAAGAAATCGAGGCAAAATCAGACTGTTTATACAGTATAGCCCATTCCTCCCAATGCAACGGTGAGTCCACTCAGGGAGTAGAAGGCTTTTGCTCTCCATTCCTGATTTTCCCATCCTTCTCTGTTTACTTACTCTGTTAACTTATCTTTTTTATCTCGATGTGTCTTTCTATTGAGTACTCCTAACTTCTGTACACACAGTACAGCATGGTGTTCAATTTGAAAGAACTGTGAAAAAGTTGGCTCTTCAAAGACTGCGTATGTGGTGCAGAAGCAGCAAATCTGGACATGTCCAAGAGGAATGTGAGAGATGTTGAGCATGTCTCCGCAGATTTCAGATAGCCATCCCTGCTAGCTGCTAGCTCATAGCAGGTACAGAGCAAACTGTCATCATTTCCGTCAGTTAGTAAACTTAAATAACCCCAAATAGTGATTAGAAAGTTTTTTTAGATCAGTGGTTTGGGGGATCCTCAAGGGTCCTGGATGGAGTTCCAGGGGGTCCCCTTAAAAAAGGAGAATAGTTAATTATCACGATTTAATTCCTTATAGAAATGAGCCCCAATGTGAGTAAGAGTAACATGAATAACTTATCTGATCATAGGTTTCACTTCCTATGGTTTTCTACTCAAAAGTAGTTTTGAGTATAACTACAGAAATCTGGTTTTAATCATATCTAAAAACAAAAATCTCTCAGATGGAGGTCCAAGAAGCGAAACCTTATCAAGTACAAATCAATGGCCTAATGCGTATCAATTTAGGGGTCCCTGATGCGGAAAAGGTTAACAATCACTGATTTAGATCACAGTCGGCTTCCACTAACAAAGGTCACGTCTAGGTCAAGAGATTTTAGATGAGATATATTCTGAAAAGAAAATTAGGAAACAAGCCCTAAAAGAGAAAGTGTGTATAAGTAGGTCAGATAGACTGATATAATCTGTTGAAACACACTGGGTCGTTGCGTCTCTGAGACCGTGTTAGATTATTTAAATGAGATCTTTGACTGTCTGCAACATTGGAAACTAATGAAATTAGTGTTAAGTGTGTGTGGCAGTGTGATTCTAATAAGGATGAAACTGCATTATGGAGCAAATCCTCCTCCTCTCTCACACACACACTACAATGTAGTATGTAATACTAAGGAGTTTCCACAATTTTATTGGGAACTCCCCACTGACTGCTAAGCCAATCATTTCCAGATTTGCTATGAAAAATCTCTCGACTCTCAACACTTTGGAGAAATTAAACCTTGTGGGTGAGCCTAATTGAGGCGCCTTATTGACAAAATATAAGGATTTATAACCAGTGAACAAATTGTACCTTTAAAAAGCTAAACAAAAATACTCAAAAGTCTGCATCAGACCTAGAGACTAATCTCTGAAATCAAAATGTGATTCAATTTGGTCGATATATGAAATTACAGTATTGACTGGGTGCCATTAACTGCTAATTTTTGTACCAGTTTTAATTTTAAACTTTTCACTTAGGAATATGCAATTAAACAATGGAGAGAGGCATGGTTTTGTATAGTCCAATACAAGTACTGGCTTCAGCTCCATCAGGACTGTAGTTATCCAATACTGCAATTACATTAGCAAAAAAATGGATGTAGCAAATTCTGTGCAAAAAGTAATGACATTTGCAAATAGAGCATCTCTAATAAGCCACACACACACACACAAGAACACACACTTGGAATAGCGTGTCTTGTCAGCGCTATCCTTTCTATTAGCTTGTCAAGCTGAGCTGTGCTAAATTAGCTGTCTGCTGCTTAACAGGCTGGTTGACTGAATTAGCGCATGCTGTAATTGAAGGAGGAATGGCGGAGTAGCACTTCCTGCTGTGCAGAGCACTGGCGGGCATCCCAACCCCCATAATTCTCAGTTTAACATAAACATAAACACAGTCCGCAAAAACAAACAGCAGACGAACACAACGTGCTCCGACACAGAGCAGATGTCCTCCGTCGCAAAATCAAATCTCTGTAATTGAATACCGGAACCATCTGGATCCTCTGAGCAGTGACACATCGCTCTGTGAAGGTAAGGAGGATTTGATCTTAAAGGGATAGTTCACCTTCTAATGACCATTTGTAGATTGTTTACTCACACTGTGTCACACTAAATTTGTGAAGACAACTTTGTTTTTCTTGCACGCCCCCACGGTGAGGAAGAATCCAAAAAATTAAGCAAATTCTCGATTAATTGATTTCATAGGGGCTCATGTTTATCAAAAGCAAAACTATATTAAAACATCCAATAACAAACTCTTACACAACCTGTGCAGTATAATCCAAGTTTAATTTATCCAGTAGTATGCTCATTACTTCCCAAACAGACGGCACTTCTGACGGAGAACTGAACTGAAATTGAAACTTATTTTTGCTCTCTTTAAAGCCAATCTCCATCGACAAGAACAGTTATTTTACCTCGCTGAGCATGGGAGCTGCTCGTCTACAATTACCTCGGTCAGTCAGTTTGTTTGTGTTATTGCGTGACTTTGGTGTTTTGAAATGGTTAGTTCAGATTTACTTAAGTCACACAATAACACAAAAAAAAACAAAGACAACTCAACAGCCAGTGATCTTTGAGGTAAAATGACTGTTTTTATCAAAGAGGTTTGGCTTTGAAGAGAACACAGATTTCACTGCACGTTCAGTACCCCGTCAGAAAGGTCTGTCTGTTTGGGAAGTACTGAGCGTACGCCTGAATAAATGAGATTGGATTATGCTGCACCAGTTGTTCGTTAGTTTGTAAAAAGATATAGTTTTGATGTTGTTAAACGTGAACCCCTAGGACTTCAATTCATCAAGAATTTCCTCTGACATGTAGGCCTTGGTAAGGTCATGGTTTTTGTATTCCAGAGGTGAGAATTTGGGGATTAGAGAGACAGCTTCTGCATCAGCCGCAAGACTCAGGAGAGGCCGTCAAAGTCAGGCATCAAGTCTGTCAGCGCAAGTCTCAAATCCTTAAAGAAAGCCCATGTTAAGTATGTCTTCATAAGCAGATTAAGTTAAAATGCAGGACTTTCAGGTCCCTGAATCCTTTGTTTTTTTAAGCTATGTTAAGTGATTCAAATGCAGGTCCAACTATCAAATATGTCAGATGTATGGTCATACATACTTTTTTAAATAGTTTTAGAAGTTTCAAAAGGCTTGAATGATCTAATTTTTAAGTGTCAAATCAAATTTGTACAACGTTGTGTCTCAGGTAGTGGAGTTAAATCCAAGTCAAGTGAAGTCCTGTTTTTCGAGTCAAAGTCTCAGGTCTAGAGGCAAGTGGCTTTAGGGTCCTGATGGCTATGACCACATGCATCATGTACCACAGTTTCTGCATTTCTATTAGGGTGACAAAGCTGGAGCTGTTCCATCCTGAAGGCTGGTCCACGCATGAAAATTGGGATTGTCAGTCTCTAATGATACATTATATTGCTGTTTGTCTGGACTTGGACACTTCGAGACTGTCTTATGGAGTAGTTCCAACATCTGAGTCTCTATCTGTGTAACTTCAGTTGTCTCACTGAGTGGCAGCTCTGGATAAAATGTTCCATCTAAAAACACTAAAAACAGACTCGAAACAAAGTCAGCTAATGAATGCGTGGGAAAGTGGGCACATGAAAACCTGCTCGGTCCATTACCACGCTGCTACAATTAATAAAAACTGGTATACTTACAGATAATTTTTTTTATATCTGTCTTCCTCATTATAACAAACAAATACGGTGGCATTGAAATGTCTGCTGCCATGACAACAAGTGTATATAATCCTTTTAAATCAGAAAATCAATCATGAGCAAATAGGACTGATAAGGTAATCATGACTGAATTAAGTCAGCAGCATGAATTTCTGTAACACACTAACAAATTATTTCTTTGCTCAACCTCACTGGATTCACCCCTCTAGTCTTCTCTAATTCCTCTACGGAAATCTCCCCCACTTGTACACAGCTGGCTGCTACGAGCGCTCAGAGGAAAGCTCACACACATAAAAACACACGTCGTTTAGCTGCGAACTAATTGCTGTGTGAAATTGCAGTGCAAGCTTCCACATGTTGTCACCATCTGCGTGTAATGCATCTCTACAAATGCATGGAAAATTTGCCTTGCAATAACTCGCTCCTGTGTGTCTGACTCTAACCGAAGGCAAACAGTAAACAGAACATTCAATAAAACTTCAATTAAAGCACAAAATTCCAC
The DNA here is from genome assembly GCF_008729295.1 of Plectropomus leopardus. NCBI lineage: Eukaryota > Metazoa > Chordata > Actinopteri > Perciformes > Serranidae > Plectropomus > Plectropomus leopardus. The sequence continues at coordinate 6,769,405 of NC_056482.1, forward strand.
ACTGAAGTAAATCATCAAAGAGACGTTTTACAGTGCATGTGGTGGCTGCTTTCTGTTAATAGTTGTTGATTAAGCTTTTTGGTATTTGAAGTGGTATGAGTGCATGTTTCGTCACATTTGGCATCTAAGGCTCTGCTCTAAATCGAAAGGTTCACAGACAACGACTGTTCTGTCTGAAAGTGAAATATCAAGTCTGACAGCCTTAAGGCTGTTTTTCACTGACCTTATTTCCAATCTATTCCCTGCATATAATTTTCTTCATATCCTCATCTTTCACCCCTTTTCCTACTCAAAAGATTATGTATTTGTCCCACTGAATTTTACAAGGTACAACACCAGTGAAATGGGATCCCATCAGCCCCTTTAACTTGTGCATTGTAATTTAGTTCCTGTTTGCGTTATAACTGTCCATATTACCAAATGGTTCTGGTGATCTACGATTACTGGTTGTGGAGTGATCTAACTGTCCACACATCAAAGAATCAAAGGATTTTACAGTTCCTGATATCCTGCTGGAAACTGATGGAGCACAGAGGTTGTCCAGTTTGTTGTTGTAGTCAACCAACACCTACACAATGACTAGCACGATGCTAATTCAGCCGGTGCCCATTTCTCTTTGATCTTTTCCTCTTTTACTGATAATTAATATTTGAATTTCAACCTGGCTATAGCATCTCTTCTTATGAGTGACTTGTAGCCACACACCACAACTGTCTAAGCAACCAAAAAAAGCACCACCAAGACTTGCAAAATAGACACAAGAGCCTAAATTTAGCACCAATTTAGCAACGATGACGCTATACGATTTTTGTTCTCCTTTATCAATCTGCTTTCTTTTCTGTGTGCTCTTTGATTAAAGCTCTCTTCAAACCTCTAGCACTGAATTCTCTCACTGTATCATCACAACTTCATCTCCTAAATCCAATTCTCATCTGCCGTTACCTCCTCATTGCACCTCTCCTGCTGTTATTCCCTATCCCTTCACATTTCCCCAAAAAGTCACACCTCCGCTGTTGACTCCTCCATCACTATGTTCCCACAAATAGAGCCATCTCTCTATCTTGATTACACCCACCTCCAGGCAGACTCACAGTTGTTTAATGGGACCCTGAGAATGCCAATGAGAGCCCTGTGAGGGCTAGAGCTGCACAGACGATGATGATATCAGTCTGCATTTCGTGTGTGCACAGGAGTGAATGTGTCTGGTCAACAGAGATAGGGGGCAGTGCAGACTTAGAGTGGATGTACAGTATCTCTGTGAAAATCACACAAAACCTTAAACACAGCAAAGGGCTGGGTCTTAAAAGAATAGTTCAACTTTTTTCGAAAATTCTTGCTGCGAGTTACATGAGACTGACACCGCTCTTGTCTTTGTGAGTGTAAAGCTAGACAACAGTCAGTTAGCATAACTAAGTAAGAAATACCCCAATTAGCGACTGTTAAACTCTAATTAACACATCGTATCTTGTTAGGTTAATCCATGCAAAAATTGACATGTAAAAGCCTTTGGCCATCCATCCACCCACCCATCGTATCTAAGGTCATCCTCCTTCCTTCCATTAACATTTTGTAATATAGGTCAGACTGCATGTTCCCTCAGTGTTTCCCGAACAGGCTTGCTCTATTGCTTTACCCAGTGAGCAGTGCCAACTAACCTTTCCTTCCTCTCAGACCTCACCAGCACAGGATATTCCAGTTTGCAAAATCACTGTGGACTAAAGGCGGGGGAGGAAAGGTTCAAAGCCTCTCCTACTTCTGAAACGAACCATGATGTTTCAATATTTTCAAACGTTTTGTGCTCTACTATCAAGGCGAGACAAACAGGATGGATCTAGTACGACTGATTCATGTGTGAGGTGCATAGAGAAACAGCACGCTGGGCAGGCCGGTGGTAATGTGTCACTAAAACTGTCAGACGACAAGATACACTAAGGGGAAAAACAGGAACGGCGCTGAACATTTTGCATAACGACTTATTTTTGGTGTGGCTGTGCCAAAGTGCCGTGCTCATATAATAATAATGACAGTTGACTTTGCGAACACATGTTGTTCTTTTGCCTGGAGTGATGTGTTTTATGATCTTTTATCGCTTGAGAAGCTGGCTGTGCTAAATGGCTCCGTGATGAAAGAGGAAATCCACAAATGTTGTTGTAAGCTGTTGCATGGGGTATTAAATCTGCCTACAAATGATAGCGGCTTGAAAAGAACATTCAGTATCTACACTCTGTACTGCTAATATTATGCTGGTAATCACTCTGCTGATTTGGAGTTCGTGATTATTGTCTTTTTTTGTTATGAATGACCTAGTTGCATCATCTATTACATTAACAGTCACATTTACACGTACATTGTTCTGTGTAGTCAATGCTGTGTGCAAACTTGCTGTAACATTATTTCAATGTAACAAACTGACTCAGACAAGCACAATCATATTTTACAAGTTATATCAGGAGACTTCAGAGATGAGGTCCACAGTATACTGAAGCACATGGACTACAGGCAACAAACTTTATTAAAAAGACAAATGTTTCAACACCACATGCATCTTCACCACCCAGGACTCTGGTGAAGAGGCACTGGCATTGAAATGCTTGTCTTTGAAATACAGTTTCTTGTCTGTAGTCTGTAATAAAGTTTATTACCTCTAGTCCACGTGCACCTGTATACTTTGGGTCTAATCTCTGAAGTCCCCCCTTATATAAGATTTCCCTATTCTTGAGAGCACCAGACAGGCTTACAGGTTTACAACTTTTATGTGTTAACTGGTTGGTTCTATGGGCTAAATCTGGTTTTTAATTTCAGTGTCAATCACAACAGCTAAAAACAGCAAGTTATGTGCTGGTAAGGTAATTAATAAGTAAGGTTTGGATTCAGTTGCTGATTCATACATTCAGCAGAAACGGAGCAATGCAATCATTCATTTTGAGTCCTATTTTCTGATGAATGTATGGCCAATATTCACTCTTTTTTGGTCCCCATCAACTCCTGAAACAAATCTTTGATGTTAAAATTAGAGGTGTCCTAATCAAATCCCAAAATGTTGATACTTGTGGAAATATTTAGTATCTACAAATACCGAGTCTGATCTGATCCTTACAGTAATGTAAATTAAATAATTATGACATATGTATCTGATACATTGAAATAATAGCTGTAGGAAACTTAAATTGGCACACCTTACTATATATTTCATGAGCTACTTTATTCAAATTATGAAGGTCCTGATTTTTACCTAAAAGCTCTCCTCCAATCAAAAATAAGTTGTTGTTTTTTTTTTTTTAAATATTTATGTCTCCTAAAATGTCTGACCTTGACTATACTGACTTAACTCTGTGCAAAGGATACAATATTATTGGGATTTAAATGTTTTGCGTTATGCTGAGTACTACGTTCACATATATTGCAAAATATTGGTATTTATTACCTAAGTTGGATTTGTATTTCCAATGTTAATAATTTGTATTATTTTAAATCTAAACAAGATTCCTGACAGCTGTGTAGCGATACCATATCGACACACAAAAATGTTGCATAAAAGTTTTCTGCTCACACCCCTGCTAAAGAGGTCTTTTCACATTCTTCTATTGAAGGAGATTGTGTCTTGACTTTTCCCTAAAATCTGAGATCCAAATGTACCCAAGGGAAACTATATTAGGTACATCACTAATAATGAAAGCCAACTGGGAAGGGCACAGACTTTAACACAACACCAGCAAAGATACCTGACAGCTAGCGCAGGGCTGATTTGTCAGTTCAGAGAGCAGAGTTAGCATTACCATAGTGAAAGTTTTATCCAAAAAGATGGTACAGTGTGAAGTTTTTGATATAAACTGGATCCTGGAGCTTCCTTTTAGCATCTACCAAAGCCCCAATTGTAGCAGATATTATTGCACCTTTCATAAACACCAACTCTGTGTCAGCCTCTGCCAGTTAGCCCGCAAGCTAACAAACAACATAAACAAATAAAAGATGCTAATCACGTTGGTATTCTGATACGCCTGCTTGTTACAGAATTTGGTGCGACTCCTCATCTGTGTCTGGGTCTGACTGAGGCTCAAACATGTGACTGAGTCGCTCCAATATTTCCTCTAATGTCAACACCAACCATCTACATGCGCACTGCTCTTTTCTAACAAGCAAGCAGCAGTGGTGGGTGGAGACCAGATCCAGATTTTCTCGATGACAGAAAAAGAGTAGATCTGCTTCCAGCCCTTTTTCAGAGTTTTTCAAATACCATTATGTGGGGAAAATAATGTTAAACAAAATATTGGTACTAGTTGAAGTGTGTGCTTTAAAATGTGTCTGGAGGGGGACTTTAAATTGTATGTTTTGATATATGAATGAAAGATTAACAGGAAGAATGCGACTCCTGAGCAACTTTCCCATATACATTGTCATCTGATCCACTATTAATATTAAAATATTCATTATAGCTGATTTAAAGTGTGTATTTGAACAAGGCGGACTAATAATCGGAGCTGTTCTCTTTGAGTTTATGAGAGTTTCACAACAAAAACCTGTTATCAACAGCAGCACGTGTCGGCATTTCAAGAAGTCTATACCCTGAGGGCTGAAAAATAGCCTCCAAAGAGAACGCAGAGTTCTTGTGTTATGACAGGAGGGAAAAGCAGATGAGATTTCATACACACACACACACACACACACACACACACACACACACGCACATACATTCTCTGTGGGCCGCTGAAATGTGCAGCAAAAATCACAGGCTGTCAGGCTGTGTTTACTGTGTTCTCTCTACCTGGAGGACTATCTTCTCTTGGTCCACCCCGCCTCTCATCCTCCCCTCCCTTCACAAATACATCACTTTTCAGTTTTTCCCCTCAAGTACAAGACAACTAGAACTTGTCTTGCCTGGCTGATAGTGGCGCAAAAAAAAGAAAGAAGCTCTGTCTGTCTCTAGAATATAAACTGTGAATTAATGTCAATCAAACAGCAATCTGCCTGAAAGAAGATTTCTTTTTTCGTTTATTTTGTCAGCAGGCATAGTCTCATTAGTGGTATATCTGACTCCCAGCTGGATGGAGATCCATGTTATGGAGGTCACAGTGGAGGCCCACACAGGCACATAATGTATTACAGGCACAGCTTTGAACTGTCAAACTTTAAGCATGTTAGTGTGTGAGAGAGACAGAGAATACCAGAGTGTTTCTTATCGTGTTTCGTTGTGTGTGGCTGCAGAGACTCGTGTGTTAACACTGAACTGTGAGGACAGCGCTGGACTTTTGACCTCTGAGATGTGGTATTTACACAGCGCTGAGATGATGGGGTGATAAAGAGGTGCTGCTCCGTCTCCTTGGAGCGACTCTGTGGACACGAGGGAGTAAAAGAGAATCATTTCAACCTACAGCAACCACTCGTGCAGATACGGTCAACAGTCACTTAACTCTGAGCTAACACTGAGCCCCAATTTTGAAGTCAGCTGTGGAGTGAAAAAAAAAACATCAAAGCAGCCTGGATTTAAACCAGAGCCAGACTAAAAATGGAACGGGAAACAAAGTCTTGAGTTCGTGAAACATAGTCAGCCAATAATCAGTGCAACAGATACTGGGAGCACCAAGTGCCACCACAGCTGATTTAAGCCACAACCCTCAATTTTTTCCACAAACTCAAGAATTCTACATTCGACTCTGAGTGATATCCCGAGAGAGAGGCTCTGCTTCATGTTTAGTTTGGCACATGTATGCCTTTGTCTGCAGTGTGTTATGGGAAGGCAGAGGAGAGGCGTGGAGGAGGAGGAGGAGGAGGAGGAGGAGAAGAGTGGGGTGCAGAAGGAGGAAGTTTGTGTTTGTGCAGAGGGCGACACAGCAGCAACATTCCTGCGACTGCTGACTGAGATCCTACTAACTTCAATAACATTCACTAACAGACACACAGATATGAAACAAACACTCTGTGCAGGCTTGGTATCAGTTGATAGCGTTACCAAATAACATATGACAGCTCGCTGAGATATTTTCCCTCCCCAAAACAAAAGTTGCACACGGTTGCACAAGGCTAACCTAGAATGACAGGCTCACTTTTACGGCAAAGTTGTAGTTATTGGTCTAACTTTTTTTTTATATTGTGGTTCTAGGGATGTCAATGGTTAACTGTTTACACATGTCGGTCTATAGGTTCATTTTGCTATTCTTCACTTTACTGCACTCCGCACCACCCAGGTGTGGAGTGCAGTAAACTGAAATGGGAGTGAAGTGGGAGTTAGCTGCTCATTCAGAGATTACCATGAGTAACACCTTCACAACCCAACAGTGTTGCTGTGGAAACATTGTGCCCACCCTCTGGTCTCCCTCTAGGTCACCTTGGTGAGTAAAGGGCTCAATTATGAGCCATAAACGCCCTTTAAAAGTTATCACTGTTCGCTCTGCTAACACGGTGAGCAATGACAGGACAGCTAGTGGTGCTAACATAGTTACTTTCCTTTGAATAGGAGTTTCTCTGTGTTGCTTTATCCCTTAAGGTCTGATACTGCTTCTCTTTCCTACGGCGTAGCTCAGGGCTCAGTTTTAGGTCCTATATTATTTGCTTTATATATTCTAGTGCTTGGTTGCATTATTAGCAAATTCAGGGGTAAATGTTATCAGAAATTGCATCTTTATATCTCCGTTAAGCCTTATAACACTGACAAACTTGTACTTTCACACAACTGTTTGATTGCCATTAAGGGATGGATGTCCAACTGCTTCTTACAGCAAAAGACAGACATAACAATGGTACTGATAATTGCTCCAGATAGTAGAGCTTCCAAGGTTTCCTAGACTATTGGTTACCGCTCCTCAGCTATATGGTCAAAATTAAGAAATCTTGGTGTTATTTTGATGAGCCATGCATTTTGATAACCATAATAAATCACTGACAAGTATGTGTCTTTACAGCTAAGAAATATTCCAAAGTAGCTAGCTAGGTCCCACCCAACACTGGCCGTGCACAGTGCAGAGCAGCCACCACTGAAGTTAGCTAACTGGTGGAGACTGGAGGGAGCACAGAGGGCATTAAGTTTGCTGTCCAGCTGTCTGTCAGCAAATCCAACAGAAAATAAAATAAAAGGCAATACATTTAGACATTTACATCACAAAATATTGAAATTTCACCACCTCTAAATGGACAGAGCTTTGAAATGGACCGCTTAACCTCACTGAGTCATCAAGTGCCAGACTTAAAGGAAATGACTTTTAGTTAACGTCATTTTATATTTGTTTGTTTTTTTCTTGAAAATTAACCCAATTAAATAGTGTCTATCAAAAGCAAAATTTACTGAAATTGACAACCCTGATCCAGACCCTGGAATTCCAACCAAAGCATGAGTTAGACTGTTTTTTGTATTTTCTGTAAAGCTCTGGGCAACACTAGGGGAATAGCTAAACAAATGCAACGTAGAGAAACACAGTATCATGACAACACGATTCAATATTTAACACTGACTGTGTGCATATATAAGTGCGTGTGAAAGCGCAGCTTACTCGCACATACTGTCTGCTGGATGTCACCAAGCTGTTTTCAGGGTGAGGGATGGCAATGATCTTCTGTAGTTCTTCAGCTTTTCCCCCAAATTGTTCCCTGGCTCTGGTTTGTAATCTGAGTTGATATCTATGGATTAAAGGGGGATTAGCTTGCACCTGTCCCCCTGTTATTGGACTCCTTTGGGTGCTCAGAAGCCCTGCGTCATCTGGCCCATCTCCATGATTCTCAAGGCTGAGGAAAAAGGGGGGTAGATACAAACACGGACTCTAAAGATGAGACCAAGATCAGAAAGTAATCCAGGGTTAAACACTGAGATGATGTGGAGAGTTCTGGCGGTCTCACTTCACTGCTTGATCACTGTATTAGCTGTCCCTGCCCTCTGTGGCATGTCTCTGCTTCCAATGATTCACTCTCAGAGGCAAACTGATTACATTTTTCATCTTGTTATACTAACCTGACAAAGTAGACTTTTAGTTTGTTTTATCCTTGTTAATTTCAGCAGTTTTATCTCATATATTCTCCTGCCCCTTGGCCTGATTGATGATGAAAATTAAAGCGCAATGATCAAAGAATGAGGCTGCCTCTGCTGATTGGTGAAGCCTTTGTTTTACTAAAACATGACCTTAATCTCAGAGAGGATGCTCGGGCACAAACTGCAAAAACAGATCTAAGGGCTAATCTGTCTGAGAGAAAACAGGAAAAGTGACTCCATTGGCCAAGTTAAAGTCTGGATCTTGGCACTATTTAGCTCTAAATCTCTCTTTTTTTTTCCCTCCATCTTGTTAATATCTAAAGCAGATTAACACAAATCATTAATACAGACTCGTTTCCAGCCTTCCTGTGTATATAAATGTGACTTAGGCATCGGAAACTGAGTCATTATGATTGTCTGTGTTGTTCTGGCCATGTTTCCTATCTTTCAGCCTTACTTCTGTCCTCACTTCCCATCAGCACACACACACACACACACACACACACACACACTCAAATCAAAATCTGGCTTCATCATAAGCAGCCTGACAGAAAGTAAGCATGACGCAGTAGTGCAGATCAAAAGTGTTTCTTGGTAATGACCCATTGAGAATATGATTACGTGCAATAACTGTCAGTGGTAATGCATTATTGAGTTGTTATCGAGTAGTTCAAACACTTGCTTGCAAGCTGCTGGCTGTAACTCTTTTTTTTACTGTTGTGACATCTCATGATTTCACGCAGTTGTTACTTCTGTTACAGCGTGCTGTGTTGGCGCTCTCACTGGAGCAGTCACGGAGCTGTCAGAGTCTGCCAGTTTATTTAAAATGTAGTAAAAACTATTTTATGCACGTCCTAAAGTTTACCTCCTTAGAAATAATGTGCCAGGCTTATTACACCAAGTATTTGTATTATTGTTCTTTAATTGTCTTTTTCTGATTCTTATCATCGCAAATTTCCTCTTTAGTTTTCTTCCAGTTTTTCCTCCCTTTCCTTTCATTTTTTCCTTTCTTTGTTTTGTTTGGTTCTTCCTTCTTTTAGAAGACTGCAACCATTGTTGACGTGGAGCGACTGAGAGACTGTATGCGATATGAATCTATACACAGACTTGACCTGACTTGTCTTCCCTACTCCAGCTGCTCGTGACATCCTCCAACATTTTATTTTGATGTTTTATTAATGTAAAAAATGTTATGTAGGAAAGTCTTGAGCTTTAAAAGGAATAGTTAAACATTTTGGGAAATATGCTTATTAATTTTCTTGAAGAAAGTTTAATGAGACGATAGATACCACTCTGATGTCAGTCAGTTTAATTAAAAGCAGGCTTGTGGTCAAAGAACATAAAAAATCTGAATCAAGAATGGGCGTGTTGCATGTTGAAAGATATAATGGCGATTAACATAAGTCTTTGGGAGGCCGGGCTTTTTAACATGTCATTTTGTCATTTTGTTGCAATTTGGCTCTTCGTTCACACGACAACACATTTTGGCGACCTGACAACGCAAACTTTTGAAACTGGTTTCCAGAGAATAATCTTTTGAAAACGCCGGCCCTTCTGGTGATGTGCAGATCCTGTGAGAATGGTGGCTTCACGGACGCACTTCTGTGTTCTTCTATGGTGTGTCATTATAAAGTTACACCACCAACTGCTGGCCAGGCATGCCTACTACAGAGCTTTCTGTTGTTTTTGCAGATCCGTGTACACAGGGATCATTTTTGTTTTTGTTTATCATTTTTTCATGTTATTATATGAGCGAAAATCTTTTTAAAAATGACTTTTCCATTTTTTGTGGGGCCATTCTCATTCAAACCTGGCCTTAGAGAAAGACCTCCACACACTGTTTAACTTGCAGATAACATTATTATAATTTTCAGTACTTGCCCTTCATCAGGCAACCATTTTTTGCATGATGAAGGTCAAGTACAAAAACGTTGCATTTAAAATAATTTTCTTTGCAAGTTAAACGGTGTGCGGGAGTCTTTTTCTAAGTTGTGTTCTGCTTGCCCCTCTCCTACACACCTTTTTAGCAATAGATATGTGAAGGTTTCTTATGTTAAGTTTAAAGGTTAAAAAGTGTGAGAAATGGAATTGATGTAATGTGATGCATTTGGATGTCTTCAAATGTACAGTAAAATGTGTATACATGTTTACATATAACATGAAGGGGTTGCCAGCTTTTATGTGAGAATATGGGTCGACAAGAATAAAGTGAGATTATTGGAAAGAAAGGAAGAACTGCAAGTTATTCCTTGCAGGGAACAACCAGTTGGTTTGTGTAAAACACCTAGAGGGGGGAAAAACACAACCCCTAGCAGCAGTCTACCTGATACCACAAAACAGTATGATGTCAGACAATAACAACTCAACTCAGCCGGGTGGGACTCTACCCACCATGAGGCAAAAACTAAGATAGAAACTAAACTTTGATCAAACCATCCACATTTTCTAAGACCTTATTTTTCAACCAAAAATGTTTCTCTCTTAGGAGATAGAAAGGTTTACCAAAGTTAGGACAACTTTTCTTTTCTCAACAATTTGAAGCTGTTATGTGTTATATATAAAGGCTCTGCTAATGCAGATAAAAACTGACAGCTGATGAGCTCTGTTCTGAAAAATGACAGTATTTCTATTCAAGACAATTCAGAACAAAGACTTTGATTGCATCAAGAGTTTCGAAACACGGCAGCATAACAAGTCAGAACAGACAATGCGCTCTCTTTTTTTTTTTTTTTTTGCTCGCCTCTCTGCCATTCTCTCTCTCTGTGAGATAAGCTGCAACTTTGTATGTAAATGTCAAAGACCTCTGTGAAAGAAGGGGAAACGGATCCAGAGTGATGTTAGAGTGATATAAAGTTTTCCATTCACAGATAATGACTCGCTGACATGCAAAACACATGCTGTCAAAACAATAGCGCATGAGCTCATGCAGCTGCCACCTGACCAGTCCCAGTGACAGTGTGTGTACCAAGAGGGGCTATAGCAACTTCCTCAAGATAAACACATGTAGCTGTTCATGGCTCCGGTGTGAACAAAAACACCCTTTTTAGACTGAGCTTTTAAGTTGCTCGAATGAGACACATTTCAGCAACATCATATCATTTCGCTCCAGGCACATGAAACTGTTTACTCGAGAGAAAAGTTTATTTTTCTCTTCACAAGCCTCATTTCAATGAATCAGAGAAAAACATACAGACACACTGACGGATGCACAATATGAATAAAGTCTCCTGTCACTGTTTATGTAATTCTATATATGTTATTATTGCAGTTGTGATATAGTACATTTCTGGAAATTTTGTGTTTGCTGTGAATTAAATACCTGGCATATCAAAGCACTTAATAGTGTTGCAAAAAATCCTATCCGCTTTCCACAGTAATCTGATCCTCAACCTAATTTGGTTTCCGCAAATGAGGAAACAGGGTTAGAAATAGGGTTTTTGACAATGCATATCAAGCCTATAACCGTGTTTCTAAATGGATTTATCAGCACATGGAAGAGATGGAACCAAAACTGTTCAGTTACGGGCAGTAAAACTAAAACACACAGAGTCAAACTATGTTATAAAAGCTCTGTAGAGCTAAAGGGAACTGCATAGTTAGATGACAGTTCAGTGTGAGCTCATCACTACAGGCAGGCTGTTCTCATGCATTTTTGATATGTTTTTCGATGAAAGGTAATGCACCAAAATTTCTACATATTCCAGGTCATCATGACACAGTAACTCATGTATAGCCCACGTATTTGGAAAGGCTCCGATCACGCGATATATCTGCCTGTCACCATGTTTCTTTTCCTCACCCTAACCACAGTAGCTTATGCCAAAACCACACTTTTATAACTTTACATTAAGTACATCACGTGATTCGTTGCAGGCTGATGACAAAACACAGGACTTTCCCCGCGACATTTCTCATGAGACTGCTGTTCAGAACTGGGAAACTTGCGCACTGCAGTACGTCGCCACCATGTGTCGTTTCCAAATCCTAACGACATTAGCCTTCACTTGCCTGGTCTCAACCTTCGTAACTCTACATTAAGTGCGTAAAGTCATTCATTGGGCGCTGATAACAAAACACAGGGTTTACCCCTGGGCTTTTCTCAGTAGTCTGCTGTTTGGCACTGGTCAACTTTGAGACATTTTCAAGTTGGTCACACCATTTTTCTTTTCCTAACCCTAACCACAGCAACTTTACATGCTTAAACCTAACCTCAACAACTAAGTGTACTGTGTAAGTTAATGTTAAATATGTATTACCATTTACGGGGCGCTGATTCACAAGATATCATACGAACCACTGTATAAGGAGAAAGGCGAGTTCTTTCACATTAAAGTAGTCATTTAATCCACTGTTGAGACAAAAATACTGATTATAACTGCTTTAAAAACATATAAGGGATACAGCTCTAGAATATCAGTTGTTGCAAACAGTATCCCTTTTTACTTAAACAAATAATAATAATAATAATAATTAGCCCAAGACGTGAATCAAGACAGCTGCTCTAACAAAAATTTGTAGCTTCAATAAGCATTTGCTGCCTATTGATTTGATTATAATAATTCCTCTTGAGTCATGAGATGAGGGCAGATGACCATCTGATGAGTTCTGCCAACAGACCCACATTATAATATCTTCAATTCACTGATTTAGTCACACACAGTTACAAGTTTAGGGTCAATCCAAGCACAGCCACAACTACTTCTAACCATTTCAACTACAAAAATCAAAGTGTGTTTTGCTCTTCAGAGTGGTCTTTTGCTTCATCTGGAAACAACCCCCTCCTCAGCCTGTCTGCGTGTCACCGCATGTGTAAAAGTTTCTGCAAAGGGGTAGCTTGCACTTAGCCGCGGAGATCAAGGCAGAGTGTGTCTTTGTACATAAGTGTGTGTGTGTTTTTGAGAACTGAATGATACAGAAGGGAGACTTCAAAGCGCCTCTTTCATCAGACAGAGTTGCAAAGTAAAGACATACAAACCAGACACCTGCACACTCTGCTTGTCTCTCCAGTGACCGTGTCAGCCATTGTGTGTCTCTTGCTATAGAAACTACACTTACATAATGCAAGTTATCTTAACGAAACAAGGCTGAGTTTCAGCGAAAGTGAGCCTCATGTTTCCCTGCTCGAGCTATTTGTCTCCAGAAAGTTTGCATCATATCCACAGCAACTATCGCAACAGTCTTCAACTTAATATCTCGGTTGGCAAGATACAGCAGAAAGAAATCAATAGACTGAAGATTTTAGAGATACTTCTTTTCTCTCAATTCAAGTAACTTGAGCTAAGCCTCGGGGGCAGACTTATCACTATAACCTTGCAGTTCAAAAACTGCCTTCAGCAGTAAGTACAGCAGCACTGAGAGGCACAAGTGAAGAAATAGAGCGCTTGAGGACGCGGGCTGACAGAAAAAGAGTTGCATAAAACTAACTAACTGGCTAAAAGTGTATTTAAGTTGATAGGAACAAAAATATTTGTGGACAAAGCGCCCGAACGGGGTGGAACTCAGCAGGCTGACACTGAGCTGTGAGCTGTGAGCGTTGGTGCTGCAATTTGAGCGTAGCATCACCTTGTGAATAGTGACGCCAAACTGTCATCTCACTCTGTTTCTCATGAACACAAACACATTTGCAACAGTGGAGTGTTGCCATGGGTTCTAAAAATAATGTTACTATAGAAGTAGGTCTCATATTTACAGCAAAAGTAATGTTTAAAAAGCACAACTGCCTCCTCCAAAGAGAAATATTTAACCCTTTTAACATCTGTTCCGACACAAGTTTTCTTGTGCTGCGTTCAGATGCCTTTCACAAGTTATAAAACCCTTTGATACTGAAACAAATTGGTTTGCTTTCTTTCAAAAATGTAAGAAAAAGGCAATGACCAACTTGACAAAAAATTCCCACAAATTGCAAGAATTTTGTAAAAGGTGACAAAGAAAATAATCTACTAATTAATAAATCTAATAAAATATTATTATAAAAATGTTCAAAAACCACGGAAAAATGCCAAGAAAAATATATTAATAATCATTACAATTATATTTTTTAAATTTTGTTGCTGGAAAAAATACATGTTTTTCCTGCAGTTTTTAAGGTAATTTTCTGTTTTGTTTTTTTATTTTTTTGCTCACTTTCAGGTAATTTTTTTTTAAAAACGAATTTCTTGCTATTTTTGGGGTCTATGTGTTGTTACGTTGCTCAGTGCCTTCACCCCATGTTTTTGAAATAAATTAAACCCATTTGCTTCAAAGGTTAACACCACCTTCAATACAAAGCTACAGCACGTTGAAGGAACAAAGTTGCCACACTGTACTTGCGTCTTGTGGTGTATACAAGGCTAAAACTGCTGCATGGTGAACTTTTTTTAGCAGTAGTAGTGGCATTTATTACCCCTGCTGGCAGGCGGCCTGGTGCGGCTGCGGGACCGGCTTCGCTGACGCTGCAGTCGGGACTTGCCCAGGAACCTGTAGTAGTATGAGGGTCTCCCAGATCCCTTCCTAGTGACCCCAGCCATGGTGCAAGTTTCCAATAACAAGATATCTCAGCAGCACTCAAACAAGTCCTCTTGAATCTGCTGGTAAACTCCAAGCAACCTTCTCATGGACTCTGTTTATCACAAACTTCACTTAGCAGTCCTCTTGCAGACACTCACGTCTACTTAAGTCCTCATGGATTGTGTTGTGATCAAATCCACTCTATCGTGAGACTCACTGGAGAAAGAAGAAGATTAAACCATCAACCATCCACCTCTGCTCAATACGTGTGTCCTGTCCCACAAGATCAGACTTAAGCTCCACCTTTGAACACTCCCCCTCAAAGTTTCCCACAGCCAGATCCCAGAGGCATGATGTCCGGAATACTGTGTGAGTGTGTATCCTGAATGACAGGAAAGCTGTTCCTGTTCCCAGCTCCAGAGTACACTACAGGAATTTCACAGACAGTCAGAAAGCCAGTTTCACAAAGCAGTGAAAAAGGAGTCTCTTGTAACACAGTTATAAACCTCCAAAACCACTATCTTCAACTCCTGTGACTCTGCAGGAGTGTGTGTAAGAGACAGAGAAAGAGAGAGAGAGTATGCTTTGTGGTTGAGAACAACAGGAGAAAAGTTTGGGCTGCCTAGAAGACATGCAGAGATAAGAGCTTCAGTGGAATGGAGTCAACACGACAGATATCAGATTACAGCAGGTTTTACTTTCCTCCATCAGGCAAACTAATCTGTTACAGACTCACAGATAAGACAGCATCTGGTGCAGTAAACAAGCCTGGCAACCATAAAAAAATCACTACCCCCCTACTGTTAGTGACTCCTGATCCAGCCAAAGTCTCACTCCTGGTTTTACAAGTTAACCGCTTTAATTTGCTCCTGAGGCAAGAAAGGCATGGCAGGGAGTGATGGCCTATCAGAAGCAGATGTAAATAGGCTGTTAAACACTGTCAAACAGCCAATCAGAGTGCGCTCTGAGGGAAAGGGTCAGGCAGATGGGCCAGAGTCCACAACTAGACATAATGGCACATGGATAATTGTGAGGATGCATGCATGTGCATGCTGGGAGCTGTGCGATGTTGGCATTTTCACATTGTGATTTTGACTTCACAAAAAGTCAGGATTTATGGCTGTCTTTAAAAGTTCAAGGGATGATTCACCCCCCCCAAATCAAAAATGTTTCCTCTTACCTGCAGTGCTATTTATCAGTCTGAATTGTTTGCGAGTTGCCTCATGTTGGCGACATCAGCCATAGAGATGTCTGTCTTCCCTCCAATATAATGGGACTGGATTGTACTCTGCTGTTGAGTTTTTCAAATATATTTTTGTGTGCTTTGAGCACCACAAGCAATGTCTCTTTTCAGAAATCACGGACAAGTTAGACAATCGCGTTCTGGTTCCATTTTATTAGAAAGAAGGCAGACATCTCAACAGCCGATATCTACGACATTTGGCAACTCACACAAAAACAATCTGGACTGAAAAATGTCAATACAGGTCAGAGGAAAAATTAGTATTTTGTTTTTGGGGTGAACTGTCCCTTTAATATTGAAGCTGCATATGTTATATGCATGCAATTGTTAATCTCTCATGTTTTTAATGCTAAAATGTAAATTTCTTTACAGTTGTAACATCTATGGAAAGAATTTCTCAGTATATGTGTCAGAGCTTTTTTGTGGAGCGGGCACTGACACAAATCACACTCTGAAATCTGTGCAGAGGGCAGTCAGCCAGCCCCACACACAATTTCTATTTGTCTTGCAGCTTACAAAGTGACAGAAATCCAAAGTTAAACCAAGGGGTGGCTTTGTGTCAATTTGTACAGTTTATGAAAACTATGAACTGTGATTTTATAAATTAATGTTGAGCAAATGATCAGAGATTGTGATGTACCGTTTATCAAATGATTGGGGGGGGGGGGGTCTGTACTGATATTAGATGAGTAATAACAAGGACTGGACTTTAAATTTTATTTAAATTCAGGGCATCATATGCTGTTAATGGCGGGAACACATTAACATTGGCCAGCCACTGCATCTAGCTACAGAAACATCGACATATTACTTTTGTTGATGCCTGTTAAACTAAAATAATATGATGGTAATATTAAAAAACAAAACACATTTGTTGATGTCTTTGATTGCTTGCACAGCCATCTTGCTGATGATTTTAATGCGCGGTTGGAAGAGTGCCTCCGAAGACCGCCAATTTGAAGACCATGAAGCCTGAACACTTCTCCTTACCCTTCTATCCCAACAAAATATCTACACAAACACCTTACCCCTAGACACTAACACACAAAACCCAGAAATAGGGGCTTAGTCAGATGGGTAGCAAATGAACATTACTGTCCAAGAAGAACAACTGTGACAGTGTTTTATGTCACTATATATTTAGACTTAAACACTGAATTAAAAATGAGTATAATAACTGTGACTAAATCACAACTCCATCCACTGATGAAGGTCATGATATGTGACTGAAAGCTCTTTAAAACTTTTGATAGCTTCTATAAAACACTGACATAAAATAGCAGTACAAATAGACAAACAAAATGGTACATGGAACAAAAATTCATGGCAGAGATCACAGAACTGACCATACCATGACTGATATCGCCTTATAGAAAGTACGGAAAAACAACCACGACCACAAAGACATCATCCAATAAAAATGCTAATGACACGACAAACGCAAACAAAAGCATGCAAAACAGTCTCAAATATGCATGCTCACAAACAACAGCCTGAGAAAAAAACGCAAATTTCAACCTCTTTGTAATCAACGTTCCACAATAAATGTGTTTAAGTCTTCCTCTCCTGCGGCCTCATCCTCTCCCTCTGTGTTACCTTTGCTTTTCTATGGCTGCTCAATTGTTCACTTTGATGCCGCTTGTTGCTAGTGAGAGCAGTGGGGACCATAACGCTACACGCTGTGTGGAGTTTTTGTCATTACCTCAGCCCATAAACTCACAGCGACAGAATGCAGCAGTGTGTGTATGTCTCTGTATGTCTCTAACATAGAGTCGACTGTTCCCCCGGTCCACAGAGAGTATTTAGTAGGACCATTAGCAGGTATACATCACTCCAGAGCGAGCCAGAGCCGTGTGCCGGGTAGCAGAGGGAATGTAAAGGCCTTCAGGCTTCACGCTGCTGCTGCAGGGCTCATGAAACGCCCTGAAGACACTGTTAACACGTCCTCTCAATCTCATGGAGAAGCCAGTGATATATAACAAAGTGTCTAGGGTTTAAGACCGAGCTGTAATGACATAAAAGCACACAAATTAAGATTAGAACTGAACTTATTGTGGATGGTGTGTGGTCAGGCTACTGTTTTAATGATAAAGCAGACTGATTTGTCTTGTCGGCATAAAAGTCACTTTGGGATTAGCTACCTACAATGAGTTCCTGTTAGACAGGACAGGAGCCTATAGACAAGGAGACCAGAGATTCAGGGTCACGTAAAGTTCGCGTACTGCTGTTGGCCTCCTCTGGCTCGAAGGAGCAATAAAAGGTCAAGAAAAAAAGATGTCGCAAACTACAGGCTTTTGTTTTAATGTGAATGCAAGTTATATCTTCTTTAAGATGTTATCAAATCCTGTTGTACTAACAAACTATACTACCATAAGAAAACCATGAGGCTCAGCATGAGGCTCCGTCCTTGATTTAGCCTCAACTGCCTGAATTCCCCTCAAAACAAAACGAACTTCCTCTCTTAAAGTGACAGCAACCTACCGCACTGCCTTTACGGAAAGTTAATATAATGCTATCCTTTACAGAATATCTCTGTTAAATCAACATAAATTACATCATTACTTTTATCATATTTTAATGTGTTAACTTATTCAATGAGCTCACTTATTTATTTCCATTAACATGAACCTTCAAACAAAAATACAGACTTGAAAATGAACTTAACTTGGTTCCCACAAATAGTGTTGTTGCCATTAAATTGTCGAGTGTATTTCAAGCAAACTTTTGGCACGTGGCAAAGAAGAAATGCAATTTAAAGGCATTTCCATCAACTTGTTTCAAGCGAATAACCTTTATTAGAAGTTGGCAGTAGAGGCAACACATGGCTGTAATCTGCTGGTAAACAGAGTAGAAAAAATAGAGTTTGCAAAACCAGAAACAAAAAAAGTCACCTTAACTATCTGACTTGTCTATGAGACAAAATATGAAAAGAGGTCTCCAGGTATTTGTTTCAACTGGGCAAGTTTTAAATGTTCTTTCATGTCAACTGGTGCGGCCATGTTTCATGCAGTCCGGAGACAAAGAAGAGTGAATGCAATAATTGTAGAGCATTGTAGAGCATGGGAAGATGCTAACAGCAGGAACATATGATAAGGTTCAGTATGTCAGTTTAATGTGTGCTATGTCAGAACTGTCTGTAAAGATGTTTCCATATTCCATTTGTTGCATCAACTCTTTTTTTGACAAAGGCAAAAACCATCTCAACAAGCATAACAAATTTTCCCCCCAACTGTTTTATAAAAATGTGCTGTTTCCATACAGTTTTTCTAGAACCAAACTTTAAAATGTGCATGAAAATATGGTTGTGAAAACATGGCTAATGGGCCCCAAAATGTATGTGTAATGTTAAATGCTGAAGCCAAACACTATGCAGATGAAAAATAAGATACAAAAGAACAAATTGTTCTTATTTGTCCTATTCTAATGCTGAGAATAATACACCTGAAATGTGAACAAGTTAAGAAATCAGGTTACCCATAAAGCTAAAATTCGGATCAAAACTAGTTAAAAACTAACAGTTTTATACAAGGAGGCGACACCTAACCGGAAACAATACTTTGGATGTTATCCATATGTTTGGCGGGGCATGTTTACGACTTGCAAAAATGGCCCCCCATTTATTTTTGAAATTATCAACATGTTGTATGTGAAACTGCAGGAGAGCGTAACTAAAATGTGTTGCTTCCAGAGAGACATTACTACATCTGCTCTACTTGCCGAAACTCCTGTCTGTCTCCACCTTTAACAGCAGCTGTTATGTCCACAGAGTTGCGAGTGACAACTAGGTTGACCGCAGTCTTTTCACACAAGCTGAATCAAATCCTTCTGAGCCTCTCAGTGGTCCAGAGACAATGTCTGATGTTTCTGCATCAAGCTAGACGCCACTCGCATTTCCGTGGTCAAACCAGCCGCCGCTAAACTGTAGCACCCCCGTATTCTGATTTTTATGGTAAATGCATCGAAATGGCACAGGGTACACATGCAACTACATCTGCTTTTCAAAATGAGATGTAAACAGAGCTTATACAAAATGCATACACAACAATAAAATTAATTGGATTATATGACAGGAAGCATAAAACATGTAACCTGTGCCCCTTATAATTTATGAAATCCCAATAAATTGTGAAGGTAAATTTATTTATTCTTTGATTTTGGGTTAATGGAAAAAAATCTTGACCATGACTAGATTTCAATTAACTGTGACTTCATACAGACTCAAAATGTATCAACAATGTCCCACATTCGTGCACCTTGAAAGAGCTACAGTTCTGAATAATTGCAGTGATAAAAATGATAAGTTTAGCTATAATCCCAGTGAGCGAGAGAACTTACTATTACTATATAACTATTTATTACAAAAGCATTTCTAGTAATACAATTAAGATGAATTAAATATGAGCGTGTTGTGCTGCAGGTGCTCCTAAATTTTGTACTGCTGCTCTAAAATTAGTGCTACTAGTTGGAAAAAATCCTGGAAAAAGGATAATGCTGATTTGCAAGTTGTTGTTGTCTTTTTTTTTTTTTACACACTTTGATGGCATCACTTCAAAACCAGGCATTTCAACAAGGTATTTGGTTGACAACTTTCCAGGCAGTCAGCATGCTGAATTGTTAATTCATGAGAGCAGAATGGGAGAGGTTTGGAAACAACAAGTCTTGCAGGTCAATAGAGACACACTAATGTCTTGAATATAAATATCGAGATGAAGCATTTAGTTTACTGTTGTGATCAGCACAAGCCATTAGGTGTGCTGAGTGCAGAATCATCGATCAGGAGCCAAACATTAAGTGTGGTGTTTGCTTAATGTGCAGCCTAAGGGATGAAAAATTAATTCCTGTTCTCCTGCATGACCAAAACACTGACCCAGGATCAGAGCTGTGCATGGGTTAAGATTTGCAAAGCTGCAACCACCCAAACCTACAAGGCTCAGTACCAAAACTGACCCGTTACCCGTAATCATCTCCAAATTAAATTCAGATCTACCCAAACTAATAAATGACTTAATAATATCCGACTTATAATAAATGACAGCAGCTATGATTAAACACAGTTTGCTGTTTCGCCATTATACGTAATGTACTGTCCCACTCAGCACTCTCTAAGTCTGTAATGCAAAGTGAAACAAAAACAACCATTTTTCCAGCAATCATCTGTCCACATATCGAAAGTATTTGTCCTGTTGCTATCAGGCAGCTGCATCCTCAGCTCAGGAATGTTTTGGCGAACATCTTCTGCATATTTTCTTGTTCCGACATGTGATACAGTTGTCAGATTAGGCAGAAGCTGATCAGCATCAACCAGCTTGGGCACCTATGACTCTTTTTGTCCTGTCCATATGCAGTTATTGCACTTTTACTTTCCTACTCTTATGTTAGCTGTTTTTTTGGCTAGTACTATAAAATAACTTAAATGAATACTTTGTTGATTTTTAACCAGCTTTGTAGGAAAACAATGTGGGTAGTATGGGTAGAGGAACTGTGGTCAACGTCTAACCAGGGCCTAGAGCCTTTTCTACATACTGAGCAAAACCGTCCATTTTCTCTGTTTTTTCTGGTCATGTAGCACTAAGAAGTATTTGCATCTTTCAACTATAGTGACGGCCCAATTTTATGTCAGGACTTTCTTTATATCGGTGGAGTACTTATCGCTTATACTTAAGCGAGTGCTCAAAAATGACTTTACGTAACATGCCCATCCCTAGTACCCGTGGGTTGCCGACCAGGTGCAGGACTTTGCAGAGGACTCAACAACAAAGGCCTTATGTCAAAGTGTATTTTAGCATAAGTAATGACGTGATTCTATGTTTGCAAACACAATAAAATCTTGTAGAAATTTAAGCGATGAATATGTCTGCTATTGACCTCGAGACTAGAAAGAAACCCGGTAGATGGAAGATATGAAAAGAACTATCTGTTA
Organism: Plectropomus leopardus; assembly: GCF_008729295.1. Taxonomy (NCBI): domain Eukaryota; kingdom Metazoa; phylum Chordata; class Actinopteri; order Perciformes; family Serranidae; genus Plectropomus; species Plectropomus leopardus. The sequence goes on from NC_056482.1 coordinate 6,791,008, forward strand.
CATCAGGAATCACAGTTATAAAATAAAAATCTCTTACCTATTGAAGAGACCAATGGAGAAAGAGTTGGATCCACATGGCAGCAAATGAGAGAAAAGACAAAAGTTCAAGTTAGATAAAGGTTTATTCATTTCACAGCAGCATGTTTCTATGGCTGACATGAAAGCACTGGCAGTTGAAAGAGTTTACGAAATTATGAGGGTTATACTGCGAGAAAATTACATAATTGCCCATATATTTCCTTCGCCTATACATTTCACATGCATCTCAACATCAATTGCACACATGAAGACACTCAAATTAAAACTGGTGGCTGAGATAACGCTGCAAAAAGCCTCGTGAGGCTTAAATTGCTGAAATGTCCCAAAACCAAGAAAGTCACTGAACCTTTTAAGCTCTAAAACATTACTTTGAAATGCCGGTGAAGTATCCAGCTGAGGAGAAAATGGAACTAATTCCACTTTCAGAGCAAACAAAGAGACAAAGAGAGATGTATTGATTCCTGGCATGGCTCTCTCTATTGTCTCAAAATGGATAGTGGTCCTCACACAAAAACGTGGCACACACATTACACCTAAAATATAGCCCGCCATTACAGCAAAACACCTCAGAGGGAGTCACGGGGATTAGACTGCTCTGAAATAACAGAGCAGACCAGCATGTGATAAGAAGCCATAAAGATTCAAGGATTGAGAGTCTGGGCAAAACTTGATCGTCTGGAAATGACAAAACATATTAGTATGGATTACAAGCAGTGGATAAGACAAAATTGATAGCTACTGCTGCTTGAATCTCCTTGGGCAGATAATAGTTTACCCTCTAAAAGACAACTTGACTTTATTATATATAATAAAGTCACTGCTGCTTTGGTATAAACAGCAACAAACAGCAACAAACTCTTATAGATGTCAGACAGAGACAAGTGAGAAGTCTTTTCTTTCTCACACTGTCTCTCGTCCCCAAGTTGAACTGGTGGCTCTGCTGAAAAGTAATGCATTGAACAGAGAGGCGTCTCTATTATTTAACCCACTCACTTACAAAAACACCTGTCAGTATATTATTATTATAAAATTCAACAACACCACAAACTACAGACTCCAAAATAAAGAGTTGAACAAGTGTCAAAAACATATTTAAACCACGCTGTGGTGGTGTGCTTACGCCAACATATCAAGTTCCACTTTACATGGCATTTCTGTCTAGACGCATATGAAGCCATGACAGGTGACAAGCAAAGCAAAGATCTATAGTTGACCCTTTAATGGGACCACATGCAACTATTTACTGACTGACTAATCTTGCTGAGAATAAAAGCTCTGTGCTCTAAAGCTGAGTGAAATGCCATCTTGTTGGGGAGGGGCTTAATAACACTCAAAAGTTAGGCTAAATTTTGGTGTGGCATTGACATTTTTTAAAATGGTGTATTTGCATATTTTTGCATACTGGGGCTGAGTGGTGGTGCTGGATTGGATGTAGATGGGCGCACTGTCCTCCTCTCCATGATTCCTCATGACTGGCCTTGGCTAAGTATATCTAAAAAACCTGCAACTGAGTGCACATGGGGATATTAGTGTAGATAGAGCTGCCTGCTTCATTACTGATGAATCTGCAGATTATTTTCTTAATTAATCATTTTAGTCTTACATGCCCTAAAGTCATGAGCATCCAGTAAACAGTCCAAAATCCATATTCAATTTACTATCAGGTGAGACAAAGAAAAGCAGCATATCCTCACAAGTGACACGCTGACTTTGGGGTATGTTTTTGCATAAAAATGATGAATTATTACTTCATCAAAATATTTGCAATTAATCTGTCTGTTGGTTGACTGATGAATGAATCTACCGCTTCAGCGCCAGATAAAGATGGTGAAAACTGTTCATAATGTGCATGAGTCATTATCTTATAACACAAGAACAAACTAATGTTTTGTGTAACACACAATCTACATTTACATGTCAGATATCCTGCCGACTAGGAGCCAAATAGCAGAACAAAACTGTGTCACTACTGACCCCTTCTGGAGAACATGACAACGTACAAGTGACGGAGACAGCACTGAGCTATGACACATCAAACTGTACTGTGGCTAGATGGCTTTAACAGATGCGGACACATAAAATGTACTGTGGGAATGACTCTGGTTCATCATAGCATAGGAGCAGCATTTACTCAAACATGCTGGACCACATTGTAAGAATTCACTTTATAAAATCTAAATATCTGCATGAGAATATTTAATTTAGTTATGTTGTTGTGGATGGCTTTGATTATACCTTACAATGGTTAGAAAGTCAGAAAATAGAGGTAATCACATGGCTTTATATGAGAGTACTTTGATATATCATGTGGGCTAACTGCCTGCTCTGACACAACATCTCAGTAGTCCTGTCGAATCCTCTCCTAATCTGAATTAATCCATAGTAATTTGGACAAGAAAGGACAAACAGATGGACGGAGAAATCAACCACCCCTCTCTAACAACAGATTAAAGATGTGCTTGTCTGTTCTTGGGCAAACATTATCATCACAAAAGTAAGTGAGTCAAGGGATGCCTGTGAAAAGTTCAGAGCCCATCGAACATCTCTGGCTAACTGAAGTGACACAGAATGGAATGCTCACTAAATCTGATTACTCTTCGAGAAAGAAAAAAGTTGACTATACTAAGTTAATACTCATGCCTCTATAGTGACAGACTGCTGCCATCCATCCATGCTGTCTTTTCTTCCTCCTCTTGTTCATGCCCCCTCCACTCCCTGTTGGCCCCAAAGTAAAGGCCAAATCGCAGAATGTACCATCCCAAGCAGAACTCATTATACAAGACTAGAGACGGACAGAGAACAGAGGAGTCTGTGTGACGCTGTTGGCCAGAGACAAACACATACGCAAGATGGAGGAGGAAGAGGCGGAGGGGCCCAACATTTTTTTTTCTCAGCGCTGATTAAAGGAATAAAGAGCACAAATAAGTGAGAGAGGGAGAAAGAGATGAGAGAGGTCTCGCTAATGAAGCAACCACTTGAGACAAGAGTAGACAGTCCTCTGGCAATGTTGTTTTCCAATGGTAAATCCAATGTGCCGCAAAGGCACGGGCAGTCATACACATTCATGCACCATCATGCTCAGTCACGAGCAACTGGTATTCATATAACCATGTTGTAAATGTGAGTCATCATAAGAAACAAGTAATGGAGAATAAGAGCTGACAGCAAGATGAAACAACTGAAAACTGCATGTTCGAAAGCTCTGACATTAACTTCATAGGTAAATTTGGTATCTCTCAAGCTGGACCAAAAACATTAGAACATTAAAAAAAATAAAAATTGGCCCAGTATTAGCGAGACTGCTGTGGACATTCAGCAAAACAGGCTGCAATGGAATCATTAAGAGCATGTCCGCACTGTCAATTTAACTTAAAGTGCTTGTTTTTGCCATGAATTAATGTGGTAAAAACAAGCACATACTATGATTTTAAGTGTCGAACAACTTGTGGAAAAGATCTCTAAAGTATTAGACCTTTCTGTTAAATAGTAACATCCTTTTTGTTTAACCAGCTACGGCCCTGAAATTACCATTGCCAAACACACAAGACTTCATTCAAATAAACAGTAATCTTATCATCGTAAAGAAAAAAACACTTCATTTAAAGTCGACAGACACATAATAAAACTCACAAAAGCCACTTTGGTAAGTTTTTCCAATGTTACAGCAATCACCAACTTTGTTTTGGTTGTTAATAAACATTTAATTTACCCAGTTAGATGTGAAAGTGGAGTTTGGTGGAATTGGTGACTGCAATTTCTGGTAAAACAAAAAGGATCTTACTCTCTTTAACGTAAAGGTTTGTCCCTGCACAGTTCTTTTCAGAATGTTGTCACACACTCATGATAACAATCTGAGCCTTGTTAGTGGCAAAAACACTTTTAGAGGATGTAAACTTACTGTGTGAACTTGCCTCGAAGGATTACACTGCAGCCCGTTTCGCCATTTCCAGCTTAAACGCTCTTGTCAATACTGGTCAAATTTCAAAAATTGTTATTCCCATAAGTCATTTAGACTCAAAACATGGGAAACTGGGTTGGAAAATACCAAACATAACCTTTAAATTAAATGTGACATGTGACATGTTAATCACATGTCAATCACCATGACATCTAAACCTGCCAGCCTGCCCTACCCTGCATGACTGTCTCCTGATACTGTCCTTGCTATGGCACATCTTTTCTATCCAACAGTAATTTCCATTTTTTGATAAATATATAAAAGCATTCTCTTGCTCAAATGGTCATCATAAAATGTCCACAATTCTTAGATCAGACAGTTGACTCCATTTCAACGACAGATGAGCAGCTGGGGAAAAAAACAACAGTGACTTGGACATTCACAGCTAACTGAGCTAACATTCAGGCTGTTATCTATTTCTGCAGGTGACCTGGCAAATACATGACCATCGTCTGCTCCTGCAGCAGACTCAGAGACTGATTACTCACACTTATCCATCTGAGCTCATCTGTCCTTCTCTCCCTTCGTCTATCGCTCCCTCTCTTTCTGATCTACAAAATAAAGCTTATTTGTAATCAGAGTTTTATACGTAATGTAATGTGGAAAGAAAGAAAGATGTGAACAGAGTCCCTTCCACAGAACATGTTCAACAAGTCTTTATAGATCCTGTGTTAACATATACCTTTTCACTGCACAAGCATCAAGCAAAGAACAGTAATCATACAGAAAAGATAGAGCACAATGGCGACTGTATTTGCAAAAAAAAGGGAAAGGCGCATCAAAAACATAACTAGAAAAACTAAATAGCAGGAGCACGACTGTTTTGGATTACTGAAAAAGCTCTACTTCTCAATGTGTAAACAACCAGTTAAACACCTCTAAGTTGAGCATTGGTTGCCATTTTATTATTTCATAGCGTACTTATTGGCAGTCAGGCTGTGCAGCTTTAAACTTAGCCTGTGGTCTCTCCTGTGGCTGTTTACCTCTTGTCTTATCTCCCTCCTCCACTGGTGGGCTTCATCTTATAGGCCCCCACAGAGCCCCAAAACACAATAGTGCAGTTCACAGCAGAGGGAGAATCCAAGGAGCTCGAGGTCTGCCAACAACATTTCTGTATACGGAGTACTAGCTCATGTTATATAGCACCAAACATTACATCTAGCCTGAAATTGTTAACCAATGCCTCGTAGAGAGTGTGTAAAAGCATGTAAGTGAACTGTGTCAATGCAATGAGGAAGAAATTGCATCTTTAAGATCCAAAGTGCTCTAATTAAATACAATTTCAAAATAAATTTCTTATACAAGCACAGAAATAGTGATATAAGAATGTTCAGATCACTCTGAAACTATTTAAACAAGAGTTACCACCTTGCGAACATACAACTGCGCAAACCCCATCAGGTTGCAGTTACAGTTTACATCTAGGTCTGTGAAAATGTGGATGCTTTACACACATCTTTCTCTCAGCAGTACAGAAGGTTTACACAATCAGCACAGTTTCAAGGACACCCAAGATTAGTGTCACCATTTCAGTATCTCACCAAATGTTTCCCCTTCTGCTCCTGAGTTATGATGATGAATGATGGCTAGAAAATAGTTTTTGCAGAACATTATGATGTCACAGTGAAGTTGACCTTTGACCTCTTGGATATAAGATGCCATCACTTCATCATTTTATCCTTTGAGAGCTTTGTGTGTAATTGTGTCATAACTAGCATAAGAATTGCTAGCTGAGTTATGGCCCAAATCATTTATGTGAGATCAAAGTGACCTTGACCACCAAATTTTAACCAGTTTGTTCTTAAATCAAAGTGGACATTTGTGCAAAATTTGACAAAACCCCCCAAAAGTCCTCTTGATATATCACATTCACAAGAATGAGATGGACATAAGGTCACAGTGACCTTTGCGCACCAAATTCTAATCATGCAAAATTTGAAGAAATCCCCTCAAGGTGTTCTTGAGATATGGCATTCACGAGAATGAGATGGATGCAAGGGCAAGGTAACCTTGATCTTTGTCCCATGGCAACCAAATTCTAATCAATTCGAGCCAAATTTGAAAGAAATGACCTCAAGGCGTTTTTGAGACATGGCGTTAATGGGAATGGCACTGACAGATGAGCTGAAAACATAATGTTTACCGCCACATTGCAGGCGCAGGAGCTTAAAAATGTAACCAGGGGTGCAGCAAACAACTATTTTGACACCTGATTAGTCTAATTGTTGTTGTTTTTTTTAAATCAGATAATAATCTTGAGAAATTATTTGTGAAAGAAGTTCAATTCTCCTGAGCTTAAGGTGATATCTTCAAATCCTCTTTTATCTGATCAACAATCTAAAATCAGTACACTTAAAAAGCTGGAATCAAAGAGTCTTTCGTATTTTTACCTGATTAATGACTCGATTATCACAGTTGGCAATTAATTACCTGTTGATCCACTTATTGACTTATTACTCGGCCCTGTCACTCGCACACTGACATACACACTAAGTCACACACACATACACACACAGAGTTAGCCCGTGTGCCACTCTCATCAAAGACACAATGTCAGGATTACAGTGTGAATAGCGCACACTCTGTTGACATTTAAGGGAATGCTTACACAGGGAAATCAATCCTGTGTCCATCAAACAAATAAGCGTCCGGCCTGCAAACACACTAGGAGCAGCAAAACAACACACATGAGAACGGATTATAGACTGCATGGTGAGACACAAAAACTCATCTACATACTCATATTTCCTTAAGTCACATAGACTGAGACTCCATCGATCCCACTGGGGGGTATGAGCCTATGCACATGTTCATACGTGCACATGCATGCGATGCAGTGTAAGCTGTCCACAAATTTTTCACTGTTCATCTCCTTTCAATAATCCTTTTCTTATTTAATCTACATGGCAACTCCCCTTTAAATCCCGGGTCAAACAACACGCTATGGGAGAGATGCAAGAGGCAAGAGCAGGAGCAGAAATGAGTGTGTTCGAAAGCGTTTCAGAAAGTCTGTTGCTACATGACTGAAGCTACAGAATAAAAGACAGTTCTGTTATTTTGGACAGTACTTCAACTTCAGTTGTCTATTGAACACATAATGAAAATTGGTGCCAATGTCAGCACCGCATTTCTTAGTGTCCTACTTTTGTCAATATTCATTTTTGGTTGTTTGTTTGACAATTCTGCCTCATGTCCATTAACTGTAGGAAAATTACTAGAGTTTAAACAAGGTGCTGAAATACTGCACCCCTAAGTAATCCAAATTCTTCTCCTGAAGCATCTGTAATAGTCTTTGCTCTGACAGGACAGGCTATAAAGACGCAGAAGAAAAAAATTAGAGGACAGAGAGAGCCAGGAAGCCGGTTTATAGGTAACCAAACATATCATTACAGAAGTGGGACTGTAGCGCTTCAATTATCCTCCACTTAGTTCATTCCTAAGCTTTTTATTGCTGCTCTTTATAACATCCCTGTCTCTTTGTACGTATAAGAAAGAATCACCATTTCTTTCCTTTAATTAGTCACTTTCTTTTCTTTGCTCAGTAACTTTCCCATTAACTCTAATACCACCGTAACAAAGCACATGTGGGTCAAAACAAACCACGCCTTTGCTGATGTGTTGACGTGGCATTAAATGGCGTGGATAACTCTAAAACCCACATATGCATGATATCTGATCTTGTTCCAGTTTTATTCATAATACTTTATGCTTCTAATGTTGGAATCTATGGAATCCAGTCACGGCCCACGTAAGGGTCGCTACTTCTCATTCAGCCACAGAGACTCCATTGTCATATGAACAATAGGCATAATTTGTTAAATGGCCATGTGAAATTTAAGTGGCCCTCAGAGTGAGGCTAAGGAGGGGTGACGGAGGGGGGGTGTTGGCTGGGATACAAGCAATACTGAGGCTGGCAATTAATGGTACTGCATAACTTCTCTATTCATCAACCACTGACCTTTTGATATGTGCAAATGTGCTAAATTCAAAAGTCTGTGTAAAGGAAATTTAGAGATTTCTTTTAAAACACCTTCTAAATGTTGGAAATTAATTGCTGAAAGCATTCTCATTTCTATATTAGGGGTTGACAGATTATCGACCTGAGAGTTTATTAGGGGTGATATTTGGCATTTTGCTGATTATCTGTTTGGGTATTTTATATTAATGATTTCCGATAAAATTAATTAATTAAAAAGTGTAAGAAAGTGTCAGTATGGGATGAACTTTTACTTTGTAAAACCTCAGTGAGCTATCTTTATTAATTCATTTTTTATTTGAATTATCACTTGACTTTAAATATATATTTTTTAAAAAGTTGCTGTTAAAGAATTTGCTAAAGGCATTTAAACAAACTTTAGCATTGGAGTTGGTTATATTCCAAATTCTGAATACTGACAGAAAGATTTTCAGTTTTATTGTAAAATGCATATCGGTTCCAAATATTGGTTATCAGTCTCATTAACTACTAATAATCTGTATCGGTATGGGCCCTGAAAAACCAATGTCCGTCAGCCCCTTTTCTATAGATTACCGAATTTTAGAGTTAGACCATTAAACTGTTTCATACCATTTTACTGTCTTTAGTTGTTTTGGGCAGGCCTAAACTGGTGGCTCCATGGTGCACCGAAGCCCTACCTACATAACTCCTCCCCATTACACTGTAGCATTTTAAAAACTACCAGCATTACTAGCATCATTGACTCGTTCTCCAGGCAGTTTTTTCACTAACTAGCTCTGCCTTTGTCATTCAAGTGCATCTTTCCCAGTTGCTTGAATTTGCAGACGAGCTCGGTCACCTTATACAAGTTTCCAAGGGAGCATGAGTTCAAAAAGAGGTGGGTTGATTTCGTCACTAGCCACATAGATGGGAAGCTGGGAATCACAACCAACACCCGCTTCTGCAGTGACCGCTTCACTTTGGCTGGAAACAGCTGGGGTTCATAGACAAAGCGCTGCTCATGGACAGTGCCAGACACTGTACATGTACAAAGTGTCTGGGAAACACACACCGGCTTCCATAATGTGCTGCAAATATTACTATGCATGATCGCACAAATGAGCGAACACATAAAGCGTGGATCTTAGAAAGGTGGTCCTCTTGAAACAAAGGAGCACATGTTGCCATACATGTTCCATACAATGAAAATGTCTCATGAAATTAAATCAGGATATATGAGGCTGGGGTACTGGATATGGATGGGGTGTTTTCCATAAAACACAATGTTGTCTCATAGGGACTGTTTCTCGAGTGGAAAGTAGTTACAATGGAAACTGTAGAAAGTGGCTCTGTGGGTGTCGATTGTTTAGAATAACAATAGCACCATTTCTGGACAGAGATGTTGCCTTTGAATTTTTTTTTTTTTTTTTTTTTTTAAATTAATGCTGTTTCACAAACTAAATTCCACTCACCTTCAGCGTATTGATGAAATTTCAGGGACATCTTATGTTGAATCTAATTATAAAAATAGCCACTAAGGTAAAACAAGAGCTTTTCAGTTACTATTTCTTTTGTTAGTTTGTTTGTTTTGTTTTGTTTTGAATTTGGGTAAAGTAACCCTTTGAATTTCAGGGACAATAAATTCCTCCATAACATACTATCAACTCCCAACAACCCAAAATCAAAACGCCTACACCCAAATACACTATCAATGGCAGATGGTTTTCTTTTATCTGTTGATTTAATGCCTCACAAAACCCTGAATTCTTTGTCCATACCTAAAAAATGATGTATTTATACTGAGGTAATGGCACAGTAACTTATAGGCTATAGGCCAAATTCATACTTCAACATTTTCATTTTAAAATTTTATTTTATCTCTTTGTTCTGAAAAATCTATTATATTTTTATATAAAAACAATGTCTGTACACACAGACATTTTAGATTCATTTCAGAAATAATCTTTGTCCAAACGAACACACTTGAAAATGCATATCACATGACCATTCACACAATGAGAATGATGTTGCTGATCTAAACAGGAAGCAGACTGACTGCTCTGTGGTTGGTTGCTTAGTTACAGAAAATACGACAGAGACAATGCAAAATAAGACCAGAGATTTCTTGTACCAGCGAATTGGTGGGACTGTTGCTTAAAGTAACACAGGAGTATATGCAGTGGTGTAGAGGATTGTATATGCAGGTATATATGTTATACCCAGTTTTTTTTCTGGCTGCTGATAGTACACCCACCTACCACCCCAGAGGCTACTGGAATATATGGGAGAATACACCGTCTTTCTTCTTGTTAAGCTACCCATCTACCTAGTAGTACACCCCCCTATAGTATAAGGTCGGTTGATCTCTAGTGGGAGCTTTATCCATCACAGGAACCAGTCATGGGGAGGGAAATGAGCACCTGCACAAGACGGATAAAATCCAAAATGTATGTAGACCTTGCTTTAATGTTTTGGCTTTACATGTCATGACAAATCCCGGAGTTCAACCTAAAGAGCGTTCTCAAAGATCTCTGTTTTAGGGGCTCTGAAATGGCTGAGTAGTGCGAACGCTGGCTTAAACATTGCAATAGTTATGAGAATTAAAACAAAAATGTAATGGTGAGGATGTAGCATTAGTATAGTGAATTGTGTTCTCATTACCAGGCCCACTCTCCAGCGAAAACAATATTTAGACTTTTGCTGAAAATAAAAATGTCTCATGAGCTATGATGGTGCCGGACTGATCCTGAACACAGCTGCTTTGTTCACAGTGATTTCACTGTATAAACCTGAAATCTGTGTGCAACAGAATACCAACTGCTGTGCAGGAAAAAAATGCAGGTTAATAAGTCTACAATAAGATCACAATGCTACATAAGAAGATTAAAATAATTAATGAAGTACCGCTGCTGTGCCACGTGCATAAGCTGTGCACAGCCTCTCTCTTTACATTACATTATTTAGCTGACTCTATATTTGGACACACCCGTGTCGATTCCCGCTGCTGTGTGACGGCCACAGCTGGGTAATAAAATCAAAGAAAAGGAGCCTGCATTCTACATTTGTTTGGTCAGTTTAAGACATGTCCAAAAACAGATGTTTCAAGCTGAGTTTGCAACACTGTGATACTGAGGGAGACGGAGCTGAGCGCTGACATGGTGCGATTTAGATGTCAGGAGGTGGAGCTCAGCTCCAGTGTGCTTTGGCCCAGTTTAACCCCTGATTGTACCCTAGAGCCTTACATACAGTAAATTAATCTTTTGATCTGCGTTCAATACAAATTCACAGCAGGGAGTTCCTGGGCTGTCCTGCACAACCAACATGAGACTAGCGGTACTGGATAGAAAATAGAAAAGTGAAGATACTAATTAAAAGTGTGCTGCATTCAGTTTTATGTAATTTTTTTCGTTAATTTTTATCTTACATTTTGTTACTGCTAAATTTTTAGCATGCTAACACACTAAACTAAGCTGGTGAACGTGAAACATTATGCCTGCTTAATATTAGCACACAAGCATTGTCAGTGAGAGCATATTAGCATATAGAAATCAGTGTTTCTCTCAGAATTAAATTGTGTTCTTACTTCTTTTAAATGTGCATGTCCCTTTGTGTCATTCTGTGTCCCCTCTCTAAATTCAGATGTATTTTGCAGGTCCATGAAGGCAGCGCAGGCAGGGCTTTCTCTTTTTTACTCAGCAGCAGTTTGTGACTTGTGGGGTGGGTAACTGATATGCCGATCTGTTCAGAGCTGATCAGATTGACGGATGAGAGAAGCAGCTGCTGCGAGTGAACGCAAACTTGAACGGCTGTTTCACTTTCAATGCGCCTGATGTTCTACTGCTCCATCTGGGCCCAGATTACGCTCTGCATTCCGAGAGTGTGACGCACTGAATAACCAAACAGTAAATATATTTCAACAGTGCTCCTAATAAACTGTCTGGCTCCAAAAATAGAAAATCTATGTGTGGCAGCAAGTGTTTTAATCGTGACGGGCCGCCTCAAATAAATCAATGTGTGGGAAACCCTGTGAATGTTTATCTAATGAAAAGCATTATCCAGCATTAAGAAATGTGAACCCCAATCTGTCAGTATGCACATTATTCCTGCTTAATATTTTGATGGCGCCATCAGTGAGACCATGTTAGCATGCATTTAACTCTAAGCACAAATTAATTCTTAATTCTTGTTACTGTCCAAACAGATGGCACATTCACTCCAATTGGTCATACTTGTTATAGTAAATTCCTTCCTTTGATCGATTAACTAATGTAAAATGCATTTGAAGAATTCTTGAAGTGCCTTCACAATAAAAGCATTCCAAAAACATTTACTTTCACTTGGATATTACAACACATCCATTGTTTTGGTCCTAACTGATATAGTGTATATAGACAATCTAAATCAGTGAATGCACAATGTTCATATACCAAAGAAGACCTGCCAGAACAGTGGATTATATTCACTGCATTTACTCTGAAGCCAAAGCAGGAAGTGTTGACTCTTGGCTACCACGACTTAATTAATTCCTTGCACCATAAAAGTTGCTCTCAGTCTATTTTTAGGTGCTTGCTTTGTATCAGTCTGAAATACGAGTTCAGAAAACAGCATGTCTCCTTTCTATCCGTCAGATACAGTGGTAGTAACAGCAAGCTTCTAAGTGGAACAAGTGAACTAAAGAAAAAAAGAGGTGCTTTTTTTCAGGTTGGAGAAACCTTAAAGCTTAAACAGTTGACTGAAGTGACCTACACCTTTTTAATTTCTTGTTATGCCAACAAGCCTTCTGATTTCAGCATGGCACACCATAGGGAACTCAGCCACTGGCAATCTGCAAACACACTCTCCACACACAGACAAACTCAAACATGAAGCAAAGACAAACAAAGCAGCCATTTAAAGTGAATTCTGTTTGCTAGTCAGCGTGGCCTGTGGTCATCCCTCTGATCAACAACACCACATCTAGCGTGGGAATCCACATCCAAGCTATAAACAGCAATCTCACTGTCTCTCTCTGCGACACACATGCACAGACACATTGTGGGTGTGTTTATGTGTATGTCTGTGGCCTTCCGCAGATGAAACGGTAGTTGTCAGTGAGAGCAGAGGGAGGAAACAGACAGATTTGGAGTTCTGTGTTTTCATTCAGGGACTTATCTTTTTCTCAAAGTGGTACAGCCCCAATGACAAAAGGTACTTTTGTCTGTCTGTGTGCGTGTGCATACATGCAGTGTTGCTGTATGTGTGTAGCTATTCAGAGAGATCGAGGGCAGCACACAGGAGGAGAACAACTATCTGGGACAGTGCGGTCTCCCCCAGTTGGTTCTACAAAAACACTGACTAGCAACTCAACGGGAGCTCAATTTCACACTTAAATCATCATTATAACTTCAACTAATCCCCTTTAAACTAGACTTTATATCTGTTAACTTACACACTTAAACATAAATTGCTCACTGATTTGTAATAAAAATAGTGCAAAATAGTGCAATTTTGTTGAGTATGTGTGTGTGTGAGAAGGGTGTAAGTAGAGAGGTATGTGACAGGAAGTGAGGTACATTGGGAGGGAAAGGGGAACCTCAGGGAGTGGAGTTCATTTCCCCCTCTTTCCTGTTTTCTGTTTTGTCCCAGCACGTTAGGCCACCTTACATCATCAGCATGATTCCTCTCACTCCCACAATGTGTCTGTGTGTGTGTGTGTGTGTGTGCGATATATGGAGATAACACTAAGATAAACTGAGACAGAGAACTGATAAATAGAGTTTTTATATTTTCCTTTCTAAGAACAAAAATCCATCATGCAAGGTGTGTTCAAAAAGTGTCATGAATGTAACTTAACCCTCTAAAACCTGGATTGACATCACCGTTTTTAGTGCTGTTCTCAGACGCCGTTCACAAGTATTTCAATCTTGGAAACCCCGAGGAAATTGGGTTTGTTTGATTTTAAAAACATGTGGGAAAAGGTAAAGAGCAAATTGGCGAGAAATGTCATGTAAATTGCAAGAAATCAGTAGGTTTAGGAATGTAGTGCAAGGGAAAATGGCCTGAAAACTATATTTAGTATTATCAAAACTATATAGTGAAAGTTTTGTTACAAAATGATTATTATTTTTAAGCACTTTTTAAAAGTTATTTCCTTATGTTTTTTGTTTGTTTTCCTAACTTCATTTTCTTTTCTTTTGTGCTAATGTTCAGCTTCCTATTTTGTTTGCAATTTTTTGAATCATTTCTTCCCATGTTGTTGTCGATTTTGTCAGATTTCAAAGGGTTTAACAATGCTGTCGCTATCAGAATCCCCTCTTTTGTTTCAAGGGGGGCATTTGTAAACCTAATCTGACGCTCTACACTCAAACAAGACAGCTGCTGTTCTAAGAAATGGAGCGTTGTATTTCTGCATGAATTAACAAATTAAGTTATTGACACATTCACTTCATTTGGTGCTCTGCTGCTCTGACTCCCAAGTGCCCAGAGCCACTCTGAAAGCGTGTTGCTCTGATAAAACCGAACAGTACATTCCAGCAGTGCTCCAAATTTACGAATGGTCCAGTTAGTGCCAAAATGGGCTCCGGCAATCAGAGCGAGTATTTCCGGAGTCGTGTTAAGTTCTGCTAGTAAAAACTAAAAATGTCCTCATTTTGCGGTTTCACAATAAAAGCTTTTACACAACAAAAGAACAGGGAACTTTTATTGTGGAAAAAAAAACTTTGTTAGCAGCTTTTCGTCAATAAAAACAAGTCTACTAATACTGCAGGGAGGAAGAGTCCAAGCAGAAACAGCCATAGCGAGATGTTAGTTGAGGAGCAACAGCAGTGTTTCCTGCTATAGTCTAATCTGTCCTGCCGTAGTCTCAACGGAGCTGGACTGTTAATTAAGAGCTGTATTAAAACACAGTTGGGTTATTTATAAACTAAAAAACGGTTCATTTTGCTGGGCCTAAAACTGTTCATTTACTAAAATCTGCAAAAACCTCCTCTCTTCTATCGATCTGATCAGCTGTGATCGTATCAACAGATCAATTATCCACATTACGAGTGACATTCAACTGCGAAGGAGATGAAAAGAACTCCACCTGCTGCGCTGCATTCACGGACCTGCAAAAACATGCGTATTAGAGTGATTAGCACCTAACCTGCTGTAAAGGAGATACAAACCCCTGCTGCGCCGGGCCGATGTGCCAAACCGATTCAAACCAAGCTAAGCCAGTCAATGACTGTGGACAAGGCCAGCATATCAGCTGGTCTCAGGCAACAGCTTTTTGTGGATTTGAATAACGATTATGAAACATCTTTCCCCTTTGCTGGTTACCATAGAAGCGATGAAAGCCTCGTGATTCATTGCCTATGAGAAAACATTTGTGTGTGGATTACATGCAGTTAACACAATGACTAAAGCGAGCTTAAATGTCGTTGAACAGGTGGTCCTTTTACACTTAGGTATGCATGTGAATATATGTGACGACAAAGGTCAGAGAATAAACCAACTTTCCCTCAAGCCTGTTTGTGAACTACTCATTGTAGTGAAACATTTTTTGTCTGCTTTAAAGAAGGTTTATCAACAACATAAAGTGGGTCCTCTTATAAAACTAGAATGTCTCTGAAGTAGAAAGATGCAAACAATTTTGAAATTGGTAAAACATGACCAGAAAACGAAACGAAAAACCTACGACTACCACAGTGCACTGCGCCATACCAGACCAAAAAATATTTCCGCTGGTGGGTAACATTATGCGCATTTGTCTGTGAGACACAATGACAAGGTACCCACATTGTTTTGATACAATGCCGGTTGAAAATCTGCAAAGTATCCCTTCACTAATGTATGGCTTCACTGCTCTGTGAAAACAGCCTCAGATCCCTTCTGATGAACTCTCACTGCCCCACCAGCCTCAGATGAATATTTATACATTTGGGGTTGCCTTGTGGCAGCTCTCAAAGCTGAGCGACATGAGACAAGTTAGCGAGACTTTAATCTCAAGTTCAAGGAGTTTTTCATCTGTCATGCTTAATAAATGAGAGAACAGTCAAAGGTGCACTTAGGCAGCGACAGAACTTGCATCAAACAACTCTGTCATACCACGTTTTAAGGGGACTGTTTAAATATATTGTCCACGCTCAGCTTCTAAGTGTTCAACACGTTGAGTTGCCACTTTAAAAACTTGCATAATCTCAGTGTGTAAAGTAGAAGAACTAAAGCATGCAAACAGATTGTGCTCTTTTCTGCAGTCCAGTTTCATTTTGTTTTGACAGCCGGGGGCCTGATTCATCGATAGGCTTTTGCCTCCACAGATTTTATTGGTTATCCTTCTGTCTGGATCTCTTTGACGAAAGCCTCTTATCTCAACATCAATGTCATGGCAGATCTGAAATCAGTAACAAGAAAAATATCAAAGAGCAAAAAGACCAACCGTAAAGATAACTCATCAGCTTGATTGCTTGCAATAGCTCACATGATACTGAAATTTTACCGTTAAAAAGAAACTGAGGTTTATTACAACTTGAGCCTTATTCTTCTTCGTTTTCATGAACATTGTTTTTTTTACAATAATAATAACTCTGTACCCATCAAATTAACTACTGAGATTCGGGTACAAGACAGCTTCTCCAGAAATAAGACGGACAAATTAAGAAACATGAACAGTCACACCATAAGACAAAGCTGAACATCCAAGTCAGTCAAACTTATTTGGGGGGAAAAAGGAAAATATTAAAATTATTACCCGGACTGCAAACCGGGCCTGGGTGTCGTTTTGGTCTTGGCACGCTGAACTGCCAAATACCTTAAATACACAACACTTGACAGCGACAGGGCTAGCTGATAGGATCACACGGCTATAGGTACTTAACGGTTATGAACAGGTTTAACAACAGTGACAAGGGGGGCGGGAAGTTGGGATGGTCCAAGATAAAGCCCCTGCTGCAAAAACAATCAAGTACAGGTATTGTCAGTAATATTTGGTACTGGGTTTTTTCGGTAAATACTTTGAAAGTTATTGCATACCAACACCCAGCTCTACTGCAAACATCCAGACAGTTTACAGACAGACTTCCTGATTCTACTTTGACCAACTGTATATAGTAAGCAAACAAGATTATCCTGTTAAATGACACATTGTTGTTGACATTTCAAGTGCACTCACTTTCTGTTTTAGCTCCACTACAGTTGTTCTAATCTACACCATGCTGTGAGTGATGTCATGCAAACACACTGACTTGCTGCTCCTGTGCTACTCTGCATTACATTACTCATACTAACACCTGGAACAAACCTTGTCCTGACAGCTAACTTCAAAAGCAGGAAAAGAGAGTTGCTGTATAATCGTCATACTTTGTAAATGTGCACTCTTAAACTGTTCAACGAGACAGTGAACAACTGCTGGACACCCACAGGCAGGAGACCTTTAGTATTTACTTTGTTATCTCTTGGCTCATTTAAAACTCAATGGGTGGTCCAGCTCCTTGTGAATCAACACAAAAAGGCTTTGTCAGACGAGACTGCACACACTAATAATGTCGCACGTATATACATACATAAAATAAATGCATATTCACATCACAAATAAACCTCACATATGCAAATAAATGTGCATAATCTCACATAACATCAAGTCCTTGTAAAGCATTTGCATCTCAAAATTGTCCTTTCAATAATACTGCCATTGCAGTAGGTAGAGCTGTAAAGCCCACATGATGTGAAAGTGTGACTCACTGTCTTAGCTATTCCTTTACACATCACTTTATTCATATTTCACAGCATTGCACCATCATCAGTTTGGTGACACCATTTCACATTTGAAATGCACCTTCTTTCTTAAATTTCTGTGATTTTGTACAGCTAAGGTTTGATTTGTGAATATGCACTTTTCTTTTAGAGAGACAGTTCACCCCCAAATCAAAACTATATATTTTCCTTCCACCTGTATTGCTATTCATCAGTCTAGATTGTTTTGGTGTGAGTTGCAGAGTGTTGGGAGTATCAGGCAAAGAGATGCCTGCCCTCTCTCCAATATCATGGAACTACACGGCAATAAACTTGTTGTGCTCAAAGCCGCAAAACATTCATTTGAAAAACTCAACAGCAATGTCACTTTCCAGAAATCATGACCCCTTTACTGAAGATAATCCACAGAGCTTGTTGTGAGCAGTTTCATTTAGGAACTATTTGCATTCTAGCGCACTACACCGCCAATGGTATCACCAGGTAAAAGGCTGTGTGCATCTACTCTTAGCTCACCTTGCACCACTAACATAGCTAATGTTACAGCTCAGCTGAGGAGGACATCATCAATGTTACACAACAAACCTCTTGTCCATGAGTAGATGGATGTTCCTTCTGCGCAGTGATATGGTTGGTGGGTGTAGTCTGTTCGAAAGAGTAACCGGGTCGTGATTTCTGGACTGAGACCAAATGTACTTTTTCTGCGCTTTAAGCCCCACAAGCGGAGTGCCATCTAAATCCATTATACTGGAGAGACAGCAGACATGTCTACGGTTGAAATATCCAGCACTCAGCAACTCACACCAAAACAATCCAGCCTGATAAATAGCACTACAGGTAAGAAAAATATGTAGTTTTGATTTGGTGGTGAACTGTCCCTTTAAGCTGACCACCAGGGAGACACTCAGTAGTGATTATGTCATCTGAGGAAAAATGTCAGACCTGTTGAATAGACAGAGAATAATGGAAAATGTCCTGGTACATTAATAAAAGCTGCCACAGCAATTGTACTGGAATATGAAACCATATTCTGGTTCACAGCTTGAAGTGGTGCATTAAAATAAGTCTCATTTGGATGAAGTATGTCAGACAAAGATTCTTTGATGCGCAACCTTATCATGAAATGTCAACGAAAAACATCGAAAAGCCTCTATAGCAGACAGACAGCTGTCCCTGTTTGTAGATACAGATTTTACAGAGTTTTCGATGCCACCATCAATGCGGTGGGAACATGGCAGCATCTACTGTAACTCCATCTGCATGCAGCATGTCGGCATAAAGCATCCATGCTGACACTGCAATCTGCCTATTGAATTTCTAAGCCTACATGAATACAACCAGACGCACAGTGAGCCCATACATCCGTTTAACTGGCAGCTTCAGTGGTGGGTGTGAATGTCAGAAAGCGCAGTCAGGATTAAAGCCGCTGCTGAGGGCCACATCAGCTGCAAGGGGCCACAGAATTCAATTATTAACATCTCCATATGGACTCCAGCTGGATTAATAATGAGAGTCAATATATCAACATATTATTATGTTATTATCTATAATAAGAACAGCCTTTGCTTGAAGCCTGCCTCCTTCACTTATGTAAACAGCTACAGAGCATACAAATGCAGTCACGCAGCGTGCAGAGAGCTAATATGTATGCGGTAATATTGTGTGTTTATGATAAAGAGAGATCTATGTGATTGTCAAAATAAACATTTTGTTTTAGTGTTTCATATTTTAACTGCCTTTTGAGATGTGCCCATTTTATTGCTTTTAACTTTTACTTGCTCTTTTTCTTGTTGACCTTTTGTTCGCGTTTTGTTCTTGACCTTTAGTTTGACTTTTCCAGACCTTTCTCTGTTTGGCATGCCTGTTAATGTTTATTTTATTAGTCCTTGAGTTTATGCCTTTGCTTTGTCTGTTAAAGTGTTTTGTAAACATCTGTTTTTAAATGTGCTATATAAATAAAGTTGTTATTATTATTATTGTTATTAGCATTTATTAACTTAAAAAAGTTAGTGTCCAGGCTGCCTTTAATTTTTCAAGATGACTGAATTAGGTAAGACGAGTTGAATCATTTCAAAATTACCTGAACTTGTCCTCTCAATTTCAGCCAACTCACAAATTTGAGGTAGTTGCGACACTAACATTTATTAAGTTAAAACAAATAGTTTCTTTTCAGAGTGTGAAAGCTGACATTTTGGTTCAATTATAGCACTGGCACTAGAGCAAATGTGCACAGCAGATTTCAGAACAAAAAAAAAACATTAAAGAGTGTAATTAAATGAAATAAGGAATTTACGTATTATAATATGTTGTGATTCATTTTCTTCCCGGTAAGATTTCAGTTGGGTTTGTTGTGCATTTCTGTGAGCGTATGTTCCCTAGGTGGTGAGCAGTGGGAGTAATTGTCTGTTAAAGAGTGTTTTGGGGAAGCAAAACACCAAATTTATCTTCACTGAAAGCTGAGGTTTTTGTGGCCCCAAATTCAGATGTTAAGCACTTAATTGCTAACAAATACAAAAAGAATAATTTCCCACAGTCCCAATTAGTGGTCCGCGGGACAGAAAACAATGAAATGGTTAACTGATTCTGATATTAAGTAGCATTAAGTGCCAATGCACACATAAAGGCTACATCTGCAGCAACTTGTCCAAACATGCAATCGACAAAGAAACAGATCATTAATCTCAAACATGATGACACACAGACTGAGTCTGTGCAGAGTGTGCCCTGCAGAACACGTGAACGTAATTGCACGATATGCCAACAACCACCCTCAATCCCCTTCTAGTCCCCTGAACCAGAGATCCATGTACACAGTGAATCTACGCCACGTTCACTGCTGTGAAACATAGATCAGAAACCCCTCTGTTGTCTGTGATTTATGGCTCTAACTAATTACATAGCTGTTCTTCAGAGAGAGAGAGAGAGCTGGGGTGAAAGGGGTAAAGGAAAGCTGGAGAGAGAGAGTGGTGGAAATGAGGGCAGGTCCTGTGCTACTGAAAGCCTGGAAGCCACAGTAAGGTGTTTGTGAGGAGGAGACACTATGGAAAGTATGTGAACCAAAAGACTTTGATATTATAATATAGAGAGCCATGTCACAGTATGCTCTTGAATTAAAGCCACCTACACTCAGAAATGTGTTTTTCTTCTTTGCGTATCCCCTAAAATGTCTGACCTTGACTAGCCTGACTCGGATCTATGTCAGTTTTTACACTGCTGAGGTGTTGCCAAATTCCTCTACTGAAGGGGGCGATGTCTATGCCCTTCCCTAAAACAA
The DNA here is from genome assembly GCF_008729295.1 of Plectropomus leopardus. Lineage (NCBI taxonomy): Eukaryota > Metazoa > Chordata > Actinopteri > Perciformes > Serranidae > Plectropomus > Plectropomus leopardus. Next base: position 6,811,924 of record NC_056482.1, read on the forward strand.
CTGACATTTAAATGTACCACAGGCAAGCTGGACTAATCGATGTATTAAGAAAGTCTGGATACAGCCATGGAGGCGGAGCGCTGTTCATTCCTATGAGAGCTGCTCATTGGCGCTTTAAGCAAAAAAAGCTCATTTTTCTGGGTAAAGAATACTCAGATCTAGGGGCACATGAGGCATACGCACTAGAGACTTACGGCAGCTGAGAGCAGCCGAGTGTGCCTGAGAAGGTAACTTCCGGCAGACTTTTTGCAGAGACTTTTCTAAATGTTATTGAATTGGATGGCTTAAATCTAGATAGTAAAATGAGTCCTTTCATTGGGGTTTTGACAGTCACAAAAATTATCCACTTATTTACAGACGTCTATTATCCGATGTAAGTGAACAGGAAAAATTATTTTGGGCACGTTGGCATCACATAACAGACCTGGAAGGTGTTATTCAACTTCTGGCCACTATGTAAAAATTTGCATTAGAGCTTGGTGCACTTCAAGGGGGCTTGGCTGGATTGGGTACGTCGACCACAAATGCCAACCTCTGTCTAATACAGGAAACACATGTCGACAGGGGAGGAAACTTTGATACAGCACCAACAAGGATATACCTAAAACCTTCAGTGCAGAGCGGACTTGTTAGTGCAGAGATCAGAGTTAGTATTAGCATAGTAAAAGATTTGACAGTAAACACAGTAGAGTGGGAGGTTCTTGGATGAAAGCCTAAATAAAGGGAACATGCTGTAACATTGCAGCAGAATATATTGTGTACTTCATAACCAATAACACTGTGCCAACAACTGCCGGTTACAAACTAACAAACTAATAGCATAAACAAATAAAAGAGGCCAACTCCACTCAGGATTCAGATATGTCTGCTAGTTGTCCATTTCGGTACACAACAGACTTCTCATCTGACTGAGGCTCAAACAGGTATGGTTGAATCTCTCTGATGTTTCCTCTTCTGCTAACACTGGCCATCTCCATGCACACTGCTCTATCAACACTGGCAGACCGCCTCTCTCCACACTTTGGAGAGTGGAAAGTCAAAATAAAACCTCTGCAAGCAGTGGAGGTTGAGCTAAGCAGAGGCAAGCTCCAGAATTTCTCAAAAAAGGTTTTTGTTTCTTTGTTTTTTACTTTCTATGTGGGCAAACCATGTTAAACAAAATAAATGTAGTTAGCATTTTTACATCCTTTGAAATCTGTCTTAAGTTGGACTTATGTATATCACTGCTAAGTGGACTAGTTGGTTTGAAAAGCAGAAAAGTTCTGTGCTTTTATCTTGACAAACGTTAGTAATGATTACACACATTACATACATTGTATACCTAATAATAGTGAAGGGTAAACTTCCAATCAAATCACAGTCTCTATAATCACTTTGCCCATCAGAGAAAACGCAGCTTGAGTGTGATCTCTGATTTCACAATAACCAAAAAACATCTTAACAAGTATGCTCATGACGAGATGTTAATCTTGAATCCTTCTTAATTGTTCTTGTTTTTTATAAGAAGAGTTTCACAACAGCTCTCTCTGTCTGGCAGTTTTTCAAAGGTCACTCTGCAATATAAACATAACAGCCTACATAAACACTGTGGGTAACAAGGACGTGACTGTCAATTTTAAACATACATGTAAAAGAAAATTTATAAAGGACAAAAAAAAGTCAAACGTTCCTGATGACAAAGCCCTAGTTACCCCATTTATTTAATAGCACAGAGGAGGTGTATTTGACTGGAATACACACCAGAGATATCAAAGGGTTGAGAGGCAGAGACAGCAAAGATATGTGAGTAATACTGGGATGCCATTATCTCTTTAGCTTGTCTGGCAGCAGTTTATCACAGCAGTCAATCACCGAGTAATCACTATCTGTAAGGAACTCCTTCCACTTTCACTGCCTAAGAACACTTGGTCAGCTTCCGCTGCCCGAGCCGCCGGAGATAAAGACGTACCAGAGAGTGAGTGAGTAGACTCAATGACAGGTTGTATTAGGTCGGCAATTTTACTTGAAATAAAGGGTGATCAATAAAATGCATCCATAACACTCCCGCTGTAGTCTGAAATACAATATAGCCATTCTAGTGAGGTGCTTTTTAAAAAGTGCCAAAACAATTAGCTTATTAGTTGACTGATTTTGATTTAATTTTCTGATTTAGCACTTGTTTAAGTAGTTGATACATTTTCTCTAAGCTGCTGTGACATTTTGCAATGGAATGTAGCGCTAAAGTCTATGAATGTGATGGCTAAAGCCAGCTAGACAACAAAGGCATGTGCACGACATCAAGGAAAAGGCTAGACAACAGCTAATTAATACGCACATGACACCAACTGGTCAAGGGTGTGAATTACTTAGAGTTAGGGTAGATCGCCCTCAGATTTTAGTGTATCTCACTGATGGACGGGCTTCAGATTTTTCCTTAACTATAAAATTAAATCAGTCAATGACAAAAAAATATTTAGTTAACGCAGTCTCTGTAATCTTGCCAATACACAGCCCTAGTTCTTATGAATTTTCACACATTTTATAAACTACAAGTTTAAGAGATTAGTTTAAAAAAAAACAACAACAGATTAACTTAACAAAAAAAAGAAACACACAGTTGACTGAGGGGTCTGGGACTGGTCATTCATATTTCCGACTTTCAATGGTAAGCCCTAAGATTCTGTTTTTAAAATGTCAAAACATATCGCCTTGCTTACAGTATCGCAATATATTGAATCGGAACCCCTGTATCGTTACATGCTTTATACACAGTCCCGGTTGTGACAAACTGTGACTTACTTTTTTCAGACATTTGATTGACTAAAATTTTAGCACTTAATCACAGAAACCAACAGATTAATTTAATGAAAAATTATTTATTGTAGCTTGTAACAAATTCATGACAATACACAAACAGCCAAATTATCCAGATGTACAACAGCTGTAATCTGCAATTACAGCGGGGTGTTTAAATCCAGATCACTGCTCACCTCTAACCTCTCTATCTTTTTTTATGATCCACACTGATCCCTGTCTGGTGCTCTGGCTGCACTCATCTTCCCCTCCACTGACTCTGCCACCTTAGGAATGTCATTCCAGTCAGTCCATAATTCCCGCTCAGTGTTCCCAGTAATCCCTCTTCTCCGGCTGCTCTGAGCCGACTTCCTTCCCCACAGCTGCTGGACGGCTCGGCTGGCTCTAATAATAGGACAACAATGCCCGCCCCACGCCCGACACACTGCACTACTACTGAAAAGAAAAAAAAACTCTGAAAACTTTTTTGTATGGGATCTGAAATATTTTTTTTTTACGTGTTCTAACATATTTTGACCATATGAGATAAATATTTTAAACAAAAAGGTCAGGAAACATTAAATTAACATCAATGTTTAAAGTCAATACAATTACTCTTTCAAAAGAGCAACATTAGGCGAACTTGTTGACGTTTTGTACCTCTGTGTGCGGATAATAGTCTGCAGCATGTAAACACATGTTGGTGGAGGAATGATGATGAGGCTGCACACTCAAGTGAGCTGCTATCTAAAACACTGTAATCATGCAGGAGCTGATAAATGAAGGCTACACTCTGCTAAAGTACTTAAACACTACCTTGTGCCTTTGCCACTGTGTGCTAGAATAGGACTTCTCCTCAAACACATTCAACACACAAAAAGGTTATGAATAAATGTCACATTTAAGTTCCAAGGTCCTCTCAGCAAAGCCAAAAACACCAAAGAAAAGGGAAGCATTGATCAGAAACTGAGAGTTGGACTACCCACTTGTAGAATCAACGCTCTGGATCACATGTTACAGCTCTTTGCGTCTGAGCCGGACATTTTCTCCCTCATTCGTATCATCCATAAAAGATTATTTCTACCCTTCTTCTATCTCTGACAGATCAGTTTGATTGTGTAGCTTTCCCTGGCACGTGAAAAGCGTCCCTCCACACCTCCTCCTCTCTTCCAACCCCCCTCCGCCATTCCACCAAGAGAGCAATCCCAGAGAAAAGCCCACAAAATTGGCAACTCAGACCCCCTTTTTTCTCTGAAAGTTATTGGCCAGAAAAAAGGAGCAAAGAAAAAGAAGCTAGTGCTCACCTCAGACAAGATCCCACTGCGACAGGGAGAGCAGAAGGAATATCATCCTCAATCCGCACAGAAAAAGCAACAAGTAGTAACTCCACAGATTCCTCCTCCTCCCCTCTCTTGCACTCCTGCTTCCTTGCTCTGTTTCTCCTTCTGCTTTGCACTCATTCAAGCTGCAGTAGCTGCAGTGGACTGGGCAAGTATGCGCGTGGTGTGTGTGTGTGTGTGTGAGTGAGGGTGTGAGTGTGTGTGATCCTGGACTCCTGCAGGGGTATTGACTCTTAGCAAGGTTCAGGTCCTCCCCCCTTCTTGGGATCACTCAGGAGAGAGAGGAGAAAAAAAGAAGCCCACCCTCACACACAAACAGAGGGCAGGAGATATCTGTCTTTGTCTTTTGTTGCTTTCTCTCACTTCCTTGCTCTGCGTCTTCAAATGTCTGTCTCTCTGCTCTACAGTATGAGAAAGCCAATGGGACAGAGAGATTGTGTTTGTGTGTGTGTGCGTGTGTGTGTGTGCATAGGGAATGCCGTCGTGCTTCAGCGCTCGGGGCCGGGAAAAGGAGGAGGAGGAGGAGAAGGAGGCGGAGTTTAGACCTCAGAGAGCCGAATTCCTACCTTGCGTCCAACCAATGGGAGGCCTTGTTGCGGTTGACCAGAAACCGCGGGGCCAGGCCGGGCCTCACTACCACTCTCCAGCTTTAAAGCATTAGCTGGAGTTTGCTGTGCACTTAGGCTACACTCTGCAGCAGTGGTGTGAATGATCATCACTGCTTTTATCTTGGGAATTCAGCATTTTGCTCTGCTTAAGAAATATTTCAATATTAAACACAAAATAAAAACCCACTTATTCTCAGTTCAATACACAGGAAAGCCAAGGAAATTTGATCTATAGAGCATATTTCAAGCACATGAAAAGTGTTTCGGATGACTGTGAATGACAGAAAGTAACCGATGTCTTCCCGACTCAAGTTACCACACAAAACAATGCCAAAACTACAAACAGGTAAGTTCCTGTAGAGATGTTTCCTCGTCTCTTCCCACGTCCCTCCCTGCTCCCTTTCCAAAGAACAGTGCTCTCATGTTTCAGCTGCTGTCCTTAGCCAGACATTTGTCAAGTGAGGCATTTGTCCACAGAATTGACAGATCTCCTCCTCCTCCTGCTATTCACAACAGTTTACTGCTGGCTACCTCAACTTTTCACCAAGTAAAGCCTAACCTAAAAACTGTGCCATATTCTATTCTTATACAGTCTACTGTTATTCATCACCACAATGTCTTTACTGAAAAACACTGCAAATTATCACTGAAGATGATTTTAGAACAAGAGTCTACAGCCGCACCAGCCACTCTGTAAGACTGCACCTAACATAGTATGTACGTAAAGGTTGACGACTCTATGTCCTCCCATTGTACAAACATGTTGCCAAAACTTCATAGATATGGGTGTTGGCCTCTCTATTTGGAGCCAGAGTCTGTGCAGTCAACACATTCTCATTCAAACTCAAATATTGCTGTCTGGTCAGTGACAGTTCACGTCTATATATGATGCACTGGGTATCCTCTGGCGTCTGTTAACGTTCCAGGATGGCATGACAATTTAGTTACGTGCATTGTGTCTTTTCAGAAAACACTTCTGCTTTTTCAGTGGAAATGTACAGTTTCCCCTCGTATTTAAATGTATTTCCTTGTGCAACAAAACGGGTTAGGTTTAGGCAACAAAAGCATGTGGTTAGGTTCAGAAAAAAACATCATGGTTCAGATCAACATTCACACGGTAAGCTAACAGTGGCTCCTGGGAGCGTCACGACTGGCAGTGTTTCAAACTGATGCCATCCGCTGGCGCATCATACAGTCACAACCTACTGGCAGCATATCATACTGCCCAAACACTGTCCACTGGTTTATCATACTGCTGGTAAGGTGGTATTAAGTGGTGGTATTAGTGTGGTTAGGGACAAGTGACAGACCAGCACAGTAGCGATCAGGAAGTTGAGCTGTGGTATTGACTTCCTGCCCCCTCACTAAATGAAAAGTGAAAAGATCAACAATGACATTACATTTCATCTTGAGATGAACATCAATATGTTATGCCCACACAATGTTAATCAAGCTATTTCACTAAAGACCACAAATGTCAACCCATAGTGTCGCAAGGGGAAAAAGTCAGAGAATAACCAGAGTCAGTAAGATTCATCATTTTGGAACCATGAATGTTTAATCCAAATTTCAGAGCAACCCATCCAACAGTTGTTGAGACATTACAATCTGGACCAAAGAGGATGACCAACCAACGGATAGATCAACATTGCCTTCAAGAGTCATGCTGCTACTGTGGCAGCACATGTAGAAAAAAATCAAAAATATTGTGCTCTATAGGCAACATTTATATGACCAGAATGCACAGGACACAAAGACAAAATCTGCAAAAGGAAACTACTTTCAAACTTTGATTGTGATTCTACTGTTTTAATCACTATAAGAGCTTAAGAACTCTTGGTGTACTTATATTTACTAAGCCTTTAATCAATCAACCAGTCCTTTAATGAGCAATTTTGTGTTTAAGGTTAACAGATTTACACTGACTGATCTGATATTCTAATGACAAGATGTTTCGTTTATTCAACTTCTTTAAATCCATAATTAAGCTAATTATAATTATAGCAAAAGAGCATGAAGAAAGTCAACAGGTTAGAATAAACTGATGACAGAAAGCACCATGTTTCCTCCACTCCACATGAAATGAGGCTTGGCTTCCAAAAGCAAAATGGAAACAGTCCTGTCTCCACACATATCCAGTTAACGTGAAATGATACAAATTGTTCTGGTGCGGAGGCAGTCTGTGACATCGCAGAATATGGGATAAATATGTTGATTTATTACTTTCATATGTTCCTGGCCTCTGAGGCATTCAGCACAACTATAAAAGTCTGCAGTTAAACATCGTGCTGAGAATTTGCCATTGTTTGTTGTGCACCAAAACTTGGTGATGAGAGTTGTTTGACACACTTTGGCATGTGTTGTTACTGCCTTTTTTTTTAAGACGGGCTTGATCACTTCCAAATTTCCAAAACAATTTAAGACAATTAGCGGGGCTCTTTTTTTCCAGCGTGTTTTGTTAAGCACAGAAATATGTAAGACAATTGTCAACGGGTGTGTCAATTTGCATTAAGCTTGTGTGCAAGGACGTATTTAGAGCACAATGACCCCCCCAAAGTTGCATATCAATCTTGATTTCCATCTCCATCTTAACTGCTGTTAGCAGTCTTCACCTTATTGTGCCAAATTTAATTATGAAGATCCCCAAATTAAAGCTGGGGAACAAAAAATCCATCAAGCTCTTTGTGGCATTTTTTAAGTGCTTGTTTTCATTGTTCCCTTTTTTTTTGCTTTTTCACTCAGAATCAAATAATTTTGGCCAAGTCAAGAACTCCAGTGTGTGATTTTAGATATCATTGTGGAGGCCTGACGGGCATGAGGTGTAACACAACAGTTTTGGCCTCTAGTGGGACAATGATGAACAATAATAATAGCATAAAATGGAATAAAAATAATTCAGGCCCTGTTACATGGTGGCCAATCTCATCTTCTGCTTGTAGGGTAAAGAGCTTCCGAACTTCATTGCCTCCCTGTTTAGCAGATATTTTATCTTACTGTTCTTCTTCTTTGAGTTCTTTAACTGCCGCAAGGCGGCACCACTGCACTACATTCCCATCTTGATCAGGCCGTATAAAAGGGGTTGTTGCTCACAACAATAGAATGGTAGTTCAGTGTAGTCCAGACAAACAGAGTAGGCATAATTAGCTGTACACCTACAGACAGCTCAAGGGGAGGACTACTATGCACTTATCTGCATTTCAGTTAACCAGCTGAGCTCAGTGTTTAATATCTGCCTTCAAACCGTACAGCAGTATCATGTGCTTCTATTTCATTGTCGTTATCAACAGCTTTATTCCTGCTGGAGATGTTCAGATACCATTTTTTCCTTCCCGACACCAATTCTGATACCTGAACTTGCGTATTGGCCAATCAAAAAAAAGAAAAAAACATAAAAGTAAAAATAGCTGTGTAATCCTGCCAGTATGGATGTGAAATGACGCGTATCATAATAGCATGGTTCAGGTCAAACCCTGAACTGGTTGGACTTAAAATGTTACCAAATTGCAGACATTTTACGAACAGCTAATGTTGCTCAATTAACCAGAAATCAGTTCTTGTTCACTGCTCTAAAACAATAGTTGGCAGTGGCTGCACAGAGCAACGTGCTGTTTTAGAGCGGCAAAGAAGAATTGATATGCAAGAAAACTGCAACTTTATACGGGTGAAAAATGCCTCAGAGATTATTAATAAATGATGTAGAACTGAGTCACTGCATACTTTATTGTACTTGCTGATACTCGATCCAGCATTTTAAGCACTATTGTGGGCATTACTGATACTGGTATTATTATCTCAACAGCTATGATTCCTGCTAATCCTTACGTCTTTTGATTATGATTTATCCTCACAGTTACATTACTAATTATTCACACTCTTTTTATGGAATCCTGGTGGTTTAAGAGCAGACTGAGGTGAAACCAGTGAGACTACAATGCTGGTTTCGGCCAAAGTTTGGCTAAAGTCTAATTCCGCCTTTAACAAACAATTGCCAGGAAAAACCCTTAAACCAGCAAGCAAAAAATAAAGACAGAAAGACGGAAACCGAAAGGCTAAAGTGACATAATGAGTGAGTGCTTTGGTATGTGCGCTATAGAGTTTCACTGGGACAAAAAAGTAAAGCAGTGAAGTCTACTCCTATAGACAACTCTGACACGCCTCTCCTTTTATCTTCCTCTGTGTTTGTCTCCCTCTCTGCCTCACTAATCCCTCACCCTATGTCACTCTGTTTACTTCCCCGAGTCGATTTGTGCGTGTTTATATCCAAGAATGTGTGAAAAATTCACAACATGCATTGTGAAGACTATGTTTAACCTTGTGTTTGTTTATGTTAGGCAGAGTTTTCTGTGTGTGAGGATGTGAAAAAGTCAGCTTCTTGGGAGTAAAATCCACAACAAGGGTTGAGTTTTTGAAATGGATCTCCCTTGAGAAACAGCAGTTATTTTTCTGCTGAAGTGGAGTTAAGAGCCTGGCAGCAAAAACATAGAAAAAGACAGGATATATAGGAGAGATGAAGATCATACAGAGCAGTGCACCAGCATCAAACAGAGAGCTAAGTGCTGGTGTGACAAGAGAGCTGACAAACAGGAAACAATCTAATGTGTATAATGTCTAATATGCATCTACAGTATCTGACTAATCTGCATCTAAAAGTAATTCTGTCATTCTATACTCTGCTGAGTGCCGGGGAGCCAAAAAATACAAAATGTTTGTGCATAAGCAAAACTTAATGCATAAAAAAGACACTTCGCTCCTCAGAGTGCTGAGTCAGAGAAAAATTAACACATAAAACAGACGCACTACATCAATTCGAATCTGGCTTACGATTCATCTCATGTTTCCTTTCAGCAGTAAGAGCAGAGAAACACAGGAATGTGTATTTCAGTTGTAGGAAAAGTTGGCCATGGGACAGTCAGGAATGCTATCATCTGCCATTTCAGAGACAAAGGCACTTGTGTGCGGCACGTGGGTTCAGGCTGCTACCATGCCTACGATGCCAGCAAGTGCTTTTTGTGGAAGGATTCCAAAGAGAATTTAGCTTATAAAAGGCTGGAAGTGGGGCGTCCTGAGGCCTGGCGGTCTAACACTGCCAAGGTCCAGGTTTTCATTAGGACTATATAAATAAAGAGTAATATAGTGAACTTTGACTTCCTTTTTTTGGATAATACAACTATCCTTATGTTGTTCACCCAATGCAAATATCATTGGCTGCTGTACTTTTAGCTCCCTCCATCACTAAAACCTCCTCTGTAAGAGCCATTGCTGACTTTACAGAGATTTGAACATCTTATGTCAATGTAGTGCTGGGAGGATTAGGTCCTCAAGCACAATCCTTGAAGGTGATTGGATTCTTAGAGAGCTCCTTTTAAGTGCAGCAGCTCAGTCGCTCGAAGAAAATGTTGGTTTTGTAATTTCTGCAAACGCAGATATGTTACATTTATACGTTTTATACCTATCTTGCCAACAATTCTCAAGTGACATAGTGTCTGTTGGCTTTGTCATTGGGAGGTGGAGGGAATGTTCAATGGCATGTCACCTAGCAGAGATGCCTGCCAGGCTGCAGGTTACTGCAGACCATGTTTCAAGACAAACAAATGAAATTGGTTATTTTATAGGGCGTCACTGCTGTATATCCAGCAGCTTTTTGGCAAACAACTGCGAGTGTTTTTAGTGACCTGTCGCTGTGTTTATAGCAGTCATTGTGCCACAAAAAGCAGTGGTGTTTTACCTAAACACTGCTGTTTTCCAGCTCGGAGAGTGAGAAGTGAAGCGGTTGTGTATTACTGAGACATTGCAGAGTTTCCAGACAGAATTGTGGTAGGAAAAGTGATTGTTTCTTACAGAAACCTTTCCATATCCTACGTTTCCAGTGGGATTTGTGCCACCCAAACTGAGTATGTTAAGCCAAAATGTGATCTTTGGGGCACCCTTTGGCTCCCTTGGTGGAGCGGGCCCCCAATGTGCGGAAGCTATTTCCTTGCCGCAGGGACCAAAGGTTTGACTCCAACCTGTGACTCTTTACTGCATGTTATCCCCCCTCCCTCCCCCTTCCATAGGTGATCTGTCCTATCAATAAAGGCATAAAAAAACCCCGAAATAATGTTTAAAAAAAACAAGCAAAGCACCCATAACCGGGTGCTTTTTCACCTAAACCTAACCGAGCACTAACCACAGCGTTGTTGAAATAATAGTAAAGAAACATAAAATTTCAATGTATCCACCACATAGTAACATGCAAATGTTGAATATTTGTGGTTTGCAGAAATGTGCGATGACGACAATTATTCTGGTTACTGGTTTGAGAGCAGAGCCTTTATTTTCCACCATATCTAACAGCATTACTTTAAACAGTCAATTGACCAGAAGCAGCATGTGTATACATTCAGTAGGATATCTCATTAGTAGATAGTGAGTCAACTGCACACTTTTAAGGGTTTGATTTTGGTTTTGGAACAGGGAAGAATCTCTTTCCAGCCTCTCCAGGTAACAAGTATTGTTAACAGTAACAATGTTTAGCTCAAAATCCACCATAACCAGCCTTAAAATTAAGAAAACCTAAAACGATTACATGAGAGTCTATGGAGCAAAGCCGTGTAGTTGTCGGACCCTTGCCGGAGCTGGCTGATGTTACATTATGATTGGCAAGTTTACTTTTGAGGGGTGGGACTTGGTCAGTTCTTTTGAGAAAAGTGTCTCTGACTGAACTTAGAGAAATATACATACTGGGTCTAAAATCTGAGCTCGTCTTTGAAATATGATCGCAGATCAGCTTAATCTAATAAAGATAGATATATGTAACATCCTTCAGTACTCCTTTTGAAGTCCAGAAATACCACCTATTTTGTCAATTTTTTAACTCAAAACAAGAAGTCACATCAATTAATTGGATTATGACAGACTGTATCACTGTTGACATATCTTAGCCTTAAAAACCCTAATGCTCTCAATGTTTACATGTGGGAGTTTTACATACAGCACACATAGGGGAGCTTGTGACAGAATGTGTAGTTTTGGCAGTTAAGCTCATAATCACGGATGATGTCATGATAAAAAAAACAAAAAAAAAAAATAGAAGAGCAACAACTTTGGATCAACTATAAGTTTTATGTTGCAGCTCTCATTTCAGGCTCAAATAACTGCATATTCCCATCAGCGATGGCACTGAAACAAATACTCCAGTGGATGATCACAGATCTGTAACTGGGTAAACTACATAAACAATGAGGAAGGATAAACAAAACACTGATTAAGATCCGTTTATCTTGCCATTCTTGCATCCTACTTTGATGAGAATCTCCCAGGCTTAAGTCTGCTGGTGCTCATGCTCTTTCTGGCTTTACCAGTTTCCTTTCACACAGTCAATATTTTCCAGCTCTCTCTCCTCAGCTGGTTCCCTCACCACTCTCACCCTCTCTGGTATTCCTTGCTCAGTGTGGGACTGGCACATTTACATAAGATTTACGGAGACATGAAAAGCGCATTCCCCAACATAAATTTGTTGTGAGCGTGTAACAAGCTCACGGCTGTGTTTGGCTCAGTTTCTGCCACTTGCAGTCACTTCAACCGAGACACACATCACACACTTCAATGGCAAAACATATCACGGACACACACTAACACACGGATGCACACACGACCCACCACTAACACGCCTAACATATAAGTAACACGTCGCACATGTGCAATTTACATTTGTACACGATACAATTTTCCTTGACTTTCTCTTGTCTCAAGTACTCTGCACTGCTCCTCTGTTTTTTGTCCCTCCCCTCCTTACTGCCCCCCCCTCCTCAGCAGCGCTGTTGACTGACAGTCTCCCATGAGGGAGGCTTTCTGACAAATGGGGCCAAATGGAGTCGTGCCACTGTTGCTGCTGGCCGCTCGTCAGCTCTCTGAGGTTATTGCTTAGCTCTGCTCTCACAGCGTTATTTATAGCCACCATCACCAGACTAGTTTGAAGTGTTTGATTAACTTTTCATGTGTCATCTCCTGTGTGGATCTCACAGCTGATCTGATAAGCTTTCCTACCGAACTAACAGTGTGGTTGGTTGAGCAAAAATGCAGTTCTGTATTGTGTGACAATACAGTTAGAAAATGCTGAATTCCTAATATTTTTGAAATGTTTTTGACTTGACCAGACTTCACATTTTTACAATAAAACTTCCAGAGTGGATTAGATTTATATATATATATATATATATATATATATAAATATATGTTTGTTTGTTGTTTTTTTTTTGTTTTGTTTTTTTCGATTCTTCCAAATACTCTTGGGCAGGAACTATGTGAGAGTACTGGAGTCGGTGATGGCCTTTTTGACTGCAAGAATCAGTTTTGTCACAATACCAAAAGAAGGAATATCTCGATACCAATACTGAAATAATACCATGACAAAAATGTAAAACAGTTTAAACATGAAACATGATTTTTTTTTCTTTTGTATTAATAAAAGAAAAAAAAGGAAAATATTTTTGCCTGAATGCTTGCTAAACATCGCCCACACAGTCAAGACCAGAGTCTCTGACTGGTCAACAGACAGATATCATGCATTACTTGTGGAGGGCTAACAACAACACTGACTGTTTTCAACTTGGAAAAAAGGGATAAATAATCACAGAAGACATTCAGTATTTAATTTATCATTATGGATTCATTTTTATGTCTTTAAAAAGACAAAGCAGTTGATTACAAAGCCTCTGACAGGAAAATGAGTGCTAACATCATGTGAGTTGTTTAAAACGCATGTGATGGGTGTGTAAGTTTTCTGGGCTGCTTAACCAGTGCTGTAAAGGCTACAAATGCCACATACGTTAATATAGAAATGCTCAGTCAAAATTAATAATTCTCAATAAGTTATCGTTCATAGATCCAGATGCTGATAGAGCAGTGCTCCAGACCGTGGTCAGCCTAGTAGTGAAGTTTGAGGGGGATGGGGAGGGATTGCAGTTTAGCAAGGAGTCATTTTGCTTACAAGGGGGAAGGGGAACCCCCCACCCCTCCTCCCAAAATCACCTACTGGGTATAGTACTGTTTTAATGACAGGCTACTGCAGTATCTTTCCAGTATCAGTATACTGTGCAACACTAGCACGGCCCTTTTTTTTAAGATCTCAAAAACGCTGCTTCCACTTTCATCAAAGGAAGCTACACACAAGCAATGAGTCTTATAATAATTTTGTTTGATGTCACTGACATTTACAGTGAATGACAGTTATATAGCTAAAAACTAGCAGTCTCAAAGAGAGTGAAGGGAGACAGGGCAAACTAATTTTAACTTATTTGCTAATTGCTTTACTGTGGTTCCGTACCATAAACAGACAAAAACATGAAACTTCAGATACAGCGCTCCGGCTAATCTGGAGACAGACGTCTTGGTGTGTCATCTTCTATATGTCTCCTTCACAAAATGACACAATCGTAAATCACAAAGACCAACACAATGACTTCAAACTCATCTGTTTTTTCTCCACACACACAGCAATGTCTCAAACTAAGGAGCCATTTATAATCTGGGATCAGTTTGATTTGCTTTCAAAAGGCAAACACAGCTGCATCAGAGCATTTCTTAAACGGCACTACACTGCCTTTCTGAGCTGCTGTTTTGATCCTGAATTGCTGCGACTTTTATTGTGATGTTCATGTTTTAATTTTATTTTATGGTGTATTCTATATTTTATATTCCTCAGGGCACTTGGATACAAATTTCCCCGTTTTTTGAAGATTTTAGAATTTTCCAGTATATTTTTAGGACTAGGAGTAGAGATTTTGTTTGATGTTACTGACATTTATATTAAAGGAGAGTTAAAAAAATGGAAGTTAAATTTTCAAACTGCACCACAGTGCCTTTTTGATCCTGAATTGCTAAAACTTTAATGTATACTTAATTTATATTGATTTCATTATATTAATTATATTCTATATTATATTCTATACTTTCTTTTCCTCAGGGCACTTTGATATATTTTTTTCAAATTTTTAAATTTTAGGATTTTACTGTTTACAAACTGCACTGCTCACTTTATTTATTTATAATTACTTATTTATTAACCCAGTGTTTTAATTATTGTAATGTTTTTATTTAATTGTCACAGAGACTTCATGGCTGGAATTACAATAAAGAATCCTTGAATCCTTGAAGACTTTATTCTGAAGTTTAGTTCTTGATGCTCCTGGGATGATTTGGCCAAAAGGTAAGTGCAAAAGAGGAACAAATGTTTCCTGAAGCACCATCATTTTAGTTCTTCTGACACAATTACTAGTAGCAGGCTCTGAGGCTGCAGGACAAATATGCCCATCAAAGCAAACAGCTCTAAAAACATGAATGAAGATACCTAAAATACACTGAGGATGCATCTTGACCTGGGGACACATATATCTAAATATGTAGTGTCAACACAAATGTGTCCTTGACATCTGGGAAGGACCACCTAGTCAAGTCTGCTGTAAATACATATGGCTCAACAAAGCTACCAAACATAGACCAGGGAGCTCTTCTCTTCTCTTCCTCTGTTCTTCTGTTTCCATGGCTCTCATGTATCCAGCTGTTTCATTCTGAGTTTGGGTTTTTCCCTCTAGGACTATCCATTATGCAAATAGACCCAACAATCCTCTTGTGTGGCTTCATGGCTGAGCACAAATGTGTGTGATGAGTCTTCAGAAACGTTGACAGTTTTCTCTACAGATAAAGTCAAACACGAGCATGGAGGCAAAATCCTATCACAAGCAGCCACTCAAGATCCATTCGAAAAGAATTTCAACGCCAAGTGTGAAATAAAATCAGCCTCAACCAGATGAAGACACAATCTTGAGTGTTTTCTTGCAAGATACCAGGTCTTTAGAGTGACAATAAGCTTGTGCTTCAGTAGTGACGAGAGTTGGAAAACCAGTGTGTTGAAGTAAAAGGTGTATACATAAAGGTTTGGTTTCATTTCAAAATAGCATCAAACGCACAAATCAGAAGTCATCAGAGACAGCGTCAGAAAAGCCTGTGCCACAATGCATAGCCCACCACAGACATTCTTTTCAGGCCCAACTAATCCAGTGCCACTTGCCTTGACCTCTGGAGGAGCACGACAAGCAGCATGCCTTCTTTATTTACACTGTACTTATTCTAAACGCTTCTGAAAATGCTCGAGCTGAGAACTGTCACCTGACTCTGCAGTTCGCCTCAACTTTACGGAGCTTTATGGCCACAGTTTGGCTGTCCAGCTTACAACTTCACTGTTTTGGTTCACTCAAATCGCTTCTCCTTTCATTTCATTTTTGCAGCAGGCAGCTGTTTTCGGTAAAAAAAGCTCTTAACAACCACACGATTTGCTCAGCACCAAACAGCAGAAAGACCAAAATTAGTGACTAGCTGGTGAAGAGTACACCTGACTGTGGCTGGTGGACAAAAAACTTAATTTCAAATCTACCAGCTACTGAATGGATTACCATTGTGGTTTTTTTTTCGTTGTTGAGTTCAGCAAATCTAACAGCCACTTGCATATTTTACAGCATTTGGCTAGAGACTGGTGATAATTTCAAGCCCTGATTCCGCCTCTGCATTTTTTACACAAAACAAAACAACGGCGGCATCATGCCAGTGTGGTGTGTGATTATACACTGTATTGCAACATCCCACAATCAAAGGAGACATGACGGGTGTGACATTTAACACAACAGGCCTCGGCCTCTGGTGTGACATATAATATGTGCGTCGGCAGCACTTTCTTAACAATAACAAAGGCATAGCATGTCAATCACAGTCATTCATCCTCTGTGTAATTTAGCGGCTGATCTTGCCCTCTGCTCAGAGGGTAAGAGTCTCATTGTCTTCTCAATTTGCGGACGTTTACGCCTGCTGTTCCTCTTTGTATTAACCGCTAATTGCTACAGCTGCTTTTTGAATCTCCTGTGGAGGGTCTCACACACACACACTGCATCAAAACTTCGCACCCGTGCCGCCCATGATCACATCTTTCCTGCTTAATGTTTACACAGAGCTCGTTACAGCACTGTTACTATCTTCAGTCCTGGCCCAGAGGTGAGACCACTCTGCCCCTCCCCCTATGTGATCAAAGACATTAATACACAGAGTGGCGAGGCGGTTGGTAGAGACCAAAAACAGAGCTAAATGTGAATATTGGACTTCAGATGGTCAGATACACTACTCCGAATGAGTTTACTCAGTAAAACTTGGAGGGGTTTATAAATAAAATATAAAGATTTTCGGGGCTTTTTTGCGGTGTAGAACATGTATCTCGATATACACATTAAAATGACATTCTGCATTTCTCAAATAATGGCAGAGGTAAGACTTTATAGACATACATATTTCACCCAGGACAGTGATGCTACAAACACATGATGATCTTTCAGAATACGATGCACTGATATATCAGGTAGTTAAATTAGCTCAACCTTATACAACTACAGTGGTAAAGTGCAACATGCAGCTATGCATCAGTTAATTGAAAAACACAAGATTTAATGGTAAAAATACTGACAGGAAACTGTTCATGTAACAATGAATACTTTAAGTAAATCTTTGAAGTTTTACTTGTACCTCTCTCTTGGTGTGTGAGAGAAATAACAGCACATTGCTGCAGTCACATAAAAGTTCATGCTATCTGAGATATAGTAACTATATAGGTTACTTTAGTCAGCTATAATGTAGATAACTAAGGTTGCACTATAGCAGTTAGTGAAAGGCTGTGTGTTCTGCTACATAAAAAAAGGCTCTGTTTATGTGATGTCACTGTGACCGTTCTTTTACCCTTCACAGAGGAGTTGGTTCCACACCAAGCCCCCGGGAACAGTGTCGGGCTTTGAAGCCAATTTGACATAGTGGTCAGGCCGATGATTTCAAACTTACGGCTCCATCAAGTGATGTCACTGAGCCCAAGAGGACTTTTCCCATAGACTTACATCATGAAAGAGACTTCTCTAAATCAGTGGGTACTTTTTTTGTGAGCTATACAACCCCAACAAAATATCACTACAATGATTTTTTTCAATTTAGCCCAATAATATTCTGAAAGGCTGAAAAAGCTGTACAAATTTTACACTTAGAAAGTCAAACTTGTTTTGGCTTCAGGTACCACTGAGCAACTTTTACAATAAATAAACTAGACCCTGCCTCTGAAGCTGTATACAGTTCTCTTTATACAGCCGTGGTCCACAGTCCAGACATAGTCTGCTAGTTAACTGAGGGTAGAGTAACAAAAGTGTTAACATTATTTATCCTGTAAAAACAACTTATCTTTTGTGATATTTTTTTGCCATGGCAGCACTAGGGCTGTACTGAATAAATCATCTGGGCTCCAGAGCATCAACATTAATCAACAGCTAATAATCGTAGCTTTGGTCGTTGAGGGGATGAAAGACATCCCGCCGACACTTTGCACCTCGCACAAGGAGAGAGAGAGAGATACCGTGCACCATGGAGTTTAAATTAGGTGAGAGAGAGCCCAGTGTGCCTCCGACTGCTTGACATCTTTGACACTTTTTAGTTTATAGTTAAAAAAAAAAAAAAATCAGACAGTTAACAGTACAACAATCCATTTCCAGTGTTCTAAATTAGTCTGTTAAATTTCCTCACTTTAAGTGTCCTCACTTTATGGAAGATATTGAAATTCACCTGCTCTGTGCTGCAGGAAACAGCTCCACTCGTGGGTGAGCTGCGGGGATGCTCATGTGTTTGCGTTTCGGTGCCGCTCACAGGACAGAAAAGGCTCAACTCAGTTAATAAACCTGTTGTTAACCGTTCTGTAAAATGGTAATTACGGTGTCTGTGAGTGTGACAGGCACAGCAGCAGTGTCACAAACACTTAAATGGCATTTGTTCTCTCAAAAAAAAAAGAATATTAAAATGCCTACATTGAAAACTGAATACCCACCTAATTAACTAATACTCGAATAGCCGAATATTTGGGTCCAGCCCTGGGCAGCACGCCACCACGGTCTGTAGATGGATGACAAAAACATCTCGATCGCCCCCTGGCAGCTGCCTGCAGTTTCACTCATAGTATTAGTTGTCAGGGTTTCTGCTGGTTACAAAGACACTGTCAGCTATATTGCACTTTTATTGATTTTAAAACATAATGAATTATCTGAAATATCGCCCAGCCCTACTCTGAATGTGTAAGTAAGCAACAGTTTGCTGACAAGTTTGCTATATCAACCTAAAAGGTAATAATAATGTCAGTGTTCACAACTGGTTTCTGCTGCCCCAAAGTGGCCAAAGAATCTTTTATATCAACATTAAATCAAATGATCACATTTAGTATAAAAGGGGTCACTCATAGTGATCAACCCACAGAGAGAAAATCAGCCAACTCTGCCCCTTTGTGAACTTTGTAGCCTCTCTTAAATCAGTGTTTTGGAGTCACAGTCTGCACATTTAGAGGGCAGCAGAACGGTTCTACTGTGTACTAACTGCCCAGCAACAAAAAACAGACTGACAAAGTTAGTAAAGAAAGTTAGAGCAAGTTTATAAAGATCTTGCAAGTTTTTTTTTAAAGATATTTTTTTCTAAGAGTTTGTGGTGAAGTCTAACCCCAAACCCCAAAACCAAGTCCCTGAAAACCTGAAATAGCCCTTAAAAGAAGTGGGATGGGCCAGAATGACCTCATTTTGCCAAAATATCTTTCCACCAAACATTTGAAATCTAGATTTGCTTCCCAAAAGATGCAAGTACAGAGATACACACAAAAACACACACACACACACGGGCCTAAATACAAACATATTTACAGCTGGAAACAGTACAGACTAAACATCGTGTTTTTATCAGTCTCTAAACCCTTTAAACAACACTCATCCGCCAAGGCCGCAACCCCACTGAGTGAAGAAAGTCTCTGGTACATCAGAATTAACTTGACTTCACCATGAGGTCCACTGCAAGATACTGTTTCCTCTCTTTAAACTAGATTAAAACGTGTAAGCCGACAGCCCAGTTCCTAAATTTACACTCCCTGTGCCACCTAGCTCCGCAGTCTGGCTAGATCTTAGCACATGACAACACAAGAAAGAATAAATCTTTTATTAAAAGCTGCACATTCTTCAAGACAAAGCCCTGCGGCGCTTTCACCCACAAGACCACAGTTTCATCTGGAGAAAATCTGGGGATTCCAGAAGGGTAGTCAGAAACCCTAATTCACCTCAAAATGGAAAATGACAGAGAAGCCCCTTGTTTTCCACAGAAATGCTTTATAGCGAGAAAGAGAAGAATTCTTGACTGGTTTAATCCCCCTGTCCAATAAATGTTCTGAGCAAAAGACACACACACACACAAGTACAAATACACACTCTCACACAAAAATTGTCCCTGTGTTTTCTCCTTCAGTACATGACCGGGCATTCAACCTTTCTCAACTAGGACAAAAACATGCAGACCTATTTACATGTCAATGAAGGCCATGGATGAGGACTTTTCTCTCCCTCTCACTTTTACTTTCCTCACTCTCATATTTGGGCTTTCCTATCAGCCAGGAGTTGTGCTCGTTTTTCATTTAATAAAGGCATGGCTGCATGTAAAGTGAAATATCTGCAGTGGGATTCTTAGTGTATTTGGGTGTGCTGGTGTACCACAACTCTAGACTTGAGTAATGAAACTAAGATGCAGATTGAGGTCATATGTCTAACTATTGTTTGAGTTATTCTGGTGATCACTTTCATATCAGGCTGTCTGGTTGCAAAATCGCTCCAAATATCATCAAAAGGACAGGAAATATTTAGATGTAGTTACAGCAGCAGTGTGAACTCAAGGCACATGACAGGGCTGAAAAAAGAAGCCAACGCCTTTGACAAAAACTGCAGTTCCTTGAAAAGCCACTTGAGGCTGGCTCCAGGAGTGAGTCAATCCCCATCGACCCGCATGTTAAACTTTACAGCAGAAATAAACATGTTCACAGCCTGGTACAAAAATGGTTCTGGTCTCTGTAGCTAATTTCCACATTCAAACCACCAGGTGACCTCACAGTAGCTACGTCCATTATTCTTACAGCCTATGCTGAATTCATACTCAAGTCACATGATTTGAACTCAGTCAGACTCATGTCACAAATTAAGTGACTTTAGAGTGGACTTGATCAAACAAAAAAGGCATGTAACTGTACTTAGACTTCAAAAGCAATGACCCATGACTTTACTTGGGCTTATTGCCTTTTTACTTGAAATACTCAATATCTCCCCTCAAGCCCAAAGATTTGAGGTGTGGGACTTAAACAGTGTGCCGAAAATTAATTTATTTCCTCTTCGTTTCCTGAATCAACCAACATTAATGCTATTTATTCCAACCAAGTTGACACTTAAATTCTCAGATCTAATTTGTTTAAATCAATCCGATAATCAAGGTAAAGGAGAGAACCATGAAGAACTAACATTACGTTACTTACTAATTTGAAAAAAGGATACCAAAAACAATTTTGTTAGCATACAAAAACAATGTGGTGATCAACAAAAAGCTGCAGGTTGAAAATTATAAAGAGAGACGCAATAACTTCCAAATTTCAGAAAGCATTCATGATTCTTTTAAATGTATTATATTTTTACTGGTAAAAAGCACATCATGACTTGTTTAGGACTTGAAACTGAAGGCTGAGGACTTGGGACTTGGGTGCAAAGACTTGAGACTTACTTATGACTTGCTAAACAATAACTCAATAACTCAGAGTTTCAGAGTTATTTTTAATAATCAGCTAGATGCAGAAAGCAGATCAAAATCTAATCGATATGCAAAACACACAAAGCCATGTGTAATGTATGAAAATAATATGCATATTAAAATGCACAGTGAGGATGTGCTCTTAAGATTTCTTACAAACAGCTTTGGTGTCTGTATGAATGCATGTGTGTGTGCATGAGAGAGTAAAAATTGATGCCTACGAGCCTCAGGAAGCGTGAACTCTTCCTGAGGCTTGCCTGAGGTGAGAATCAGATGATATCAGATTATTGCCCTTTCTTCTCTCACAATTCTATTTATATTGAGCCTTTTAAAGGGATCCTCTGAGGCTGAATGTGTAGAAAGAGGCCGGCTGAGTGGTTGAGAGGGGGCAGTAGTCGATCCCCGTATGAAGCAGACGTTTTATGTTGGGAAACCTTCCTGTGAAGGTGAGAAAAGGCTCACTTATTTGGGTTAGATTGTTAACACAAGTTTAAAGTCCCAGGAGACAGATAAAAACGGTGAAGTTTTGTCTTCAGCAGTTTTCTCTTCCTTTTCTCCGTCTCTCCTTCTCCACCATGGCAGCCGGCCCAGTGCATAAAGCACTGTGGCTTAGACTCTGGCGAAGAGAAACTTCGGTCTCTTGGAAATATGTTCTCTGTTGACTCATTCTCTTAACCGCATTCTTCATCAGCAGCACAGCAGAGTCCTTCCCATCGGCCATGAAGACAAAACATCGTCTTTTCTGGCCCAGTTAATAACACACCACTTTTTCTGCCTTTTAACTATCTAGTCCGGGCTCTAGCATTTGGAGCAGTGGAGAAAAAAAAAATGAGGCAGCGGAAAATGAGGGGGAAGAGAAAGAGTGAGCACTCTCGCTGGCCTACAGTGCAGTCCAGATCCCCCCGGATTTATTTGTGTACATAACTCTCTCTTTCTGTCTCTCTCTCCCTCTCCCACTTTCATTCTTTCATGCCGCTCTGTGGCTCTCACACAAACACCCACATGGTGCAACCACTACACAGCATACAAATGTACAGATGCACATAACCATCAAATTATCTTGCTGCCTTTGAACAGAAATGGTACACCCACGGCCCTCGCATATGCCACAGTTAATTATTCCATTCAAAGAGCGAGAGGAGAGCTTCCTGCTTCATGGAGCTTGCACCGAAACAGCCAGACAGAGGACGAAGCAAATTCCACAGAGACATCCAACTATTTTTTTTTGTTTTTTTAGCTACAACAAAGCTTGAAACTTTATAACGCTGTTAACGTAAAAAGGTAATTAGCACAATAGCAGGCTGTTGATTTCATCACGTAGCCATGTAACACCCCTCACCCCTCGACCCCCTTCCCAAAAGAAACGACTGAAGTCCTATTCATCTGACCACAGAGGCCCTAGTCAACAGCTCAAGAGCCAGATGGAGAACCAAGTTATAGTAGTGAGCTAACGGGAACACCATGTGACCCCTTGTTCATGCTCTTCAACTTTTTTCTACTTTCATCATTTCTAATCTTTCCCTCCCACCCTTTGAATCGCACTCACCATGCTGTGCCTCTGGATGGGCGCTGGTGTCAGGGTCCATGTTAAACTCACAGTGTGATGAGCGCCCCGGATCAACACGCCCACATCCTGAGGCAAAGTCGACTCTGTCACTGAACTGCAACTACTCAAACTGTTGCTACTGTTTTATTCCTGCTGCTGTCTCCTCTCTCCAGTCAGAGCTGCTGGCTCGGGTCTGGCCCCTGCAGCCTGCCAGCTCAGCTCAGGCTTCTACCGCTGTGTTACATCTGTCTGACTGAGCCCCTCTCTGGAGAGTGGAGAGAGAAAGAGAGAGAGAGAATGACGGAGCACAGGATGGGAGGGAGGAGAGAAGAGCACTTTCCACATTGTGGTAGAGAGAGAGAGAGAGAGAGAGAGAGAGAGAGAGAGAGAGAGAGAGAGATGGGTGGAGAGGGTTGTGGCAGTGCTGAATGTTTCCACTTTGATCAATTTTACACTCTCAGCATATTTTTTCTTCTCATCATACAGAGAACTTTGTAATATCCATGTGGAAAACACCAACATGCCAAAAGAACTGAGGAACTATTATAGCACTGCAGCCTAGATATGAACAATAGGTGGACTCTGACCTGGTTGTGCTGGCCGGGCACGGTTTCTACTCGCATTTCAAGCTGGCACCAAATCAGCATGCTGCTTTTGTCGACCTAAATTGACAGCTTGTGTGGCAAGTTAACAACTGCAAAGATTATTGTCACTGAAATAAATTGTTTAAGTGATAAAATGGAAAATATAGTGAAAGTTAGCTTTCAAAGCTAAAAGTGACATCTTCAGATTGTTTGTTTTGTCCAAACCCAAAGATATTCAACCTACAGTGAGACAAAATAGAGCAATACTTACATTTAAGATGCCAGAAGCAGAGAACGTTTGTGATTTTTGCTTGAAAAATGACAGAGAGGATTCACAGTTCATCAAATTAGCTCCAAATCTTTCTGCCAATCGGCTATTACTACAACTATAGACAGATTAATGAACTAAACGTCCTGTTCTGGTGGTTAAAGCAGCAATATATGCTCATTTTCAGGCTCATGCCTGTATTTGAGGTTTTTCTTACTATTGTTTACACGCTTGAAACGCTATTTTCCTCATACTGTCTGTGCTGGAACCCCTGTATTTACTGTCCCTCTGAGATGCTCCATTGTAGCTTGTCTTTGTAAGCCCCCTCCCGCAAAAGCTTTGACTGGTCAGCGTTTTCGGGTCTACTGCATCTTGACATCTTTGCGCTGTCATTGCAGCCTGGAGGAGTGACTGTAATGTAGTGTAACGGCACTCTTTACTTTCACCAATAACATCTTCCAACAAGCATTTGATCCAAAATTGTGGAGAAATGAACATCAGCAACTAAGATTATATGTCTGAAATCTGTCATAAGCTGATGTCAATTTGTCTCTAAAGGCCCTGAATCACCAAGCCGACTGTGAGCCGACTAATCGTCTGTCGTCCTAGTTGTTGCCGTGTGTCGGCCCTTGTCTGCTGTTTTTCTGATGATTTAGGATGTTGAATTGGCGTCAGAGATGGTGGAGCCCGTCGGTGAAAGAAATCATTCTGATTGGCAGTTTAGCACAGGAGAAAATGAAAGTAAAAGAAGAGCTCAAGTCAAGAGGGAGTGAAATCAAAACAAACTTACAAAGTAAGATTGTTTCCTTTAGCCTCTGAGCTCTTTAGTAGAAATGTTTCCTGATTGAACTGTTTGTTAATGTGCTGAGAGACTAATTAGAATCAGAACGGTCTTTCGGTTTTCCTTTTTGTATGACAACTACAGACAACTGCCACCAGCTGGAATGGAGACTTATTTCCTGTCACACAGGGACAGAACATATATGCTGGTTGGCAGTTGGTTGTAGTCTTTTGCGGTGTGTTCATATGAAACGTTTTGGCTGAGATGCAGACGTCGTGAGGCGATATGAGGTGATGCAAAAGTCAGCCCTCTTCACCACCAGTTTTTTGATGTCAGTTTGGTGTGTTCAAGCCTTAAAGTCGAAAAAATATGTTGGAAACTGAGTATTAAGAAGGGTCTTAAGCATGAGGTTTTTGTTCACAGGGATTACTTTTGCCTTCGTTTATCTCATCATTGGAAACTTTGGCCATATTTAATATGAACATCTGGCACTGTAACATTATATATAAGATAGAAAATAAGGAAAAGCATAATAGGTCTCCTTTAATATAGCCATGCAAAACAAAAAATTCATCCTCAAAAATAAATGTTACCAAAGCATCCAAACTGAATGTTACTGTTGGAGTTTCAGAGATTCTACATCTTATCTGCCACTCATATGCTCCCTCCTGTCGCGCCTGTCCTTTTTATAAATATAACAAGGCAAAATAGATCCCAGCCAACATTTACCTTAGAATTATTTTTATCTCAAATTTCACAGGTTCTTGATGACTTATTTCCCCATTTACCCGGTGTTTTGAGTTCATCTATATCAAACCTGTGAGACGAGCCTTTGACAATGAAAAATAATCTATTGTGTAGTGTTGTGCTGGCAGGATACACTAGAGTGACTGGCACTGAGTCAAAAGATACCATTCTGGCTAATGATAGCTAATTGTAATGATAAACTCTGAGGAGAGAGATGGAGGCAGGCAGGACTTTGTTAAATTAAACATCACAGAGAATGCTAAGATGCTTAAAATACATTGAAGGCAGTGTTTGGCCTGGAAGGCATGTACGAATCATTCAACAGCCTTTGGTCAGTTATCCAGCTCTATTTAATCCTATCTTAAGT
Source organism: Plectropomus leopardus (assembly GCF_008729295.1). Classification (NCBI taxonomy): domain Eukaryota; kingdom Metazoa; phylum Chordata; class Actinopteri; order Perciformes; family Serranidae; genus Plectropomus; species Plectropomus leopardus. Next base: position 6,837,581 of record NC_056482.1, read on the forward strand.
GTTGCAGCCTCTGTAAAAAATATTTATGGAGAAAGAAAAAAACCCCAGAAAAATAGGGCAGCACATGCCCTAGCATCTTTTAAGTTGATTTTTCCAAAAGAAAAAAAAAAACTTTCACCTCAGTAAAATTAAGCTTAGCTTTTCAGGTGGGAGCGTATCAGTACTGTGCGTCTCTAAGCATGTGTGTGCCAAAACCTCAACAAGTTCAAAAGAACAGAGCGGCAGCCGCTCGCTTTTCAGTCGGAGGATGAGACGAGATGAGAGCGTTCTCTGATTTGCTGTGGATTCCTATTCATCCAAGTGTGGTTTTTATTCATCATGCTGCTTATTTGGAGCCTGTGTCACACAAGGACAAGAGCAGGTGTTGCCTACGCCAATGAATAATTTAGGTAAAACACAGGCTGCGCGAGTTTTCGGTCGTGGTTTGATGTGGAATGTGATTTGAAAACCAAAAAGGTGCATGCGTGCACAAACGCACACACGCATAAATGCAACTTTAAAGGTTAGACACTGAAGGGGGGACGAGAGCATGTATTACGGTTTGGTTTTTCAGGGATAAATTGAACAACAACACTTCTGTCAATATGATATTCAAAGAGGCAAGCACTTGTTTTTGTGCCTGTGAAATTATTATTTTGCCAGTGAACTTAAGTGTGTTTGAATGAAGCTCTAGTGGTATCTCATCCCACCACTAATGCTAACAGCCATGCGCATATATACAGGTGATAAAAACAAAATTGTCATCCCTTGTGAATACTAATTTGTGAATTATTAATTTGGCTAAACGCCTCAAAAAGGTGACAAAACAGCTTAAAAAATGAAATTATGTTGAAATGGCTGACATAATAATCACTACTTTAATATATTAATATATTGTAATGTATTCTGGTTAACATGCAGAAGAGATAACTATGGAAAACTGATTCAGCATTCAGATATTATCTTACATCAGAAAGTCATTTCCAGAGTTGCAAAGGTACCCTGTTATTAGCCAACAGATAATGTTTATTCTTTTAACCTCTGTCTCTTCTCAGATAAACAAAATCAGCCTAATCATAGATCCAGTGTGATGATGACTCTTATGCTCTTTTCTCATCATCATGTCATCACCTGTATCAGTGAATGCAGATTACAAAACCAGTGGCACATAATTAAAACAAAACCCTCCTCTGATCCTGTGTGTGTGTGAGATTCAGCACTGAACAACTGCAGCAAAAAACACTTTTTTCCCTGTATTTTGAAGTAGAAAAATATGCTATGCAAAGAATGTTAGGTGACAGCCATAAGGACATCTCTGCTTGTTCCATCATCTAGCTCTCCGCATACTCTCAACAAGAATGCAGCCTCACTCGGGAGATAAAAAGGTTTGATAGAAGGAGACAAGTGTCCAAAACAAAGCGCAAGAAAGAGGAAAACTGGAGAATTTTAAAGCATTTGGGCTGCAAATAAAAAGAAAATGACAAGACAACTGAATGAAACAGTTATGTTAGATCAAACTTGACTTGATGCTTTAATCAAAACAGGTCAGATGCTGTTAGCACCAAGGTGTCCATAGCCAAAAATGTTATTTAAACCTGGGTTTTAAATAGCTAGTGTGGCTATTTATACCCACAGGCTTCTCTAGCTATTCTGCTAAACTTTAAGGCCATGTTTAGAAGAGAACAGCCCTACTTAAAATAATGGAAAACCTCTCTTTGAGTTTTTTTATTATTATTATTATTATTATTATTATTATTATTGGGCTTTTATTGCCTTTAATTGATAGGACAGTGTGAGCGTGAAAGGGGTAGAGAGAGGGGGAGACATGCGATTATCTTCATGTACACGGATATGCAAAAACAACTGAAAACACTGTAGCATGCATGCCAGGCCAGTAGCTAGCGGTGTAACTTTGTAATAACACACAACAGAAGACCACCACTCTCATGCGATAAGTGCGGCCATGACATCATCATTCTCACATGATCCGTGCATTGCCAGTTTACACGGTGACAGTAGGGGTGATTAGTCTCTGGAAACCGGTTTCAAAACTTTTCAGGCCCCCAAAAGGCCGTTGTCATGTACAGAAAGACCAGACCTCAACAACAGTTTAATGATTCATGCAAGAACCGTTTCCGTGTAAACAGCTCTTAAGTGCACAGAGTGCATTCAGCTGCTTTAAACATCCTAAAAACTACATAAGACCAAAATGAATGAGCCAACACATAGCACATAAATCCCCGTCTGCTGTTTGAAAGTTCTGTGCTCGACCCGTCCATCGACCACATCTTACTCCCTTTACCTTCACCCAATTTTCTGGCAGTATTGTAGTCAGTTTTTCTTGTAAATTTACGGCCTTAATCTCCGAGAATACCTAAGACTGGGTAGCACTAGCCCTAACCATGACCTTTGTACCCTAATCCTTACCAGTTCTAACCTCGGCGCTACAATGTGATGAGTACTAACCAATCACAGCACGTAGTGCATCCATGGTAATCCATTTTAGGGAAAAAAAAAACAGAAAAGTTGCAGTGTGACTATTCTCATCAGTGTGCAAATACATTCTCTTCTGTCATTTCAACTTGGGCCAAGTTAAAATAATTGATTCATCTCATTAAAATCGATCTTTATTTGATCCGATATTGATTTTTAAAATCTGAGATCAATTTTTTAAAACATGCCTTTCACTGCAGATGCACAAAGCTTTAACCAGCTGATCTCACCAGTATGGAATGAGCTAAATTATGAATGATGATAGTATTAATAAGAACAGACCATACCAGATCTTTTGTCTCGTTTGAATTATCATCTCTTTCATAATTTAGTAAAACTGACACTGTAACTGAAATTTTCCCAATCAAATCAATATCACAGCAAATTGAAAATCCAATCAAATCAGGACCATGTGAATCAAAATTTAATAAATTCAGGAAATCCGTGCCAATAACCAGCCCTAATATCAACTGAGGGGTAAGATTTACTTTGCTTTGATGTGACCCTAAGTTATATTTCTATTTTTTAACACTGAACTTAATAGCTCCCTCTAATGGCCAAGCGATCAGAGGGACAGAGGGCAACGGCACCTTGTTAAAATGACAATACTAAATCAAATCTAAACTTAATTTTGTGTACTGCGCTGTGAAATAATAAATAAATTGCTATGAAATATACTGTAAATAAATAATGTAATGAAATCACAAGGAAGCATTAAAAAAAAAACACTGCACACTCTGAATTAAGGGTGGGTCATATTAGGTTGCATGCCAGCTGACAGCCCAGCAACGGTAACTGTGGGATACAAATACTTGAATGTCAAGCCTCAGTGCCACCTAGTGTCTCTTTTTGACTGATCCTGTGTGTTCACCCTTACAGACGCATCCACTGAGCTCACCAGTTTATCACTGAGCTGCTCCTTCTTGTCTGTAATCATAAGCGCATGAAGTGGCACAACCACAAAGTAATGGTATTATGTCATCGAGAGCAACATGCCATCTGTCGTTTGAAAGAGACCAAAACATTTTTCAGTGTATGTCTTGGTGGTTAGGATGAAGAGTGGTGAAGTGCTATGAAGCAGCAAGCTCTCCATCTAGTGGATATGAGGTGGAAGAAAAGAGAATCAGCAGTTTTAAAAGGCTCGCCCAGGCATGTGAGCAATGCCAGGCTCACTCACAGGAGCGTACGGCTATGTCACTATGGAGCACAAAGAAGAAATTACATAACTGGTCAGATTACAGAACAAAGGCTTAAATCAGAGTGTGATCATTTGATCATCTCAAGGGAATAAAGCTCGTATAGGACATTTTAAAGGGCTTTCATTTTGAAATTCCACATCAGAACATCCTGATATTGCCTGCCTGACACTCCAAGGTGGTGTACCATTTTTTTTTCAAAGATTTTTTTTTGCCTTTAATTGACAGGACAGCAGGAGTGTGAAAGTGGGAGAAAGAGAGAGGGGATGACATGCATCAAAGGGCCGAGGCCAGAATCGAACCCATGGCCGCTGCGGTGAGGACACAGCCTCTAAACATGGGGCACCCTCTCTATCCGCTGAGCCACCAGGCACCCTGGTGTAAAGTCACTTTGAAGTCCGATTGGTCTTTGGAAATGTATTCTTTATCAAGTTTGACTGATTATTCACACACATAAAATTCCGATTTTCTCTGAAATACAGTTTGCAGCTGGTAGTTACGTTTTAATTATCATTTATTACTTAATAGTTATTTTATTTGAGTGATTTTAGTTATTTATGATTAATATTTATTCAGTTGGTTGTATTAACTTGTGTATTTTTATTTATTATTGACTGCCTACCTCATTAACAAGAGGGCTGCTTTTAGTTTTAGATTTTACACCCTTTTATCGTAGTTCTAGGATGTACCGCGAGACAACGGGAGGGGCTAGTTTGACTTCTTTTTCAAGGTGGCGGATGGTTTGACTGCAGTATCCTGCACTGGGCGGTGTTTTAAGTGATGGAACAGATTTGTGGTGCTTCTGCCTTCAGCAAAATAAGAGCAAAACAGTCTGTTCCATATCTGCTCTCTTGAAACTGAAACACCTGCAGATGAAAGACCCGCTCTGGGATCTTCCTCCATTCTGAACTGATGTTAACTCAACTGATGTTAAACTGGTGGGCGTGGCTGATCAGTCTGGAGTGTGTGTGTGTGTGTGTGTGTGTGTGTGTGTGTGTGTGTGTGTGTGTGTGTGTGTGTTTGTGTATGTGTGTGTGAGAGACAGAGAGAGAGAGAGTCTACTGCATGTATGTCTATGCATAATTAATATACTAAAAAGCAAAAAAGCACATGGAATATCTCAATACAACAATTTGGTTGACTACCATATCCTACACAAAATAATATTTAACTACATTTGATATATTCGATACATCACATACCCCTAATGTAAGCTTATAATGAGCACCCTCGGACATAGTGTAAGAGCCCAAACCAGAGCCACCCCATAAAAAAAACACCAACTTCTCCTCAGTCTCCAGAGTCTTAATAATAAATTACATTTTTATATGTCCATGTTGAACAAGTGTTAAATATTTGATTTCTAGGTCATTAATCATTCTAATTTAATTAAATGGTTTCAAGACAGTAATTTAAGTATTCAAGTGGATGTGTGTGAGACGGAGTGAGTTTGGTTGGGTGTGTGTGTGTGTGTGTGTGTGTGTGTGCATCCTGATTACTGCAGAGGTATGTCCTCGGGCTACTCACCGCTCTCAGTGGACAGCTGGCTGTGGTATTCTGGAAACTGTGTTTCCACTGGAACGCTGATGGTGCGTCGCAGGAGATGGACCTTGCATGACGCAGCACGCCTCTCCTGCAAAAACAAGGAACGGATCTGCTGAGACAGAGAGAGAAAGGAGAGGACAGAGACAGAGAGCAAGAATTCAAGACAGATAAAAGGCTGAATGAATCCAACAAAAGGCACAGATATAAAGACACAGAGTAGATAGCGCACAGAGGAATGAATAAAAGCTAACAAGAAGAAAGATGGTGGCTGCTAGAAATGTACGAAATGCACATACAACAGTCACTGAGGCTCCTTATCTATGTTCTTGTGGTTATTCTGGTCACCATGTTCAATGCTGTGTTGGGTCAATGGCACACAATAGCTGCAGAGCTCCTGATAAATGAGGAGTTGTTGGTTGAAACAAAGCAGGCATTAGCAGCACATCAGTCTGTGTCAGCCCATATCTTCCTATAGCTTGCATACCAAATGTTTGGCTCCAAAAGATTAATCAGACAAAGGAAAAAGGATGGTGGGAAAGTGGTGACTGAAAGAAAATGGGAGAGGGCCTGATGTCCACCAAAAGGAGTGATAATGGCTTATCGAACATCCTCACACCTCTCAGCTCAATGCGGCACTCTGTCTGTCTTGTTTTCTCTATCCCTCTGTTTCCGTGTCCGTCTGTTTATCTCGCTGTGTAACCTCTTTACTCGCCTCATGGGACTGTGGTTTAAGGACAGCCCTCACTGAAACCGACTGTGACGTAACAATGTCTGGTGGTCTGGGCTATAATGACACAGCAATATGAGCTGTTATTGAGTCCCAGTATTCACTGCAGCATTTCTGTCTGGGATATTTACAATAAAATATGTAAGGGCCAGTGTATATACGCTAAATTAGGATAACCACCATGTTATATGCCGTTTCGTACATTAGTCAAGTTGCATCTACAGTTTGTATCCAAACACCTCATCCGACAGCACAGAAGATCTATATAATCAGCACGTTTTCAAGGTGGGAACCCAAAATTAGTGTCACCAATTCAGTATCTGACCACATGTCTGCCCTTCCATTCCTGAGATATGATGTTAGATAACGGCCAGAAAATTGTTTTTGGGGAACATTATGATGTCAAAGCAAGTTGACCTTTCACCTTTTGGATATAAAATTTTATCCTATGAGACATTTAAATTTGAAATTTTAGCTGATAAATTCTTGAGATATGGCCACAGTGAGGCCATGGCAAACCTTGAACTTTGACCTTCGACCACCAAATTCAGCTTATTGCTAAGACGAAGAGGAAATATGTGTAAAATTGGAAGAAATTCCCTCAAGGTGTTCTTGAGATATCTCATAAACAAGTACGGGATGGAGGCAAGGTCACAATGACCTTGACCTATGACCACCAAAATCTAATCTGTTCATCCTTGAGTTCAACTGAATGTTTGTGCCAAATATGAAAAAATTCCAGAAAAAATTCCAGATACCCATTTTTAGTAAAATACTAAAAATGGGTATCTGCCCTCCAGAATACTGGCTTAAAACAGGGATTGGAGTATAATCTGTTACTTTATTATAATTATTTATCATTAAAAATCAATTAATTTGTAATACTCTAAGACTAAGTGATAGTTTGTCTGAGGGGTGTGCATTACGTACATTCAGATTCTAAAAATATTAATGGGGAAGAGGTAACACACCTAAAAAACATAAGACAAAGTAACAAACTAAAAGCTCAGAAAAGGTCAAATATTACACTACAATTGATGTGATGTGTTAAAAAAAATAACTAATTTCCTTTGAAAGGTCTATCTGAGGAAAATATTGCAAGCAGGAAAGACTGATGTATCTTTGCACTCTCTGCTTATTTAATTAAGGTAATTGCTTTTGCCATGGGGAGAAGCACTGAATTATTTACAACAGTTAGGCAAATGGCAAAGCCCACTTGCTTCACTTTTTGTATCCTCAATTCAGCAAGAATTTTTGGACTTCTGTCTCTAATCATGAGCCCCCTCTGCTGGCAGTCATGTGCACCTTCAGAAACGTAGAAAAGAGCAATAATGAGCTGCACTTGATCACTGATTTTACACACAGAGTGCTTCATCGGCCCCAGGAAAACTCGAAGGCTTCATGTAAAGCTGAAGGTGAAAATGAGAAAAGTCCAAACCCCCCTGGAATCACACCTTTTTTTCAGTTTTATTATCATCATATTGCAGCCCTCAAGAAACATGGCACACTTTCTGAATGTTGAGATTTTTAGCCTTTCTCATGCTATTTTGCATTCACTGACTGAGTTCATTATTTGTGGTTCTCTTTGTGTTTTTAGAGGCATCGTTTTTCTTATGATTAGGGAAACGTCACGTTAGCTGTACAAATAGCTAAGAGCCTAATTACCATTACCATACAAGGCCACAAACATTTATTATATAAGCAATCTATTACAAATGACAATATCAGCATCAGCTGTTCACAATACTCAGTGTTTTTCATAATGTGTCAGAGCACAAGAGGAGCATAAGTGTAAGGAAAAGAAACAGAGACGGGCAGTTAAACAACCCTATAATGACCTGTTTATGTGTTTTATTATGTTGTCTTCTGTGTCTGGTGGGCCGAAGACAAATTTCCACCCTGGTGGACAATAAAGATCCATTCTACTCTAGTACATTTTTCTGTTGTATCGTCACACAAATGCCAAGTGTTTATTTTTTATTTTACAAATTATCAATATTACAAATACAAATGAATACTTTTGATGGCTTACGAGAATAATATAATTTGTTGCTTTATCAATTTACTACTGACTGACTTTTGCTGATTGACTGAAGTGAGATAAACAGAAAGAAAACTTTATGTTATTAGATTAAACTACAAAGTATTTCTTTGGGGACATAATTTACAGTTGAGAAAGGGTAGTAAATCACAATATATTTCATAGCAATACTCAGCATATCAGGACACATTTAAAATCACAATATTTCACGTGACTTAAGTATTGTGATAATATTGTATCATGGTGCCTCGGGTGATTCCCATCCCTACTGCGTTTTTATTTTTGCTCAGTGTATTATTAAATGATTCATTTTTCAGAAAATCTAAATGTGTGGTATTTATGCCTATTCCTGTTCATACATTAATTTATTTTGCCACTACAAAAAGTTCACTGTGCTTTGAAATAAATGCATCTCACACATAAAAGCCAGCGGGGAAGTTCAAATTCTGCTCATTTTAATTTTGTGCCTGAATGTGAATTATTTACGTGGCTTTCAAAAAGGCACTGCTGTTTTCTTACACATGTTGCATTATGTATGTTTTATTATTATGTATGTTTGGAGAAATATTGCATCACATGCACAGCAATAACAAATTCTTCACAGGATGCTAAAGTCCCGATCTGAATCATTATCTATGTAAGTGCGGCATCGTCAATAACCAGAAGGAGAAACATGGAAGAACAGCTAGTAACATAGGCTACATGAGAGATGCTTCACCTAAACTATTCTTTTACAGTAATCAAATGAATCACTTTGGAAGCAAGTACATGTACTGTCGGGGAATCAAGAGCTGCCAAAACAACTGAAAACCTAACACAGCTGTGATAAACATGTCCCTCAGAAGTGCACCTAAATGTTTGACCTCAGAGCTGTTGATGCTGTTCTACTGGAAACTGTTTGCTTGTCTAAGCCATGTCATCCCACCTTTATCTGGAGCGAGCCATTATAGAACTGCATCATCTTTTTGACCTGCAGTTTGCTGACATCACACGAATCCAGCAGTGTTACGGATGACCTTTCAGTCTGGGGCTCGAGATGGATGCATTTAAAAGCTGTTGTTCTTCGCAGCCGTGGAACAAAAAGGCGCTGGAGCGGGCAGGCTGCCAATGGATCGATTCAAATAATTCCTCCCTGTAATTATTGCTCCATTTCAGCACGGCATACCGTACGCATTACAAAGAAAGCTGTAGCCACACTTTTCTCCCCAGTTCCAGCAGTCGTGTTGGTATGTGGGTTTGGCAAGTCCAATAACTATGCCTTGTGTTCTCGCACAAGATGCCATATTCCCTCAGAGGGGCAGTTCTGTCCCCGTTGCTGTGCTGAGAAGACAGTTTGAGAAATTCCCCAAGGCGGCTATGATTTAATTTGCTGCTGATGCTTCTCGGATAGTGGCATTGGTTAAAAAATATTACTTTTGCAATGAAATGTTAAATAATTTTGTGCCATTTATGTGCGCTTGCAGTTGGCCAGCCACAGACACTAACATGCATGAGTTATTGGCACCCACAACAGGAGGGAGACACAGGAGAAACTTTCAGGTTAAAGTTTGGAAGTCGTGCAGGGATTACACAAGGTCACAAAACTAGTTATAAGTTGTCCCTGTGAACCAACATATAAATATGTCAGTCAAGAACAAATCTGTATGAGGGAACTTTTTCAACAATACATTTTCTTCTTTTTTTGTATAACAGACAAGGTATAGTAAATCCCAAGTAAATCAGGTATTTGTACAACACAAGTAAATCAAATACCTCATAATACAGCCCTCATCAAAAATTACAGTTTTTCACTCTAATCTGTCACTATTCAGCACATGGCCACACAAAACTGTGAATATATAACTTTGGGAAATAATGCTGCACAGCTAGTAATAATGTCTGTCACAGCGTTTTATTTCCACTTGTGGGTGACAAAGTGGGCAATCATCAAAGGCTACATGTAGTAGCTTTGAGCAGAAATACAGCTCGGCCACACAGTGGTGCAACCTGCTACCATACCAAACCTACACTTTCTGTCTGTTGCGTTGCACATCCTCTAGGTTCTGCACTGTAAAATCAACTTTCTGTTTTACATAATTGAGGAAGTTTGTTTTATGCAAAGATTATGCTATTAATCCATTGCTTTGAACAGGGGATTAAACTTTTTTTGTTTTACCATTAATTTCATTGTTTTTATTTTGTTCATTCAGACATTATTGCATACATTTGCCACAATGCAATATACCAAGATCAGTAAACATTGGGATGTTGCGTTTACTTACATTGCCCAATCCTTGTAATAACTCAGTTTTGAAAAGACACCTAACAAGCTCACTGGAAATATCTGTGTAGGTGTTGGGTATGAGGGAGATTTCAAAATGAGCTCACACCAAACTATTAAACAAGAACAGGGCATTGCAAACTGAACAATGTAATTTGGATAACCCTGGCAACTCCTGATTTGTTCCAAGTCAAAGAGCCAGACTCAGCTTGCTTTGCATAACATGGATACTGGTGGTCTTTTAAATGCAGAATGAATTCTCAGCAAAAAAACAAAACAAAAAAAAAAAAAATCAGCATTCAGTCTGAAGCTTGTGTTTCTCCATATGTACTTATTATTAAAACAGCCTAACTGATACTGTATTTTCAAGGCCTTTTCTCATATTGGTATGATTACCTGAACACGATTAAGGGTTCAATGGGTAACTTGTAACTTTACTTTTTTCGTTATATTTGCAGAAACTGTACCTTTATCCTGATAGTAATGCATGATACAGATAACCTGATAAAAAAATAATTGTCCTCTGATCCTCCTAATCACATTTTCAGGAACTGCACCTGCACCAGGAGGAGTCTGTAACACAGTGTCAATCACTACTCCTGCACATGCTGCGCTGCCAGCAGCAGCATACACAGCAAAGACAAGTAAACAAGGTTGTTTTCACTATCACCTTCACAGAGGTCTCCTGTTTACTTCTGTTGTTTTTGCCATGTATGGTGCTGTGGGCAAAGAAGGGATGGGCACTGCTGATGTTTGTTTCTCAGCCACTGTGTTTGCAAAGCTGAAGCTGAAGACATTCAGCTCCAGTGAGAGCACCAACAGTTACTGACATGACTGACACTGCCTTAGAGATCCTATAGGTTGTTTTTGTTCAGACGTGGTGTGTTTTTGCAAAAGCCATTAGAAGCACTAGGAGGAGCCAGAGGAACTTCAGTTTTTCACAGATAATCTGTCTCATGTACTACTGTTAGGATATTGTGACAGTTTCAGCAAATATGACCAACAGTTTGTTTTGCAAAAGTTACCTGCTGTAGCTTAAGTCCCGAGCCTGGGCACTGGATATCTTTGGACTGCTTTTCATTTCAAGCAGTTTCATAGAGTTTTGCTTAACTTTAGCCTAGCTCTTATGACTCAGTGGACTATACAAATAAACTGTGACACATAATAATATTCCTGTGAATTTAAGTTTTAGAAAATATATAGCTTTGTGGAGTGGATTGAGAGGAGCTAAAAAGCTGAGGCAAAAAAAATTGAAATTGACAAGGACAAAAAAAAAAAAGTAGAGCATGAACAGACGAGAATAACAATGGTGACACAGAGGGACATGACAGACAAGAGATAGTACTGTCTGCTCTCACCACCTCCTCCTCATTCAGAAGCAGCATCTGACAGTCACCAACCACGCAGTACTTTGGGTTCCACGCAGTTTGCTCCTCATAGGAGTGACCACGCGTCATCCAATGTCTCGACGGACACCGCACATCTAGAAAAGAAAATCACAATAGAAATATATCAGTTGTGAAGGTTGAGAAAAGACGAAAGGCGCCCAGGAAAAAACTTAAAAATGTGTTTTTTCACTTGATAATTGAGTGTTATATCACAGTTTCAATAGTAATATTCTTAAAAAACTCTAGGACGAGGGATGAAAGGCAGAAGAGAGCGGACAATTAAGATTCTTGTTTATGTGAAGAGAGAAGTGCTTTTCAGCTAGTGCAAACAACTGTTTTGCTCGGTGAACACAACTCTTTTCTTTAATTAGAAATGTGACTGAGGTAATGACTACCGCACGCTCTCCACTTTTTTTCACTTCAATCATTCTGCGGGTGTCAGGTGAAGAGAGGATAAATATAAAACAAGCGAGACACATAAATTGGATTTCGCTGCATCTCCAGTGATGAGGTGACATAAATCTCAGAAAAGCAATACATATGCTTTTACACACGGGAAATGCAATCCATCAATTCTCACACATGGGTTACTGTTACAGAGACACTGTGACTACATCAATCAACGCTGAGCGTAATCCGAGAGTTTCATTACAGATCTGCTTTCAGAAACAAAACCTTATCAGCATCTCTGCTACTCTCTCTTTACGCTGCGTAGAGGAAAAACAAAACAAAATATATATATTACTGATGAAAAACATGTTAACATCCACTGCAATATTTCTGGGAGGATCACCTGTTGGTGCAGCTCTTGTGAGCTTTGTTGTGTGCGTCAGCTAGAGCCTAATGAGTGGCGTATGTGGGTCAGAGTGTGCCGTTTTGATGGTACAGTGAACTGACGCTCCTGCTGTTAAGATGGTAAGTTCATGCTGAGAGGCACCCCTGCATGGTGCTTCAATGTGTTTCGTCATACGATACAAACACAACATGGAAAGTGCAGCCCATTTTACACTGCCTGTTCAAGGTGGGAATATTGCGCCGTTATGCCACCTCGCCCTTCTATATAAAAGGTATGATCACGTAATGGAGGGGACAGAGTTGTCTTTTGAGTCAGCAAGGGAGGTAGTAATAGTGCTAAAACTGTGTCCCTTTCACAGAGATCACACTATAGGGCCGCCACTAAGTCCCTTCAACGTCCCGCCTTTGCATTTTAACACAGATTTTAAAAAAATAACGGCAGCATCATTCACTCCAGAGTATTATTGCATGCCAGCATTACAGAATCAAGAGGGGCATGTCAGGCGTGATGTGTAACACAACAGTGTTGGCCTCTACGTGTGACATAAAACAAATGCGTTGTCAGCGCTTTATAAACAATAACAATGGAATAACATGGCAATAACAGTAATTTACCTTTTCTGTTATATGGTGGCTGATCTCAACTTCTGCTGAGAGAAAAAGGCACTCCTGAATCTAATTGTTTTCCCAAGTCGCAGACATTTATATTCTACTTCTTTGAGTTAGCTGCTAACTGCTAACAGATACTTTAATTTCCTGTGTTGGTTCGCACACATAACACGTTGTCAAAACATCACACCTGTGCCACCCATGACCCCTGCCGGCTGTCCTGTTTATACAAACATCGTTTTGGCGTTTTTACAACCTCCCTTGGCGGCTTAAAGGTGAGACCACACTGTCCACCGTTTTCTGGGATTGTACCTTCTATACACAATGTCGAGGCTGCACAAGAGTGCAATATTCCCACCCACAACAGCCAGTGTGAGAAGTGCTTACATGAAAGGGACAGCCAGCAGGGTTATGGGCAGTACTGCTGTGACATTTTGACACCATGTTGTGTGTGTCAATCGTGGGAGATTTAAAAAGCAGCTTCTTTGAGTTAGCAGCCAACTGAAAGACGAGGAACAGCAGCTGTAAATGTCAACAACTTGGGAAAACAATGTGGACTGGGAGCCCCTTCCCTCGGAGAAGAAGACGAGATAAGCTGTCATATAACAGAGATAATTAAAGGACTGCTGTTATTGTTAAGAAAAGGCTGCCGACGCATATGTTACATGCCACACTAGAGGCAGAATAATGTGTTTAACATCACGCCTCTTTTACTTCTGGAATGCCAGCATGCTGTCTATAATTACACACTGGAGCAGCATGAAAATGCAAAGGAGGCATAACTTAGGGACTTCCTGGCAGCTCTATAGCATGATGTCTGTGTAAAAAATGACTTATGTTTATAGCCATACTTGATAAAAAAGCAACTGAGGAAGCACCAAAATATTGGGTGTACATTAAGAGATAATTCACAGAGAAAACGTATTTTATACAGTTCACTATAAAGTGTTTGTGCTTCTGGTAGCAACTTTGAAACAGGAGGTTTTCATCTCTGTTGTGCTTGGAAATGTAAAATTGGGAATACAGAATATAAAACTATCAGTGCACTTTCAGAGTCGTCTCAGTCACAGTGAATATTCAGTGTAATGAGACACATATTATTCATGCACTGCACAAAGAATTTGCGCAATGTATTTTTAAAGGATCTCATTTACAAGATTGTAGAATCAGGAGCTCCTGTGCACTGGACATGAGTGTGCCAAATGTACTCAATGCACACAGAAAGTTTAGCAACACCATACCCCTGTCAGCTGTGTTTCTTTGATCATTTTGTCTTATTGACTTAGCTTCACATCCCAGGTAGCCTCATCACCGAGCCATTAGACTACGTCACGAGTGCACAGAGACATTAATGCACAAACACACACACAGAGGTGCAGCGACTGCGTACTCCATCCATCTGATCAGCTTACAGTCACGCTGTGGATGGGAGCGGGTCAAGCACACACAGTTTTCCATTTAGCAGAGACAGCTTTTTCATCCCCGTGTTGATTAAATTACGCAATACAGAACAAGTTCCACAAGCCTTAGAATTATGAGACCGAGTTAGGTAACAGACATGTAGGCAAGGAGGATGGACTGACAGTTTTTCTTGGAGTGTGCAGCCTCATTTTCTTTAATAAAGCAACAGTGCTGCTTCACAGATGAGCTCTGAGTCTTGTACTGTCATGCTGTAAATCTCTTAACCAACAAAGCTGTTCAGCACAATAGAAAGGAGGGACAAAAATAAAAGGCACAAAATCACAAGCAAGACCACTGCCATACATAAAAACAACTCATGTTTAGCCACCCACTACATTTCTCCAGCAGCTCTCTGACAGAACTCATTGACTCAGACTGACCCAAGGACAACTCGCTGATGTGATATAAATAATGGATTTTTTTCATAGCTTTCTGATTTATCGATCAGGATTATGACAGGTTTACGCTCTGTAGGATGTCGATATTTCGCAGGCGCTGCTGTCTGAGGTAGTAGGTGAATAACATATACAAGCTGCATTTTCCCGCACAGCGACATACTGCAGTTGTTTTCCTCACTGTGATCAAAACTAATTCAATCAGAAATTAGCAAGGTCAACCAGCTGCTGGCTACCTAACATAATAAGGATAATTCTAATTTGATAAGGGACTGTTAGTTATTTATGAGAGGGGAAGGGATGGTACAAAAAGGGGGAGGCATGTCAAATATTTTTTAGGCACTGAGGAGAGACTTTTGTTTTTTTTTATTCTGGTTTACGGGATGAGCATGCAACCTCAAATGACTGTAATTTGTTTTTATTTATTTATTTATTTGTCTTTATTTATGTTTATTCTAAAACAACAACTAACTAAAAAGCATGCACAACAGCAGTGAAAAACCAATACTTTTTAAAACTCCAGGATTTAGGCTTTAACTTTTTTCTTTCACACATAAAGAGTGTTTTTTTTTTTGTTTGTTTGTTTGTTTTTTAATCTAACAAGTAATTCATGGTTGAGAGAGGAACATGCAGTTTTCACAAAGTCACTCAGGAAGGCATTGGGGAGGGTGACTTACTTTACAGTCAATTTCTATGACTGACTAATCTTTAGCCCTTTCGCAAAATATTTGTGAATAATCTTTTTCTTTTTTGTTAGACTGTGACAGAAATTGTTTCAAATCCAAGGAAAATACATAGCATAATTTCACAGGATTTTTCTCTTTTTTGCTATAGCTTTACATAGCATCTTATTTTATTTGTTTGAAAGTGTTAAAGTACCACATGTCATATTAGAGTAGAATTTTAAATACATCGCCTATAATTAGAAAGAGAGGTTCAAATTATAATGATGGCCACACTAGGTAAAGAAAGGACTACTTGTGTGTCATGTGACATCCATTTTATCCATTTACTGTGGTCTTTTAACAACACCTCGTCCATCTAAAACACATCTATATGCCAAGCATGATGTTACACAAGCTGAATGATGATGGGCTGCAGCTGTTATGTGGTTTTTGGTAGCTGCAAACACTGGAAATGGATATATGAATACAGTCATAGCATCTCTCCACTCTCCTGATCGTGCTGTTGCTCCTTCAAAGGTAGCAATGGAAAGAGCATTAGCAATATTTTTCTTAAGTAAAAGTACTGTTAGTTGCGTAAAACGTACTTACATAAAAGTAACTATGGTAATTATAAAAAAGGATGTTGATGATGATGTTACATGACAGTCCTATTTAATCAAGAACACAATTAGGCAACACAATAAAGTGCATTAACATGTCCATATATAACACGCTATAGAGCCCCTATGTGCAAACCAACAATGTAGCGCTTTTATTTGCAGCCTGTGCATGCAACTGATGATCAATTACATAACAGCTTTCCTCAGCCTTCCTGAGAATAACCAGAAAAGAGGACACAGCTCAGACAACACAACGAAAATAACCGAGCTGTGGAAATTATTGAGGCTGCAGGAGCTGAACATGCCACTTCTTCATTAACAGTATGGTGAAACATCACCAAAGCTCACAACATGGACATGTAAGCTAGCCTAACACAAACTCTGCGGCTGCAGCCAAACAAACGAGAAGGAGAGCTGCACAGTTTTGGACATGTAGTGCACACACGGTTGTGAGTCAGATTGTTTTACTCACCTGTCTGAACCACATGCTGTGAGCTTTGAGCACCATGAAGTCCTCCACAATCCGCTCCAGATACAACTTCTCGGTTTGGTTACCGTCAAAGCATACTATTGTCCACTTAGCCTCTCTGTCCCACTGCGCTCCACAAAGTTTTGAGACATTTTGAGCTTAAAGAAGCACTGCAGTCACACACTCGACCGTCAAAAATAGCAGAAAGACCTCACACACCGCCCATAAGGTAAAAGTTTCAAGATAAAAACAAAAATCACGCTGCAGTGTTCACCGTACATTAGCATTTAGCAGGCTAACTAGACAGCCGAGCACCTGTTGGTCGCGCGACTCAACGTGTGTTTGATTGACGTGTGTCACTTAGCGTGCTGAGTGGGTGGGGATTAACCCTTAGTGCTCAGCCAGTGAGCTTTAAACACATGGAGCTCTGACCTCTTGAGGCCACAGACACACCAGCAACTTCTTTTCTGCTTAATACAGCTTCTGTTTTCACTCCTTTCTATCTCTCCGTTCTCACAATTTATTATGATTTCATATGACTTTTGTTTCAACTCTGTTAGGAATGATTTGCAAAATGTAACCAGCAAAGTAGGCTATAATACTCCAAAAATACTGATATAGTGAGAGTTGATGTAATTTTTTAGTGCCACCACTGGTAAACAGTAATAATAACAAACACCATAATGCAATCTACATAACTAACATTAGTTAATACTGTAATACTAAAATTTGTAATAGAATAATAATAAAGATAGAAGAGCAGAATCACACAACCATTTCTGCACATAGTACAGTTAAATGTCTTAATGCCCATGGTGCCACAGGGACAGTCGTATGATTATTTGACATTGTCACGGCAAAAAAAAACACAGGTGCAACTTATACCAGTAACAAGGTCTTCTTTTCAAATTAAGTGTCCCAGTGACTGTGAGTCATGTCAGTGAGTAAGCATACACAATACAAGGGCCCTTCTTTATGCTATAAAAAACATTTTTGCTTTTCATCCTGTGACAAATTTAACAAAAAAAAGTCTACCACAGGCAGAGATGCTTATTGAAGCCTCCCAAAACTGTCAGTTGTGATTTTTTTCCCTTTTGTTTCTAGTAACCAGAAAGGTATGCTTGTTTCATTGTGCTGACAGTTACACTTAATGCATGTATGCTAGTATACTAGCTAAAAAATTGCAATGCATGTTGCAATGTCTTTAGGCCATTTTTGTCATGTTTAAAATTGCAAAAATAATTGCTGTTTTCTTGAACTCAGAGTCTATTATTATGAGCATTATGACCAGTGAATTTGAATCTATTTGTGATAGTTGGGGGGATGGGGCGTGCAACCGTTGATTGCCGACAATCAGTTGCTGCCATTCAACACATTGAGCTTGTAGTAGCGGCAAACGTCATCAAGCTGTTAAACGGTCCCAACAATCTCACACAGACAATGTAGCAGCTTGACTCTGTCATTAAAGGCGTTAATAAACGTTGGGTAACATTAGCTGTGTGATGCCAGCAGTTGCCCCTGTCAATGTGCATGTGTGACTCTGTACCACCTCTGCAGCACCAGTCTCATAATAAAAAGGAGAGTAGTAGGAGAGAGGGGTAGGATTAAGTGGATCAATATGTAGATTGTATTCCATTTCTGACAATATGCCTTTAAATCCTACAAACTGGACCTCTGGGCCTGTTTGTGGCAAGATGTGGGACCCCGGATTTCAAAAAGATGAAGTTTGTATCGCTAAGATAGCTACAGAAAGGATAACAAGGGTGGTGCACAACAGTAGAAATGGCCACTGTTCAGGTCTAGACATGCATTAACGTTTTCCATTACTGTGCCCAGCTAATAGACCACTGATTTAATTAAAATACAGTGTATCTCGTGGATGAAAAATCTCTTGCAGATTATAACAAAATCCCCTTCACTGTCCCTTTCACTTTTCACTCTACATGTTTGTCATGAGAAAATACCACATAAACATTTGGTTTTGCCAAGCGTTTCTATCTTGAAGCAGCAAGATCCTTTTGTTAATCACATAAGAGGGCATTATTAGGCTACACATTAGTCAGCTCTCTTTGTTTGTTACCTTGGATTGTAGGGAAGTTATGTAATTAAGCACATTTTAATGAGGCCCAAATGAATGGCAGGGGAGAGAGACGACAGATCATGCACTCACTGGGCTTATGCGTGCGTGCGTGCACCAATGTGTGTGTCCATGAAATCAGAGTGTCATGGATAAGTGTGTCTCACTCTGTGTGTAGAAGATAAGCAGTGTTCCCATCAGATAACAGCTAGATGCTCTAATCTAACCCACATGACAAGCATGGCCACAGTGTGTTTGCATGTACTTATAGCCATGCTGTGCTGCTCCCTCCTGTGTTTAACATATGAGTGGCTGAGTGAGATCAATAGCTGCACAATATTAGCATTTCATCCCCCTTCCTGCATCGATAGCTGGGCTCTGCAATATGACAATAAACCCTGGCTTTCACCAGTTGCAACCGAGTCTTTCTGTCAAGTATTGATAGAACAAATACAAAAAAGTCCCTAATGGTATTAGATCAATATTTTAAGTTTGGCAGAGGTGCCTCGCAAACATTTTGTTTGAAATTTTTGCTTCCTTGTTCCAGCAACAGAAGACGATGTGAGTGATAGAAACCAGGAGAGAAGATGTGATCCAAAACAGAGAAGCACAAATACAGAAGGTGCAAGTAGAGAGTATGTAGGCTGCCTTGCAGACCTACCAAAACGACTGAGTTTGGATCCTAATCTAAAGAAAACAGATGTTAGCAATATTTTAGGTTTTGTTCGCACAAGTGCGAAGAAAATGAAGAGGTTAATATCGACTTGCCTTCACATCGCAGTCTCCCCATATAGGACTCCCACATAATATGGATTCCAACCTCCTAGCTCTCCTAAATCAGACTTTTTCGGGGTTTGGTGAAGCCGGTGAAGATTAAATTCTTGGGAGACTTTTCTCACAAAAATATCAGATTTAATTTACATATGAAAAGAAAATGCTTTTATGTTGAAAATGTCAACTTGTTTTGTGCACACAAGCAGCAGAGTTTTATTGCTCATTTGTCGCATTTCTATTTACCTCCACACCACACAAGCATGATGAAAGACCTTTCCCTCGGAGGACTTGAAAATATAGGTGTTACATCAATTTCAGCAGCACTACATTGAAATGTGTCAGTTCAAGGACTCTCCTATTCTGCATGCTGGCTAATTGGAATGGCTTCTGAAGCCAAAAACGGGAGTACAGCCATTTTTTAATACCCATGCTTTTCCTACTGCACATAGAAAGTGTATTACAGTAGCTTGGTTGGACATTTAAGAGTGACTGAGTGCTAATTTGATGCCACGATCAGGATAATACAATGCTATGGCCCAAACCCTGCTTGGATCTTTTTCATAAGTGATGCTAATCTTTACTTTTGCTAAATAACAGGAGGCCAGGGCCAGTTAATAAACAAATATTAATAATATTCATCATATTAGGGCTATCAACATTAATGTGCTTACCCCAGTGCAATGCGGGTCTGAACATAGCTCTTTAATATCATTAGCTTTAATGTAAGTCAAGCTGCTGCATCAGCTTACTCAGTGATGGAAAATAACAGCACCAATGCACTTTTGAATGGCTCCTTTCAATTTAAAAAAATCCAGATGGCTCAGTTGACAAGTCAAATATAATAATATAATAATAATAATAGTACAAAAGCACTTAAAGTTTGTGCTGCCTTTACTGCACATATTCTTTATGCACTCCTGCATATTGCTCAATGTATTATTGTGAAAGCCTTAAAAGAAAAAAAACAACACTGTATTTTACAGAATAAGCATCTGACGTTGCCTCCTACCTCTAAGTCATGGTTTCAAAACAAAACTGTTGTAGCAGTGCTTCAATGATTTGAAAGAAAAAAATCAAAAAAATATCTCTTCACATTCATTTGCTTCCAAGCAAGACACTCTGGTAAGAATCGCTTTACTTTGTTAATATGGACATCAAAATAATACTTGCATTCAAAATAATAATAGAATAATAGAATTTTATGATAAAAAATGCAATAATTACAATTAACTTGAAATGCAGTGCAAAGGACTCTCTTATTTTCATTCAAAGTACAAAATAATTCCCATTGTGGATCAATTTATTTTTATTTTATCATTGTGAATTAGAAAATGGTCAGCATAGGTTTAGTATAATTAATCAACAGAGTAGTTGCTGCTGTACAACACATTCTCATTCCTAACATGTCAAATACTTACACTTGGTCAGTGGCTCATCACATCAAAATATGACGCGCTAGGTACCCTTCTGCATCAGTTTTTGATGTTCAGGAACAGTGTGTCAATTTACGCCAGTTGCATGCAGCATCTCTTTTCAAAACAAACTTCCATTTTCGCAGGAAATGTACAGTTTCTGCGAGTCTTTTTCAAGATAAACTACAAAGAAAGGAGGTTAAAAAAAGAACTTTGATTCTAGGATAACATCCTTGGTTTGGGCAACTATGGTATGTGGTCAGATTTAGAAAAAATCTAAATGTTTTGGCTTAAAATAAGCATGTTTATTACTAACCTAACATAACGTTAATTTACGTATGTCACAAGCATAATATGCTACACATAATAGCACACTATATTATTATTTTGATCACTGGATTGACTTTTGGTGTTACACAGGGCATGAGCAGCAGGCTCAGGTAAAAGTCCTGAGTTTCTATGACCCATCCACCTAACCTACATGGACTGGCTTGATCTTTAAACTACAGTAGTTGCCTGGAGCGTCAACAAAGGCAGCAGCCCCGGGCATTTCATACTGCTCATAAAAGGTGCTTCTGTGCATTAGTGTCTGATGCCAACGGGCCAATGACCAAGTGTCGGTATTTGACAAGTTGGGAATGAGATTGGGTTGGTATTCGTATTGAAATTGAAATCCTAAAGCATCATTCTAATGCATTCGTTCCACTCAGTGTCATTTTTTTCCCAAGTGGTATTCCAGTTGATGGGGCAAATTACTTTCAATACAGCGTACAACTGTCATTTTTGGTTTTATATCCATGATTGGAGATGACATGCACTCATCATCACCCACTGAATAAGCACTTAGGAAGAGATGCATCCATTTAAATAGAAAGTTATAAATCCAGCCTGTCTACGTGCCGCTGGCTATATCAGGATGCTCTGATGCAGTGCTGACAGATTTAGAGCCCCAGGATTGGCTGCTCCGCTAATGTGAAACTTCATCTTGTTTTCTGCTCCTACAAAGCAACGCTACAAAGGCCACAAGGTAAGTCCACATGCGGAGACGGTGATTGAACTTCCTCTCAGCTTACCGTGCAAGCAAATAAATGCCACAAGCTTGCCCTGCTGCGCAACCAATCACATCTCAAGGTAACACAAAGACAGAGAGGATGCAAATGCACAAGAGTTTGTTAATCTTATTTTTACATGGGTTAAGATGAGATTCAGCAGCATTTTTAGCTCCAGAGGATGTCACTGACAACCACTCATTTACACTCAAGGGTCTCACTGAACCGTGGCTGTCAAGTAACAGGCTCAAAGAGACGGGAGTATTAAAAGCACTCTCCGAGCATGAAGATACTCCTGGCAAGAGGCCAGAGCAGCTGTGTCAAAAAGTCAATGGCACAATGGAGTGAGCTGGAAAAAGAAGAAACCTTCTCTGTAGCTGCCGCTGCTTTTGACGCCCACGGCATTAATATGAAGCTTGAGCAGTTTTGTAGCTTCTGGTCATCAATTAAAATGTAATCTACAGTCACAGCCCTCAGTCAGGTGTGGAAATCATCAAAAATCAGCATTCTACATATGAATGTGCTCAAGCTCTCATAAATCGCTGTCACTACACTTGCCAAGCGCACAGAAGGTTGTCTTGGAGACACTGGTGCAGATAGAAACACAGGCAACTGACAACTTGAAGAGCTTCAGAGCAAACATGACACAATGACAACAGAAGGATATGCACAGACCTTCATCTGCATCTAAACAGCACGGCATAAAATATTCTTGTAGGGGCAAATGTTGTGACACTCCAGTATACTGAAGGTTCAGTGAAAAGAATCAATACAAGGTCTCACACACAGATCAAGATGGTGAGATTGTTAATCTAGCACAAACTAATTTGACTAATTTCAATTAGAATTATCACACCTGACTTGACATAACCATAAAGACGAACCACGTATTCAGTTTGAGACTGATTATATGACCGACTGAGGTTAGATTTGAGCAAGGCTATAACAGACTGTTCCCACAAGACTGCAAAATATTGTAGAGTTAAATGATGATGTTAAATGATGACTGAATGAACAATTTTGTCCTTGAATCATAGGCCAATAAATGTTGGCATTGTACAGTTCTGCAAACCAGTTTGTATGTTATTATTATGTAACGGATATGTTAAAACTTTCCGTTTCTTTGCCTTTCAACAGTGTATTATGAGGTTTAGGGATGAAAACCATTTTGGTTTGGATCATGCTCAAGATCATGTTTTGGCTTAAAATACGTGTTTTTTGTGACACTATCCCAGGAGGTAATATGACAATGTCACAGTAGGAAACACCTTTTTTTGTGGCACTATCTCGGTAGGAAACGCAAAAATTTCTGGGTAATAAACAATCGCTTTTTGTGGCGCTGTCTGTGGTCAAAAAACAGTGAAGGGTCGCTAAAAAATGTTTGCTGGCTAAAAAAAATCAACAGGTTTTGTTGTACATTTGTTTCAAACTGTGGTCTGCAGCTTGGTCTCTTGCAAAAAACAACTGCTTTTCTTGTCCCTGTCTCAACAAGAAAAACTATGATGTCCCAGCAAAAAACAACAATTTTCAAGGCACTATGCCTGGTGGAAACAAAAGAAAGATCACTAAAAAACACCCTTGTTTGATGGCTAAGAAAACAACCTGTTGCGTTGTTTGTTGGTCAGTGATCTGTAGTAGTCTCACCTAGCTGAAACACAATCCACTCCACCTCCTGATAATGATCACTGTAGAAACGCTGATATGACACTCATAAAAAGTATAAGTTTAACATATGCATGGTTTGCAGCCATGCAAAATGCCAACATTTTCCTCTGGTGATTGGACTTTCTTGGGCCACTGAATTGTAGAGGGGAAGAAAAACAATAAACTGTAAAAAATCATAAAACAAAATGCAATTGCTGTGGTACTATACAGTGACATGACATGCTTGC
Organism: Plectropomus leopardus; assembly: GCF_008729295.1. Taxonomy (NCBI): domain Eukaryota; kingdom Metazoa; phylum Chordata; class Actinopteri; order Perciformes; family Serranidae; genus Plectropomus; species Plectropomus leopardus. The sequence continues at coordinate 6,861,428 of NC_056482.1, forward strand.
TGGATCAGCTAGCACACCTTTTTGCTGTCAGGTTGATTGTTAGCAAACTGACTCATAGTCTCTGTCTCTTTCTCTCTCTCTCTCTCTCTCTCTCTCTCTCACACACACACGCACATACACACACACACAAACACACCACCACCAACAATTAGTTTGTTAAGTTCAGCTGGACTGTGAAAACTAAATGTGAAGAAAGTCTGCAACATTGTGTCCCTGCGTTTCTGTGATAAGCAGGGCTGATTACATGCACTTGAAAAAGAATCTCCAAAAACTATGTAAAAAAAGAAACAAAGCACACAAACAAAAAACTATAAAACTATTGAGACAGTACTTGAATACCAACACAGTACCATGGATTCAGAGGCCAATAAGAGAATATTTTAATATCCATTTTGTAGCTCTGTGGCTGTGAACTCAAAACACCTTTGCTGTCAAGCCTCAACTTCATAGTAGATTTTGAGTCATATCTCTTAGCTGCTGAGTGGGAGTTGCGTAGGCGGTGCTACACTTGAATGCAATGGAGGATGTTTTGGTTACACACAAACTGACCCAGACTTTGGTCTCTGTCAGTAGCTGCTGGTTGAACTTTCGTTGTCTGACCTCTCCATCAGAAGAGACATTATGACCTAGCCACTATACTTTAAGAATAAATGAACAGGAGGATGAAAGTCACTCTTCATTCAACAGTTTTGAGCTAAGCTGATGGTGATGTAGCCATTGCGTTAGTAGTGCTGTGTAAAATGAACAATAAATAGCCTACACTTTATTCAGCTGCATTAAGTACTTCTCTCTGATTCCATTAAGGCCGATGCTTTTAGCACAGAGGTGTCCAATAGCCTACAATGCTATTTGTACCTGGGGTGTTAATAGCCAGTGTGGCTATTTTTCTCTTAATCTCAAGTCCCGTGACCCTAACCGCCTTTGTTGATGTAACGAGCACTGGCCAATCACAGTGCACATTGGGAGTAGCGTAGATACAGAGTGACTACTCTCATGAATGATGACCCCATAATACTGTTAGTAATCTAAAGTGTTATCTAACAGGACATGACAAATAAGAATATGTTATATATAAGTTTATATATATATATAAATCTTTTTTTTAAAAGGAATAGTTCACCCCAAAAACATCCATTGTATCCATCTCACCCCATGTTATGTTGAATTTGTACAGAGAGAGGAGACGACATGCAGCAAAGGGCCTTGAGCGGATGTCAAACCCAAGGCTGCTGTGGCAAGGACATGGTCTTCATTCATAGGGCGCCTGCTTAATCCACTCAGCCAACAATTCCCCGACTGAGAAATTTTTTGATGAACTGGAATCATAGGGGTCCATGTTTAACAATAGTGAAACTACATCAAAACATTTATTAACAAATCCTCACACAACTCATGCAGTATATACTAAGTCTCATTTATCCATACGTATGCTAAGTACTTTCCACAAGTGTAGTTTGTTTGTGTTATTGTGTAACCTAGGTTAAATCGAACTAACCCTTTAAAATCCCAAACAACGCAATAACACATATAAACTACAGATCGAGGCAGTGGCAGACCAACAGCTCCTGTGTTCAGGGAGGTAAAATTACAGTTTTTGTTAGTGGCATCTGGCTTTGAGGACAGCACAGATAAGTTAGTGTAAGTGAACTGAATATACGACTGGATAAATGAGAATTGGATTATACTGCACAAGTTGTGCAAGAGTTTGTAAATGGATGTTTTGATGTGGTTTTGCAGTTGTTAAAGGTGGACTCCTAAGACTTCATTTCATCATGAATTGTCTGGATTCTGCATTCCCCAAAGTCATCTAAGAAAAACAAAAACTTTCTAAACTTATTCAAAGTACTGTGGGGGGAGTAATTGGTAAACAAAATGTTTTTTTTGGGGGGGGGGGTTCAACAAGACAGCCATGCATAAAAAGAGTGAGAGCGTTGTGCTTCACTGTCCCCAAAGATTCTTGAGAAAAATGCCCTAAAATGTACATATACAAAAAATGCGAGACATGAAATGATAGAACCTGCAATGATAAAATGGAAAATGAAAATGAACAGCTTATATTTTAATGCTCTTGAATACTACAAGGTTTAAATTCCAGATGTATTCAAGCTCTGTACGATCATCATCTGGTTGTGTGAAATAATGCCAGTTAAACCAGTGAAGGTTGTTCACTAAAACAGGAATTGACTGTGTGCTATTATTATGAACGTCAGCAGTGACAAACAAAAGCTTTTGGTAACTTTTATAATACTGATTATGTAATTGCCTTAAGTAATATCAGTATCAATAGCGAGTCCATTGGTTTGAAAAAGAAAACACACCTTCATAAAATAACTTCTTTTTCTCTGTGTGGTTTGAAGAAATTCTTTGTCCCCTCTGAAGCACGAACAATTGTTCTACATAACAGAGATAAAGGAGGCACAGTGACATCACAAACTTAAGAAACACACTGTACCAAAATAACAATGCGGCTTTGATTTCTTCCCTCCTTTGAGATTTAACAGGACAATGCCTCTGGAGATCAAATGCAGTCTTGAAAGGAAACTGGCAAACCAAACAATAATTTGGAGAGAAATTCAAATTTTACACTTTAAACTGTGGCTGTAACAGAATGTATTTTAAAATTTGTGGACTCTCGCATCAATAGTGCAGAAGTTGACTTTGTGATTATCTAAAAGGGGAAACTTTTGGCACAGAAGGAAATGGCTTTTAGATGGGCAATCTATTCTCTCCGAAACTGCTCCAATGTGTTTATAATTATAATCCATTTTCACCCTTTTCGAAATTGTGGCTCAGGTGCCATGCAGACGCCTCTCTTTTCAAGCAAACAGGCTCGATTGCTGGCACCTGTGTAGCTCCAGTATAATCTAGTACTGAACTGGTATGTGTTGTGTACTTTCCTTGTAAAACAGTGTGAAATGGAGGCTTTTGGTGGGCTAAAGCCTTTTGGAAAGACACACAAGCTACAAGTTTTACTGGGAAGGAACACAAGTTGTGTTCAAGGGTCGTGAGGTTTGCAGAGGATTTATATTCTGTATTCCCAAGATAGCTGCTGCTGCTGCTGCTACAGTATTGCTGTCCGAGATCTTTTATTCAACCCTTTGTGTTTAACCTGGGTGCTTCACTGCGCCTCTCTGGAAGCTTCAGTTCTTTTAAAGGACAATGTTGCACCCTTTAAGGTTTCAACTTTCCATTTATCTGTTGGTTTCTAGGTCGTTCTCATTTTTCATGTGTGCCAATTCAATTTACTGGTTCAAATGATAATCAGGCGACAGGTCTTAAACTTGTTTTTCTGTTACTGTGCTGACCTCAATATTTCATTTTTTGAACAACAAAAGTAACACAAAAATATACTGCCCTGTGATTGCATGGTGACATTTGAGAGGCAAAAAATGGTTTTCTCTACAATTTCAGACATTTAACATTAATGTTTCTACAGCAACAAAAGTTTAGAAATTAAATTCAGAAGGGCTAATATTTGTAAAACTAAATAAGTGGTGTATTAAATGAGATGTCTTTGGATTCTTTTCTGAAGGGAAAACCAGCAGACAACTGAAACTACTGCAGTGCTGTGGTGTTAAAGGTCCAGTGTGTGGGATATAAGGGGATATATAGGCATAATACCCATAACTATCTTTAAATAAGTTTAAAATCACCTGAAAATAAGAATAATTGTTCCATTGTTGGCTCCAGATAGGGTCATTCGTGTTTTGCGGTGGCAACTGTTTTCTCACACACACAGGAGAAGTTTCAGTTTTGCAACGTCAGCTCTAGATTCCACTGTATGCTACACATTGGACCTTTTATACACCAACTGTGCTTAATGTGTAATTTTAAAAAACTTGAAAATATTTTCTCATTAAATGCTTATCCTTGAATTTGGCTTATGTCACAATTCATGTTCCCAGCTGAAAAAGGATGTCCTAAAGCAAGATAACGTGGTGAAAGTATTCTGAATCTAGCTCACACTTAAAATGAAATAAGTTGGGTTTTTTTTAGGCCGCTTAAACCGAACTGGTTGAGACAGTCTTTGCGCAGCGCCATTTCATTTTATGTACATGTCACAGGGGTTTTCTACCTGGAAGTTATTGCATAGAAAATTGTGATAGTAGAGTTATTAAAAATATGCACTGTAAAATCTGACAAGTTGATTTTATTTGAAATAATCTTGGAAACCGATTGCCTTGAAAAAGTAAAGTTAATGTAACAATAAACCTTCCTTTATGTTTACTTTACATGTAGGTATTAAGTTTATTTGAAATAAAGCTGTATTTACTTAATTATGTGAAATTGTTGCAATTTAAGTGACAAGAGAAATAACCTTGCTCTGACAACTTCACTAAACAAAATTTAAAGTACAATCAACTTGTCAGATTTTACAGTGTGACTGAGCATAAGTTAAGCACAACTGATCCCTGAGTCCGAATTTCATGGTATATCTTTGAATTTATCGTGTTTATGATAGTTATATTAAAGCCTGGAAATTTTAGAAATCCTCCCAGTGCACCAGCACACTCTAATCTGTTTGGGTGCTGGTGAAATGCAGGCATGATGTGTGGGAATGAATAATGATAAAAAAAAGAGTCTATCACACACAAAATTCAGCTCTAGACCCAATATAATTTGATTTCTTAATGTGTTTTTTGTTGCTGAAGCAAACATGTTCTCCTTGTGTGCTTATTCAGACTGAACAAGACTATGCTTATTTTATTATACACAAGTTTTTGCCGGAGCCGTGCGCGTCTTTTGTGTGCTGCTCATACTTTTCGGAAAATACAGCATATTTCAGGAAATGTTTTGCTGCCAGTACTTTTCAGTGCAGTTTGGCTCTTTTGATTAAGAATCTTGCACATTCAAACTGCTGTAGAAACTGTGCCAAGGCAATCAGAAAATAATGTATTGTCATCAGAAAGGAACCCAGAGTAGCATGCAGAAGAAATGCATAACTAAAAGGGTCTGAGAGTGCATGTTGGTTACCTCTCTGATACATTAAGACATTTTATTGGTGGTTTACACTTTTCCTCTCTTTAACTCCCCGTGAACCTTCACATTTCTCTCTCACACTCACACTCGTTACGTAATCCTGCTCGCCACCTGCTATTGTCGCTGCTGTAGGCCAACACAATACACTTAAGGGTAAAATTATGGCTTTCTTGTTCATGCTGAGATTGCAACGCCCATCTGTCCAAGAAGCCCACCAAGCAAAAAGTGCATCTGTACCGGAGCTGTGCTGCTGTGTTGTTGTGCTGTCGCTCCGTGCACAGATGAAGTGCAGCAGAGGTGATGTGAAACAACCTAAACTGAAGGAGATACTGATCATGATTTCACCTGCGGGAACACGGATGAAATTGGCGACGGATGACAGGCAAGGTGTCACAACAACAGGAGTGATGTTTGAAGTGTCAGTAAATCATGAACAGCCAGGAAGCCACAACAACATGATGTTTTGTCTTCCTCTACATGCTACTGTGCGACTTGGAATTGCATTTTAAAACTTGGTATTTTTGCAAAGTCATTCAAACAAACTCCAACTGTGGAACTCAGGAACAAGGCTTCTGTTTTTAGAACACACAGAAGGTAATCACGAACTGCTATTTCAATCTTCAAGGAATACTTTACCCACAAAACAATTTGTAGATCAGTTGCTCAGCTCATGTTACACTGAATTTGTGCAGAAAACGTTTGTTTTTCTCCGTAACCTCCACAGTGAAAGAAGAATCCAAAATGAAGAAAATTTTTAATGAACTGGAATAAAAGGAGTCCACATTTAACAATATCTTAAAAACATCTGCTTACAAACTCTCACACAGTTTATGCAGTATTATCCAAGTCTCATTTATCCAATCAAACACATTCTAATACCAAGTCATCAAATATCGCTGCTTGGTCATTGCTGTTCACGTCTACATATGACGTAGTAGGAAACCTCCTACGTCTGTTGTTGACATTTTGGGACAGCAAATGCATTGTGTCTTTTCAAATTACACTTCCAATTTCACAGAGAATGTACAGTTTCTGCTCGTTAGATGTATACAGTCTTTAAATAAACTTACTTTGATAAAATACCTAATTTTTACTTTTTTTCCTTACAACAAAAGCATGTCATTGGGAAGCGAAATGCTGGCTTCCAAGTCAAAGTAATGGTTTTGTTGAACCCATCCACCACCCCTCCTGCCTGCCCTACAGAGACTTTCCAGCTTATTTTTATGTCATTACTGGCAACGTTTCCAAGTGGCACCATCCAGTAGTGTATCATACTGCTGCAACAGGTTTTGCATTCTCAATTAATACTGCCCGCTGGTGTATCATACCGTAGTGGTAGGTGGCTTGTGGCTAGATTGTCCAAGGCTGAAATCCCTGACCAGGCAGCAGTAAAAACCTACTTTTGATGGGTCAACTGGAGGATTTAGGGGTATCTATTGGCAAAAAAATGGTACATAATATCCATATCTATGTATTTTTTGGGGTTCTTTTTACCAAAAAAATAAGAATGGTTTGAGTTTTGAGTTGAGTTTTCATACCTTAGATTTAGTCGCCAATATTTACATACCAAGCAAGTTATGTGGAGCACACCAAACACTCGCTTTACATAGGACCATTTGTAACGTAAGTTCTGCATGCTTGGCACAAAGGACAAGTTTCAGCTGGTTGCAGTCTGCAACCTTACCACTAGATGCCACTAAATCCTACACACTAGACCTTTAACACCTCTGAATGTGAGAAGCCAGCCTAGGCAATATAAGATCACACATGCTCCAAATCAATGCGTGATACTTTTTATGCAGAAGTGCTTGATATGGTAAGTACTGAGCATACGGCTGGATAAATGAGACTTAGATTATACCACACGAGTTGCTCTTGAGTTTGTAAATGGATGTTTTGATATAGTTTTGCTGTTGTTTAACACTGCCTCCTTTTACTCCAATTCATCAAAACCAAAAATGAAGATCTAATTTTTTCATTTTGGTGAATAATGTTGCAGTGCCCTTGCGGTCTGACCAGCAAAGGACTCACAATAAAATGGTCTTGCAACAAATATTTTCACTGTTGCCAACTTTGCAGACAGGAGACATAAAATAGCAATAATAAAGGAGCATATATGCTCCCATATTTAGATGAGTAAAAAAAATGCTTATAGTGAGGGCCATCATAAATAGAGGACTGAATTGCCAAATTGTTTCAAGTTAAGCTTGCAGAGAAAATGTCACAGACAGATACTCACTACGTTCCAAATCACGTACTTTTTCATCCTACTTTCAGTACATACTGCAGCTGCCTTTACAAAGAACCTCCTGTTGTATGTAGTATACATTTAGTTAGGACATACAGCTTCGTCATGTTATTGTGCCTTGAACTTTGACCCTCTTGCCCATATATTCCTTTGCAGTCCGTAATTCAAAAGGGAAAAAAAGATGTGATTTGGAACACAGCAGATGGTAATGTTTTCACTTAACGTTACTTTGGAGATACAACAAAACGCCATTTGCCGAGCTCCCCAGAGTCTGAGGTCAACCCACAGAGCTCTGCTGTTGTTACTTTGCACTGCATGTGACTTTTAACTTATAACTGCCTACACTGTAAATCCTGACATGCATTACACTTGAATGTACTGTTATCTTTCATCGGAGCTGTCATCTGTCTGCCACTCGATGTGATGTATCTTCTCCTGCACAGAGGATTGTGGGTCAGAATAGCAAGAAAAGTATGCTGTCTTACACACTGCAAAATGTGACCAGATGCAGCAAAAAATCTAAAAACTTAATTTTAGATACTTTGCATTGGGACGTCTTTTTCTGGCTTACTGTTTAATACGGGTATCCAGACGCACTGAAAATTCACCCTTTCATTGGTGTCACTGTGGTATGTGCAAATATGGTGGCTGTGTGGTTTTTATGCATGACAGAGCTTCATCTCACAATCTGAAGTCATGCAAGAATGAATACTGTATCTTTCCATTTATATTGTAATGGACAGATTTTCTGCCCAAAGCATTTTGGGCTTAGATCCGCTCTACCCCCTTCCAAAACAAAACAAAACGACAAAAAAAAACAAACAAACCATGAATGGGTGAATAAATGCATAGTCACCTCAGGTAGTTGTTTACTTGTTGAATGATGTTGCTGATAAAAAAAGACTGCGAATGAGAAGCCTTAAACATCACTCAAGCTGTGTGTCAGAACTATTCCAAATCATAATTTCCAGGTAGAAGATCCCAGGCGTCACATGCATAAAATGAATCATTTTTAGCCACATTAAAAAAAATAAAATGAAAAAAAATCAGTTTTAGTGTGCACCATACTTAAGATATTTTCACCACTATACCGTGCTGTCAGACAGCTTTTTCCGACGGGGTACTGAAGCCCCGTTATCTCAGAGCCATAAGACTCCATTTGCAAAATAATTTTACCTCGCAGAACACCGAAGTTGCTGGTCTACCACTGCCTCAATTGGATAGTTTTTAGCCTCCTAAAAAAAACCCACAATATCAGTTTGAGTGTACACTACACTGCAACTTAGGATGAGGCAGCTTTCTATAACCTTCCAATGAAGATTCAGAATTATGCATGATTACATACAGATGTAGACAAATCACAATAACTTCTGGGTAGAAAACCCTGTGACACGTGTGTCAAATGAAACAGCGCTGAGCAAACGCGGCCTCAATTATTTAGGTTTGAGCCACCATGAAAAAAAAAAAAATCAATATCATTTTAAGTAAGCTGGAGTCTGAATATTTTCACTACTTTCCCTTGCTGTCAGACATCTCTTTCCAAAAGGGAATTGAAGCCTTTATCTCAAAGCCACCAGACTCCACTGACAAAAAGAGCAATTTTATTTCACAGAACATGGGAGTTGCATTCCACTGCCTCTACTGGTTATCATGTAAGGTAAAGTAGAAAATATATATTCAACATATTATGTACGGACTTGAAATAGAGTCAAAATAAAACTCTCATTATTTGCTCTTGTCAGATTTTCGTAGTTCTGCAGCTCACACTGAGCAGCCTTAATGAGTTTGGCGGTTGTGCAACAGAGGGAAAAAAAAGTTCTTATTATAATCCTGATTTGAAATGCCAGAATTATCACTGGTAGAGAAGTTAATCAGTGACCAACAATGATTTAAAATTATTATTTTTTTAACCTCCAGGTTAACATTTCATCCACTCTTATCAAATTAATTACATAACTAATGAAAGATGCATGCACTAGTTCCCAGCCCAATACCCAGCAGGATCGTCCTCATCACCAAGGACAACTATCAACCTCCACAGGCCAACTACAGCACATGCAAACACACACTTCCACTTCTCAACTAACCAAGCCACTTGCTTTGATCATTCACTCTTAAAATGCCATATATAATGAGTTCCCGTAGCACTCAGCATGTAAATTGCACTGTTTCTCCACAGAAGGACACTTGGAACAACACTTTATGTTGGAAATATCGACTATAACGAACAGCACAAACTGTTTTTTAGAGGAAAACAAGGATCCACGCCAAAGTAGCACAAGCTTTGTCATTGTATCTAGGTCAGAGGGATGCAATATTCTCCAGTCCATATGTACTTTCACAGCTGTGCTTTGGATGGGAGGCAGCCGTAGTAGCAGGAGCTACTCCACCTTAATGTACTCCTTCCAGCACTGCCATATGGAAAAAGGTACACCTCCTGGTTTTCCACAATCACAATCATCACGGTTATCACCTCTTATAGCACAACACATGTACTAATGGGAATACATATGAGGGAGAGAAATACACAAAAAGGAACATGCACAAATGGATCCAGAGAGGGAGAATGGGAGAGAGAGAAGCCAGGGAAACAAGAGAGAGAGAAATAAGAATGTGTCAATTAACAGTGAAAGGAGGAGATGGATAGATGGATGGTCTCATTTTGCCTTTACCTGACAAGGAATCAGAAGCCATGCTCTCTTGCTGCTGCATCTTGAATGCTGGCTCCAGTGTGAGACTGTGTGTGAACGTGTGTGTGTGTGTGTGTCCACAAGCTTACAGAGTGTGAGCAAGCCAGCACGCCTCACTGTGTGTTTTGATGACGGAGTCCGCGTAGCAGCTCGGGGAGGGAGCGAGCGAGCGGGTGAGCAACAGAGCCAGGAGGAAGGTATGGGGAGAAGGAATGGGCTCCTTCATTACCTCACCAAAGTGTCTCCAATCTCACTCCCAATTTCTCTCGTTCCCGTTCACATTTTCTGCGAGTGTGCGCGCCTTAAACGAAACACATGTACTGCAGATGGTGATTTATGAGGTGCACAGAGGCAGGCAGATGGGAGGAGCGTGAGGAGGGAGGGTTGGAGAAGAGGAGGTGCTGAGGAGAGGAAGAAAGCAATCACCTTGTAGTATAGGCTTACTCACTCAGGCACTTGAGCCTTTACTCTTCCCTCCCTTCCATGTAACCTTGCAACGCAGAGCGCTTAGCCAATTCAAAGCTTACATGTACCACAACATCAGTTTGGCTGTGTGTCAGAGATGTTATCTTTAGAGAATTTGCTGCCAGTTTCAAAAAGCCACCATGGCTACATAACACAGAAAAGAAATCCACACACTATTAAAACTCTCAAAGCTCACGAAATGTGCAAAAAAATTAAGTGCACGCCAACATGTTACATGTTGTCAGTGAAAATGAAGCAGAGTCCATCTTGCTTGTAGTTGGAGATAGTTCATAATGTTGCCCTTCACTGCTTGTGAGATGGATGACACGTCGTTCTTTCTTCAGTTGATTAAAACCCGAGCCATTAGGTGGCACCAGGTCTGTTATGCAAATTTAATCAGCGGTTTATAATGTGAGGAATGTACTGTTTCCAACACGGTGTAATTATGCATGCCTGCCTACATGCATGTCATTGTGCACGCCTGGACACCCTTTAAAAGGACAATGACTTTTTCCATGGATTTCAGAGGGTCCTACTCACCATCAAAAACAACTAATGTGACACTTTTTGGGCTAATTATAAACCAGATCACCAGAAAAAATGTCAGCATTGTATGTTTCTACATACCAAGGATGTGTTAAATTTGTATGTTTCATATGCTGAAACTTTGTGCTTTTTACGTTTCAGTTTTTTTTTGTGACAATGCTGTGCTTAACGTGGTTTGATTTAGACACAAATACCACTTGGTAAGGGTTAGGGAAAGTGTTTTGGCTGAAATGACCTGGTTTGATAGCCAAAACACATCTGGAAATATCCCGATTTCCAAAATAAAATATATCCAAAAGTCTTTTTTAATGAATTACACTGTTTTGCTGCCATGCACAAGGCTGGAAATGTCAGAGTTAATGTTACGAAAACATAAAAAACAGAATGTTTGGCTTAAAATACCTGGTTTGGTCACCACACACATTACTGGAATGCTTCCAGATCTCGTCATAAAAAATATCAGGTTTTGTCACTGAAAACATGTCTGGAAATGTCTCAATATCATGGGGAAAAAAGACAAGGTTTAGTTGCCAAAAATGCAGCTAAAAACATCCTGACGTCTCCTCTGAAAATATCTGTTTTATCATCACAAACATGGCTGGAAATGTCTAGATGTCTAATTGAAAAATACTTGGTTTGGTCTCTACAAACATGGCTGGAAATGTCTGGATGTCTCACTGAAAAAATACCAGGTTTTGTTGCTAAAAACATGACTGGAAATGTCCCAATCTCTTCCCAAAATTCCCTGGTTTGGCTGCTGCAAACACAGCTGGAAATGTCCCTTTATCTGGTTAGAAAGAAATACCTGGTCACTTTTGAAATTTTGATATGATGTATGAAATGTGTAAATATAACATATTAGTGGTTTGTAGAAACACAAACATTTTATTCTGGCGACTGGACTGCAGTGCTAAAAAATTGATGTAGTGAGTAATTGGTCAGTTGGCTGTACCACTTGGCATCACTTCAAAGTCCAATGTCCGTTTTTAGAGCTGCCCATCTTGAAAAGGTCATAGCTATTATCCTCCTTCTTCTCTGCTGTTTGCCCTCAAAGTTTATGTCATTGTTTCTCAATGTTACTCTGCTCATTAGGCATGAAGTTCATCTTTCATATAGGCTTTTCATTTTTTCATTAGCTTTTTTACCATTGAATGTAAAATGAGAGCAAAATTTTGCCAATCAACACAGCTAAAAAACACTAAAGATGGACGTTAAAATGGCTACATTGTGACAAGTGGATCATTGCTTTGGTAAATATACAAGTCCACTCTCAGCCTCTTTAGAAATTCCATCTTGGTGTATGAGGGCATATTATTTAATGCGCATTTCACTTTTTCACTCTTGAGAATGCAGAAAAGATGTAATTTTATTCTAAAATATGCATTGATATTAAAAAAAGTAGATCATCTGCCCTTGGAAGCAGATCTGGGATGCTGTGTAATCATGTTGCACCTCCCTAGGAAAGAGCAGTTTTCTCTCTCAAGTGGCTCCTCCCAGCCCATCAGTAAACTGTCTGCTGCTAAAATATTCCCTCTACCTACTGCACAATGTATTCACCATGCTCCAGCTACTTTTAGTGGCAGAAGTTTAAAACGGAGGAACAAAAGCCATGAATGGTGGATGTTTTAAACACTAACCACCAGGAATCTCTATCTCATGCAGATGATATGGGTTTTAGGTATTATTTCAAATATGCTGATTATGCAAAAATAAATAAGTAAGAAAACAAGAATACCCTGCAAACATATTAAGCAAAAATCTAAGTATTTCATGTCCAAAAACTAAGATGGGAGAGTACTTATTAAGTCTGACCCATAAAAGGAGAGAGGAGGCTGAATAACACTCCAAAATCAAGCGCAATTTTGGAGATAGAAAAATAGCACAGCCATTTCACAGGGGTAGCTTGACCTCTGACCTCAAGATATCTGAATGAAAATGGGTTCTGTGGGTTCCCATGAGTCTCCCCTTTGCAGACTTGTCCACTTTATGCTAGTACCTTGCAGTAATTTGTCTGTTATGCAACTCCTAATCAATCCTAAACTGTTACACAATTTAATCCAACTATTGTAATCCTGTGATTAATCACAATTTAAAAAATCAATCACTGGACAGCCCTATATATAAAAAGTTATAAATACTTTGAATACTATTGTCAGTTATTTTGTCTACTTTTGTCATTAACATGCAGCTTTAAAAACACTGACTTCCGTACCTTGATTTCCTTTCACTTTGTTGATCAGCTTTCTGTCAGGGGTTGCACACCATGTTATGTTGTGCTTGTTCATCTGGAGGGGGATCACTGAATGTCTGCAAGAGAAAAAAATGGATCACTTACAGAAACAGAAATTGATATAGAATTGATTGCCGAATATATTGTTAAACACACAAAATGATGAAAGCAGCAGCATGTCTTTGCAGGTTTGACATAAATTGTTTAAGAGTCTTCTGAAGTGCAGTGAATAAATTTGTGTGTCTGTGTAAGTGTTTGAGTTCCTAACTTGACCCAAACCTGAGTTGGAGGAATATTGGACAAAAGTGCAGGACAATTTTTTAAAAGCTACACAATGTAAACTGAAGAGAAAGCCTTGTTTTTATGTGCTGAATGGATGTAATGTCAAAAACGTTGCATTTGCAGACTGTTTCTCTTTGATTAGTGTTATTTTCCAACAGCTGCAATGCCAAAGTATACACACAAATTAATGATAACTGTTAGCTCCCCATCCTTGATCAGATAACTGTATTTGTGTGTGTGTGTGTGTGTGTGTGTTATTATCCCCAGTTTATTGGATTTCTCAGTGGGAGCATGCTATCATCAGCGTCTGTTTCTTACAGCTTATTCTTAATTATCCTGTTCCTAACTCTGCATCCCATGGAGAATTTAATGACACACAGGGAGGAAAAAGAGGCAGCCATATGTTTCTGTGTTAGATAATATTAATAAAGAAATGTATGGTATTACTTTAGCTGCCTCTACCAATTAGGATTTGACTGAATGTGCTGCACAGAAGTCGTCTTTACAGAAGTACAGAGAGATTCAGTCGAAAATAATTAATAGTCAGTAAGAGAGATTCAAAACTGAAAGTGATTATTTAGAGAAGTGAAAACTAATTACGCGTCCATTGATGTTGGTAGTATTTGGCAATAATAATAATGCCAACTTATGAGAAAGACATTGTACAGTTTGTGGAATTTACCTTCATGCTAGTTCACTGTATAAGACTGAATATTATTTCATAAAGGAGAAAAGCTGCTCCAGAACCGTTTTTAAATTACTTCTTGGTGGGTGATTGTCTTTTTTAAATACAGAATTGGACAAAAAAAACCAAAAAACTGAATATATTCAAAAGGATCCACATGTGTATGTATGGTAACGGTGTGTTTTTTAAAAGTATTGAAACATCACCATCTAGTGGACATTTAATCAAATTGCAGGTTGCTTTTCATTATTTGCAATATTTATTTAGTGTCATTCATTCATTAGTCGGCCATATCTACTCACAAAGGCATACAAGTACCCTCATGTAATTATGGCACATTCAAACATTGCTTACACACACACATTGAAGTGAATAGGTACGTATGCACTGAAGTGACAAACACACCCCCATGTGCACACACTGCCACCCAAATGGCCTGATCTCCGGACCTGATGGAAAGGATTATTTCGGCTCCACAGACACAACACCCAACTAAACCGTGTCTGCAGTTCCTTTGTTGGGGCCTCATGCCGGAAACACTTTCTGCAGACTGAGGCTTACTGTGTGTTTTTGTTAAACGAGGTAAGCACGCACAGCTGACCTGTGAAACTGCAAATATGGCATGCTTTAACTAGCAGATTTGTCACAATTTAGAATATTAAAAAACCTTTTGGATTGTAATTAATTAAACCTCTGCGGCCATGTATCATATCTCTAATGCATATTTGTGAAACCCAGATAACGAGACCTGTGATGCTCTCAAGATGAGCAAGTGCAGCCACGAGCTGATTAACAAATTACTTTGTTTTTGTGATTCAATTTAAGTTTTTATTTTGATAGATTTCTCCTGTGGAGATCAAGGATGTGTTATTCAGGGGAGACCTGCTCTGATCAGCATCAGTTCTTCATGATACAAACAAAACAAAGACAGATTTCATAATTACTGTGTTACAAGTGAGACAGGGTCAAGCTGTACAATAACACCAAGTGCTGTCGATCATATCTGTTTGCTAATTTATCCTCAGTGGTACTATGCAGCTTTATGCAAGGTTATACAAGGTGGTAGAGAATGTTTTATTAGTACACGCTGAGCTAACCTGGAGGAAAGCAGGACTGAAATTCAAGTCCTTCACTTGCAAATACAGTACACAAGGTAAACAGTTGTTTGTCGCCTACCAATAAAGGAAATCTCCCACAGCCTGACAGATCAATAATCTATTGATCTGTATGTGCATGTAGATTGCTCTGACTTCCTGTTTTACTGAGTGCTGCTGATCAGGTTTCTCTCTCTGAAAGGCCTGAGTGTTTTTAAAAATGGCTTAAAAAATATTTCAACGTTCAAATTCACAACAATAAATCCTAAAAGGTAATATTATAGCATGGACAATGTTAGGTTCAATAAAGGGCAGTTCATATTTGTAATGTAATGATTACCCAGTTATTATATAGTTATCAGTATAGGCATACAGTCAGTACATCCCAGCACAACAAAAAATTGTGTTAAAAGACAGCCATAAAGGCAAGCATTAAAGGGACAGTTCACCCTAAAATAAAAATTACCTATTTTTCCACTTACCTGTAGTGCTATCTATGAATTGATATTATTTTGGTGTGAGTTGCAGAATGTTGGAGATATCAGTCGTAGAGATGTCTGCCTTCTCTCCAATATAATGGACGGCACCCGTCTTGTGGTGTTTAAATTTAAAAAATAAATAAAATAAAACATTTGAAAAGCTCAACAGCAATGTCTCTTTCCAGAAATCAGGACCCGGTTACTCAAGATAATCCTCAAACCTTACACGTAGGAACTATTTTCTCCTTACCTGATATCTCCAACATTTGGCAGCTCCCTGCTAAACTATCTGGACTCATATAAAGCACTATGGGTAAGAGAAAAAAATTGTTGAAAAACCGCAGTGCGCTAAACTCGAAAAATCTCTTACAATGTAAAAAATATGCATTGCTGAGGCGATGATCAGAAAACAAAAAGAACACTGGCGCTCATAGAAAATTTCACTTATTTAATATAGGCAAAAAAATGAATGGAAACAGATGCCTTTCAGCCAAAGAGCCATCACTAGCATGACAAAACAAAACTGAATGGCAAATTAAATATACACAAGTGAGTTTCAAACCACAATCAAGATAGAGAATTCAAAATGAAGTGATAAGATCCAAATGTGAATGAATGAACTGCGAAAAATAAAGAAAATAAAATATGTATTTTTGTTTTTGGGATGAACTTTCCCTTTAATTTCTGGCTTCAAGAGTGATGTCATCTTCAATGAAAACATATGAAAAAAGCAGAACTAGAGAGCATGTACCATCAAATGCAAATACTTAAAGATTAAAGCTATTAGAGGAGAGTGTAAAATGTGATGAAGAAATAATTCATCATGCGATTTAGGCAAATAGAGTTATGATTCCTTTGCTAAGTCCATTATTTTCCCTAGTATGGACACCTTGGAGTGTATTATCTCACTCACACTCTGGTTTGAACAGGCTGTTCAAACTGTCACCCATTTAAAGGTTTGTTTGAGGTCAGTTTAAGCCATATTACTGTAGATCAATTTCACCAGTCAGAATTAACTGGGAACATCATGGTCACCTACAGCTTAATATACTTTTCTTTGTGTATTGACTTAAAACTTACCGGTCACCTGAGTCTGAGGTGTCCTGTTACGCACTGCTAACTGACACCTGCCAGTCAATCGGAGGCAAGTATTTTCTACGACTGTGGTCCAAAGCTCCCTGAAGGATTGAAATCAAATATCCACAATACATATTGGAATTTACATTGCAAAGTTCAGAGCAACAAAATGATTTAAATGTCATGTACTGAACCTTTTGTTCAACAGAGTGCTCTCTGAACCTTTCAATCCAAGCCTTCAAACAACAGCCTGTCTGCATGGCTCAGTTTCCTTGTTCGGCTGCAGTCCATGCAAAGGCTGACTTTAATTTTAATGATGTATCAGTCGTCTGGAATAGCTTCATCCATCCACTTCATGTAAGCCACGCTGCCGTCCTCCACCGCAAAGCTGAGGACTTCGGGGTTTGCATAGGGGTGGACAGACCTTGAAGGGACAAGAACACAAACATGCCAGATAGACAAACTCGTGAAGAAACTCATATCTGTTCTATGTAAGGATCATTCATTTGGATAGCATATTTTACTAACAAGGCAATTCAAAATGATTTCCATAAGACATACAGCCAGTAAGACTGTTAAATAAATCTGTGCTCTGCATAATTTTAGTTTATAGTTATAGTTATTTGTTCTCCATAATCTGTGCAAGTGGGAACACATAATGTGGAACAAAAGAGGCCCGAGAATGGAGCCTTGGTGAACTCCACTGCCTTTTTGTATGCGCACATTGCTCACATAGTCTCTGTTTAGTAATATGTAGTGGTCGACCATGCTGAATACAGAACAGAGATCTTATAATAAGACTGATCAGACTTTTTCACTGTCTTTGTTCAAGGAGATTTTATTCAAGACCTTTACAAGAGCATTTTCGTGCTTTGGTATGGTCGAAATCGAAAACAGCACGTTCAGTGATTTTACTTTAAAATGTCAGGTTTGATCTGGCCCTACAAGTGTTCATTATAGTGAGATGTCTAAATTGTTCTTTTTTAAGAGTGGCTTAATAACTACAGCTTTCAGCACCTGTGGGAAACAGCCTGAGAGTAGAGAAGTGTTGACTATTTGCAGGTCTGATTCCATGCAGTTAAATACATTAGTGAAAAAGCCTGTAGACAGAATATCAAGGCAGCAGGAAGAGGATTTCAAATGTTGCACAATTTTCTCCAAGGATATATTGTTTATGGGATCAAATGGCACCATGCTAATTTAATGAGGTTTAAGTGCATGGAAGGACAACACAGACTGAGACCCTATACCTAATGTGGAGGAAGTGACAGCTTGTCTAACTAGGCAAATTCATTGCATAATTTAGTGGATTAAAGTCTCAGGGCTACTGAGACAGGTTGAGTTTGTCAGACAGTCGACAGTAGTCAGATAAGGCACATGCATTATTATTGTTTGTGGCAATTACGAAGAAAATGTCTCTGACATCTATAAAAGATGTCATATTATCATTTCTGACTCCCTCTTTTGAATTTTTACCGGTGTGTTACTTCTCCATGGTACATTTTTTCCTACCAGAGACTACCTTAACCTTAGTGGGAGCAATTTTGGTTGCAGAACTGAACTTATGTACAAGATCATTGACTGAGACACAAACGGAGGCAGGCGTGGAGGAGAAAGCCTGAATGAATAATTCACTTCTTTTTCAAAATGTACTGTTTTGTGATTGAACATTTGAATGCACTGAGATAGTCATTTCAAAGAAAACACAGGGATGATCAGAAAGAGCAACATCAGTCACTTCAACCTTAGAAATGTTAAGAGCTTGGAGATGATGAAGTCCACAGTGTGCCCCTCACTGTGTGTGGGATCAGTCACATGCTGAGTCAGTCCATAGTTATACAGAATACAACATGGTCCTTTAGTGCAGTCCGAGAGGTTGTCGATGTGAATGTTAAAATCACAGTGAATGCAGATGATGCAGTTCAGCAGTATCATTCAAACTTTTGCACTGCTATTTGGGTAGTCTGTGGATGTTAAAGTATACAACTCGACATGAGGAATTTAACTGAAGAGCAATATGATAAAAGGAAGCAGATTTTCCAGAAGTTTGCACTGGAAAGAATTATTTAAAAATGACAAATACACATCCTTTCTTAGCTTCTCTCAAAAAAATGTTGTTGGGAGAGGTTGACTCAACGCTGCACTGTTATCCAACCAAGTTTCAGTTACAAACATTAAATCAAGATTGTACTTAATGATGAAACAATTAATAAACAATTAATAAAATGATTTGCCTGACAAAGACCTGACAAGTGTTCAAACATTCTTTGCCAATTAAGAGGTTTTATGTGAAGACAGACCAGTAACTGGTATGAAATTTGGTAATACTAGATTTATATGAGTGCATTTTGTTCCTTCTACTACTTATCAAAACAGGAAAAGCAACACGCAGAGAGCACAAAGACAGGAAACAAGGGAAAACAGATTGGTGTTACAGAATGCGCTTGGTTGGGGTGGAGGCAGACGACGTGCCAAATGACCAGGGGGCGAATTTAATGCCAGCATTAACCAGTGCTCCCATTCTATCAGTGAATCCCAAAGGGGAGAGTGAAGGGAGGAGGAATTAGGAGACTGATCCATGAGCTGGTTGTCAAAATGCTGACAGGAAGGCTGTGATGTTTTATCTTTGTCGTGTGTGTCAGTGTGCATCGTCTCAGGCCTGGCAGATGGGTGTCACAGGCTGAACCAAAAATGGTCCGTCAGTGCTTTAAAGGGACATTTCACCGCAAAATCAAAAAAATATATTTTTACTCTTACTTGTAGTACTGTTTAACAGCCTGGATTGTTTTGGTTTGAGTAATCAAGTTTTACAATAGAGATGTCTGCCTTCTCTTGCATATAATGTCAGGTTAGAAAGAAAGTAGTTCCTTCTTAGAATAAAGTCTGTGGATTATCTTGAGTAACTGGGTCATGATTTCTGGTAAGAGACATTGCTGTTTGGCTTTTGAATTTCTTTTAAGCACCACAAACTGAGTGGCATATAGTTCCTTTATATTCAAGAGAAGGCAGACATCTCTAC
Source organism: Plectropomus leopardus (assembly GCF_008729295.1). Taxonomy (NCBI): domain Eukaryota; kingdom Metazoa; phylum Chordata; class Actinopteri; order Perciformes; family Serranidae; genus Plectropomus; species Plectropomus leopardus. The sequence continues at coordinate 6,881,223 of NC_056482.1, forward strand.
GGCTGATATCTCCAACACTCCTAACTCACACCAAAACAATCTAAAGTGATAAAGAGCACTGCAGGTAAGAGGAAATATGTATTCTTGTTTTGGGGATGAACTGTCACTTTAATTCCAGATCTGCTTGGCAAGAGGCCACCTGCCCTGAAAAGGTGCTTGCGTCCCTAGAAGAGATTGAAGGTATCAATTTAGTTGATCCTTTTCAGAGCAGTGGTTTTGCTGAGCCATGTGTTCAGCGATAAAAGTCTGTAGAACCTTTTGATCCCTTTGTTGACCATTGGCAGGTCAACTAATAAAAAAATGGGCTTCTGGTTTGTCCAGACAGTTCGATGAAATCCCATCTAATCTCTGCAAATATGTTTGGCCCTCTCATGTAGAGTAATACCATTCATTTTGTTGTGTTTAGCTATCAGTAGGTTATTTCTTTCTTTTCTCTTTCTTTTTCAGCCTGAGTTACAGGTTGAATCATCTCTTTTTCCCCCATTCCTCCACACAAGACCCTTTCAGCTGAAAATGTATTAATGTTTTGAACCAGCTTTCCAGTTGTAATAACAGAGTGACTGTGGTCTGTCTTTATGTCCACCTTTGGTTGTTCACTAGACACCCTGGGTCTAAGTCAGCTGAGCTGTATCTATAAATTTTGCCTTCTGTGGGAGCACAGTCTCACTTATCCTCACGTTTTGCACTAAGATTATCCCGGCAGGTAGAAATCCCATTCATAGCACATGAAGTAGTTGGTTTTGTCTCAGTGAGTCTTAGGGAAGGTATAGTGTCAGAGATAGTGCTAGAGATAGCTGTCCATTTAAATCTAGTTGAGTTGAGAGGCGGAGTACATTGGCAGAGTGTTGTGGATTTTAAAAGACTTGTCCAGCATGGTAATCTCTTGTAACAGTTTATAACACTCTGTCTTCTTGATCAATTCTGATGTGCAGAGGCATAGTAGAAGAAGGTGGAAGGTAGATTTATTAGTCATTTTTTAAACAAAGTTTAAAAAACAAAATGTGTAAATAGTAAATAAATAAATGTGTAAACAGTGCATTACAAGGCACAATGCTGTTATTAAATCACTAAGTTACTGTTATTAATTATCTGACAAAAAGATTTAGTAGTTATAGGATAAAAGATTCAAACTTTTTAAAGCTTGAGACAAGAATTAAGAAGTAGAAAAAAAGATAAGGACAGAGCAAGTGAGAGAGCATCTGCACTGCAGCAAAGCAATAAAAGTTCCTATTAATTCCAATTATTTTCAACCTGGACTTTTCAGCCAAATTGCCACTTGCAATTGCCAAGTGCAATTTTCACAACTTGGCACATCAACAAGTCTAATAGTCTGATGCTGCAATCTGGCCAAATGAGCAGAAATGTAGATGATTAACACCTTATGCTTATGAGACGGTGTTGAAGTGGAATGAATTATTTCCAGTCGTGCATGTGTGAGATCAGTACAACATTCAAAAAGCCAAACAGCTACAAATCATTTTTAGATGAAGCAATAAAATCCTGCACTACTTCTTCCAATTACTCTTACACACAGCAATAGTAAATTAGGAGGCTTGGGATCAACGGCAATGCATTATGTAATATGCTTTTTATGAATAAAATGTGTTAACTGTTTGGTCAGAGTGACTGTTTCTACTGAACAGTGCAGTTTCACACTTATTGTCTTATTTGTTAAGATCTACGATAGAGTAATTCTAAGTCCACAGTAAGGCCAAAGTTGACAATAACTGCAATTAATCTCGAAAGCTACAGTTGGTAACTTTTATTTAAAAAAATACTTTTTCATATTACCATGAAAGCACTAAATAGTAGATAATCTGTTAAAAAAAAAAAAAAAAAAAAATTGTATTTCTCTGCCTACTCTAATGCTTTGTAGATTTTATAATAGCATTGCCGAATGTGAATGAAAACATCCAATCAGTGCCGAGTGTCTCTGATGTCTCTGATGCAACTGCATGTGAACTGCAGTCAAACTAGGCAGCACTGATCAATTATGAATCAAGATTTTGTTACTGCATTGCCTGTTTCTCGCCACCAAATAATGTCAAAAACATATTTTAGTACACTGTTTTGCTGTAAAATGAAAAAGTTTGTGACCCTTTTATGTTGAATACTGTTGGCCAGAGTAGCACCGCCTGCCAGCTGGTACAACTTTCTCATTTTACAGTTAAACAGTACACTAAAATATGTTTCTGTAAACATTTGAGGCATGAAATAGACAATGTAGCGACAGTATCTTGATTCTGACTTGATCAGCGCTGCCAGTATTGCTGTTGTAACTGTGAGACATAACTGAACCTCTGTGTGTGAGGATGCGGCACCTCATGAGATGTAGAGCACTTTAATGATATGTGGCAAATAGGTCTATAATATGGAAGAAGCACTTTGTTGTTAATGTTTTTTTTGGTGGTTGATGTTCTTTTTTATCTGATGATTGCTGTGTGGCATACGATAAATATCTGAAAACACTAATACATTTCTATCTTTCTGTCTTGTTTGACCACAGTTAATGGAGTGATTGACATGACTGACAGCTGAGTGAGAGACTTCTCAGCTTTGATTGGTTGTTGCTGACTGATTCTGGCGGACGCCATTAGAGGCAGTAAAAAAAGGAGGGGCATGACTTTTTCATAGACTGTCTTCCTCATGTGCCTTTGTCAGTATAAAATGACAATTTCAGCAAATATGACAGTTATTTTCATAAAGGTTACCAAATATAGCTTGAAAATATGTCTACAGCACTGTGTACAGCTGAAGCATCAAGTTAGTTTGAACTTTAAACAGTAATTTCATGTACAGTTTTCAACAATCTGAAATAACCATTACATAAAGCAACCTCTCACCTCACATAATCTATGACTTGCTGGATCCTGGAGGTCTTTGTTTTCACCAGCTGCAACAACAGTGACATTTCATCTTACACTTCTGCTCTCTATCTCAGCATGCCTGTTGAGAACATGTTTATCATAAAAGGACATGCTCAGTGAGCTTACCATAAGAACTTCGCTTGCGTCCTGGATTTCGCCTTTCCAAAAGTACCTAAGGAGCCAGGAAACCAAAGATGCGAAAAATGCACTTTCTTAGAGTAATAGTAATTAATATAATATAAATAATAATATAAAATAATAAGTAGGAAAAGAAAAATAATATAGCAGTCTGATGGGTTTAGAAAATTACATAACCTTATTGCAATGCAGCCTTGAAAACCAGGAAAAGACAACTTTTTTAAGACATCCATTGGCAAATACAACATTTACTCTAATAAACTGATATCAGTTAAGTATTGATTCATTGATAAAAGCCAAGCCAGTACCAGTACAATTCACAGTGCACAGCCTTTAAATTCAGTAAAAAAAAAAAAAAAAGCTTTCATGAAAAACTGTATTTTCCAAAAAGAACACAACAATCAAACCTTGCCCAACCATTTATTACAGCCACTGTGATTCACAGTGATACTGTCAAACTGTTGCAGACAGGCTTTCATTGTGTCAAGTGCAAAACTACCTCTCTGCCTTTTCTCCTGGGTTTGTGAAAGACAGCAAAACACAAACTAAAAAACCCAAACTTAACCATGTGAAAGGTCAAAAAAAATGTTAAAAGTGTGACTAACAAACAAATTCATCAAACACCTGCACTCACATGCTAAAAAGATCCTACCACATCCATCACCACACTCACCCCTGAGCTAATCCAACCACATCTTCTATTTTTAGGCCAAACCTTTGTTTTGTTAACAGGTTTAGTGCTGCCTCTTCTATTCCGTTAACCTCCATATCTGAGTTTTTCCTCCCTCTTGGGTTATGCATTAACACGAAAGCTGATCCATGCATAAAAACATATGGCCGCTTTGAAGGCTAACTGCAACTCAGTTCCTAGTGATGGGAACACTGATAAAAGCATTCACATGCAGCCCATTCACCTTGTGGTTTCCTAGGCAACCAGCTACGTAGGAGAGAGGAAAAAAGGACATATGTGTTTATAAGTGTCTGCACATGCGAGGGACATTATAACGAAGCTTGTGTTTGTGTTGGTGTCAGTAGGGTGCAAAGTTGTGTCAAGGTAGGGGGCAAATCTGATTTACATTGTGGAGGTCCTGGAGAGGATGTTAACACTGGCTGCCAGCCGCCTCTCCATGATCGCCCTGGAAAAAAAAACACAGAATGGTAGGGGAGTGTGGATGGAAACGGAAGGGGGTCGACATGGAAAGAGAGGAAAGAAAAATTAAACACTTCCAAGCCACCAGCTGTTTATCAATTACAGCGTGAAACTGAGCCCTTCATTATGTTGCTCTTCGAGCAAGCTGCGGGAAACGACTTTTATGCACTAAATTCGGGAAAAGATGGTAAACTTTGCTTTCTGCTGCCGCTAAGCTGATATTACAGTTTATCACCAGCTCAGTTGTGCTCCCCCCTTCTCCTCTAACCGGCGTCTCTGAAGGAGGCGATTTACATATCTGGCACCCGCAATGTGCGCCGCTACCTTCTGTCTTGACACGTGGTAAATAGAGCTCATTTACATGCAGCTAAAATGCCAACAAAGGAAATGAGAGTGCAAACACAGTGCTCTACCAGTAGTGGGTTTGACAGGACTGTATCTCTTCTCCAGACAGAAAAGTCAAACTTACTGTTTGTCTGGCAGACTGACTTTGAAATCACGTTCCGAACCAAATCCATAACAAGGCAGAGGAATTTAATTACCAGACAGATTAAAGGAATGGTTTAATTGTATGTGCACATTTGGGGTAAACGCTTATTGGTTTTATTACTGAGAGTTAAATCCGAAGATTCTCATGTCTGAATGGTGCATAAGAAGCTTGAACCAGCAGCTGGTTAGTCTAGCCTAGCATAAAGACTGGAGGCAGAGGCAAACAGGTGGCTTTGCTGTGTCCTAAGAGAAAAAAACAGTACTTCTCAAGCTCACTAATTAACATGATATACCTCATTTTCTTAATTTGTGCATGATGTGTTAAAAAATAACATATTATAGTTTTCTTGACCAGGTACAATAGCATACATAAAACTGACAGACAGTTTTTGGGAAGTCCAGCCCACCTCTACAAACCACTTGTAGAGGTGGGCTGGAACACATTTGACCACATATCTTTTGTAGAGGAATCTACAGTCATTTTCACATTTCCTGTACGATCATTTCTCAAAGTCATGTGAGAAAATACACAAAAATCTTGCAAAAATCTTGAACTTTTTCCTTACTTTTAGGATTAAATGCTTACCTCTGCATGGGACATGTGTAACACTAAAAAAATATTCTTCTTAAGTTAAGAGTTCTATTAAATTTAACATATTTTGGTGAAACTAGCAATAGTGGCATCACTGAGAGAAAATTACATCATTGAATTGTTTGAAGATAAAGTCAATTGCTAGATATTTTATTTTAGAACATTTTGTTTGTTTTAAAGCCTTCTCTGTTAAGCATATCCACCCTGATACACAAAAATGTGGGGAATCCTAAAAATGTACTAAAATCCCAGAAACCTCCCAAAATCATGAGAAGGTCCTCTAATCCTGCAAATGTCCTAAAATCCTTTAAACATCCTAAAATCCTACAAATGTCTTAAAATCTTAGAAACAGCCTAAAATCCTGCAAATGTCCTAAAATCCTAGAAACATCTTAAAATCCTGGAAACGTGCTAAAATACTGAAAATGGCCTTAAAATCCTAGAAACATCCTAAAATCCTAAAAATGTCCTAAAATCCTAGAAACGTATTAAAATCCTGGAAATGTGCTAAAATACTAAACGTCCTAAAATCCTTGAAATGTCTTAAAATCATACAAACTACTCAGGCTGCTACAACTGGCCCCTGGCATTGTCATTTTGCAAAAGTGTCCCCCCCAAGAAAAGCTTGTTAAGTATCCCTGCCGCTGGATTAGATGTTAGGAAGGACAGAGGGAAGCATGTCCCCCTTAATATTAAAAACATGTGCATTTGTTATTAGCAATGGCCTTTTATTTTGATGATATTAAACATATTGCCATCATAAACTGATGCATGAAAACTCCCAAGAATGAAGGAAATTCAGTGTTTGATACTCAAAATTTTCCGGGGGCTGACCCTAAGCCCCATGTTGCCCCCCCCCCCCCCCCCATATTCCAATATTGAGACAAAACAAGCTAAATAAACCTACACCCCTGCTGTACACTGCAAAATGTAACCTGCTGTGTGTTACTACTGTACCTGCCAATATCCTTGGCTGCCTGTTCATTGGGGCTGTTGATGAGGAGGACAGAGTGGTGGCCTGGAACATAGCTCCCTGTGACAGCTGAATGAAGCTGGACCCCGATGGACCACAACCCAGGATACATGGACACGGACAAGACCAAGAGCTGCAGAGAGGGTTGAGTGCAATAAGAAGGAACTCAAAGTGCTGACATTTCAAAGTTACCTAACAGATTCAAACTGTAAGTCCATGTTTGTGGCATCCCGGGATGATGTTTGTATCTGTCATAAATTATTTGGACATTTGGCTGTTTCATGTTATTTTATGTTTGGATGAGCTGAAGTTATAACTCAATTTAATTATCTGCTGCCCTCTGAAAGGATTGCCATGTTTGGATTGGATTCAGTATTTATCCTCTTATTATTTGGCACTGTCTGTCACAGATAAATGAGTATAGGCCTTGGCTTGGATGCAGTGACCAATTTATAATCTGTCCTACTTCTCTGCTCAGCACAGCAGCACAGCCAGACATGCGAGGAAATCCAACACAAATATGTCGGAACAAATAACAATTAATAACCATTTAGCATTTAGACTCGTTGTTATGGATTACTCGTGACTTTTCTGGAAGTTTTCGAGTGAAAAATGATTAAAACAAAGCCGGAACAGCTCTTACCAAACATGATATGAGCAGCACCGACCGAAAGACAGAGAGGAAGACGGCCTCTTTATGGCATCGCTGGAACAGCCACTCCATCCTGCTCGTGGCAACAAATGTCATTCCCCGAGTCCGGCTCGTGCAGATAACAAGAGGGACAAACTTCGTCCATAAAACCGCCGACACTTCTCCCCCCGGAAGATAATTAGTGTTCCGTCAGTTTTATAAGCATTCCCGCCGCGGTTAAACAGCTGCTTTGTGAGAGCGAAAAACGTTCAGAAAACTCATTACCTTGACAGAAGAAGTGCATTGTGTTGACAGGTAGTTTAGGTCGGACGGTCAAAGGCACAGATAAATCTCCGCGCCGTTCAATTGGTTGCTTGACACTTCCTGACACGCCGGCGACCAATAAAAATTGCCGCTTCACCTTCCGCTGGCCTGCCTCCGGGCCCGGCTCATAATCGGCTTTGGTGTCTTTACTATATAAACACAACTTAGTCCACCCTCACAGCGGCAATTTAACGCTGTGAGTGCACAAAATGAGAGGAGAGCAACATTGTTTTATGATTATGTTCTTCAACGGTGGAGATTGAAATAAACTACAGAGTTGTCATAAATTATAAACCCCACATTTAGCTTTTATGGACATATTTTTCTTTTTTTTATCTTGTCTGTGCTGAGGCCATGTAGGCATGGGTGGATTATGAGACAATGGGGCCAGGGGCGCACATATGCAAAGGGCCCCACCACCTCTCCTACATAGGAGTGAGACATACAGACTTTGTGGTGGTTTATGTCTCTTTGGAGTTGTTAAGCACCTTTTTGTGGTTTTGAGTCTTTCTATGTTGTTTTTTTGTATGTTTCTTTGAAGTATTTTTGTTAATTAACAGCTGTATTGTTGTCGATTGTACATATGAAGCATATAATTACAATTATATTTACAGACATGTAATTGCTTCCCTATTCTAGCATTATATGGACATGTTTTGAGGATTAGCCTAAGGCGTCTGTGTTGAAACAGATTTAAATTAATATCATAATAATGCATAGCATTCAAATACCTTATTATTTAAATGTGGAAAAAGAACATCACAAAATCAACAGTCTTCACAAAACTTTTAAACTCAGCAGCTAAACTATCACAAGCTCTTCAGTCACTGCAGTGAGTTGTAAAATTTTAAGACTTAGAGCTAATAGCCAGATGGTAAAATTTCAAAGACATCACTTATCTTAATGATATTAAAGTTTAAGGTGCAGTCCCTGTAAACTAATATAACTACTATCCGTCTTTTCAGAGAGGAAAAGAGAGTATTTGTTTTGAGTGGCATGTAGTAATTAACACACTGGCACCTGGACAAGACAGATGTGTGTTTGTTTTTCACACTGAAAGCGCTGATTACCCTGTAATAAGATGAAAACATGTGCAGATAAACAACACAGAAACAAGCACGTGCAAAAAGAAAAAAAGGCTCTTCATCCTCCTGTTTTAGGGAGTAAGACCAGTGATGCGCTGATCCTCTCTGTTGGCAAAAGGCCAATGACATGCAAACACACAGACTGTGCTGCACTCGGCACACACAACATTGCCACACACGGTGACTAAAGCAACTTTCTAGATAAGCTAAACAGAAAAGCCAAGGACCCTGCTGGGCTGCATGAGAATGAGGAGGATTCAGACAAACAGGAATCTTAAGGAAATATGAATAATTCAGAGGTGGATTGTTGAAGCGACAAACCAAACAGATACATTCTGCATGGCATACATGACATAGAAGTATGACGGCAAACTCAACAGAAAGACAGATCAGGAAAGAAAAATATTGATTAGTTGCATGGTCATAAGTTTGAATATTGGATAGGATGTGTGCTGACAGAAGTCGGTTCACAGCAGCTTTGGATTTTCAAAAGGGGATTTTGTGCAGGGTGTCCACATGGGGGAGTTGTGGGTCCATGCATTTCTCCGCTCATCCCCTCCTTCCATTGTGAATACATTGAATGCAGAGTGTTCATTTTGCATGTATAAAACTCTCATCGACTGAAATGAAATGTAAATGCTCCAACAAAGCAAGTTGCATGACTCATCCCATCCCTTTTTTTCTTGACCTCTTCCCTGCCTGCCTCTCCTACTTTGTTTTGCCTACCCCCCCCCCCGCCACCTCTCCTCTTTCATTGGAGACTGCACCCGATCACACAGCGAGCGGCAGGGGGCGCCACAGGCGTCACAGCTTCAGAACAAACCAATTTATTTCACAAGTTCACACGGGCTTCATTTGAGAGCCCATCAGAGAGCTCCAATAGAGCCACTTAAGCCACTGTTCCCTGACATGAAAGAAGGCAACCAAAATAGAGAGACAGGAAGAAAAGGCGAGGAGCCGGAGGAGAGGCGTTTGATCTGCTTGTTCTGGGGCATCACTCAGAGGGGTTCGCTCCCCCTAGGGAGCGCCGAAGCCTGTTTGTCCCTTAGAAGTCTAATGTGAAAAATAGGATAAATTTTATTTCTGTCTATGCCTCTTGTCTGTTTGTGTATAATGAGGCCACGAGGTCTACACTGAGAGCAGAGAGGAGAAAATGAGAGATGAAAAGGGGAAAGTACAGAGGCATCTGGCGAGAGGTGCTTTGCCTAATTCGCCATTAAACTGCAATTGTCTCTTGGTGGGATCAATGAAGTTGTCTTGAAATAAAATCTAACAGGAGAACAAAGAGGCGAGATAGAATGAAAACCCTTAAAGGAATAGTTCAGAGTTTCTGAAGTGGGGTTTAATGAGGTACATACCCACAGTGTATTACATACAGTAGATGTCAGTCTGCACTCCCCCAGTTTGGAGAAGCAGACTAGAGTCTGACATGGAAGCTAAGCAATGTACTGCTGTGGATCGGGGCCAGAAATAAAATGTGTTTTAGCCACCTAAAAAAAAGACACACCTAAAAAATATCAAGACCATCTTAAGTGTGCACTATGTGTAGAATATTTTCACTGCTGCACCTTGCCATCAGACAGTGATTTCCAATGAGAAAATTAAGCCATTACAGTGCTCTCATCAAAGCCAGACTCCATTGAAAAAAAACAATGCTGGGGTGTCAACAAAAACACATAGTTAGGATTAGGCAACAAAAGGATGTGGCAACCAATGCCTGGACATCAAAAAAGCATGATTGGGTTCAGGCAACAAAAGCACATCATGGTTTGGCTCTACATTTATATGGGAGGCAAACACTGGGCTCCTGCGTGAAAGTCCAGGGTTAGTGGGACCCATCCACCAAGCCCACCCTATAGGGACCTTCCAGCTCCTTATATTACATCGTTACTGGCAGCAGCATATCATACCACAGTAACAAGTTCCATCCGACCGCGTTACTGACCCACCCTTCTGCGTATCATACTAACGCACCAGATGCTGTATGGCCCATTGGTGCTGTACACTTCAATCTGGTCGTATTATAAACTGACACCGCCTGGCAGCATATCATATTGCCACAAAAGATGGATTTTGGCGTTGGCTGTAATCACTGACAAAGCAGCGGTACATGACAAAAAAGGGCCAGTTCTAATTCACCAAAGTCACACAGAAACATGAACCAACTAACTGATCAAAACAGAGGTAGACCAGCAGCTCCAGTATTCAGCGACTTAAAATCACTATTTTTGTCATCGGAGTCTGGTGGCTTTGATGAGAGCATAGATGGAGAACGGAAGCTGGTAACCTCCGTCAAAATGGGGTGTCAGATGGAAAGTTAGTGTTGAAAATAAAGCAAATACTTAAATCTATATTGATTATTTTAGATGTGACTTCTTTTAGGTGGCTAAAACATGTTCTGTTTCTGGACCCCACCCACAGCAATGCATTGCTTTGCTTCCGTGTCGGATTCCAGCCTGCTTCTCTAACCTGGACGCATGCCGACTGACATCCTCTGTTGGTCATACACTAACTATGGATAAGTACCTCATACAACCCCACTTCAAAAAAATCTGAACTTTCCCTTTAACAGCAATAGGTGCACAGTCTCCCTTCCTGTGTGGCAGTACCATTACTGCATTGAATGTCAGGTAGAGGATGTAGGGACAGAAACTGCACACACTACTGGACACTCAGAGGTCAGATAGGTCCTAATGAAGGGACTTTCCAGGCTGTGATTACCTCAAAAGGAAGAGACTGGTCCTCCCAAAGAGGTTAATTAAAAAAGTCGCAGGGGCCGAGCTGGGAAGTGTCTCCATCACTGCCGCGAACCCTGGTGACCCCTCCATCCTCTAGGACAGACACAGCCATCCATCACAGCTGATTCCTGAGCTGTCTGGCTCCTGCTGGTGCCACTGAAATCCCTGAGTGACTAAAAACACAGAGGTATATGTAGCAGCGCCGCAACTCTGACAAGCAATGAAAAAAAAAAACCTCAGAGACATCCCCTGCTGAAGTCCCTCAGGTAATGAAACCTCTTCCCTCTCGAGGATCAGACAAACACCATATCTTGTCATCTTCCCTTCGTTCTCCCCCTCGATCTTCTTCTTCTTTTTTTTGTGCCCTCTATGTCACAACTACTGGAGCACACAAGGCCATTTATCAGAAAACTGAACCAACTGTCATGTTGTTTATTTCGTGCTCCAGAAAAGATTGCAAAAATAGTTGTGTTTGTTTAGCGACATAAACGCACCGTTCATATCCAAAAAGCGGCGGGTAAGCATTGAAGCTCAATGCTTGCCGCGAGGAGAAAGCAAGAGTACGGCAGCATTACCTTCCTTGAACGCAGCATGAAAGAATCAGCCACCATCAATGAAAAAATCCCTCTAGCAATCCCTGCTGAGAAGAAAGATTTGTCATCCCTTTTTCCTTAGTTCTTGGAGGTGAGGACAAAGGTGTGATGGCGTGCAAAATGGAGAGACACAGTAAGGACAGGCTGATTGAGGGAGAGGGAGCGAGAAGAGCGGGAGATAAGAGGAGAGACAAAGCGAGAGAAATGGAGCGTTTCGGTTGATTAGGTTTGAGAGAGGACAGAGAGCCCAGAGCAATCTTACAGGAAAAAGTTAAACATTTTCATAAATCTGTTCTCATGGAGTTCACCTGCAGCGGCGGGAGCCTTAAATCACGTCATGCTTGATTGGTTGAGAGGGAGAAGCCGATCCTGAACGTGGGTGGGGGGCGAAGGGGACCTGTGCTTCCTCATTACACTTTCCTCACCGAGCCGTCTGCAGCATAACCATTCCTCGTGCTGACGCAGGTAGAATGAGCTCATTCCCTCTCCATTCACAAGCTGAGTGCACCAAAATTCAGAGAAGGGAGAAGCATAATAAGTTCAGACTCCAAGTTAGAGTGCCTGCAGGCAATAAAGTGGAGGATGAACAGTGGAGACTTGATGGAAAAAGAGTGTGTGCGTGCATGTGTTTGGGAAGAGGGTTACAGCTGGAGAAAAAAGGCTGCTCTCGACTGCATCTTCTCACTTAAATTTCACAAATCCGCTTAAAAGCATTTATCCTAAATATTTTCCACAGGGATTCTGTGATTGACGACTTGCACATTTGAAATAATGAATCGAAATGCACGCACACAATTCTGGTGAGGATTGCGAACGCGAAAACTGCGGGTGGGTTCATGGTTGGTGTCATGCTCATACAGTATGCACTCTCACGCTGAACACATGAGAATACATATACAAAGACATTTCAGGTGGAAGCAAAACAAACTACTGAATGTTGAAGTCTACAGAAATTCTCCCTGCAACGGCAAGGTCATAAAAAAAAAAATAAAAATAAAAATAAATAGATTCACTGATGTGCTGTCCAATGGAGATCAAACTTTGAGCTGGGTGTATTGGGATGTGTGTCTGTGTGAGTCAAACTCAGACACTCAACTATTAGAAAGTGGTATTATGGAAATGCAGGAATCGCCATGAAAAGGGCAGCCAGAGGCACGCTCACGGCAAGATTTAACATACAGCACCTAATCAGCCAGCCGCCTGCCTTCCCTCCCATTTACGCTGTTTACGAGTCACCCCTAAACCTGCAACCTCTTCATCAAGTCTCTTCTCCTCCCCTTTTAATGTCACAATGTCAGTCAATTCCTAGATTCGCATTTTTCTTGTGTGCTTTATTCTCCTTCCATGTACTAACTCCTTTAGATTTAGATCCTGCCACTCCCACCTGCCTTGTAGTAACCCCTGTGTTCCTGTCATTTCCCCACCCACCTATATATTTTAACGACATTTCCAGCCATGTTTGTGGCGACAAAAACAGGTATTTGACTCGGCAGGACATTTTTAGGTATGTTTGTGGGGACAAGTTTTTGTCATTATAGATCAGGAAATTTCAAGCTTGGTTTGTGGTGACAGAAGAGGGTATTTTTAAAGACACACAAGGACACTTAAATCTGCATTTCTGGCAACAAAATGTGGCATTATGTTTAACATGTTTGAAAATTCCCTACCATCTGTGGTGACAAAACTGGATATTTTTTAACGACAGGTTGGGACATTTCCAGCCATACTTGTGGCAACATTACTGGGTATTTCTCAACAATATGATAGGACATTTTCAGTCGTGTTTGAGGCAACAAAACTGGGTATTTTTAAAGACCATGTTGGGACATTTCCAATGTGAAAACAAAACTGGGTATTTTTTAATGATATGATGGGACATTTCCAGTCATATTGGGCCAATGAAAACATGTATTTTTTAAGGACACGTCACGACATTTCTAGCAGTATTTGTGGTGACAAATATTTTCAACAGAACATTAGGACATATTCACATGGGTTTGTGGTGACGAATAAGGTGTTTTAAGTCAAAATATATTTTTCTAAGTGGTTTTGTGCCTAAACTTCCCCACATCACAACAAAAAACCGAAAAGAAACACAAACTTAAAACACATGCACTACATATTGCATATACAAATACAGCATAGTCCTTACTCAAAGAAACATACAATGCCAACATTCATTCTGCTGATTGAGTTGCATCTGCTCACCTGTTCCCAGTAAGAACTTCTACTTCCCTTCATTCCCTGCCAGATTGTCCGTAATAGGTCTAGCCATTTTATCTTTCTGCTGAAGTTTTGTCTGTTACGACACCCCGCCAGCCTCTTGGACACCTGCTCACAGGCTGAAACCCCTATGGGATAAGTTTGCTCCATCTCCCCTGCCTCGCTGGTTTTGACCTCTAGTTTTTATTTTTTATTGGCCTGGTCTCAGAGTTGCTGTTTTTTACAGAGCCTTTAACACTTCATTCCTCTCTGGTTAGAAAGCAGCAGCTTCTTCCCTGTGTTAATGGTTTTCCACCTGGGCCTTCTTCAGCTTTGCTCATTATTCAGACCTTCACTGCCAGCCAGCTGATAACCTCCAACTGCTGCGAGCAATTAACAAGAGTTCACCTACTGTAGCGTCCAGAAGGAGGGATCCCTTCAGAGCCAGAGGAGAGACAGAGCACAGGAAGGTTAGGACAGAACAAGGAGGAAAAGAGAATAAGAGATAGAGAGGCAGGACGGACCCTTTTTTATAGCAATTCAAAAGGAAATCAATGCTAATGAATTGGTTGGTTCATGCAATGTGCAGATAAGGAAATGAACAGTTTAAATGGATGCTGCATGTGCACGTTTGTGTGTGTGACCAGAAACTGATAAGGATGTTCAGTATCGAGGATGGACAACCCACGCCGCAAGGTACAGCAAACACAGGTGTCCCGACCCATTAGGAAGTGGTATAAACTAAAGACCTGGTCAATATCTTGGCTGTTGTATCGATTAAGCGACTGTGACTGGTTTGCTGTGATTCAGGTGTAGGTGCAGGGGACATGTCTTTCTCAGTATTCACAAGAGGATATCCTCATACAAATGTTAGTACTATATATTACAAATTTACGTACCTAACTTAGAGTTATAGAGGTTAGGTTGAGAAAAAAACAACAACATGGTTGCAGCATACCTTAAAGTCACTCAAAGTTTAAACCAACTTTACACAGATCCAAACACCGGTCCCCCTGCAAACTCCTGTGTTTTATGACCCATCAACCACTGTAACTTCCACCTCACAGGTCCACTTCCTTCTTTACTCTTTACTCCTGTCAGCACATTGGTCAAGTAATTGCAGCCTTTCCAAATAAAGGGATTGTACAATAATTACTCGCTAATGATTACATAGAATAAGCAAAAGTGGATTACTTTTCATAGGAAAATGAGAAGAGCCTATTTAGAACGTGTGCATTTGTTGCCCCCACAATAAAAAGTAGAGGAGGGCTTTTCTTTTAACAAAATGAATGACATTTACATGCAGAAACTGCACAAATTGATGCATAAACATCCACTAGAATGCATGAAATTTAGTATTTGACACTCAAAATTAACAATAATTTAGGTATAAAGAAACTGATCTGACTGCCAGCAGTCAGTTTACATCACCTGCGGCAGGTAAAAGGACATCGGGTACGTGCCCTCTGTTGTAGCACAAGCCGCCACAGGCAAAGACTTAGCAGTTTAGATTGTGTGATTAATTATTAGAAAAAAACGTATCTCAGTATTTTGTCACATTGGACAGACCCAGTAAAACAACATTATACTGCACATTATATGAACTATATATATGATAACATTTAAAGTTATTCTACTGTACTTTTTTCTTTAATTTGTAAAAGCAAGCTCCAGAGTATCACCAATATTTGGCCTGTCATAAAACCCTTTTCCTCACAGGTTAGCTAAAAGGATGACCCTGACTAAAAATGTCATTAAAAAAACATCCTTAATAGGTTATAAAATAATTTCAAAGGATTCTGGTTTAGGAAGACCCTGATTATGTCTATGTCAAATTTATTGTGATTTTACTGTAAAGCTTTTGAAAAATATTTAAAGTTTTTAAAGTTTAAAGTTCAGTTTACATGCAGTTTATAATTTCCTTATATTTATTTATCAAAACCACCCTCCTCCTACTTTATTAAGTATAGGACTATGATAGCTGCCCCTTTAAAGGTCTTTTCATACCCCCCCGAAAAAAGCTAAAATGCAATGATCTCCCTGAGTTGATAAATGTCCTGCACAGCATTGTTAAAATCTGGGGGAATATAGAGAAGAAAGTGTACTGTATCCTGGGTAGTGCCTAAAATTAAAGCAGCCAGACCGAGCACGCAGCCAATACCAGCAAAAAGCAGACAAAATGTTTGGTTTCATAACACCAGTCATGCTTCTGAGTCAGTCTCGGCCAGATGCACCCAACACAGATTGATTACATGTTTAAAAAAGCCTGTTTTTAAAATCAGTGTGCTCTACTTCTCATAAACTGTTGATGATGTTTTGTCATGTGTAACAAAATGTGGATATCCCTCCAGCCGCTGCTCTCGCAAACTGCACCATCTCCAGTCAGACCATAATGAAATCACAAAGCATTTATTTAGCTAATGGAAGATTTGCTTGGCTAAATAAGGTTCTTGTTGCAAAAGAATTAAATCATTGGTAATTACAAATGCTTTGAGAAGCCAGGAGGAGTCAGGTGTGTGGCTAGGTGGTGGTGGTGTTCGTAGGGGGAGGCTGCTCTCCAAAAGTGCTAATTAAAGTGGGAAGGTGTATAAAAATGCTACAAATTAGCCGTGCTCCCCTGGTGGCATCAAGTATTTTGCAGGTTGCATGAGTAAACATATTTGCTCTGCCTATTTATCTGCACATGTTTGTTGGCCTCCACTGTTTCACAGTGCTACAGTGGTAGTTGGGGAGGGTGGAGGTTTACAGAAGATAACAATAGAAGCAGGAGCGGCATAGATCAAACGATTTTATTTCTGTTGTAACTGGGAGAAGGGGGCTCCTTTCGGTGTCTCTTCTGGGACTACTGTTCCAGATTTAGATATCCATTTTCCCTTTGTTTTCTCTCTTGGCCCTTTGAAATATTTAGTGAGGATCCCTGACGAACCCATACACACATATTAAGTGTGTGCGCGCATTTACAACCCCTACGCTCCCTCCAGGCATCAATCATCAACTGTGCGCTAAACATCTGGATGTGGACAGTCTTTCCCGCAGGACACAAACACTTCAGATCTCTGCATTTTAGCATAGAGCTCATCCTAAGGGATTGCATCTCCGAGCCGAGCCCTGGCCCGCACCTCGTGTTATTTCACCACTGGAGGAATCTCCCTCCACAACACTCCATCTCTATATTTCTCTATATTTCTCCATCTATCTCTCCTGTCTGTTGGACCTACTATAACCTCCTCCTACGGGTTGGACTTTGCATGTCTCTCACATAGTTTGCTCTCCTCACCTGCAGATGTTAACAGTAAGAAAGAAAAATGCAACCTCGCAAGTATACCTGCGTAAAAGGTTGATAAATTTACTGTTTGAAAAAACAGGTCAAACATGATCTATTTACAGGCAAAAAAAGCACATCTTCAGGCAAGAGGATGTTGCATGATCTCCCTCAAGACTGTATAATAAACCATTATTTCTCGACATTTTTGCAGCTTCACAGTCCCCGGCATGGCCTTAACCCTCGGCAGAGCACAATCTCGAAGAATCTCTGTGCAATCTGTACCACCTTGTTAGTGCACATACACCATATGAGGCCTGTTGTATTAGTTATTCTAATGCATGTCTTGTTATCCATATAGATGAGAGAGGGAACAGACCAACAGATGGCCGGGGAAAAGGGGAGCCACAAACACACACACACACACACACACACACACACACACACACACACACACACACGCACACACACAAAAAAATCATCCTCCAGGAATGTGAGGATTCCTGCAACACATACAACACTCCCCGCCACCAAATATTTCACAGCTCTCCAATTCTGCTCGATTCTCTTCGATGTCTTGGCGACGAGCCAGGCGGACGATTGTGTGTAAAAGTTGCACAGGGAGGGATTGCCAGCGGAGATTTAATCTCTGCTCCCTTTCCAGGAGTTGCCTAGCTGGATCTGTGTTATCTCCAGGTCTGAGAGGTATTAAAGAGTATCAATAATGTGGTTATTCCACAGATAGGAATCTTCAAAAACTATGAATTGTACAGGCGTATGCCCTGTTGGCTTTGAAACTACAGCACATTTCATTAACAAGTTGCAAACACAGCGAGCTCCTCCATCTCTGGAGGAATTCCACATCCAATTTCAGAGCGTTTATCTTCTAATAGAAAGCATTTGCTGAACTAATTGGTGATATACTTGTAATTGGGATGGCACCTGGTGATTTACTTTAGAGTAACAAGATATGTACGTATACAAATGAGGCTCTAGTTAGATAATGAAACAATTCTGGAAAGTTTTAATAGGCTTGTCTATTTTCTTTTTTAATATGAGCACCTAATACACATTGAAGGACTTTATTAGTTTGATACAAGAGGACGGCACTCACATCCTGTACAAAAACCTGCCTATCAGTCCTTCTGAAGACTGATAGTCATGAATTGTTTATTAATCCTGTATAGGACATTAGGTAAGATATGCTCTTAGCTGGAAAATAGATCCATTAGTGTGTAACTGCATGGGAGGCGGA
Source organism: Plectropomus leopardus (assembly GCF_008729295.1). NCBI lineage: Eukaryota > Metazoa > Chordata > Actinopteri > Perciformes > Serranidae > Plectropomus > Plectropomus leopardus. The sequence continues at coordinate 6,899,522 of NC_056482.1, forward strand.
GAGGGAAAAAACTCTTAAAAGGTTTTCCTATTGCACCGGTTAGCTTATATTTGTCAGAGCAGCCTGGCAAGAGAGAGACAATAACAGCAGGAAAGAAACAAGACAGTAAGCTGTAGGTAAAATCCAGGCTGGGTAAGTGGCGTTTTTTTTTTTCCACCATTGTCCACATGACCTTTGTTCTGAGTTTGTGCTGCAGCCTGGTGGCCTGCTTCTTATTTGACACAACGAAGACAGACGAGCTGCTCTGAGATGTGCTCGCTGTGCTCTGTTTTGTCGGATTTTTCTCTCAGAGGATTTCCTCTGACTGTCACCTGCATGGACTACATTAAAAAATGTGTCAGGTTCTGTTCACTCTTACACAAGCGCGGGGTTACAGTGCACACTTGGAATGTGAGGAAAAGTATGTCACCATCCAATCTATTCTCATCCCTAGAGCATCAAATACGGCAGCTTAGTCAATGTGCAGTTAGCATCTGACTCTGATGCATAAGGCACCCTTTAGCATCTCTATAACATGCACCAGGCTTCCAACTAAGGGCTCAATAATGCTGTGTTAGATATGTATACAGACTGTCTGTACTCTGCATTCATGTCGTTCCTTTGCCTGATATCAAACAGAATTGTCAACAGGGTACACTCTATTTCCATCTAAAGTCTGACATTGCCTCCACTCTAACTAATTTCAATAGCAGAGGGGGATTCAGTTTTCCCTAACCACTCATTAGATGCCAATGTATCCGCGTAAAACAAACAGTATTTTAGGTACACACTGATGCACTGCAATGCCAACATACAGGTTTTATTGAGGTTTTATAAGCGAATCCATGCCCTTTTTCCCCCGATGTCCTGAAAAACTCACTTGGAATAGCCTCCAAAAAGATTTGAAACCAAGAAAATTGGTCTTTTCAGCCTGATTTTAAAGCTCTCATAAGTACAAGGGTGAATGAATTGGTTGGTAGTTGTCATTATGCGTAGGTGTTTTAATACCTCTGCGTGTTACTGCATATTCTCCTATGATTTCATTGTGGTCATCGTTGTTTGTTATTTATTCTGCTGTGTTGGCCAGCTATCCTTCGAAAAAGAGATAGTTGATCTCAATGGGACTTACCTGCTGAAATATGGGTTAAATTAAACAAAGGTTGCTAAATTTGTTGCTAGTCGCTTTTTTGAAATAAAGTCACTAAGGCGGTCTGAAAATTCACTAAATCTAGTGAAAAAGTCACCAAGTTGGCAACACTTGTCACCACTGTTGCTGTTACTCTTTATTGGGTGCAGTGTACTGCTTGATAAAGCTTGACAACAGCGTTAGTGCCACCTGTTGTGCAGTGGAGTTACTTAACATATGTACTTATTTCAGCCCAAACCATGAAGGTTTTTTTATTTATTTATTTTTTTTACCTAAACCAAAAGTAGTTTTGGTGATTAAACCTGCATTTTCTGTGCACACATATATTTATCTGAAAAAGACATGTCCCTGAGCATCCAAATCTGATGCTACAAGGGTATCTATAGAGCATCATAGTTTGAGGCATAGGGCCTCTGACCAAGCTGTGGAAGTTAAACATGAACAATATAACAAATATACATGAAACCAATTACACACTTTATCCATAATCAGCTCCATCGTCACATCGTCATCTGTCTGTATGAATCTAAATAGTTTACTCATAAAGCTATGTTATCTTAATACATGTATATGAAGGAGAAATTATGTGGAAAAACTGCTTTTCCACTTCCTTGATCAATCATATTTAACTTAGATCAAGCTCCATGTGTTATTAATGCCTCAGATAATCAACCTGTAATGTAGGCTACATAATGAATGAATGTAAGTCATTGGCTTTGAGTAATGAAGTGAGGATGTACTTCACACTCTGAGGAAATAGCCAGGCACCAAGTATAGCATTTGATTCATGGGTTTGGCCTACTCCAAACCCATTGGGACTGACTTCAGAGGACCATTAGTTTTGTTGTCATTGCTAACTGCATCACACAGGAGACTTTGCTACATAGAGAGAATATTGCTTTTCCAATTTCACTCTTTCAGATCTATGGACTACCGATACACAATGAGACTATTGATTTTCACTCAAAGCTTTAAAATAATCTGGAAAAACCTTGCTAGTAAGGACAATTTGCAACAGAATGTATCAACAGTGTTTCATTTTCCCTCTTAGCTGCTTCGCGTCCGTCCATCAGTGGCTCATTCCACCCACTCAATCTCATCACTTGTCAAAACATTTTGCTGACTGCAGTGCTTCAGGTAATAACCATTGTGGTCGGGATGCAGTTAATAATATCAAGTGGACCTGAGAATTCCTGCCACTCCCTCCTCATCGGCACCGCAGGTATTGAAAATCAATGTCTATAATAATGAAAACCAACAGTGTTGCCACTCATGGTGCAGTCTGTATAGAGTAGAGCAAATCAGCTGACCCGGTGTCAAACATATCAGTGATTCTTTATGATGCCAGAATGGATTTGACCACTCACTATTGTTTACAGAAGCTGACTGAAAAAATGAGGGCAATTCTGCAAATCTCCCAGCAAGACTTATTTCCTATAATTTTATTTTGGAAACAGAAAAAAAGGAGAAAAGCTAGTTTGAAAGTTTGAGTGAGGTCTCATCAAAAAAAAAAAAAAAAAATCTGGAAAAAATTATGAATCCAGCACACAAACACACTTTATTTAACAAGTGTTGAAGATTTCAACTTCCTTGTCACGTAAAGAAGCAAGTTTCACAGGCGCTTGAACAGAAAAATCTTTGTAGCAAATATCATGACATAAAACTGGAATAAAATCACTATCCAAGTGAAAATTAGAGATGGCAGCATTCCCTGACTGGCCTATAATAGGGTTTTTATGTGCAGCGGTATAAAAAGAAATGTAGTGATCTGTGAAAAAGGGAAAAAGGGAAGAAAAATTGCAAAGCGCCTCCGAGGGCCTGTCTCGTTATTATTAGTTTTAGATGAAAAACACAAACGCTACCCAAGAGGCAGCGCCATGCAGCAGGCAGGCGTTCTCTGACATTTGAAGGGGTGGCGGATTGAGAGTGGGAACGCTGGAAAAAACAGAAAAACTGCTAAACTACTGCATGTATGAAAGAAGTTGGCAAATCATGGTTGGGACAACATTTTCTCACTGAGGCACGCAAGAGACTGACCCAATGACCAATGTCTCTCAAAGTCAGGTCCGGTGTTGTAGTACTTGAGATCGGTCTTGGTGTCAAAACCTCTCTCAAGACCACTTTTTGAAGGTCTTGGTCTCATCTCACACTTGACCACATTTTCACTCAGTCATGTCTCAGTCTCAGACAGAGAGGATTTGGGATTATATTTCAAGACCGGTAAAGAACACAACTGTGGGGATATCAGTAAACTGGGGATGCAACCGTAAAAACTGAGTGCAGAATAAACATGGTTAAGTTGATTACAGCTCCTTATTTAATTGTATTTGTTAGCCCAAACAAAACACAGGAAAATTCCCACACTTAAAATTCACCTCTGCAATGTCTTGATTATTTTATCAAGGTATTTCTCATGGTGCACTTATACATACAAACATATTTACTTCATGGCAATGGAGAAAGTCAACGATAAGGAATGTTTCTGTGTTCAGTGGGTGTTTTTAAGGAAATATGTGTCTTTCAAATCAATTTGAGGAGTGCCCATGGTCTGCATGTTCCACAACTTAAATTGTCATGTATTGTGGGACTAACCCTGGTCTGGTCTTGGTCTTGTCTAGGTCTCGATACACTTTGGTTTGGTCATGACTTCGTCTTGGTTTTGTTGGTCTTGACTACAACACTGGTCAGTGATTACATGGTTATTTTAAGCCAGTACATGATACTTTCCCAACAATAAGCAAGTGGTTTTGGTGCTTAATGTTTCAACATATTAACTCCATAATATGGTACAAATATTATATATTTACATATCCATGGTTCACAGAAATGTTACCTGCCAACATTTATTGTAGTGGTTGCTGACTAAGGCATATATACAAAATCCAAACACAAGAGCACATCCCATGATGAGATCTCCTTGAGTTTCCCAAAGTTCATAGGAGGTATTCAAAAGTTTACGGTTGAAAAGTCTGCAGTCCTGAAAAACTGTTTGGCAAAGTATGTCTTCAGGCAAGATATCATGAGCCTCCATCATCTCTTTATGCCAAAGTCTGTTGGGAAGGCTGTTGCATCAGTCTCAGCTCTTCCTCAAATGGTGAAGACAGGAGTACAGGTGAGCAAGAACAGCCAGCGGGGTAGAAGAAGGCAGAAAAAAAGGCTCAGTAGTCAACCGCTAGAGTTTCGCAAACAACCTCAGATATTTCAAAGCAGAGAAAAACTCCTGAACTTAAATCAGTAAAAACTCTGATCAAGGATTAAACTGGGATATGTTATTGGAAGAGTGGAGGTCGGAGCATTTAGAAGAGTTTGTCTTGTTTTGCACCATGTGGCATTTTTTGTAACAAATGCAGCTCTGTAAAGCAAATGAGCTGTACATAACCATTAATATTCCCAAACACAAATTAACTGTTGTTCTTGATTATTTAACAAATATCCACAGTGTATTCAGTAGAAGTGCACACAGTCCACAGTCTCTGTTACTCATGATCCCAGATAGGTTGTTATTCTGAGCCCTGTGCGGCAGAACAGCTCCGCCTGCATGCCAAGTGGTCAGTTTTTTGAGCTCAGATGGTTTCATTAGAAGACAAACCTAAAAGTGCCAATTCATTCCAAGTTTTACTCCACCGCTGCAAGACTAACAGCATGGCACTTTGCTCATCAACACATGTCAATCACGTCATTATGTATTAAACACAGAGTGGGTGGTACTAAGTGTCGACTGGCAGTCATTTTAAACATGATCAATTGCAACAAAGACAAAAATACAAGTATACTGGAGACAAGCTATGAATAACCCTTTAACTGACAGCAGAAAAAAAATGTGTGAGTAAATTTAATGTTGATGGTAAACTTAAACCTAACACCTACTTTCACACTACTGTTTGTCACTGAAAATGGTAATGCAGACCGGAGAAGGAAATGGGGAAATGCATGAAAAGAAACTAATATAATGTCTGGGGTAAATATGCTTTTTTTCATTAAGAAAGATAGTATCACAAGGTAAATATTTCCAAGTTCAACAGGTCAAGAATGTATAGATGGCCTATTTCATTGTTACAGAGCTAATTAATTAAAAAAAGGCAAGTTTCTTTTCCACTGTATGAAATTGTTCATAGAGGTAACCAAATGGGGTGACACCAAAACTAAAAGCTATAGCCAGATTTCAGGGATTTGATTATGCTGTTGAAGTATGTAGACTAGTTGAAAACTATGGCAATATGAGAGTTAAAGAATCACACTTTGATATATTTTCTTATTTTACAGCAAATGTTACTAATCGTCTAATGTGCATAAAGTAATACTGGTACAGCTGATCCTGCTTTAATGTCTTATGTATCTATGCATGTGTCAGGCAATTCATTGTTCTTCATACAGGCTGTCCTTTTCCTTAAAAAAATATATATATATATGTACAGCTTTAATTTGAAGGAGTTCATTGATTATAAGGCAAAAAACATACTGGGAACAAGCCTTTTTAAGTTTAGTGGAGACTCACGAGTACATATAGAATCTATTTTTATTCAGATATGTTCGGTTAAATTAAATTTTATTTATAAAGCCCATTATGACAAAACACAGTTTGCCTCAGAGGGCTTTACAGCATACGACATCCCTCTGTCCTTAGACCCTCACATCGCCTAAGGAAAAACTCCCCCCAAAAAAGCCCTGTAACGGGGGAAAAAAATGGAAGAAACCTCAGGAAGAGCGGCTGAGGAGGGATCCCTCTTCCAGGTAGGACAGATGTGCAATAGATGTTGTAAATAAAAATTAAATTACAATAATGACAAATTATGTTGAGGTGAGGGTTCAAGGTACATCCTTGAAAATCACCATGCCAGTTGTTCCCCGAGTAATGTAGCCTCCATTTTGGTTATTTAGCAAGCTGCAACTTCTGAGGCTGAAAAATGAAGCCAATGTGGAAGTGCCAGAAACTGCAGTTTGTAGAATGGCCACTTGAGGCTGCCCCAAAACAGAGTCTGTCCCCATTTAACCCCATATAAATATACCCAACTTTACAGCAGAAATGTACATGTTGATTTACAGCCTGGTAGAAATGATGGTTTTGGTCTCACTAGCTAATCTGAACATTCATGACAACTGTACAAAGGGGGGAATTTCTTCATAGCTCATCCGTTTACAGGTTTTTAAGGCCCAAAGTTGTGCTACCAGTTTCTATAGTCAGATCTAGTCTGCCCCTCGCTTATCCACAGCTCCACCCTTGTGTAAAAACATGGTCAGTCCAAAAAAAAAGAAAAAATGGCTCCAAAAACCCAGATGGCAATGGTAGAAATGATGAACTTCCACAAACCAATGGGGGGAAGTCACAGTAGCTACATCCATTATTTATATAGTCTATGTTATTTAGCCCCCATCCAACAAGCTCGCATGACTTGTTTGGTACTAATGGATGCCATTAGATCAGCTCTACTTTCAAATGAGACCACTGTCTTTGTGCTAGCTTAAAGAATGAGAATTATTTTTGCCAGGGGTGGGGGCACATCAGGGTGACCCCCCCATCACCCCTCTGTATGCGCCACTGCTTAGTCACTATGAACAAATACGTGTACTTCTATAAGTCTTAGCAGGAGCTCGTGTTCCATAAATGATATGATTCTTAGTCTGAGAAATACATCATTGTTTTTCCTGCAATTGAAGTGTCACATCTGTCACACAAAAATATTTTTCTGTCATTTTTTAGATATGCTATTTGTTATTGAACTCTAAAATGACAGTATGATTGATGACTGATACAGTGGGATTACATTCTAATCAGGAACTTTAAAAATCTCTGTCAGCTGCCTCTCTCCTTTTGCTCCTGACTCTTTTTTTTTCCTCATTGTGTCTTATATATTGAGTCTATTTTCCGTAGGGGTCCACCCATGACTTACGCTTTCTTTTGTAAGCCTATAACTCTGAGGAAAGTTAAAACGATTGATGTCTCTGTGTCTGTTCATAAAGCCTTGGCTTTTCAGGGCCCTATTTCTTCTTCATACAGATAAGTTCAAGTCTATGTCTGAGATCCAACTGACTCTGCGAATAAGTTTCTTTTAGAGATGTTGAATGAACTATGTTGAATGAACTGAGGCCCATTTTTCTCAAATTTCCACAGCGTACATTTAAGTAATAGCTGGCTTCTCCATTTCTCCCCTGTATCTCTAAATTGGCCATTCTAATTAACTAATTAATTACTTTTACGTAATAATTGACTTTAAGCTGCTTTAAACAATATTTTGTATCGTTTTAACTATGCATGGGATGACTGTGTTTTCTGAAAGGGGTCATTTGCACTGATAGACCCATAGAGAATTAACACCTGACTCTGCTATTCTGCAATTAACTTACCTCAACAGAGCACTTTAGCATCTCTCAGCTCATTGTTCTGGTTTTATGGCCTGCAACTTTACAGTTTTGGCTCCTACTCCTCATCAATCTCATCAACCTCTTTCCCAGGCTGGGGAGGCAGCTGTTTTTAATGATACAGCTCTTATAAACTGACTACACCCTTCATTCCCAGCACCAAACGACAGGAGGACACAATTAGCATCTAGCTGTTTCACTCAAGAGCTGGTGGAGACCAAAAACGGAGTATATAGGAGTGTGACTATTGTTAGTCCAAATAAATGCTTATCTTACTTTGTGTCTGCCACATGTGTGTAATAGGCAACTGCTTTCTAACACATTTGCCATAAAGACTTGGGCAAGTGTGTTAGCAGCTGGGTCAAGAACTTAAAGGGATAGTTCTGATCCTTTGAAGTGGGGCTGTATGAGGTACCATAGTCAGTGTATTACATTCAGGAGATGTTGGTCAGCACTCTCCCAGTTTTGAGAAGCAGACAGAAGCACCACCATGGAATCTGAGCAATGTTGAGGGATCAGCAGCAAAATGTATTCAAGAAAAGTCCCATGAAGAAGTTGAGCCGGCTGGAGCATAGACTCAACACAGACAAACTAACTGATTAGGGCAACCACAGAGCAGCAGCTCCTGTGTTCGGCAAGCTAAAACTACTGTTTTTCTCAGTGAGAGTCTGGTGAGCATTAATTGGCAAGGTGTTAATGGCTTCCCCATTGGAAAGGGCCGTCTGTGGCAAGGTAACGTGGTGAAAACATTTTCAATATGGTGTACATTTCAACTGACTTTTTTTCCCCAGGTGGCTAAAATAGCACTTACATGGTGGTACTCCCATGTGCGGGTAGGGGGGGGGGGCGGTGTCGACGGCCTTCTAATAAACACTGACTGTGGGTACTTCATACAACCCGACAAAAAATCCAAACTATCCCTTTAAAAAGGTCATAATACATAAATGTTGGGTTTACAGCTTGTTCCACTGCCTTCAAGTGGTTAAAAAAAAGAATAAATGCAGGTTTAAAAAAAATCTTATGCCTGCCAGTTAGATGCTATATCATATCCCTTTCTTAATGGGCTGTTTGTTCCTGCTTTTATAAATAGGGTCGTTCTCATCTTTCTTCAAACAGTCCACCTTCATTTAGAAAGACACTCACTGACTCCAACATACAAAATAACTGCATACCAATAAAGTCCACAAGCCTCACTAGTTAGTTCATCTTTTAAAAGACTCTGAATTCAGAGCCCTTCACAGTGAAACACTGCCCTTGTCAAGGTTACTAATGCCTTTCATTTAAAAAAAATGTGAGCATGACTGTTCTTTTCTCATGTTTTTAGATTTCAGCTCAGCATTTAATACAGAGATATTTTGTTGGTATGAGAGGGGGAGGGGGGGGGGGGGGGGGGGGGGTCCTCTTTCGAACTGAACTCTGCCTTTTTTCATTGTAACGTCTCCTTTTTAACTGCTTATTGTGTTGCAGTGGTGTTGCATTGTGCATTTGCACAAGTGGTGTGCATGTGTATTTTTTAAATTCTACTAATGCTGGGGGGCCAATGTCACAAATCTTTAAATCTTACACAAAGTGGCTTTAGATAGAACTCCAGTTCTGAAGAGAAACTTCTATTCATCAATGCTTAATAGGAACTAACTTGTACAAAACCAAGAACATCACACTACATCCTGCATTGGCACTGAATGTTGTTATTGGACCAAAGTCATGTACTGCAGAAATGCCCATTGTGAATATTATTCCCAGGGAGGCTCGGGTGGTCTTTCTGTAGTCGCCGGCTTTCTCAGATGCAGCAGTGGATTTTTGTGTCTTTTAGTGAAGAGGGGGGAAAAGCAGCCAAAAACAACAACTGCCAAAGTCCAAACTCTGTTGTGACACTGTGGGGAATTGAGTGGAGTGCCAAATTGAGCACTGCTAGAAATCAACACTGTTTCTCATTTAATAGGGCAGCATCATGAAAGACATGCAAAAATCATCTTCATTTTTTTTGTGCCATGGCAGTAAGATTGGCTGCAGGTCCCCAAAAGATGGGAATAGAAGCGGAGGGGAAGATGAGGGCACGTGAAGAGGGAAAGAGAGAACTGAGAAATTATAACCACAGGGGAAATTCAAGATCCATTTGACAAAACACATTGTGATTTAGCTGTGGTGCTAAAAACGCCATAACACAAACAATAATCACACAAGGAACACATATCCCTACATTACCTGTTGAGTCAGTCCAGTCTACAAATCCAGACAGTGTAAAAGCATTTCCACAGTTCTATATCTGAGCTGTGCAGATATTCAAATGAAAGCAAGAATGACTACTGAGATTAATGTTAAGAAAAGCTGCAAGTCCGGTTTTGAAGGAACAGTGTGCAAGATTTGGGGGTATTTAGTGGTATCTAGTGGCAAGGACTGCAGATTTAAACCAGATGAAACTTCTCCCAGTTAGAAATCCTTCTTTGTTTCATTAAAACACTGAATAAAGCAGTTTCAAGTTACAAATCAGTGTTTCAGCAATGCTTTTTGGCATGTTGAAGACAGGCCACTAGCTTAGCACTTGGTTATGTGTGCTCACCTTTTTTTTCCTGTTAATGTATGTTCCAGACGTTCAGGAGGTTATTACAAGGAGCCGAATATTCTTTCTCATCCTCTCTAAAACGATTTAAATCTGTAAAACCTGAATAAAGTATCTTCACGCCAAAAACTGGTGTTTCTCCTACGCTGTTTGTCATGTCCGAGACAACCAGCACCTGCTAATGTGTTTTCACCTCTTTTCTGTGTAATTTACAATCCAGATGTTCAGGAGGTGCTTATGGGAAACTGAACTACCTGCAGAGGTCTCTTTCTCTTTAAACCGATAGAAACACTGAATCAAGCAGTTTCAAATTACAAATCAGTGTTTTTCCTATGATGTTCGGCATGTCAGAGACAAGCCAGCGCCAACTAATGTGTGCTCACTTTTTTCCTCTGATAACGTAGGATCCAGATGTTGAGGATGTTTTTACTGGGAGCCAAATTATAGGCAGAAGTCTCTTCCTCTCCCCTAAAAATGGACCTGGTGATTTAAACCAGTGAACACATCTGCTACCCACGGTGGCAGATGCAGAAATGTGAATGGTGCTGTTTAAAGCCAGTGTTTGGTTTGTCCATGCTAGAATACTATGGAAACATGCCTGTGATTACATGGCAATCTCCATATACAAGGACCAGCTCCCTATGTTGATATAAACGGCTCATCCTAAGGTAAGGAAAACACATATTTCTTATTTTCAGGTGATTAAACACCAAAAGACACATTGCTTTTCACATTATATTCAATTTCTGCCAATATATGCCCCTAAATCCTAACACACTCAACCTTTAACTGTTCAGTATATGATTAGACATAATGTCGACTGTGTAGTATATCAACACACATCTGGGCTCTCGCACTCAACGGGCTTTAAGTCTTCAGAGCCTGACATGTACGGGAACATACGTGGCAGGTTCATTCGTTCAGCAACTTTGATAGGATGACATCTCTTCATGAGAATGAATCACCAGCATCAAAGCATCATCCCTGGCTCATGCCTCTTCATTTACATGGCTGTCTACCATGACTCACAAACACACGCAGGGAGAGAGGGAGATACGCAGATGGAAAGAGGGACCAATAAAGCGTTACCTTTGAACGTTTGCATCTCCGAGAGCAGAAATATTGCTGCAAGACAAGATGGTTATCACAAAGCAGCCATGAACCAAAGAAGAGGAGGGATATACCATATTGAAAGAACATTTTGTTTACAGTAAGTTTTAGGTTTTTATCATCACAAAACAGGGTATACTGGGTCAAGTGCTAAGATGCTGAAGATACACTTGCAGAGAATTTGCCATGTGTGCCCATTTATCATTCTTCTCTGCTCTCGACTCAAATCCGATTATAAAATTTTTTTAATAAATAAAAAGATGCTGGAGATTATAAATGTTCATTTGTTTTATAAAATGCTGACATTGTTCCACCAATCCCTTGTTTCCTGTCTGCTATCAGCCATGATATTTGGATTAAAGGGTCACTCCAGTGATTTAGCCTTAAACTTTCATAAAACTGGAGGATTTGTGAGAGACAGATTAACAAAAAAGAGCTACAAACACTGTACAAAAGGGGACCTGATATCCTGATTTTTAATTAAAGTGGTTATAACAGGCCTGGGTATTTTTATAATCACAATGTACAAAATGTCAATTTGGAAACAATGAGAATGTAAATGTGTAAAATGTGTCTCTCATGGTGGTTATTTTACAGAGAACTGCCATCCTTTGCTTTAGGGAGATTTACAACGAGTTTCAGGTCATCGTTTAGCTGCCTGCACATTACTGTTATGTCTCACTGCACTCATCGTGACAATTTTTGGCTTTAGCAGGCTCTGTGCCAAACAACAGAGAGACACAGTTAGTGACTAGATGGTGAACATAGTGGAGCATTTAGCAGCTGAACAGGCATATGGCTCCTTCAGGAGATGGTAGAGACTAAAAACCGAGCCTAAAGGAGAAAGAATATTAGCCAGAACCACAACTCCAAATAAATGCTAATGTTGCTCTGTGACTGTTGGATGTGTGAAAAACATCTGTTTCCAAAGAAGTTAATCAACCTTAAAGGTGATTAAATGTCAATGATGTTTTCACAACTTGATTCTACTGCCCCAAAGTAGCCAAAACCCCCAGTTATTTAGTCCCTCAAGGATTTCTTTTGGCATTGTTTTGACCTAAAACATCTTGTGACTGACTCAGAATTATGCCAATTGAATTGGATTTGGTAGTTCAGTATGAATATTCGACTATTCTTTTTTTTTCAGACAAATTTTTAAAGTTTGTGTGGGGCTCAGCAGGACATTCAGTGTGACAACGGCATTTACGACAATAGTAAACAAGCTAATGGCACAAACAATGGACCGGCAATGTGCAAGGACATCTTTTAACAAGACTAGACTATCAAACAAAAGCCAGAGACTGCAGCATATTAACTTGCTGCGAGCTGTAAATTCACCCCTTCTAAGCAGGAGAGCAGTCTCTTTCTCCTGCTGTGTCGAGTATCTCTTCTGTGCCGCAGCTGCTTGAATCAAAGAATATTGTAAAAGCCAAGAGCATTGACTCTGCAGCAAAATCTGAGGACCAAAATGTCCCCAGAGGCACACTGCACAGCACATTAACTAGCAAAAAAAACCAAAACAAAACAAAAAACACAACTACTCGACTTGAAGCTACCTAAGTCGACTAAGGGGTCTCTGACTGATAATTCACACCTCTGACTTTAAAGGGCCGGCTCTTAGTGTTATTATTTTTGGCATACAGTGGTTTCCACAGAATTAGAATCTATCTGTGATGTTAGAGGCATAAACTGCCATTCCACACACTCTCCACCCACTTTTTTGGCCCTGGTAGCACAAGTCAACACTGCACAGTGTGATCTCATCTGTCATATCATATCTCTTGGACAGAAGCCCTGCAGCAGCAGTTAACACTGGACACGCTGTAAATCTCACACCGACAGCAAAATTGCTACTCTGTTGTTAAACCTGTTCATATCCATGGGGTAACGTTTGCCATGCAATGCTAACAGTTGGCCCTGTCACTGTTTGTGTGTGACTCTGTCTCAGTCACAGAGCTCCAGCTATGCAGCAGAGAGAGCCGCACGCAGCTCTACAAAGAAATGAAATTTTAAACCATTTAAACAGTCAAAGTTGTGGTTAGTTGACAAAATTGCAAGATCCCCAAAAATTAATGGGAACTAGCTGAATTTGCATTATTTGTTGCAATCGCATCATCCTGCAGGGACTTGTATCAGGGACTGTAGGTTTTATAATCTATGTCCAGCTTCAAAATCATGACTTTACATTTTCCATAATGCTGCTTCACATCTTTCATTAGACCCCTCCATATCTAAACACGGCTTAACAGCCACATCAATCAAACTCTACACCCCAGTTTGTAATGCAAGAATTCAATGGCAAATGTAGTCTATAAGCACTTAACTGAAATAACCCTAATGACGTCACCTTGACATCATCGGGGTTAGCTCCAGCTCCTCTAGAGCCAGAGAAGTTTTTTTGTTTTGTTTTTTTACTGGATTTTACCGGCTGAGTAGCACTACTGTACTTATGATTACTAAAGTGAGCTTTAAGCCCTTTAAAGCCATCTTTTTTCATAAATAAAAAGAAATCCGAGGAACCCTCTGTGTAATTGCCTGAAACAAATCCAAACTTTGTTGAGCTAGACGTGGCTCCACCAGCCCCATGGTTCTTGTCTGCCATAAGAGCTGATATTTGGATTAATGCCAAACAATTTAGTTGTGTAAACTGGACAGATGAGACCACGTTCTCAATCTTTTTCGGCGTGGGTGAGCAAAACACTATTGATTTCCCCTCTGCAGGTGGATTAAGAAACACGTTTGCCTTTCTCAAGAGAGCAGCCTTCAGATGACTTCAGTGTAAATAGGAAATACATGTGCGTATGTGTGTGTGTGTGTGTGTGAGAGAGAGAGAGAGAGACAGAGACAGACAGACAGACAGACAGACAGACAGATAGATTGCTTGCTGGAAGCCTGGCAGTGACATTTGGCTGTTTTCTGTCTGGCATTTCTGCAGTCAAGCAAACAAGGTCCGATCTGTCAAGTGTCAAAAAGTCAGCTTGTAGAGATACCTGACCAGATAAAACTACTACAAAAACTGTAATTTACTTTTATCTGGTTGTGGATTGGTAACATTCACAAAGGTTTTATATGAGTTTATTAAGTAATTATGTCAAGTTTGAGTAGATATTTAATTAAAAAAAACTTCTACACAAATCCACAAGGACAAATTCAACACTTTCTATCTCTTTTCTTGAGTCCTCTGTAATTTTTCATGTTTTACTATTTCTTTCTTTGCCGTCTTACATAAGCTTATCTTGTACGTCTTATATTTCAGTGCATTCACTTTCTTCTCCTTTCAAATTTTCTGTACTCTGGTGTGTAGTACAATTACATTCTTCACTAGTAAATGCAAGAGATCCAAGGTCTGCATATTACGCAAGTCCACAGGAAACACAATGGTTCGACACAATAATAATAAAACATTGTGTAATGAGTGCAAATAATGTATAAGAAACAGCCATGTAAGGAGTATGTATTGGAGGTTACAGTCTAAACATGGCATTGGCTCTGCGACTTTATCAACAGAACCATGTTTCTTTAGCGAAACTTCTTTCTTCTATGCGATACAGTCTGTGAGCTAGTGACAGTGCAGATAAGTTCTAGTTGTCGGCCTGTATTTTCCTGCCTCTCTAATGCTGTCTTATTACCATCACCCCATCCCAGAGGAAAAGACCCCTTTCTACCTGTGATCTCCCAGCACTGACACTATCTGCTCACTTTCTCTGCTGATGCCATGCAAAATGACAGCCCCAAGTCCTCTGTTCCACTGCCAGGTAACGGTGCAGGGGGCCCATAAAGCAGAAAATACCAAATCACATTCTGCTAATACCCTTAGTGGTGACAGCCTCCATCTTAGTTCACTAGAAATCCGCTGCAGCAGAAATATCGAGGGGTTGTCCCACTCTAGTGGCTCTGCAAGTTTGCTAGAAAAACTCTTTTATTGAGTCTGCATCGGGGGGGAACAAAGAAAATGCCAGAGAAAGCATCAAAGCTGAAACGACATGCAAGAGGGTTGTATAAGAGGTGACAGTCATATCCAAGCAGCAGCCTTTGGATGACTTTTTATTAACTGAGGCAGTTTAGCCGTAAATCTGCATCTTCTGTATGGGTGAAAAACCAACACATCGACTTCCATAGCTGAAAGAAACTCCTTGTAGAACTACAGATTCTTCACGTTAGAAATACCAGGCAAGGTAGTTCGGGCATATGATCGAGATGTCTACCAAATGCCTCCCGTATTCTGGGAACATTTCTTTTTGGGGAGGAATCAGAACATGCCAGAGCAATTACAAATCATCTCTTGGGAAATGTGGAGAAAGATGTTGGGAATCCCATGCTACCATTGTGATCCAGACAGATTAAGCAATGGAAAATGGGTGGATGGACTTAAACAGGGTCTATAGGTTCACCCAATCTTTTACGCATTTCCATGAGCTGATAATTTTCCGTCTGTAGGCCAAGCCAATCGGGATAATCTTGTGCTCTTCCTGCCCTGGCTTGGTCATCCGGGTTGACCCACACAGTGTTTAGTCTCACTCATCAACAACAACACCAGCCGTCTGGCGGAGGCAAGATGCCAGCAGTGGTGGGATGACTTCCAGGGATCTCATGTGGTGTGCTGTGTTGTGATGACAGTGAGGCCATGTGGTGGCAGCTCCACCAAGTGCTGCCCCTCTGCTCTTGTAAAAGTCCCAATGGTCTTAATTTCTCGTCTGGATGACGACAAAGATACTGCTCAGTGGTCTGGTCTTAGCTCTCTAACAAGTAATGAATGATTCTTGGCTGATCTCAAAGGGATAGTTTAGTCCAAAATCAAAAATACATATTTTTATATCTCTTACTCATAGTTTTATTTATTAATCTAGATTATTTTGGCATGACTTGCCAAATGTTGGACATATCGGCTGTTGAGATGTCTGCCTTGTCTCCAATACAGTGGAACTATATCTAACTCAGCTTGAAGTGCTCAAAGTGCCAAACAATACATTTGAAAAACTCAACATAAATGTCTCCTTCTTGAAATTAATAATCCACAGACCCTGTTGTGAGCAGTTTCATGTAGGAACGATTTTTTTTTTTCTGCAAAACTACACTCGACAGATGTCTCATAGTGCAGAGGAAAGTGTGCATCCACTGATACCTAATCCAAACCATGTGCTTTTAATGACATCCCCACGTTGGTTACCACGGGCTTTTATTGCCTAAACATAACCATGTGCTTTTGTAGTAATCCCACCATGTGCTTGAATTGATATCCCAGCATCGGTGGCAGCATCCCAGAACATCAACAGCAGAGACATGGGATTACCTAGAGTGCAATATATCTGTAGACGCGGATGTCTACTGACAAAGTGACAATATGTAACTACTTGGGATGAGTTGTTGGATTGTCTTGAGTAACCAGGTCATGATTTTCTGAACAAAAGACATTGCTGTTGAGTTTTCAAGTGCATTTACCTGCTTTATTGAGAACCAAAAGTGGAGTGCCATCCATTAAATTATTATTAGGCTTATATAGCAGATATCTCCAGCACTCAGCGACTCACACATAAAGAATGTAAATTTATAAATATCACTATAGGTAAGAGGATTTGGGGCTGAACTCTCCTTTTAACTACTCTCCCTCCCTTGAAGATGACTGTCTACACTAGTGGCTGGGTTGGATACAACTTACTTTTCTTTGTTTCTTATTTGTTTTCTTTGGGAGTTTCCTTAAAAGAAAGATGAAACACTGTCAAAAGCAATGATAGTATTTGTGTGACAATTTTCAAATAAACACTATGGTCCCTGGCTTTTCATCAATGCTGTCCTCCCCTCTAACATCAGAGTACAGCAGAGTCCAAACACATGCTAAGCCCTCAGTCTAAACATAGGTTTGCCCGCTGTCTTTGCGATGGCATATCAAGCATACATTTTGGCAGGCAAGGACCATCCCTGTTGGCATCAACAGGCTGGATCAGTGGAACGTGAGGAGGACATATGTGCAGCACTGACTAGACCTGCCTTTGTTGGCTTACTATCCTCCCACACTCTGCTTTGCAGGAAGGATGGGTGGGGAGTGGAAATTTATTCTCCACTGTCTGCTGGTATGCTCAGGTCTCTCTACAGGTTCATGTTTAGGACTCAGAGGAGACCGGTGGGCGTGAGAGATTTATTGTGCAGAAGGCACACGTAGCTGATGTTTTTTGGATCTGCATGTGTTGGCTGTGCTGTCTCTCACCTTCTATTTAGTGGGTGGTTGGTTGTGCCAAATTTGTCCCAAGTGATCTTTAGATATTAACAGTTTGCTGTGAGTTATATTTCCTAAAAGACTGGCCTAGTCTGTTTCTATTTCAGTACAATATACATGCTGTATCTATGTTGAAAGAGGCATTGGTTACTTTCGTGGGTAGCTTTTGTTTTGGCTATTAATAGAACTGCATGCAGCATTACTGATGCTGTGTCCCAACATCAAACCAACTGCTGAAGCCTCACAATGGCTTTGGTTGAACTTCAGAATGCATGAAAGGAAGACTTGCTTCTTACACTATCGTCATACTATAAAGAGAGGTTGGTGTCAACAGGAGCAATGATTTATAAGACCACTGACACTTTCAATAATCATGCTGTTGTTAATTTCTGTCAGTGTCACAGCATTGGATGTAGTTACTGAGATTTATAGCCTTGTTGGAGGGGCAGAATCAAACTCATTCTCATGACAGAGTCATCAAATACTGCGTCATCAATACTACCAAGAGACACCTTTCGTGACTGCCTGATACACTGCTAGAGGACGTAAGCTGAGAACGCAGCCGGACAGAACTCGTTGCTGTTTTACTGTAGCTGATGGCAGCCGGATGGACCCTTGTGACCACATGATTTGCTGCAGGACAGCATCAGTGTATAGGGCAGGCAGGCTGTATGGTCTGGACGGGCAGTCCAACAACTGCAGACTTTGATGCAGGAGTCTAGTGTTCGCTTCCCATCTGAAAATGATGTGCATCCTTTGTCTAAACCTAACAATCCGTGCCCTTGTCATGTATTCCTAACCATATGTGCCAGCATGTGCATTTGTTGATGTCATGGCATCGGTTGCCACGTGCTGTTTTTGCCTAAACATAACCACCTGCAGCGTAATCCCACCATGTGCTTGTGGTGACCTCATGGTAGTGGCATCCCCGAATATAAGTAGCAGACACAGAAGGATACCTGGAGAGTAATATCTAGACACGGAAGTCCACTGTAAAGCAGCAATATGTGATGACTTGGGATGAGAACTCATTGGATAAAAAAACCCTTATTTTTCATACAAATATCTGGGAGTCATGATAGATGCCAACCTATCGTAGATTCCTCACACAGAGTATATTTGTAAGAAAATACAGCAGCGGATTTACTTTCTTTGCCAAATTAGATCTTTTGGAGCTAGTAGCCAGATTATCTCTCTGTTTGGTTCGAAGTTTTCTCACAGAGGATGGCAAAAAGTTAAAATATTTTAATTTCAGATAGCAACGCCATCTACCATTATCATTGTTGGTATTCTCTACTGGCCTCACCTACTTTAAGCGTCCTGCTCTCATCCACAAAAAATTATATTCAGATTGCAGTCTACCATCTGCCTGAATCCATGTAACTGCAACATAGTCTTGTTATCAAATCAAAATCCCTGTTTACCGCTGAGAAGTTGCTCTACAGATTTTTCAATCTACAGTAATATTTTATTCTAACTTAACAGAATATTGTCAGTACAGTACAGTACAGTAACTGTCTTTTTTTGGGTTAATCCATGTTACTGAGTCAACACTGTGTATTACATGGAAGGTTTCCAGAGTTTCTTGCTCTGTTTAGCAGAAGACATAACATTCTGTGACATTGCCTTGCTTTTCATGGACTTTCCTGTAAATCACTGCTTCGTTGGTAACAAACTATTGAATATGTATGAATCTGTCGCACTGACAAGAATGACTCACCGACAATAGAGCGTAGATTAATGTACAGTCAGTCCCTCAACTGAGCGTGTGCAATGTGGATGTCAAAACACACAAAGGGATGAGAAAAAAGACACATGGCAAAACCAAACACAGGAGCAAACAAACAAACGCGCACGCCGACACAAACAACAGCACGGATGCTGTCATCTTCATACAAAGACACATTCTGCAGGCTGTTTGGTGTTTCTGGTGCAAACCTCTCAAGACATTAATGAGTAAAATGTTAGCTCATGTTGGGTGGATGGATTTTCACACTAGGCAAATTCTGCCAGAGAGGTTTCACACAGAGACATTGTTTTATGATTCGCACTTATCAAAGGAACACACACACACAAACACACAGAAGGAAACACAGTTTTAGGGAACACTTCACATCGTTGGAAGTCGCCTACTGCAGGCATTGGGCTCTGTGTGTCTTCTATTCTGTATTCAGCGGCTGCCTATGGTTTGGATATAACTCATTTCGGAAAGCAAAAGCCTGACACCCCACTGCGTCTCCTGTTGGCTTACTTTTGTTTTTGTTTTTCTGCTGCTCTCATATTGCTTTCCACGGCTTGCTCACTTGAGAACAATCTGCCTGAATTTACTGCAGCTGTAATGCCATTTTACCCCCACGAAAGGTGACCTCCACTCCAGGTGTGATGAATCTGTCATAGCTTCTCTGCCAGCTCTATTCCTGCTGCTAATGACAACAACTTAGCCAAGTGTCTTAACGCTTGTTGATGGCGTTTTACGACGAAGGAGTATTTTGGGTTGAAGTGTGTTAATAAGGGATATAAACAGGTGGTTATTTACTGTGGGTTATTTGCGCTTGCACATATATGACATCATACTGCCTTTATTTAGCTTTAACATATTAAACAAACACACCTCCGCCATCCTGTCTTCCAATTAACCTTTGCATATCAGGATGAATAAGTCAAAAGCTGACGCAGGACGGGCATGTGAACACTGCCCACACATGGCTAAAGCATTTGTGAAAATGTTATTTTTTACATGTGAAATATCACAGCCAGTGTGTGTGTGTGTGTGTGTGTGTGTGTGTGTGTACAAAACTGTAAGATTATATTAGCTCTTTTCTAAACTTTTGAACAAAGATATTTTCCACTGTTGTCGTTAAGCATTAAATAATCTGTGCATTTGGATCGTGAAAACTGTACAAAAAGTATATAAATATATATACATATATACTTTTTGTACAGTTTTATACACACACTGAATGTGAAATTTCACGTTAAACTATATATAAATGTATATATAAATGGTTCATTCCAAGGTAATGAAAACACAAGGATTCTTAGTTTCACGCGATTATACACTAAAGAAAACACAGTTATGATATATACCCCTGAATCCTTCAAAGTGGACCAATAATACTACTTTTGGAGGTCACTAAATGTCGAAATGAGGCAACATCATAACTCAGAACGTACTTTGCATTACAGATCAGTCAGAATTCATGACAAAGCTCGGAGTAAAAAGTTTCTGAAAATGTGAAACACACTGAAAAAACCACCAGCCTTACATGTTCATATAAGCCGAATAAAAGTATATATTTATTCCTACCGAAGCAACCCACATTACAGTGAGTGTATCCTGTACATTTTTAACACCAGTCTCCTCAGCTAGAAGACCCACTTGTATAGTCACGCAGCAGCAGCATCTTGTTGTCTGTTGCTAAATTAAACAGAGCGAGAGAGACAGAGCATTTGAGTGCAAGTTTAAATAAAATGGAATATGATTTTCAGTGTGTGCAACTTGACCGACCTCTTTCCTAAACTTTGGAACAAAGATGTTTTCCTCTGTGAGTTAAGCATGAAAGAATCTCTACAACTGGATCATGAAAAAGGCATGCTTCAACTGTGCGAAAGTGGGGTGAGGAAGACCCGTGGGGGAACACCATCTGTGGTACGATGACACTCTGGCTGACTGTATCTAAGCTGCGACAGAAAACCTGAGATCCAAAAAAAACACAGGTAGTTTTATCTTTTCAAAGTATAGGCATAGATTTGTGTGCACCACTGTTAGACATGATTTACGTCCTGAGGCACTAGGTCAGCATTTACATTAAGAAAAAAGGATGAGAATACTGAATAGTAACTTCAACACACCCTTTTGGACAACCATTAAAGCGCTGACTCAGGTACAGAATACCAATGGAAATACACATTATACTCTTTAATGACCCCTGGTTACCATACATCTGATGTGAAAAGGGCTTGCAGGGCCGTGCAATGTAAAACGGTCCACTCCATTAATATCACAGCAGCTGTAAAGCTGTCACTGCCACTCCATGCTCTTCCTACATAAAGCTGATTTGTGATGGCTCCAATCCGCCAGCCCTCAGTCTCCCTAATGATGGCGAGATCCATCACACTCATTTAATCAGAGCTGAAAGGAAAGCAAAGAAGATGGATGGGGCCATTGTGTGCCTCAATAGGTACTTTATAAAGTCACACTCGTACCCCGTCCCACACTGCCCAAAATCTGAATGATAATATAATCAGTAGTTTAGTGAAGTTGTTGTTTCTTTCTCTTTTTTTTTAATCACCTGCTTGAAGTGCTGACGCTAATGACCACAAACAACTTACACTCCTGAATTGATGGTTCTTTTTGATAATGTGTCCCATTCTCCCAAGAGCAGTTACGGCGATGGAAAAGAAAACAGACAAAACCAGAGAGACAGAGGATGTGACTGATGAACCAACAAGTCCTCCAAACAAAACAGGTTGTTCATCAGTGCCTTCAAAAATGACCCTTATGAACACTTCAAAGATCATTCATATGGGTGTTTTTAGATCTGGTGTTCCCTATTGGCAAGACAACAATGTTTGTCATTTCCACACCAATCTATCAATGCCTTTCGCTCCAATGGGACATTTTCTGGACTACTGAGACTTCAGAGTTCTGAGCCGTTGAAACACAAGTAGTGTTGTGGTGTTGATGAGGTGGATGTACTGCTACTTTGACAAGAAGGTTAACCAGAAGGAAGTCTTATATATAGTCCATATTCCATAAAGCTGCATATGCTCTCCGCTACACCACCAGCACCAGCTAAAAACCGTGTAATTTAAAGCAATATATGATCTCTTCATCACCAAAACCAAGTACTTTTTGTGCCTAATCATAACCACATAATGTGCCACCAATCATAGAGGGGCAAAGAATGCGAACTGTGGTTTCAGGCTTGAAAGCCTCCCTGATACTATCTGACCTCTCACAGCACTATAATGATATCAAGCTACTTCTATCTTTGCCTCTCAGGGACATGTCATTATTTGCACAGCTGCAAGAGACTGCTTACAGAGAAAACTTTAAAAGATAGCCAATTTAAGTGTTTGAACAAAAGACCAATTGGAAAAGGACATTTTTGAAGGGCAGACCATCATCGTCACTAGCAGTCAATCACTCATAGCTAAATCATTATGAATGTATATTAAGTGGTGGCTTCTTTCTGTGTTTTTATTACCAACAAGATCTCAGTAATCAACATCCATGTTCTAGCCCCACATCAAGCATGATAGCAGTATACTGTCCAGCAAGTGTGCAAGGCAGCTGAGAAGCCAGGCTGAGGTGGTGGACTTGTGCCCCAGGAGGACCCATGAGTTCAGTGTGCAGTCAGCCGCGCCGGATGAGAAAGTTAGCGGAAAGAGTGTGCAAGTGATGTTGAGACATATGGAAATAAGTCTGTAATTCTGCCACTGTAGAAAAGTCTGTTCATGACCCGACATGAATAATGCGTCATGGGACCCGTCCTTGCACTTACACACTTTGTGATGAGGTAGTAACGGGAGGAAAAGTTGACGCTCAAAAAACAACTGATGAAAAGTGGATCAAATAAAATCCAAAATTAAACTGGCACAAGCTTTTTTTGGTTCTTTCAGGACTTTTAAAGAATAATGAATGCTTGCTGTTTCTTTCCTCTCTCTTTTGTGCTCAGTCATGGTCATTTCCGAGGATTTGCTGCTATTGGCCTTTACCTGTTCATGAGTGCAGCCAATTCCACACCATCAATGGCGACGGCTGTGCTGCGTCCGGACATTACGCCTGCAATTCAGCAGAAAGTTGACAATGTTATTCTTTTCCTTAAAGCTATTGAACCATATCCGTCTGGGCACAGCAAGCCACTAAACCATCTGGAGAGGTGTGTGTGTCTGTGTGTGTGTGTATAAACTCAGGGGTAGGTTGATATATTGGGAAAACAAATGGGTGGACAGAGGTGGGGGTGGACATTGGGAAAAGGCAGAGGGGTTTTGGAAGTGTGCATGCAGCCAAACAAACAGCTGACTCTGTATTCCTCCAGGCAAAATGAGGTTACTTCTGCGGTGAAGCTGCCCAATAAACTCCGCAATGAGGTTAGGGTCATAGCGAGACAGGACTCACAGCTTATCACTTTATGTACTGCGTATGTGTGTGCGAGCATGCATTAGTGAATGTGTAAGCCTGATGTGAGGAAAAGAAGGGAGAAAGACAGAGAGGAAGGAGAGCAGAATATGAAAGAAGGGTCAAAAAAAGAGGAGACACACACAGAGCGAGACGCCTACCTTCGCTGTTTGAGCGAGCTTAGCCCAGTGGGACAGCCCATGCCACCATATTAGATTTTCTGCCTTATTGCCTCAGCCAAACTCTCTCGCCTCAGGTCACTTTTCTGTATAAGGGGACGCCGCATTACTCCAGTCTCCTTCGAAAAACCTCCCAGATATGTTGATCCAAGGCAAGAGCTTTAATATTGGCCGGCTAACCTCTTAAGATCCACCCCAGGTTAATTAAATTCACACAAGGTTAACAGCAAACATGTCAATATTGAAAATATTAACTTCAGCAATACACATGAGGATATCCTTTTTCAACAGGCACAAGTCCTGAGAGACAGGGAGGATTCATCTTAATAGGGAGCTGCATCAGCAGCCGCATCAGTGCTAATTTATTTAATAAATGATGAGGGGTGTGTTGCTAGAGAAGCTCCCCTCACCCTCTTTTATTCGGTCATGGGCTAGATGAAGGCTATGCAAATGGTGAGGGAGGGAAGCTGTAATCTGCAACTGAGACTGATGAGATCTCTGTGCTTTGAAAGACGGAGCAAGCTTTAAAAAAAATCTATATGAATATCGAACATCATCATTTTCACACTTCAACACATTTCCCTGTAAAATTACAGTAAACTACTATCAGCTGGGGTTGCCAGAATCCTGCTATTTTACAGTGTCACTGCTGTTAAGTACTTAAATAGTAAATGACTGTTTAACTTATTATAGTATTCTACAGAAAAATGTGTGAGGAGTTTTATACACTACCCCAGGTATGAGTCCTGAAACCCTGAAATGAGTTCGCATTTCAGCATTTCCAGTTCCTTTGTCTCAAAGTCAATGGGCCTTTAGAACGGGTTTTTGGTTAGATGCCTAAAATATACATTTGTGAACTCTTAAGCTTGTATGTGTCCTTTGAAAGGCGAATGCTAATAAGTGGCTAAATAAGACAAAAGAACATCATCACACCATACCAAGTGAAAAGCTTACATTAGGCTTTAACAAACTACATTATGGTCACATGATTATGTCATGTGACCATAATGTAGTTTGTTAAAGCCTAATGTAAGCTTTTCACTTGAGGCGATAGCATTTCTGTTTAAATGTCTATTAACGCTAACATTCAACTGTTGATCCACACTGGATCCCACTTTGATTTATTTAAGAATGACAATACTTTTTTAAAAATGTCATTGTAAAAGTTCATTTAACTTCCTTATAACCATATAATTATTAGTGTATTTGACTTTATTATATGACGGTAGCTAATTTACTTCATTGTAAATGCAGTTAATTTAATAATTTTGCATTTTAGTAGTTAATATTAGTTTATAGGACATTTAAAAATGTCATAATATATATATAATTTATGGTATATATATATATTATCTTAAAGCTATATCACCCATGGAGATCACATAAATGGTTTTAACTGTATAAGAGACAGGACAAAATTTTTCTTCATATTTATATTGATACATCAATATAATATACCGAACTACTGTAAAGTGCTGATATTTGCTGTAAATAACAATGTCGCTTTATTTGTGGTCCAGCATTAAAATGATCTGCTCATTTAAAAATGCATCATGATTTACAGTGTTTTACTGTATTATGGAAAAATGGTACATTAAAGCAATTTGTTACTGAGCATCCTTCCTTTGCTTCCTCTATCTATCCACACTGAAAGACTAATGAAGTGTGATACACGTGCAGGCGCAGAAACATTTCCAGAAATACGAGTTTGACATCCTCAAACACTGCAATACCGACACTGATATCCCTCATGCCTTTACTACAGATTAATATTGCAAATAAAAAAGACAAATGGAGCTCTCAATGTGAACAACACATCTCATAGTGCTGCATCTAAATCTCTCTAGAAAGCATCTCTTCACAGAAACACAAAAAACTCAGCAGGATAAAGCATTCTCGTAATATACACTTCTTATGCAGATAACCTTCAACAGTCGTTCAGCAAAAAGAGGAAATGATACAGATGAACTCCTGACATTCGCCAGCATGCCACAGATGGAGACAGGGCTCCGTAGGTGATTGGTGATGCATGGAAACAAATGAGGAAATCATGAACGCACCCCATAGGAGTCATCCATCATATGTATCTGTGACATGGCTCAGCATGTGCTGGGGTCTTTAATCTTCTGCATAAAAATTCATATACTGAGCGCTATAGACTCTTTCTTTTCCACATAATAATCACATGTGAGCCAAACCAGGGGGGAAGATTTGTCTGAGCCAGAGTACTGGGACCAACACAACCTGTCAGATTTGCTGCACTGTGCCATCCTCAAAAGAGGAATCATCCACATTGTGTGTGCTCTGTTTGAAGTCTCCCTGCCGAACATGTACCTGAGTGAACTCAAAAGTAGACTAGGAAGGGTGTACATAAAAATCCATTATTGTTGTGTCATTTGCATTTCCTTTAAACACAGAAACCACATCAAGCCGCGGAGACAGTAAAGAGCTGACTGAACTCTGCATGGCATGATATGCAGAGAGAGCTGAAGGGACAAAGGATGGGTATGAAAGAGCCAAAGACGTTTCTGTGGCAAATTAAATAGAGATAAGTGCTCTCTCAAAATAGAGAAAAAGAAAAGAGGCATTTGCCTGTAACTGTGAAGACACGCAGGGAGAAGGAAAACAAGATGAGACTGCTATTGAAGCTGTATCAGCTCTATTATTATCAGCCCAGGGACCAGTAACAAGCTTTTCCTTCATAAATGGACAAAGTCTGAATACTTGGATGCTGCTTTTCCTGAAGAATGGCAGCTTTAATGACTAGAGATACTTATTTTAATGGGAAAAAGACTAAATTATGTAATTTAATTCTCTCTGCACTGTGCGAAGATTAGGGCCAGTACACTTTAAATGTAGCAGAGAGCTGTCCAAGCTCTGTGACATCAGTCAAGTCCCATCAGTCTCATGGTACTTATGATGTAAAAGAGAGCAATAAAAAGACTATGCATCATCAGCAAAGGCAAAAATATCTTTCAACATTCAGGGTTTGTTTAACTGACCCTTGTCTCACATACTGCAATGTTGCACCGGCTGTCGGTTTCCTCAGTTGAGTGTTCGGTGAAGAAATATAGTATGGAGAGCAGGACGGAGCATCTGGTGCAATTTTTATAGTACACATTTCCTTTAAATTTCTTTCAAAATGAGTTTCTAATTGACTAAAAATCTCCACAGACACAGACACTATTAAGTGTACAAGTACACCAATCTTAATCATATAATAGCATCAGTGTTTTGGAGTCTCAAGTTACACATTAAACTTTTGGTATTAAAGTATAAAGTCCAACTAAAATTAAATTGCATTTGTCTGATGTGTAAATCACAAGTTCTTCTCTGAGAAAAGAAAAGTCAGAAACCGAAAAGGAACAAATTTTTTTTTTTTTTTTATCGTACTTGCTCCCCATGGTTTCGCATGAAATGCTACAATTGACGTCCGTTCAGATTTTTATCCACGTATTTAGAAAGTTTGGTACAGCCAATCGAATCTTGCATCAATCAGTGACATCAGCTTTGTACCACAGACAGAATAGACAGTCACACTGAGCCGGTCAGCAGTCGGATACGCAAGATAAGAACACGTGTAATATCCTGCACCTTAGGAGGTCTGGACCACATATGACCATATTCTTTAAACAGTGCGTATGTAAATAAGTCCTCGGCCACATTAGATGACTGCCTACAAAGCTGATAAATTTGCTTATCTGACAAGAAAACTTTCTGTTGATGCTGTTACGCAAATGGAGCGACGCTATTGAGCTACTTCAGGCAGCCAACTCAAACTACACTGATTCATACACACATACACGTCATACGTCACTGTTAATATGCCATCTACAAAACGCACCCTCCCAATCTGGTGGTCTATTTGAGCTGCAAAAATATGCCAGCTCTCCCTCTGTCTTGTCAATGCCACTGCTGCCCTACTGCTTGCTCTTTCAGCCCCACCTCCACCCCAAATATCTGCAGGGAGTGTTGAGGCAGTAGTCTAGACACCAAACTCAAACTATGTTCTGCTGTTGAAATAAACATTTCAAATGTGAGTTGTTGGACTGAACATAGATACAGAGCTGAAAGTGTCTCTGGAGCAGCTCTCCTTCCACTTAACGGTCAGTTCAACAACTGCCCTGTTAGCATGGGCTAACACAGCAGCACACAAACTCACACCGACGCCAAACGACACAGCTCTGTTGTTGAACCCATTAACAGTCATGTGATACTAACATTTAGCTCTCTCAGTGCGTGTGAGCTCACACTCCTGCAGTAGTGGCCTCAGGGAAGTGGGTGCAGTGACCGCAGGGTGCACGTGACAGAACTCACGCCTTTGCTCTTTTCAATGGACATAATGTGTGATTATTTGCAAAAGGAGCAATCTGATCCCAAGTGGTCACTAGAGATGCATATGGAGATGCATGATAATGCCAGATGTGAACAGACATGGGGTAATTAAATCACCCAAGATGCATGTTAATACCAGCTTTTAACAGCCTCTTTTAACTTGCACTAAGAAAAAGCAGCAACACTGCAATGAAAAAATAAAAAATAAAAATACCTAAAAAAGTAAAAGCATTCAAATATTTACTTAAAGTAGAAACAAAAGTATTAGCTCAAAAATATACTTGAAGTACCAAAAGTAAAAGTACTCATTATGCAGAATGGCCAGTTTCAGACTCGTGTAATATTAACTGGATTATAATTACTGATGCATTAACATGACATGACATAAGCTGGTTAAGGTGGTTTCTAAATGGCCGTGTTTTAATTTTCAGTGGAATCTTTTTTTCAGTGCCAATGTTTCCGTTTTAAATGCCAAAATATATTGTCAATGCCAAAGTTTGCTGTCATTGTTCCAGAGTATACCAGCTCCTGTCAATCAGACACAAACACAGACACCAGCACACTGAGCCAGATCTGATATTTTCCCCAAAACATAATGTCCTACTTTTAAATATTAAAGCATATGAACATATCATTTAAAAACTGTACTGATATTACTTTTAACTACAAAATGGGATGATTTTGATTGGCCTTTAATATTTAATCGTAATAATTATTCATTATTCAAACAGTAACTGGCACATTATTACCAACTGCAGTCACTTTGGTAAGTGATTTAAAACCCTATAATGATAATTACAGGCAGATTTATCATAATATCTTGAGTTTATGAATTAATTATTGAGCAAAAATACTGCTCATGAATTACGTATGAACGCTGGTGTGAAGTAGTAACAGTGGAACCCATTCTCATATAAATGTTATATGGCTCCAATTAAAAAGCAATGACTAGTATTATTTTAAGGGTTAGTACATGAGCCATTTTTACCAGCAGAAAAAATGTCTGTAACAATTAAAATCTGCATTTATTAATTTACAGCGATCTAGAGGACGGCATCATCACAACTACACTTTTACTGTATGACCAACATTGTCAAGATTCAGACCTACATCAAACACATCTAATCTAACATGTAATTTTTATCGCACCCCGTTGTGTGCCGTCATTCAGCATGGTCCCAGCTTGCAGCTTAACAAAACTGCAGTGCTGAGATGATGTACAGTTTCCACAGCAGTCTCATTATCAGTCTCATTAGACCAGCTAGATGATCTGACGGATTTTCAATGAAAGGACCCTCCACATTCCATGCTCATGTGAAACTTTGCTCTGAGCACCTCTGGAGGCCTCTCTGCTCCTCTGAACAACATTAAGAGACGATAATGATGACAGAGCTTGATTACATTCAGGGTCATGCATGGATGGGAATAAAGGAAATACACAAAATATGATGCAGCCCTACATCCTTTATGTGCAGATGTTCGGTCTTCTATGAAGTTCAAGAGCTGTCTTTATAAATACTGGGTAATCCATGTTGCTGGTTAAAAGTAAAGTGAAAATCAATGACACATAAAGCATATCTTCGATGCTAGCAACATTATGTCATTTCTTTTGCCCCCAAGCAAACGAATATGTAACAACAATGCCCATTATCATCAGAAAAGCTCACAAGGAAGCAACCAAAAAAGCAGTAATGGTTTCATTTTCCCTGACCTCTGCAGGGTCAAGAGCAACAATAGAGTCAGCATGACTCTGAATTTCAGGGACACTCAGGGACAAGTGTCCAAAGAACTGTTAAATGCAATGCTAAATCAGATTTATTACCTTGAGAAAATGTGTATTCTCTAAAAAAATATAATGAGTGTAATTTCTAGAAACTCTTTGTTTTCAGGTTTTTGTAATTCATTAAACGCGAGTAATACAAGTGCGTTCTCATTCTGAAGTCATCAAATACCGCCGCTTTGTCAGTGATTTTGGCGTTAGTGACACTGGATGGGCAGACAGTATGTCACCTGAAATATGGCCGGTGATGATGTAATATAAGGATATTGACAGCCCCTATAGGACATGCCGGAGGGCTGCTGAATGGGTCCAACCAACCTTGGACTTTCACTCGGGAGCCCGGTGTTCCTTTCCCATGTAGAGCCAAGCCACGATGTTTTGTCTGTTCGTCCCGGTCTCGGTTGCCACAAGCTTTTCTTGCCTAAACCTAATCATGTGCTTTTATTGATGCCTGGACATTAGTTACCATGTGGTTTTGTTGCCTATACCTAACAACATGCTTTTGTTGATGTCCAGGCATTAGTTGTCAAAATGCTTTTGTTGCCTTAACTTTACCATGTGCTTGTGTTGATGTCCCAGCATTGGTTCCAGTGTCCTGGAATTTCAGCAGCAGACACAGGAGGACACCCAGTGCATACTATGTAGACATGAAAGTCCACTGACAAAGTGGCGATATGTGAAGACTTGGGATGAGAATGTGTTGGAAATTCTGCTTTAGAAATACACTGTTTATGATTTTCACCAGCCTCCTGTTTAGATTATGCTGACTCCAGAATCATGCAACACTCACAGGGTATAGACTTAAGTGAATTATGGGTTCACTGTGAGTTAAGACGAGAAGGGCAATAAAAGCCTGAGGACTTAAGAAAACTGACCAGTAAAAGGGACAGTTTTTAATACCTTTTCGGTGTGAATAAGTAGTGTCCAGCTAAAATATTAATTTATCGTTGATCAGGCTTTCACTATAGACCTTCACTTTTAAACTCTGATGATTTTTTTTTTAAAGCAGAAAAAGAAAATATGAAAACTGAATTGTTACACATTCTGCAGTGGATTTTCATTATGTTTGTTTTTATTAATTTAGTTTATTTTGTTTTCTTTTTGTCATGAACCTGAAAATGATGCATCTTATAATACAAGAAAGACAGGATTGTGTTGCTTAATACACACAGTGATGAGAGCTTTGCAATTCAATGCAATACAATACAACCTTGATTAAGCATACAACTTCAATTCTTCTATCTAGACTTTTTTTGCAACCAAGTTGCTAAAAAACATGTCTGCAATGTACATTTTTGCAAATTATGAATACTTAACATTTTACATCACTACATAGCAGATATGTTGAAATGCTATGTTATGTTACATTTCAGCAGCAATGTGGTTAACATGTGGAATGTCTAGCCACAAAAGCCACTTCACTTGGTTATGGTTGGGAAAAGATTGTGTTTTGGTTTAAAAAACGTTTTTGGTGGCACATCCATGGCTGGAATTGCAGCCTATGTCTTACTTGATGCTGCAAATGCCACTAATGTCACATTGAAGAACATATGCTGTTTGTGACACAATAACCACTGGAAAAACACAGATGTCTTGCTAAAAAACAACTGCTTTTGATGCCACAATGGCTGCTAAAAATGCTGCATGTCTTGCAAAAAACAACCACTTTTGTTGGCACAGTTGGTGCTGGCAATGCCTCTGATGTTGCCCTAAAAATATCTAGGTTTTGTAGGCACAATCACCGCTGGAAATGCAGCTGATGTCTCGCTGAAAAACACTTGTTTTTAATGGCACAATTGCCACTGGAAATGCCACAGATGTCTTGCTAAAAAACACTTTCGGTGGCAAAATTGACACTGCAAAAGCAACCAATGTCTTGCTCTTGGTAATACAATCATTGCTAGAAATGCCTCTGATTTCTCCTAAAACAAACCCCACTTTTGATGGCACAATCGACACTGGAAATGCTGCGATGTCTTGCTTAGAAGCACCCACATCTGGTGCCACAATTGCTGCTGGATATGCCACCAATGTCTTGTTAAAAAACACGCAATCGCCACTGGAAATGCTGATGTCTTTGGGTGGTGGAATTACCATCATTGTCCTGCTAAAAACACCCACTTTTTGTGGCACTGTTGGTGCTGAAAATACCACTAACGTCTCTTGAAAAACACCTTCTTTTGGTGGCCCATCTGGAGTCGCTGTCAGCTGGAAAAGACACTGACGTCTTTTGTTGTTTGTTGGTCTCAAACGGTGGTTTGCAGCTTAGCCGCTGTCTCTCTATCTCTACCTCCCAATAACAAATTCACCTCATACATATGTAAACAGAATTATGTCACTGATATGGTACTATTAAATGTACAAACAAATGTATCCGTGGTTTGCAGAAATGTGCAGTGTTATACATTTTCTCCCAGGGGCTGTGCTGCTTTTTTGGGTGTTGCTGTGGTGTTGAGTAGATAAAACTAGACTATATAGTCTCCTCTCTGAATGACAAATTTACAGTACTAAATGCCCCGCAGTTACATGTTACATAGGACTGCATAGGATGCATGAAGCAGAATCAATTCCCCATTATATTCTCTCCCAGCCCCTGCTTAGTGCTTCGTATGTAATTTCAGACAAGGATAAAAAATAAATAAATAAAAAACAGGCCTGTAAATATCCTAGCTTGTCATTAGGTGAAATGCATGAAAGGGAAAAAGACTCGAACATTGTCTGTGATAAAAAAAAAAAAGAGTATCCCTATACACACTAAAACCCTAACGTTCCTGGCATTTTTTGCTTTCTTCACAGGCATGTCTAAACACTGTTTTCTTTGTGAAATTGACCATGTTATATGTGTGGAGTCAGGTGGAACTTGAAAAGTCAGGCCATGCACGCTGCTGAATCTACAAAGGAGGATCACCATGCGTGGCTTTTGATAGGATATGACAGAACCTGGATGGCACACAGATGCACTTGTGCCGATCCCTGCCTTAAAACACAAGCTGGAGAAATAAGACTTTCCTCTCCCTCGGCTCAGTGTACCTTCTGTGCTGGTGAAAAATGGCAAATATCTGAAAATAGACAACACCCTGGACACTGCGACATCTTTTATAACGATGAGAGATTTCAAACAATATGAAAGAAGGAGTCTTGACACTGAGAATCCGCTGACGGATGCAAATGCTGCCACCGAGTCTGGGAGGACTTTGATCAAGGAGTCAACCAACAAGCGGTATGCTGCCACCATAAAAAAAGAGCCAGCGTCATATATTCATGATTCAGAGTCTTGCAATCGTGGGTCATTAAACCATCTGGATTTATTTCCGACTCATATGCTTTGAATGTTTCTTCTCTTCAGTTACCAGCTAATCAGTGGAGTGATGTTTTTTCATTTTATCTAAATCGGATTAAAGCAACAATATGACAAGATCACAAAGCATTTTGTTGCATACTAGAGGCTTCCTATTGAAAAAGGCTAGGAGTGATTTTAACTTTATACGAGCGTCTGTTTTACCACATATACGTGCACACAGACACACAACAATGACAGTACAAAGAGCAGCCATAGCTCCGAGTGGAATAAACGCTCCATATAATTACCGCCGGCGAGCAGGTTGTTTTGGTCCCATTTGTCTGTTTGTCTGTCAGCGGGATATTTCAAAAACTACTCAACAGATTCAGACGGAATTTTGTGGAATACTTTACAAAAACACAGTTGCATAATTTTGATAAAAATAAACAGGGAGTTATATAATGTTGAAAGGCATAGCTGCGGAATCACTCAGTTGTCACTTATTGCTTAATTTGTATTATGCAATAACCACAGGAGAGTAAATGTGGCACCATAATACATTCTTGAGACAGTATTCGAGTCCAAGATGCCTTGAGCAAATGGCCTTTTTATTTTACATTCACTTTTTGCCTTTGTTAGAAGCTAATAGTTGATTTAGGTATCTTCCAACAATTTGCATTACAATGTAGAAGGTAGATTTATTGGTCATTTGTTAAACGAAGTTAAAAAAATGAAATTACAATTATGCTTGATCCTGCTACATCTTTATCAGTATGGCTGTTTTGATGCAGGTGCAGATGCACATATTTACTAGATATTAATAATGACAGATTTCTAGGATTGTACAGCCTCAGCATCACTACGTGCTCGTCTTTTGCCTTTTAAAGGAACAATATGGAGGATTTTGTGGCATCTACTGGGGAGGATTTCAAATTGCTAGCAGCTGAAACTTCTCCCATGTGCCAACCATAAACTCCTGGTTAGAAATCTATCACTGTTCATTGTTCAGGAGGTTTTAACCAGGAGCCAAATTATCTGCAGAGGTCTCTTTCGCTTCAAAATAAATGGACAGAATGATTTTATCCAGTCAAAACAGCTATCTGTACAGCTCTACTCATCCCCAAATAAAGAAATAGACCAAGTAATTAAAACTGGTAAAAACACTGACAAAAGCTGTTCAACTTGTCTGATGTGGGTAGCCAGCCCAGCAATTATTGTGTGCTCCCATTTTCTTTCTCTGATAACTTGAGATCAAGATGTTCAAGAGGTTTTTACAGGGAGCTGAATTAGGGCCAATTCAAAGTTAAGCGTTCACGTGGCCTGCCCTCCAATCTCTTGTTCTACACTCCGGTCCAATGCAAAACACAATCAATCAACAATGCAACAAAGCGGACTTCTCCCTTTGTATTCATAAATAGCTCGTTCTAAGGTAAAGAAAAATAACAATTCTTATTTTCAGGTGATTACACGCAAAAAAATATGTATATATATTTTCCATTCCTGTCAATAAAACCCCTAAATCCTACACACTGAACCTTCAAATAAATGTTCTGTTTTATTCCACTAAAATGGAGGCTGTTGCAATATTCATTTCAAACATTTTAACCATTAAAAAAATAATGTATTCATCTCTCTGTCTCCTTCTCAGGGTCCTGGCTCCAGTGGCAGCAATCTAATAAGGGCAGCTCGGGCATCCTTTTTTTCTCAAGCCATGTCCTCCAAGCTCCTTCGAGGGGATCCTGAGGCATTCCCAGCCCAGTTGGAATATATAATCCCTCCCGAGTCTTCTGGGCTTCCTCCCAGTCAGACGTGCCCAGAATACCTCCACAGGGAGGCTTCAGGGAGAAATCTTAATCAGATGCCCCCACCACCTCAGCAGGCTCCATTCAACATAAAGGAGCAACTGTTGCAAGAGTAGGTTAGGAGCTTAGATAGAGTATCAGAGAATCTGAGCTCCCCAGCCTATCCCTGCAAAGAAAACTAATTTCAGCTGCTTGTATGTGCAGTTTCATCCTTTTGGTCACGAACCAAAGCTTGTGAGTAAAGGTGCAAGTTGGAGCGTAGATCAGCAGGTAAATCCCAAGCTTCACCTTCTGGCCTGAGGGTAAAGCCGGTACAGCAAATTGAATTGAATACAGAAAGAAAGAGACAGAGAATTACTGACTGCATACTCTACAAACGGAGATACAGACAGAGAGTAAACATTTGCATGAGAGAAGAAGAGAGAGGCAAAGGAGATGGCATTAATGTCCCATTTGCAACGAGCTGTAACACAGTTAAATGTTACTCATAATCAATTAGGCATGAGGCTAATCTGCGGTGCTTAATTTCTAATTCATTGTTTTATAAAGGACTGAACTTATTATCGTTGTGAGCATAAATGAGAGCAGCCATGCTGAGCGAAGAGACATTTTACTTACCAAACAAATGATTTTAATTGAAGTGTTCGGAGGATTGCCTGAGTCACACATTGGAAAAACCTCAAGAGCCTCAAGAGGAATAAAAATGAACTCTTAAATCGGTCATTAAGTGTGCTAAATGTCAGCAAAAAGACTACTTGATTTTAGTAGAGAGACATGTAGTTGAGCGCATTTTTCAGTCAAGTATAACCAGATGGCTTGCACAATTGTGACAATCTGTTATAATTTTTCCTACCAAAATTAGTGCGTATAAGTGTTTTTTTTTTTTAAACAAGCAACAGGCAATAAAACAGGCAATAGACTCCTTTTCTATTGCCAGTAGATGGGTACCTCTCTTTTTTATTTATTCATTTTTTGGTGTGTCACGTTTTTTGTCATGAAGATGATAGAAAACAGGGTTGGTTTAAGGTTAAAACAGCATGGAGGCCAGTGAAAACGTCACCGTCGTTACTTCCTTTTAGCTCTGTCAGGCATAAATCTGAGGGGATGTACGATCCTGACACCAAAAGGCAACCTTCGTGTCCACAAAATATACCCTTGGATGGCATTAGCTGAGAACACAACCAGACTAATTGTGTTCTAATTATATGCTGGCAGACGGCAGACAGCACCTGCCGTGGCAGTCTAATACACAGACAGACGGTGTCACTTCCAAATAAGGCTGGACGGAACATGTCGCATGCGAATGATATGCCGTAGAACTGTCAGATTGAAACGCTGCCGGTAACTATGTAAAGATGTACTCTACTGAGCATACTTTTTCTAGTTTATATCTGTTACTTAATTAGTCTCTATTTTAAACTCATTGCCAACTTACTTGGAACAATGTTTGATTGCTGCGTAGACTGAGAAGGACAGAATTTGTGGCTGAGATGATAAAGTCACAGTAGTTACTGACCATTACTCCATCACTGTTGGTCGAGGCTGGAGTTGATAAATACCCATAAGTGATGCAGAGTTATTTGTCCTATAAATGAATGCCAATTGTAACCTTTCCCACTAAAGACATATGCCAGATGTTAGTGTGTGTTAGCAGTTTTATTTTTTATTTTTTTGTCCAGTGAGAAACTGGCTTTAGATAACTCCTCAGTTAAGAAAAAATAAAGAAGGTATCAGGAGTTGTGCAAGTAAACAAAGGGAAATTATTTTCACATCCCTGAGGTGCATCCCAGTAAGCTGCAAAAAATAGCTGAAAAGCTCACGTCTTATCGTTGTAATTCTGTGAGCTAGCGCCAGCGTGAAATGCATGAAAATAACACCTTGGAATAAAAACTTTGTTGCTGCAGTGTGACTTTTGTCTGTTTAAAAAAATACCATGTCTGGTCCACAGCCACGGTGCCAAGTGTTGCTGTGTCTGTTGGTGTTGGTGGTGGAGTGTGTTTATGAATGTGTGAATGTGAAGAAAGCTTACACCAAGTGAGGGAAAAGTAGACAAAGGGGTATTGGACGGGCACAGTAGGAAATAATAGTGCCTCCAGTGAAACTGCATGCACTATACATCCCACTTAAACAACAGCAAACACACCATATTTCCCATATAATTTAATTTAAATCAGGATGTGAGTAAAGAAATCATTTTGTTATTAAACTTATTGACAGTGAGACAAGGGATACAAGGGACCAACTGCTCTCAAACTGTAAGTTTTTGTGAGGCTTGTAAAGCTGGCCGGAGTTGTCTGTGTTGCAGTTATTTCTGTCCAAACCAAAACTGTGTCGTGACCCACCATCAAATTTTGTGTCAGGGTAGTCCAAACTTTTCATGCCAGGGGCCACATAGAAAACAAAGTACATCCTGCGCCATGAGTCCGATAATATAAGAGATATTAGTAAGCAAGTTGAAAGCACTTTGCGCTTAACAGGAGATGGAATAGGAAAATTGTACTGCTATTAAATTTCCCTTCCCAGTAAACTCTTATCCGTATGAGAACAGTAATGCTCGGCCTTGTACTGATTAACTGCTGTCAGGTCAATGTTTGCTTACATTTGCACGTAGAGCAAAATAAGCTTTTGGCATTGGCATTTTGGCATTGTGCCTCATCTGGGGAAGTCTGGACTGTTCCAAAGCCCTGCCTAGCCAGGATATATATTTTTAAGCCCAGTAATTGGGCTTAAAAATGGGCGTCATTTGAGATTGTCCACTGGCTACATATTGGCCCCATGCCAATTGCTCACATGGGTGGTTTTTCCTAAGAGGGCCCCACATAAGTTATGATAGAACTACCCAGCCCATTCATGCTCTGAAGTAGTAATATACCGCCACTTTGTCAGTGATTTCGTCGTAAGACACCGAGGCCAAAAGCCACCTTCTGCTGCAGTATGATACACCACTGGGTGGCATCAGTTTGTAGCGCAGCTGGATGGAACCTTTTGCGGTGAAATGATGCCAGATTGCACCTGGCACAGCTGTGTGTTACACAGACAGGCAGTTATATGATAATGCGGCCGGATGGAACTTGTCATGGCTGTATGATACGCCACCAGACAGATTAAAACACTGCCAGTAACAACTGTATTATAAGAGGCACAAAGGTGGGAGTGGCTGTGGATGAGTCTGACAAACCTGGGACTGTCACGCCGTGGGGTCATTGTTTACTTCCTATTTGAATGTAGAGCCAAACCATGGTGTTTTTTCCTGAATCTATCCTCCACCTGCTTCTGTTGCCTTAATCTAACCACTCTGCCTTTGTAGCCTAATCCTAACCATGTGCTTTTGTTGACATCTTGGCATTAGTTGCCATGAGCTTTTGTTGCCTAAACATAGACATGTGCTTTTGTTGACATCGCTACATTGGCAGCAGCTTCCCGAATTGTATGCAGCAGATGCAGGAGGATACCTAGAGCATAATATGTAGAGTCCACCGAAAATGACAATATGTGACATCTTGGGATAAGAACATATTGGGCTACCAGGGTACTAAATGGGTATGGACCCAAAGTGGGCCTCTCAGCTGGGGCCCACTTGGGTAACTTACCGATGTGGGCAGTTGACATGGGGCCAGTATGGAACCCTCGGACAGTCCCACATGGGGCCCATTTTTCAGGCCATTTACTACCCACATGGGCCCCACATACAGATGTTAGCTGGGCATGTTTGACTGTGGAAGTCACAACTTGAGAGTATCATCACACTGTATTTCAGAAAGCTCCAACCACTCATCCTCCCATAATTCTTCCACATGAACAGAAAGAAGGTTTGAGAAAAGGCTTATGTCCTTCTCAAGGGCAGAAAAATCTCAAAAGCAATGGTTAGATTCTGTAATGAGTGACGTGAGCAGAGTCACATATTTCCCAGTTATTACAGAAATGTTGGCATTTAAACTGGAGGTAATTTCCGGCAGAAGTGAGAAGTGAGCAGCATTCTCACAAAGTCAAAGTTTCACAACAAATGATTTCATGCATACATTTGCAGCACAAGGCCATCTTTTCCCCGCAAGCTGTTGTTCCATGTGTTCAGATGGCTGGTGATATCAACAAAATCTAAAATTAAAATAACTCACAGGCCATACTCTATAAATTGATGCACATGGCTGTAGTTTGAACAACCCTTCTGTTTACCATGTGGCCGTAGCTTGTAATGTAAATTTAGCCATATTTTGGAAATTCTGTTCATTTTCTCCCACTAAAAATGGTCACCATTGGAATTTATGGTAAGGGCTGCTTTGCTCCATGAAAGAGGGAAGTTACAGATACAGTGTGCTTTCTGATATGGCCCGCTGGACTGCAAAATATCAACCAGTCAGAGTCATTTGGGTCAACATTGCTGCAGAGCTCAGTCTTCTACCTGCAAGAAAACTTCAGTAT
Source organism: Plectropomus leopardus (assembly GCF_008729295.1). Taxonomy (NCBI): domain Eukaryota; kingdom Metazoa; phylum Chordata; class Actinopteri; order Perciformes; family Serranidae; genus Plectropomus; species Plectropomus leopardus. The sequence continues at coordinate 6,938,805 of NC_056482.1, forward strand.
TTCTCTCCCAGGCCCATGTTGCATATACTATCCAAAGCAAAGAGGAAATTAAGGCTCCAAATGTGTGCATTAGCATCCCACATTTGAAGTGTGGTGTCTATGAACAAATGATTGTGTATACAAAAACAGCAGGACACAATCACACTAATAAATAATAAAATTGCTTCAAAGCAGCAATGGTGTGTAGTGTTTAGCTCAACAGGGGTGCGTTTGCAAATCCAACCCAACTCTCTACACAAAAATGAGAGAGTTGTTGTTCAAAAGAGCATTCTGTTTCTACATGAATTAACAAACAGTTAAGTTAATCACACATTCACTCTGTTGGGGCTCTGTTGTTCCGACAACTTTCTGAATATCCGAATGGTATATTACAACAGCACTTCACATTCTTAAATGGTCCAGTTTGTGTCAAACTGTGTCTGTTTGTTCACTGAGTATTCCTGAACGCACCCCAGACCAACAAAGTTGGGCATATTTAGTGACCTGCGACTGCAATTGAATTCTGTAACAACATGACATATTTTACAATATCATACATTCTGTTACTGACACAATGTATACATATAAAAAAAAACCTCTATAAAACTCTATATCTCCAAAGAAATGCAATCTTGACTAAACTCAGTTTAATTGCTTAAAAACCAAACATGCATCTATACTTAGTTATCAAGTCTCAAATCAAGCATTATCGAGTAAGCCTCAAGTCAAGCCTTAATTGACCTATGCACTGTATATAATTAGCACCAAACACTAAGCTCAGTTCAGGCTGGTGGAATCATCCGTAGTTTTGCAGATGTTTGGCAAAAATCAAAAGTATTATTAGGAACACAATGCTGTTGGTCAGTCAGGGGACCACAAAAATCCTTAACGGTCCTTTTCTGGTTACAGTGGAGGTGTGTACCAAATTTCATGGCAATCTATCCAAAGGTTGTCCACCCAATTTCACTAAAAATAAAAAAGTCAACCTAATGACAATCTTGGACCCCATCAGCTATCAGTCAGATAATGATAAGGTTATGGGGACAACAGCCAATATTTCAGCGGTAATGGTGTAGCCAGTGGATATGTAGGCCAAAAAGTTCCCTTTCAAATGCTGATCTTTTCATCATGAACGCAGATACATTAAAATAAAAGTTCTTCAAAAGTCAAATTGTTATAAGACGATAGCTAACGGGTTCCGAGATTGCATTTCAGCCAGTGCCCTGCCCAGACTGTTGCTCAAATAAGATTGGTCAAGTCTATGTGAACTACAGTCTTGTCCCGCTGCCTGCAGATTCTGCATTTTCCAGATATCCATTTCTCAAGGTTAACCTCATGGAAGCATCAAATGAAAAGTCATGAGATCACCTAAGTCAGTAGGATTCATCCATCAGCTTAGGACAGTCAGAGTCTGTACCAAATGCCTTGGCAATCTAACCAGTGGCTGGATGGATTGCCAAAGTGGTGACCAATGGACCAACATGGGTATGACAGTTGTAAAGGTGCTAACATGACTGATAGTACATATACATATAAAGTGCGTAAACTGATTGATGCTCTCTAATGATGTCCCTTAAATGAACCAATCCATATTTTTGGCTATATACAGTTTAAGGGTTCAGATTACAAATAAAAAACTAACTAGAGGCCTTTTAGCAATTATGACAGATGTAAATGACCCTTCAATAGCACCAGAACACACAGCAGAAATATGTCTACTCCACACTGACGCAGCTTTTTAGTTGTTTGTCTCACATAACAGCTTCTATTTCAAGGATGACAATCCCCACAGACAGCAAGAGATGATGCTCATATGACTCGTGTCAATATGTACCCTCCCTTGTCCTGTGCTGGCACTCTACAAACAGAGAAACGTAGGTTTGGCAATAAAGCACAAGCTCATCCCTTGTATCCCAAAGCGTAAGCGAGAACCCTTTGTGTAATTTCAATAAAAGCCTGTTAGCTGAAACCTCACTTTCCGCCCGCCAACATCCTTCCATCAAAGGCTCTCATGGGGTCTGCTTAGTTATTAGCTGCTGCTCCATATTTGTGAGGTGTCACCAGTAATAAGCAGGTACTGGGTTACCTCTGTCTCTGTCTGTGAGGCAGAATATTGGATCCACAGCTCCCACATGGCCCCTTTGGGACCTTCCACCTGCCAGCACCATCAATTAGCTTAACCTACAATAACATCACATGCCACAGGGAGATGGGGGCTCCTGGGTAGGAGCTTGGAGACATGACCACCTGACCTGTGGTATTTTCATATAGGTGCGTCCCAAAGACGGGAGGTGCATAATAGAAATCTTGCATGCAGGGGCACATATACTGAAGTATGGATGCAAGCATTTAGAATCAATATTCTTATGTTGAATGCACTAAGATTAAGAAAAAATGAACAGAAGGAAGAAAGAATGCTGCAATGCTATATTTCAAAAGACTTGCTGATGATTACGGTCCCTTTGATTAAGTCAAACCATAAATGAAGCTATTTTATTATCAGTAGTGGGTGCTACATAAACACATTTTTTTTGTCAAGGACAACAGTTTTAATCATCTCCTATAAGAGATATTAGTAGGGTATTTCTCTTTTTCTGTGGTCTCATTTTTTTTTTTTAAAAAATTGTCAAGTCATGTACTTCTGTGCAGCCTATTGTGTATGGCACTGCACTGTGGTTATCCACTGGAAGGAAACCTTAATGGGCAGAAATCATATTTACTATACGGGCTATCACCTGAAGATTCAGATGCCTGCAGACTGAAACACTGCAGATAATCTAACGTGATATCAAAAACAGCTAAAATGCCCTTCAAGCTGACTCATTAAGCTAGCTAGCTCGACCACCTGGGCTTACATGGACTTATGTGTTCTCTGGTCTTTCATCATTGGTCGGTGGTGGAAATTCAGAAATGCACAAGTTGAAATCTATGTGTTGGTCAGCGGTGGAAATTAGAAAATTTGCAAGATGAAATAGAAGTGTGCGTTGTAAATGAAAATTCTGAAATTTGAAAGGTAAAATTAAAGTGTTGGTAAATTTCATAAATTCAGGAAATCGCATGTTGAAATCGAAGTGTTGGTCAGCAGGGGAAATTCAGAGAAAAAAAACGAATAAAACCACATACGTTCCTCATCCACACTCGCAGCTGTGTGATGTACCTCAGGTCCTCTGAGTCGGGCTTTGATTACACGTCTCTACGTCCTCAGATAGTGTCCTTCACCACTGGAAATGCTGATAAACACAAAGAACCAGAAAAAGAAGGATCAAATGAAAGCCGCAGAAACTTCCCCCTCATCAGCCTGCAGAGAAATAAGGTTACAGACTGAACCTGTTCACATTGACACATCACAGAGTCCACATCCTGCAGATCATATTCAGAAAGTTGCAGGTTTAAATCCCTCATGGAGGACTGTCTCTTATCGTAAAGACAAAAGTGGGCTTGAATTATTTAAAATTAAAAAAGATTCAGGATCTGTTTATAAAGACACTCAGAGCTGATCAGGGCCTCAATTCATCAAAACATTGAAGTGGCATTTTTTTTCATTATTAAAAGCATTTCTGTTTTTTATTTTTTAAATAATGCCATTTTCTATGTATTCGGCAATAAATATAAATTCATGTAAACTGTTTCTCTTTTTATCAATATACCTGCACACCAACAGGCTACCGATGGCTACTGAAATCAAAAACATGTTATTGCAGCCCACTTCTGCTCTTCCCTTGGCTCGCACGACACCAAATCACTTCTTACATGCATCAAGTTGAACTCTGCGCAACCTTCGCCTGCTTTCAAAAACGCTGAGATCTCTCCTCCTGCATTGCTCTGCTCTTCTCTGTCGCTCTTCATGTCCGAGCACTCATTTGAAATGAATGACTCAGTTGCTCAGTTTGTCTCTCTGTGTCACTGCTGGTGCGAGTGTTCGGTTATAGAGGTTGTCGTGTTGCTGCCAAAGCCGGACTCTCTGAAAAGGTTCCTGATTGTGGTTGCATGACATGTCTTGGATACAGCAAGTGTCAGAGGCAGTCTGTTTCAGACGCTGTTGTCCTGAAGGTTCACTTGGATGTTTAGCGATGGGGGAAGAACGGCCGGCTCTTTCAGCTAGGGATACTGAATGGATGCAGGTGGAATGGGGTTTCTTTCTTGCAGAAAAGGCTCTTTCACAATAAAAACGGCCTTTTCTGTTGCAGTTGGAGAGTGCAGAGTTGTTTTAGAATCTGGTCTTTCATGGTGGCAGCTACTGATGTGATTTAGATCCAGGGTTCTGACAGCTTAAGGCACGTTAGATTGTAATCTTTTTAAGAAATTTTAAAACATGACTTTTTTGGTGACAATCACACACGGGGAATTTGTTAGATTTTATTTATCAATAATAAGAATAATAATAAAGATTAGCAAATTTTACAGCACTGGATAAAAAAGTATCCCTAAAATCCCTTTCCCCATGTCTCAAAATTTTTGAAAAATTTTTTTAAGACATTTTAATACCAGTTAAGGCCTTGTTTTTAGATTCATTAATTTATTACCCTCTAAGACCCTGAGACAACTTAAATTTTGTGCAAATAACCATCCTTAATCATAAACAGAAATTTAATTTCTTGTCTACCTTTCATTTCGGTACTATGTGTCAGGGTTGGTAACAAAGAAATATAGAAACTAGACACAAATACACCACACAGATACAAAACTTAATGAAAGTAACAATCTTAACCTGCCAGAGGGGGCTTCGGTTCAGAGGTCAAACAGAGACAAAGCAAAGTAATCCAACAGGGAGATGTCAAAAATGAGGTCAGAGGCCAGGCAAAATCTAACAAACACAGAAACATCAAACACCAGGAAAAGACAAACTGGCACAGAAAAGAAGGAACATCTGAACACACCAGGGGCAGGTGAAACTTATCAGGGTGGAGGAGACAATCACAGAGGCAGGAAAAACACAAAGGCACGAGTGAAAACAAGACATGACACATGTGGAGAGTGACTACAAAATAAAACAGGAAACAAACATGAATATACAAATGCGTGAAACAGGAAACTAATAGATAACCCAAAACAATAAAATCCTTTTAATATTCTGGAGAAAGAACACTAGACGGATAAACTAATGTATGCAATTTAAAGATGACTCCAAACAGTAATAAACAAAAAGTCACTGGATGCCTGGTTGTCATGCCGATTTCTGGATTGCAAAGTGCGTGTTGTTTGCACAAGTTACTTGGTCAATTAAAAGAGGTAGTAATTGCAAATATCATGCTGTGTTTTGTGTTGTCAAAACACAAAACACTGGTGTGTGCCTCCTTTGTTGTGTGAGGCATTTCTTAGTCTGTATTGTTACTGTATGTATTGCATCATTCTATTAATTGCAGGACTGCAGATTAGCGTCTCACTAAATCTGGAGTACTGTCCTTTTATGAAAAATAAACTAAACTAAAATGCTGTGCCCGCCTGCACACTGTTATAGAAAAATGATCTTTATAATGTCATCATTTAAACCTGTTATAGTAATAAGTAAGTTGTTAGTTTCAAAGCACATATGCACAAAGCACACACTTAGATATGCACACACTATCAGGCATTTACAGTACCAATCATGTGTTTGATTTTACAGTGGGGATGTGTTACCTAAGCTTGTGTATTTGCAAAGTCCACAGGTGGAGGAGATCAGAAGCATAGATAGTGCTGTGTCAGTCAAAGCTCACAGTTGTGACAGAAAGCAGCTGAGAGCAGAGGAGCTGTCCATTTCCCTGTCTGCTGAAATGACCGCCGACTTTTTCAGGCATTTTTAGCTCAACAGCCTCAAGAAAACGGCACTCCTCGACATAAAGGCAAGAGATTACAGTAAATAAGAGAGGAGAGGGCTGCAATACTTTTCAACAAACAACACCATGTCCCGAAAACTGTCGGGACACAACAGCAGGAGCACTATTTACTCACAAAAGTACAAACACACAATGCAACAGGTGTTCAACAACAACCTGACTATGAAATAATAACAACCCCAACACACACACACCCCAAAAAACTGAAAAGACACTAGTACTCACCATTTTAAACGGTTCCGTCTCTGTCTGGTTAGCTCTGCAGCCTGAAACATGTAAATATAAAGCTTATCTACAGCTAGGAACAGCTAGCATCTATGTGGCTATTATTTAGCTTAGCATAATAAATCACAGGCTGGCTATCCACCTGTTAGAGACATTAGCAGCCTGAAACTTAGCCTACACAACACACGAAAGGCTTATCTTAAAATTTACATCTAACACAGTAGCCAAACATTGATTATACCAGCGTTATCTAACTCGCCCCTGAAATTATTTAGCGTGCTGCGAACGTTATCTAGCTTGCTGCTAATGTTAGCTTACCTGCTACATGTCTATCGACACACTGAGGGCTGCTGTGACAGCCTTGTCCCTGCGCTGGCGACTGTAAAAAAATAAAAATAATAAAATCTACTTTAGGGAACTCTGAAACCTTCTCTTCTTGTTCTTCTCGCGCTTGACTTTTCTTGCAGCCGCTTTTGTGTTTGAATTGCCTTCCTGCTGGCTTGGCCTGTCTAGGTCTGCTCAGCTCCTCAGTGTTGACAGATTTTGGGCTTTGCAACAAATGGAGTCGTTGTCTTTTCACGTGATTAAATAGAAACTCAAGATTGGACAACAAATCATACCAAGAAAATAAGAAAATATTATTATATTTATCATTATCATTATCATTATTATTATTATTATTATTATTATTATTATTATTATTATTATTATTATTATTATTATCCTTTTAATGGTTGACTTTATTTATTTACTTATTACACCATGATATATGTTTGCATATTTAAGGGTATATATACATATATATTTACATACTTATTTGTTTGCTAAAATAGTAACACAGTTCTGCCAAGGACCCTCTCTCCACCTGGTGGGGCCCGCTTGCACCAGGTGCCCTAGTGCAATGCACTCCTTGCACTTGTCTATACCCCACACCATTTACAACCTGTTACAAAAAAGTTTTTTTATATCTCATACATTTACAATTTATTAAAACCCAAACTAATGCATATTTAGGGGGACGCCACATGAGTGACAGACTGCCAAAATGCTGAATTTGAGGCCTAATAAGTCCACAAACCAATGGGTGACGTTGCAGTAGCTACATCCATTATTTATAGTCTATGGTAGAGGCACTAATTATTTGAACAAAATAATATTTTTAATTAAATGCCTGTATTGTTGAAACTCATCTTAGGTCAGTAAAGCAAGGTGGTGGACCAACTACATTTCAGGGATCAAGTTCTTTTACAAAAAATTCTACATTTGCCTCAAGAAATTCAACATTAAATTACATGAATGTCAAGCAGTTACAATTTCCTCACAAAATATTCTACGCACTGCTTTAAAGTTGTCAAGAGATGGATTATAGCCAGTAAGAGGAAAAATCCTAGAGTCATGCTTTATGATTCTGATTTATAAAGAAAGATGACTGTCAGGTGAGGCCAAGTGAGATAGCCACACACACTCTTACCTCAGTATTTCCTCATCCATGCCCGTTCTCTCCTTGGATTATTATTCTAATTAAGGTTTTGACATGTCAAGAGCAGGCACCAGTCACAGTACAGTGAAATACAAGGTGTAATAAAATGTGTGGAGTTTCATCCTGACATTTCCAGTTTGATATGACTCCCCTGCAGGGGTGGAGAAGAAAAGAGCTTTTTTTTTTTTTTTTTTTTACAGAGAGCGAAATTCATGGAAATAAAAAAAAAAAGCTTTTGCCAAAACACAAGGTGAATTCTGCAAAGGAGAAAACTGAGCTCCATTTACAAACCTGAACACCTGAAAGCTCATCAAAGCCAACCACAGGAACATCAAGGCTGCATGAAGCAACTGCTGCTCACCAGCTAATCAGCACAATGTGTCCCCATCATTGCTCCATCACGCCCAGAGCTGAGACTCTTCATGTGATAATCGGCTCAAAGGAACCAAGCGTGGCGTGATGCAATATTTCTGTTGCAGTCTTCACTTAAACAGTTAATTTATTGCTTGCTTATGCTATGCAGAAATTTGAGAAAACTGTTTGAGATATTCTGACAGTTTGTTTTATTTTACATCCAAATTCATAAGTGGATGAAATGATGAAATAACTGAAACTGTCCGACTTGCTTTACGCATGCTATGAGGTGTAAATTTTGCTCCAATACACAAAACATTCAGATAGACTAAAACTGAGAATTCCCAATTTTCACATTAAAATGATTCAGTGAAATATTTTGATAAGCATAAATAAGGCCTGCTGCATAGAACTGAGATGGTGTATTTGTGGCACACTAGACATTCAGCATCTCTGCACAATAATTGTCAAGCCCTTTGAGGGGATCACAAATCCCGGTGTTTGTGCTCACAACAGATTCCATCCTCTGCTAACACTATCAACTGTCCACGCAACACAGGTGACATGGAACCAAGGTGACACTTAGATCATGAATACTAAAGAGAGGTCTCTGTTTCACAAGCTGCAAAGAAGTGTAATTCAAAGTACAGATGCAATATTAAAATATACTTACAGTAAAAGACTTAAGTCTTGTATATGGCTTTGTATTTGAAACACTTTAACACTGATTTGTTCTGGGTAATAACATACATTTAAAACTTGTTGTGGGTTTGGGTGCTTTTAGGGGACTGTGGTAAACTTATTTTCGCACTGACAGGAGGGTGTATAGAAGGACCAGAAGTACAAAAGGAGCACATGAATCTGACCACCAAGGACAGAGAAACTGAAGATTAGAAATCAAAGAAATTAGAAATCATTTTTTGGGGGGTAATGTCACAGAGGAATTCCCATTTGGTATTAATGTTAACATAGTGAGCTAATGCTTAGCTATCATAAGCTTAAACACTCAGTAACTTTTTTATCAAACGTGTTGCAACAACTGAATTCAAATTTTAAAAAGCATTCATGACTTTGGTAAATTCAGTATATTATTAGTCTATTTTTTTTAAAATAGCATCATATTGAAGGAGAGCACATTATAACTTTTGGAACTTGAAACTCAAACTTTAGGACATGGGACATGACTCTAGACTTGCCTGTCTTGACCTGGGACTTGCTTTTCTTGACCTGGGACATGCCTTGGGACTTTCCTGTCTTGACTTGGGACTCTCATGTATGGACTTTGGACATGGCTTGGGACTTAGATGTCTTGATCTTGACTTCTTGACTTGGGACTTGACTTACTGTTTAGTCTCTAATATGCCAGAAAAAAACAAAACAAAATAACAACAGAAGTCCAAACTCAAATATATTCAACTTTTTATCAAACATGCTCAAGAAAAACAGGAGATTTTCACATTTTCAAATTTTTGGCTTGAAAAAAAATTGCCAATTAGTTTGCGGTGAGTTTAAATTCCTTCTGTGTTAAAAAAAAACAATGTTGAGGTTTCACAGCAGAGGAGTATAAAATATAGAGAGAAACTTCTCAGATGACTCCTGCAACATAATTCACTTCTTTGCTCTCCATCTGTACCCTCAATATGTTCTTTATTTGCTGCTTGCATGCTAAACTACCTACAGTGATGGTAGCTTGCAACTGTGTTTGCTTTATTTTGTCTACACAAAACAGGAGACCTGGACTGTTGCATTTAAAGAAAAAGACGAGAATAAGCCACGATTCACTCATACAGGTAATATAACATGTAAGCACCACATACTGAAAAAATAAAGACTTTACTTTAAAGGGATGGTAAAAACATCTATTATCTTGACTTGAATACAGCCGCACTACTGCTGTCACCAGCGTGAAGGACGTGCTATCAGGTTGAAATGGGTTACTGTCATGCACAAAGGAGAGTGTGATTAAATCACCCAATTTAATTAATGTCACCTCAAAGTTACAGTAAAGACCAAAAAAATGCAATTAACTGAGATTGCTGTGCTAACTTACATACTGATCCAGACTGCAGGGAGAGCAGAAAGGTCTCAGGTCCTCGCACAAACACACACAGAGCTCCCTCTGAAGTCTGAGGTGCTCCACAGCCTGTTAATTGCCGTTTGTCAAAAAAAAAATCAGCATGCTTTCTTTGCCAGGTCTTCTAATAGCACTCTGAGCAGCCATTACTCATTGTGTTGGCAGTTCAACTACTGATCACATGTGAAGAAAATAAGGAAAGCTGGCGTAATTATCTATCTCCACATTTTGTTGTAAGTGTTCTGCCACAAAAAAGTGCACCATACTGTGAGAAAAATAAAAGAACATTAGTTCACCAGACAGGGCAGCAGTGATCCCATTTCTAATTCTAATGGCTAAAATAGTCATACTTAGCAAACAAAATAACCAATCCATTCTGCCTGGAAATGGGTCTACTGCAGAGTATGTGGACAAGCAAACACTCAGTCATGTCAAGCTTCTTTTCCACGAATACCAGCATGTGCAGAGATCTGCATTGTTTTCATGTGTATGGCCCTTCATGGGGCTCAAGGTCAGCTGGATAAATATCAGAGAATCATGTGGCGAGAAGAAAATGAAATACATAAGGAGGAAACTCACTCTAGCCATTATTAGTCTAAGCAAGTAGAAGGAAAACATGTAAGGAACCAATGCCATTGACCAGTTGGATCCGCCTGTTCTCATTCCATAGTTGTTTTGTCACGCCACTCGCCATGTAAGCTTGACACCAATGGCGCCCTTCATCATCTTTATGAGATGCACCAGGCTTGTAACTAATTCCAGTGTAAACCCATCCAAGGCAATACTTGATGCTAAGAACAATTGACGTAGTATAAAGTGCGAGAAAGTCTTCTACTTAGGAGCCCACATTTTGTTTTCTAAAGTGCCGTTTGCATCCATATCATTGAGGGGCAAGACTAAACCTCAGTATTCCTAACTAACATTTGTATGCGGGTTGGGGGTAGTGGGTAGTAAATGGGCCTAAAAATGGGCCCTAAATAGGATTGTCCATAGGTTCCATAACGGCCCCATACCAACTGCCCACATGGGTGGTTTTATCCAAGTGGGTCCCACATAGGTTATACCAGGGCTCCTTAAGTACCAAGTGGGTATGGGCCAAAAATGGCCATCTCATCTGGGGCCCACTTGGGTAAATACTGGGACAATCCCATATAGAGCACATTTTTCAGCCCATTTACTACCCACATTTGTCAAAAATGCTGACAAAAGTGCAAAACTTGCCTGCAGACACTGCAGTGATCAAAACCACAGCCTGTGATTTGTTTCCACCAGTTTGCCTATACAAGGAAATTTGATTTTGTAGGAGGATACTGTCAGGCTTACTGTCTCAGGGTTTTTTCTTGGTCTGTGCATGCCATAAGACAAGGCAGGGACCCCACTGTTCAGTTCCAATGACCTGGCAGCTTTACATTTTTGTCATATGAGTAGAGGTGAGCATTTGTCCTGTAAGAGTCCTAAAGTCACTTGATATCACCTCCCTGCACACATACAAACACCAAGAAGAACCATGTTTGAATTGTTTTCACATCTAAATGTAAACGTAAAACAAGTTTTTACATCTTTATGTTTTAACATGCAAACTGCTGTGCCATTTCCAGACTGCAGGGTCATCAGGGACTACCGAAGACAAAAAGCAACATGCCTTTAATGCAGCTGGAAACACACCAGTAAAAAGATAAAACCTGCTGCAAGAAACCGTAACACAGTCCCATTTGACATTCATGTGTCTGCAGTAAGCTGCCCCCTGCCTTCCCAGCAAGCATGCTGAGGACATAACCAGGCTGTAATGCAAATCCCCCCCACGGGTGTTCACAGAGTAAAGCCAGGGTAACAACACTACTGTGTTATTGGTGTCAGAGCCACTGGATAGACTATATCAGATAAAGACTTGGGGAGGTAGGGCCAAGGCTTCCCCCCCGCAGCAAAATGGAGTTACAGCAGTTTATAAAGCAACGATCGGTATACAGCAAGTAATCTAAATGGAGTGTTAGAGATTGGTGTGTGCAGCGATTAACTGATAGATTAGCAAAGCATGACATCTGTGCTCTGCCTGAACTAATACAATGCTCTCTTTCAGGCAAGTGTTCATGTGTTTAGTTGGTTTTCATGGCTCCACAGTAATCTGAATGTTTACCCTGCTGGCATGCTGAAAAGAGAAGCAGGGGAGGAATGATAATAACCCCAAACCTAGATCTTAGTGGCAAAGGTGGAGCACATGATTATTAGCAAGAAACTACCAAGTCTTTACACCTTAATGATCAAATAGACTATCTATGCAGGATGAGGCCTACATCTCTTTATATTCTCATGTAGTTTAGGTTGAGATGGGACATTTTTATTGAATTGGACATTTAATGTTAGATTTTACTCCCATGTATTTTTTGCTAATTGAATGCAAAATTAAAGCAAATAGTTTGACATTTTGGAAAAATACACTTAAACGCTGTCTTGCTCGCAGTTAGATGATATACTGATGTTCTCCTGCCTGTGCATTAAGCAAGAGCTGAGGGTTGATTAGCTTAGCATCTCTTGAGTTACCATAGATGAGATAAATTGTAGTGGATCCCAAATTCCTAGATAGTATGCTAGGCTTCTGCACTTTTGGACTCATGACTGACACGTTAGCTCCAGAACACATGGATGGCCAAAATGATACAGCTTCTCCAGACTCTCTAACTTTGAAAATATATATGAAAATTCCAAAACAGTCTCATTCCCAAACTTGTCAAATACCAAGCCTTGGTTGGAGGTAAAGTGGATTGATCAATCAAACTCCGGACTTTCATCCACTTGTTTGTAATTTGTGTTTTGCAATGCAGTGTGCAAGTATGTGTCTCCTACTATGCTAGTGACGTATGTCATGTGGCATATGTGACCTTAACAACAATTTTACCAGAATTAATGTCACATACATTACAGGTCAAGTAGTAACATTTCATCAGTAACACATTTACTTATTTTGAGCCAGACTTTGATGTCTTTCTCTAAACTTAACCGCATGCTTTTGTTGTATAATACTAAGACCATAAAACAAAAAAATAAAGTTTTTATCTACATTCTAAGTTTGTTTTTAAGAGACTGAATACATTTACCAAAATTACTGTGAAAACATAAGTCTATTTTTCAAAAATACAGTGCATGTAACAAGTTTAAATTGACATGCCATCCCTGAGCATCCAGAACTGACACCCAGAGTGTCATAGTTTGGGCTAGGGTCACTGACTAAGCATCTGTATTTGACGAGCTGGAAGTGGAGAGTTGAAAAGTCATCCCCCCGTACTGTTGTCATGAACACGGAAATTAGCTATGGAGACAAGATAGTTTTTTGTCCCAGGCTGTAAAAATTTATATTTTTATTGTAAAGTTGTGCATATTAATATAGTGAGCTATGAAAATTAACTCTCTTCTGGAGACAGCCTCAAGTGGCCATTCAAGGAAGTGCATTTCTTTTTCTTTTTTTTTTTATTAGCCCTGAAGTTGCCGTTTGCAGTACCCACACAGCCTAAAGCTGCTTCCAGAAGCTTGGGATTTATGTGCTGGATTTTTTTCTCTTGTTATGCAGTTAACCCTGTCAATAAAATGAATCACTCAGGAGGACTTGCTAATTTATATTGCACAACATAGTACACTGATGTCGTATCATCCTTCCTTGACGGATCTCTCTATGAGCAGTTGGAATGGGATTTAAAACAACTTGACACGATTCCACAAATAAGCAAACAACATGTTTGCTGCCAATTCTGCACTTTGAAGGGGCTGAGTGGATGGCACAGCCAGCACACACAGAGTGTCAGGACCAGACTTTAATGCCTCGTGCATCTAGTGGCTCCACAGAGATAGGAACTCAGTCACTGACATCATTTGCTGTCTTTTGAACTATGAATTGAGGAGCCAGATCACACGGCTGGCATCCCTCCTCGGTGTTACTCCTTCAACTTGCCCCCTCCCTATCATGACTCACGCTCCTTCAAGGCAATTAGTAGAAGCACCATATTGGCTTGGCTTTTGGCCACACACAGACACTTCATATTTGATCAGTGACAAGTTGCATTGTGTTGCAAAACACCAAGGAATGTTAGGGTTGATGTTCAGCATTAGGAATTATTTGAGTTATTCTGCTTTTAGTAGATCTAAGTCTGCTGATAGATAGTCACTCATAAAGATAATTATCAGCATGCTGTGCCTGAGAACTAAGCTCATAGTGTAGCAAGATTTTCCAAGAGACAGACATAAATACAAACAGACCTACAGAAGACTACTATTATGTGAAATTAGATGAAACTGCTGTAGGAGCTTTGGAGTAATTCACTTCCAAACTAACTAGAATCTAACTACACAACCAAATTATAAAAGCAATAGCAACCGTAAACAGAAAGCAATAAGGCAATAAAATCAGTCAAGCAAAACTAAATAGCTGTGGAATTATAGTATTTCATACATACCAGCACATAGCAACAGTCTAGACGTGGGTGTGGGCATTATGTGCAACACTAACATTTAACAGAACCAAACTAATGGATAAATATAAGCACTGTGCCTGTAATATAAAGAAATGCTTATGTTTAGAGTTATCACAAGAAAATGCTAATTTCATAGGAAAAAAGGGCTCAAGAAAAAGAAACCCACACAAAGGTCTCTGTGAGCTGCTGGGAAGAGTTTGCATTCTTGGTAATGTTTCAGGAGGAGATAATGGTTTGGAGTTAAAATGAAAAGATTTCTGCCAGAGACCTTTTCATTTTGAAGACAAACTTCTTCTGTGTACTCCCTGTGACAAACTATGTGAATAAGTTACTAGGGATCAAAGTGTGAATATTTGTCCCTATCTCTTCCAGTCTCAATCCTCAATCCTCCTTATTTGTTCAGAAATGTGCCACCTTATTAAGTGCATGCACGTCTACAGCAGGCTCCAGATAGCTGCAAGAATGTGGTATAACAGGCAGTTAGCTACATTGGACCAATCACTGCTGAGAGTACTGAAAGAATTTTAAAGAATAAAGTGAATTCCTGCACACACTTAACATTTCTGCATTGATTTATTAAAATGTGTTCTAACGTTTTGGTCACATTAACTTTTTTCAAGAAATAATCAAACAACATAAAGTGGCACAGTGCTTCAAGAGGCTCACAGGCTCAAAACATTCTTATCAGGATATAGGCCAACACTTTATAATCAATTATTAAGGCTTTGGGAGCCATTACATGAGAGCAGTGTGATATCAAGACTGAGTCAGCTGTTAATGCATTCAAACCAATTGTTTCATATCGGCACAATGTTGTCTCAGGGTTATGTTCAGACAAACTTATGACACGAATTCACTGTTTCATTTTCAAATGGGATGTATTTTAAGCTAAAGGCTTTTGAATATTTTCCATGAGTATATTTAATTGAATTGTATTGAAATATAAACAATAGCTGTACCATTATAGTACAGTGTTGCTTAATGTAATGTACCCAAAAGTGTAGCTCCTCATTTTATTGAAAATTACTTTAAATTATGTTTACTTTTCTGACAAAAATATTTTATTTTTACAGCCTGGCACCCAAAGTGGGTTAGGTCTACTGTTATTTTTACATGTTCTCTACATGAAATACCGCAAACAATGACAGCAAAAGTGTGTTTTAGTGTATATACTTCTGTATATTTATATTGATAAATCGAGGCTTATGGGACATACATTTGCATGTTGTATATTTGGGCTTTGTTTTAGGTATATTTGACATTTACTGGAGAAAAGGGGTTTTTAAATGGTGATAGAATACCTCTGAATGCGCATGAAGGTATTTTATATGCTTAAAACAGTACTGTAAATTTTGAGTGGTGGTGCCTGTGTGGTCATAGACACACCTTCAACACAGTTGTAGACTGTCAGTGCAGTAATGAAGTATTTAAGCACTATTGAATATGTCTTGAGAAAAGTCCATGTGACCACAACTTTGGCACTTTAACAGATCAATGCTGAGATGACGTATGTGACAAGTATGTGCAGGAGTTCACTTTGTTCCTTTGAAATTTGATGTTTTCGGGAGATAGATTTCCTGCTCCACAAAGGAGACAGAGCAAGTGTCGCCTTCTACTAATCTTGAAAGAATTGCAGATAAATTTACATCCAACAATTCATTGCATTCAATATTTTATCCACTATTATTTTTATAATTGACAGACTACCTGCTGTTTTTTTAGGAACCCTGTTTTCAGCCCGATCGAGTAAAGAAAGAGATTCAAACATTTTTAGATTTAAAATTAAGGAATAAAAAAAAAAACTTCTTTCACTCCTAAAAACATCACATTCCTAACAAGCCTTTGTGTTTGCTATTTCAGTTGAAGATCAATGTTCTGAAGTCAATTATATTAATATAAATTGCTTGGATCAATAATCAAATCAAGTATAAGCTCATTCAGTGCTATGATTTATAACTTCTACCAATTGCCTCAGTTTTTAATAAAAAACCCCATAAAAAACCTTAGATTTGCTGTTATGCAGACATTGAATATGCAAGGAGTGCTTTCACACAAATATAAATATCAATCAAAACTTACCCAGATCTGCATTTCAAAAAGCAGCAATAGAAGAAGCTGTATCCATGTCGCTACACATCAGCAGGGCCAAGGCACATTATCTGTGGAAATTAAGATAGAACATAATTTAAGAGAAAGCTAATTAAAAGTTAATTAATTTCCTCTGATATCTCTACCTTATTTTATTTTTATTCAAATAAACTGCCGATTTCTCAGTATACAGTAGTGCTGTGTAATCAAGCTCTTGCTGATAAAAGCTCCAAAGCAAAAGAAAATTCCAAATTATATATATATATATTTTTAGAGTAAATCAGAGAAAACTCAACAGTTCTGTGGGAGATCCAAAGTAACTGGGACATTGCTTGTGCAGGGACATGTTACTGCTGAGTTTATTTCTTTCAAATTGTAATTTGTTTCAATGAAATTCTTTGGCGCCATAAATAAAATTCAGTTGACCTCTACTGAGCTCTGTTGGCAGCAGAAACCATGTTTTGTACATTCTGAGTCTGTTTACCTTTTACTCTAAGCTGCATATTCTATTCATAGACTCTGTGAAAAGAGATGTCCTCCACCAAAACACAAAATTAACCACCCATATTCAATTTTTTCTGTTGTTGTTGCTGATAGGCAGCGAGCTCAAGTGGCCATGTATTTCAGAAATCAGGCGACGTAGTGTAACAAGTGAGACAGTCAGCTTAGGGTGAGAGGCAGGGGATGTATATGGGTCAAACAAACACAGGACTTCAATCTAGGAGATCAGTGGTTATGTCCTGTGTGCAACCAAAAGTCAATGTGGAATATTTTAACAACCGAATATAGAATGTTGATGTCACTTCTTGTCACATATGTCAAATAAAATATGCTAACAAACCTACTTATTTTTTGGCTAAACAAAAATTTCTAAACTTAACTTTCTAAATGTAGCCACGTAGTTTAGGTGCAGCTGCGTTTGTTTCACAACATCACAAGTGTTTAAAACTGTGACTGTTTATGGTCATACAAGGTATTCAATTCAGGACATACAACTTATGCATTTGTATGGGCTGAAGGACTTGTTGTATAAAAATAATGGTGGCAGCCAGTGTGACTTCTGTTTTGAAGCCTCAAGTTCAGCATTTTGGCCATTGCCATATTGCTTTTTTGTAGCCAGAAGTGACCATTTTTGGATGACAGGATGGAGCTATGGAGATGAGAGGGGTGACTTTGACTGACTGAGAGCCTGAGGACACTATCATCATAAATTATGTAGAACTTTAAGCGTTAATAAAATGTTAACTGGTGAGTTATATAAAAAAATTATCCCTCACACGGTTGTCATGCATGTTCAAATTAGCTATAGAGACTTAAACAGTTTTTGACTGAAAAATGTTTATTTCTGCTGTAAAGTTGGGTATTTTAACGTGTGGGTCTATGAGGATGTACTCACTCTTGGAGCCAGCCTCAAGTGGCCATTAGAGGAACTGCAATTGGTCATAATTCAGTGTTGGCTCCATTTTTTCAGCATTGGTGGCTTCAGCTATTGAATCATTACTTATTTTAATTCTGTCTGATCAAATCCGATTAAAACATAAAATCACAATTACCACCCACACTGCTACAAGCATGCACAGATGCACCGAGAAAACCCCGACACACTTCCGGGTGTTCCCCATTTATAAAATGTGAATGTTTATTAAATGTTGACAAGAACATTAAAACACAGTATCAAGATTCAGCAAAACAATCTATAGTACTTCACCAAAAAGAAAAGAAAAAAGAAAACAGAGTTAGTTCTGCGCTGGGACTGAAGGAACGGGAGAACTGAGGGCCGGGGCAGAGCAGAGTGGGGCAAAAAGCAGAGCAATAAAGGGGCAGGGAGTCGGTGGCCGGGGAAGAGAAGAGAGGAGAATTTAGGAGCTATGGAGTGAGAGGGAATTGGCAGCAGAGGCTAAGGCAATTAAGGAGGTACACAGTAAGAAAGATAGAAGGTTTGGGGACCTGGGGGATCGATCAGGGGGTTGCTGATGCACTGTAATGAGCGGGATAACTGGGAATGATTAGAACCTCTGATTTCACTCTTTTATCATCTCTTCCATTGGAGACTTAGCAAGCTGCAGCAGAGAGAGTGACTATAAAGGCATTCACTCAACAAAAACACAGAAAGGGGGGCATGGCAAATAATACTTTACATTTTAATAACAAGGGGCGACATAGCATTAACATATACAGTGAGCACAACGTCGTGTCGAGGCGAAGGTAGAAGATTTTGGGGTTCTCGGGGGGGTGGGGGGGGGGTGGGGGTACGAGCGCAGTTTCAACACAGTACCAGAAGGTGGTGTCCACTCTCATGGGTTCACAATCACAATAAGTAATAGTTCGTTATAATTATGTAAATCTCTCTGTTATCGACACAAATAGCAGGGGGAGGCGAGTTGTACATAAGCATCACATTACTTCAAAATTCCACAGAGACGCACTCCCGCTCTGTCGTCTGGCTCATGCACATGGGCATGTACAAACCGAAGCATGTGCATATACACACAGAGACACCGTAGACGCGCACACACACACACACACGCACACACACACCCTCTGTCTAGCACAGAGACACACATTTGCATACGTTCTCGCACGCCAGTCCCTTCTCCTTGAGTCACCTCTTTCCAACTTATTTTATCCTCTGACATTATCAAACCTCAAACTCTGTGCCATTGTAACATCACTTGTAACACGTGTCTGTGCTTTGATGCTGAAGAGAGGTGGCAGCAGTCCGCCGAGACATGACGTATAGCTGCAGAGATAGCAAAGGGAGATCCTTCCCTTTGACAGAAAAACTCACAGCTGTTCCAGTGTCAGAGGTATCCGGTGCAACGTTTGCTGAGTGCTGCACGTTAACCCTCTGTAAGCTGGGGCAACACCCTCCAGCACACTTTCCATACTGTCTCCCAGTGCCACGGGGCTTTCCAAAGCCGAGAAAGATCACATATGTCCAGCGAAGGCAGCTAAAGAGGTTTCAAATCTTTCTCATATTTTTGTGCCTTCATAAAAAGATTTATATTTGTGCTGCAGATTTGAACGGGCATGTGCTTTTAGGGGTAATCACATTCTTCCCCTCGTAGCCGACTTCCGGAGCAGCACTCCGGCTTTTTGTTCAAGCAGAGGAGGGGAAAAAGTTCTGTAAATACTTTTTTTTTCTTGTCATTTTAAATCGGTGGATTTTGTGAAGTCCATGTGCTTGAGTACTCTTTGTGTTTTAGCATAGTAAGAAAACAGCTTCACATGCTCTAAAAGTCATACACACTGTACAATAAAATCTACAGATCATTTTTTAAAGCTTTTAGTACATCCAAACAAACTCGGTGAAAAGGGAGAAAAGTTCACCGATAAATAAAATAAAATAAAATAAAAAAGAAAAAATTAGGATTGCACTATAATCTGCCCACAGTTTGCCTTTGTGTTTTTTCTTCATCACATTTTTTTTCTTTTTTTGTTATTCTTTTTTTTTGTTTTGCTTTAGGCAATTTAGTTTTTGCCATAACATGTTGCAGAATTCCTACTCAGGAGAAAAAAAGACAGTGGTTGAGAGTGTCAGATCTTACTTCACAGCTCCCTTTGCATGACGAGGAACCGTGTCACACGAACAAATCCACCTAGGAGAAAAAAAAAACAAAACAAGAGACAAACCAAAGAGGTGGGAATGTTGGGGGGCAAAAATGTAGCATTTCCTCAACAGGTCTGAGAACACAAGATCAACAAGGAAAGGCATGACAGTCTGATTCCTCTTTAATCCTGTGATCCTGTCGGTCTCCTTAATTTCCTTTAACGTCTTTTTCTTCCTGTCACATGTACATACATTACAGGCTTTGTTATTGATGTTAACTTCCTAAATGGAGAGTGAAAGGTACGCCAGCCATGCATCACGTCTGCGCTAAACATTGTAGTAGGTCGAGACGCTTTACTGAACTCATGACAGGAAATTGATAATGTTAGAGAACTCTGACTGTCTCTCTCTGCCTTCAACACACACACATACACACACACGCACATACACACAAAGTGCTGGGTTACCATCTGTGAGTGCTGCATCAGTTGGCCAGTACTCAGCTGGCAGGCAGATCAGACAAAGTGCCCAATATGCTCCCTAATGGCCCAAGTCAGATGAATGAGATCCTCCGTTGTCTCTTTCTTTTTCCCATTTCTCTTTCTCATCCTTTTTGCACCTCCTCTCCTTGCACTTCCTCTCTCACCTTTGATCCACCCCGCCCCTCCTTTTTTCCTTTCGACTAATTTAACTCTTGTCAAATTGTTTCCCTGTTCTCTCCGTCTCTGTTTCCGTCCAATTATCTGAGGCCCGACACTTCTCGCCACTACCCTGCTGGGTCTCATTCACACAGATCAAGGATGTAAATGTGACATAGTGTACCACTGCGCTCTCCCTTCTCACTGCTGGACTTCCTTTGCAGATGGGGAAAAAGAAGGATTTCTAGCTCCTTTTCATATTTTTTGCAAAGAGTTTGTCTGTTTCTATTATATTTAACTTCTTCACTCACAGATTTTACAGCAATGGGCAGTGAGACTGAACCACAATCAAAGTGCCATGTCAGCACAGATGGGAGGTCAGAGTTACATGTCAGGGACGAATTACTGGTGTGTGATCCTGCAGGCGATGCTTGGCCCACCATGTCAGATTGAGTAAAGCTAGCGCAGTGGGCTGTGAGCTCTGGTATGTGTGATCTGAATGATCAAAAATATGCATGATGATGGTTACTTTTTGTTTTCAAGAAAGGGACCGAGGGGAATGGTAGCTGGCATGGCACGAGCAGCTGAGTGATGGAGAAGGGGAGCAAAAAGGGAGTGAGACATCGGGAGGCAAACAGCAGAGTCAACTAAACTCAAAGAGGTATGTTTTTTTTTTTTTTAGTGAATAAACAATATCAAGACAAGTAACTCCGCCTAACTGTCAGAAACAGTGGTTTGTAATGTTTCAAAAAACTTTTTTCGCCTTTTTTTCTTTTGTCTTTCTCATTTATTCTCGGGGTCGCGGGTAGGTCGGATCTTCATCTCGGAGAACTTGAGGGAGTACTGCCAGCCAGTCCACGAGGACCACTCGATGCCATCGGCGTAGGAGGTGTGCTGGCCGCGCAGGTACTGGCCGTTAAGGTTGGAGGTGTGGCAGTTGCGGTACCACCAGGCACCGTGGTAGAAGGAGGCGCAGTTGTTCTCTGAGTGGTCGTTGTCCCGGTCTTTGGTGGTGAACTTCATCCCGTTGTGCTTCAGCAGAGAGTCACCTAGGGCATGAAAGATGTCAAAATTTGAATGTGTTAGTACATACAGTAGATAAAAATGCAACATGCTCCATCCCAAGTTGTCACATATTACCGCTTTGCAGTGGAGTTCTGCACCTACATACTAAGCCCTAGGTGTCCGTCTATGCCTGCTGTTCAAGTTCTGGGTTGCTGCTACCGTGATTTCAAAACAAGCACATGGTGGGATGACGCGGCATGTGGTTATGTTTAGGCAATAACAACAGCACATGGCCAGGGACATCAGCAAATGCACATGCTGGCACAGATGGTCAGGATTAGGGGAAGAAGGCAAATGGTAAGGTGTAGAAAAAAAACATCCCATTTAGTCAGGAAGCGAACACTGGACTTCCGCATAAATGTCAAGGGTTTGTTGGACCCATCCACTGCCCCTCGCATTCCTTATATTACATTGTTGGCACAGTGTTTTAACCTGAGGGCGTCCTGCTGTGTTAGGATAAAGAAGCACATTTTTGCTACCAACTTGTCAAATGCCGATGTTTGGTCTGCAGCTGTACACATCAAACTACGATGCTCTGTAGCCCTCTAGCATCAATTTTGGACACTCGGGGACAGCATATCAATTTACGCTTGTTACATGTAATTGGTCTTTTTTAAAATAAACTTTGATTTTCACAGGTAATGTCCAGTTTCCACAAATGCATAGTCTTCTTTAAAAAAACATCTTAGAACCTGGTGAAAACTTTTGCTTTTGGGTTTACTTCCTCTGCCTGTCGCAACACTGCATCCCCATATGAAGCCATCTAGTGACAGCAAAAGCACATTACACCAATGCATGTAAAAACAAAAGAGTGTCCATCACTGCAAGGTCAGCCTACAGCTGATCCTGACACAAAAGGTACAAAAAGAGTTTCTTTATGATTAATAACATCTGCAGTTTAGTATTAAATATGCATTTGACCAATTTTAGCAATAGTAATGATATAAAATGCTGTAAATGAAGAAGTACTTATTTAAAGACTTTAAAGACTTAGGATTTTATTCACAAATTATCACAGAATTTCACACAGCACACTGCATTATTGTTAAAATCACTAAAATCACTTTTAAGTTCAACTGTTAAGTTTTGTTTTTACATGGAGCATGAATAGTGGTCTCCAGAGTGAAAGTCCAGGGTTTGTTTAACCCACCCACCTTCCCTCCCACTTGCACTCTGCTGACTTTCTTGCTCTTTACACTACAGCAGTGGCTGCTAGCATCAAAATGCTGCCACTTGGTGCGTCTCACACTGCAGCTAAAGGGTGCCTCCCTGCGTTGGTATCTCACACCGACTGACCCCTGACCAAACATCAGTATTTGACGAGTTGGACTGGATAAAGATATAGATTTATTCAAAAAAATAATGAAACAAGTTCTCATAAACAAGAGGAGCCTGGAGATAAAAAAAAAACACATCTTTTTTCTTTCTTTCTTTTTACAGCAACAGCTATTGCATCTCCTTTGTAGCTTACCCCAAAATATTCTTGGATCTGAAACCAATAATTAGACACATCCACATGAGATTAACTTCAAAATAGTAGAGGACCTTTCAATTAATCATTTCTATGAACAGCGGTGGATGATAGAATCAAAAATAAAGCTCCACAGCTCTCCAGAGTATTGCTTCTCATTATCTGAAGCAGGAGGTCAGACAGCTTCGTAGCCAATTTATCAAAGGCACCGTGGTGACCTTTTTATCTTCCTCTTTTTAATAACACACCCCCAAAGGTTTGTCAATCAGTGGGCAGAAGACAGAGTTGACGGACTTCACCACACACATACATATGTCAGTCTTCACTCTTTCTTGTTACATCAGTGTTAATCCTGTGGGTATTTTTATCACTGCAACTTATTTCTTGAAACGCATACATCGCCAACGAGGGGGCAATATTTCCTGCAACCTGTGATCGTGAGTATGATAATGATGCACTATGTGGCACAGGCAAGTTAAATCACCAAAGTGCCCTTAATCATGCTCTCCATTTTAAGTTTGATCTGCACGATTAAATTACTGAGCTAAAAACACCTACTCACAATATAAATATGTCGATAATTGCTTTTCAAGCCATTGCTCGAAGAGGCTTACAAGTAAAATGAAAGCAATGTTCTGGCAGAAACCGCGCCAGACAAAAAGTTTTCAGCAAATGGATGTTCAAACAGATCGTAATGTTCAATAAACTCCCCCCCAGCTCCCCTGCGCTCCCTGTCCTCTTCCTTTCTCTCCAAAGCAAGCTTCACACTGTGACCAGAAGTGGATAGAAGGATAAAGCCGAGAGCGGAATGAAAGACCGCTCACCAGTCATCAGGTGATGGCTAACAGCTCGTCAGGGCATCAAACAACCCTTAATTGCTCAGAATGTGGCCGCCTGGCTCCTTACCCTCACACTGTGTCCCACTCTCTCCATTTTGATATTACCATGGTAACCAGTCAGCTGGAAAAATAATCTGACAGGCATGTCTGGTATTCATGTTGTGTGCTGCTCGACATTAGCAGGAAAAAGACAGTGGGGAAGAAAAAGAAGCAGCTCGATGGCGTCGACGATGGGATGATGTCCAGGGGATGTAGTAAAGAGGAGAGAGGGGGAGAAAAAATAAAACAAAACAGAAGCACTTAAAGGCTCATTTGCAAGGCACTTGATGTCACCTTGGTGGCTGGGGGCCAGCAGCCTCCTTTGATGCCCATTAAGATCCAGCTGCTCACAGCCCAAATGAGCACCTGTCAGCTGATCGGAGAGCAGCCACAGCAGAGCAAAATACTCCTAATAATAATAACAGTGGCAGCCTAGAGGGAGGTGAGTGTCCTGGGAGAGTTTGAGTACGCTTAATTTGACCGGATTCAAATGACCAACAGGCGGATGAGTTCAAGGTCAGGCCGTGCTGAGGAAAAGTCAGGTGCATTACAAATCTGGGGAAAAAGCTGTTTCATAAACAAGACTTTTTTGGGCTGCTCCTTGAAAGTAAAAGATTTGAGTGATCAGTTGGAGACCCCTCAGCCGACTGAGATTTCATCAATTAGAGCATTTGTTGGGTTATTTTTGCTTGTAAGTGTGCTGTGCAATGTACCTTTGGGGACGTTTTGGTCCCCAAAATTTTGCTGCACAGTGAGTGCTCTTGACTTTCATACTACTCGTTGATACAAGCAGTTGCGGACATGCAGGCAACACCACGGAGGGAGAGAGCATAGATGTATTAAGAAAACCTGGATACAGTGGCGGTGGGGCCCTATTTATTCCTATGAGAGCTGTTCAATAGTGCATGAAGCAAAAAACCTGCTATTTCCGGGGTATGAAAGTACCTGCAATTTCTGTATTTTGGGGCCCATAGTACATGAGCATAGAAACTTGGCAGCTAAGTGTGCCCAAGCGGATAACTTCCGCTGGCAGAGTGACTGACTTCCAGCGCAACGCTTCGCTAGCTCGAATAGCGATCAAATAATTTAAGCTTGCCGCTCTCTTTTTGGCATTCCAAATGAACTGAATGGATTAAATCTAGATATTAATACAAGTCATTTTGTAGGGGTTTTGACGCTCACCAAAATATATTGACTGATTGATGGAAGTCTCTTTCCCAATGTAAGTCAAAAGTCTTTCTGGGCCCTATGGCATCACGTGATGGACTCAGATGGTGTAATTGTACTTCTGGCCACTATGTAAAATTTGCTTCAAAGCCTGAAGGCGTGGTGCTGTTTCTGAGGGCGAAGGAAAGAGGGAAAGCAACATGGGGGGGGGGGGGGGGGGTGAATTTACAGCTAACAGCAACTTAATATGATACAGTCTCAGGCTTTTGTTTAATATCTGGTGCAAAAATATTGTCGTACATTTGCAAATAGGTGCTGAGCCCGTTTATATTTTAAAACTTTATATGTATATAAAACAAACTGTTGAATATTTGTATTTAACTGCTGAATTTGATTTGGCTCACATAATTCTGAATTGGCTACAGCCCTATTTTTTTTTACTCCTCTGTCCCTTAGATACCTCTATCCTCATTTTTATTTACCTTTCTTCCTTTTCTTCTTTTGCACCTGTCTCCTTCGTTCCTCCATCCCAGTTTCTTCCAGCCCTCCTTCCTTTCTTGCCCCTTCTTTTTCCTTGCTCCATCTCTCATATCTGTCCTCATTCTCTCCTGTGTTCTTGGAGCAGCGCTCCCCAAAGGTTCTTTAAATTGCTTCTTCATTTCAACGGCGGGGTTTTTGTTTACGCTGCAGGTCAAGCAGTGCAATTAATTGGCAGTAATTTAATCAAGGTGACAGGTAGCTGGCTTGGATCTGATGGTTGGGGAGCAGAGGCGCAGACACTAGCTGTCCCTCTCCATGTGCAACTGCCTTAACAAGTGGACACACCTACTGCACTGTAAAAAAATAATATTATTTCAAGGCAGCGTGCACTTGAAAATAAAAAATAGTGTGTACCAATCAGAATACAAGCACAGCAAATAGTGCAGCCAAAGTCTAAGTA
Source organism: Plectropomus leopardus (assembly GCF_008729295.1). Classification (NCBI taxonomy): domain Eukaryota; kingdom Metazoa; phylum Chordata; class Actinopteri; order Perciformes; family Serranidae; genus Plectropomus; species Plectropomus leopardus. The sequence goes on from NC_056482.1 coordinate 6,964,990, forward strand.
GTTCACTGAGCATACGCACCTGCATTGCCAGAATAGTCTCCCACAGTCAAAGGATATCCATCATCATCAGGGTCGACTGAGAAGAGGCCTACTCCAAAGGTTCCATACTGGGCATAAGCGGTGCTATTTTCAAAGTCCTCCAAGTCAATACGTAGCTCATAGTTCCCCTGGATGGACAGGGCATGGATCTGCTTCAGCCCTGCAGGGAAAAAGAGCGAGACACAGACCAAAACAATCCATTACAAAGTACTATCGTTGTTCTCAGCAAACAGTTTAAAGCTATTTCAGAAGCCTCTCAAGGCCGAACATTTTCTGGAAATAAGATGTAACATGGTTTTTGTGCCATTTAGTCTCCTTGTGCATGTGTAGGATTTCTTTCCAAAATCAGATTAAGAGTTTCTTTTCAAAAGTGCCAAAAGTGTCTGCTTCTCACAGAACTGTTTGCAGTGAAGACGGTGAGACCAGCTAAAAAACAATATATGTGATATTAAATGAAGTAATGACTATGAGCGAAGCATCACACAATGGGTTTCTGGGCACAGATACACATCACGATCAACAGGTTAACGCTGACAGCCCTAATTTAAAGATATTGAACATTTTATAAAATATGGTTCAGGAGTGGAAATGTAAGTAAAATGCACATGTAACAACAGTGATTAGTAGACTGACTGAGTTTAAGGCATGTTGTTGAAATGATTTTTTTTTTTAAAGCAATCTCATCATCTATTTTGTAGACTGGTGAATGATTTAAAAAATACATTTGACAAATACATTTTGGAGGTGCTGTTATCTATAGGTTATTATGCAGTGGTTTTATTGGCCTCGGCCCACTTGGGATCAAATTGTATGTAGCCTCATGAACTGAAACGACAACGCCTGCATTAGAGCATCAACACTGTAACACAACTGTTGGATATCAACTATGTTTGGCATGTTTTAAAGATATTATTTTATTTAAATCTGGCAGAAATAACCTCTCCTCTCTCGCCCGTCTTGGCCTCAGTACTACTGGGTTACAGCTCATGCATAACCAACCCTGACTGTAAAAGATTGTAAATTTGACTGTAATTGCTTTGGACTCTTCATGACAAGGTGGAGTGTCCTGAATAAAGGAGATGGTGTAAAATTATTGAATCTGTCCATGCACTACATGAGAGGTGGACAAAAAACAAAACATGTTTGTTTTATATATACATATATATATACAGAAGTTAGAAAAAAAATATGAAAAGAACAAGTTCAAAAGGAATTTCTGGACTATTCCTTCAGAGACTTAAGTATTTCTTTAACTAGAAAAGCTGAATTTTCTATTGTGACATACAATATAAAGCCTCACAGACCTATCCATGAAGGTGAATTGCTTTTTTGAATCAACTCATTCTCATTCATTCAAATGAAAAGGCATCTATTACTATAATGCAAAATCAACATCAATTCCCCACTCTGTCTCAAATCATGAAAGACAGTCCTCCAACACCTCGAGGATATTGGTCTCAATACAAAAGTTAGTTTTAATATCAAAAACTGAGCAAGGTCAACAGCATCACGCTGCCTCGTGGTAATGGAAAAATGCACAGTATTTTGAAGTCAAGTGTAGTCTGAACTCTGTAAATTGTGTGTTTTAAATGGACTTGAGCTGCATTCAAAAACACACTGATAAAAGTGTTTCAGCTCTCACTACAGTATTAATGCGATCTTTTAATTTGCCTTCAAGCTGCTGTGCTCTCATGCTGTATATTTTATGCTGTTCATGCTGTATTGTATATTATAACAGCCAGATAAAGGCTAAATAGGCTAATTTGATATACTGCCAGAGCAGGCGTTACCAAAAAAACAGGTGTAACATGTCATTGGTACAATTGTGCAGGAAAAGGTGTGTGACCTTGTTCAAGAGTGTTCTAGTTTTTAAGGTAAAAATAATACATTTCCCATCTCTAAGTCTTCATTAACTTTGGATTTTGCACATGTGATTAAGCATTCCAGCTAATTAATGTGTTTTATTTGCCACAAATAAAAATGTAAATTTATTATATTAGCATCACTACTTTTACCATAAAAGGCCAACTCATACAGGTGCTTGAGACAGTGAAAGAATCAAACTTGCAATTTTTTTTTGATTAAATCTACTACTAATACTTTTAACATCACAATTTATAACAAAAGTTAAATACGTTTTCAGGCTAAATATTGTGCCAGAGTGCATAAAGAAGAAAGAGCTTTGTCCATTGAAATGGAGAACTACACCAGCCTACTGAGGCCGAGGCTAAACCCCCAAAATCCTCATATCCTAGAAATGCTCCTGATTACTTGTGACAAAGTCCCTTCTGAAGACCATTTTATAAATGAAGACACATCACATCCACCTGTCTCAGCTATTTCAGATTCAAACCTGCCATCACTTCATCAGATGCCCCCAAACTGATCTTTTTAATTGTTGCTCAATCCTTTGGAGAGAGTGTGCAAGACAGAAAGTGCCAGGAGGAAAAAAGGGTTTCCATCCCTTCTTCCTTGCCCCCTCCTGCCCTATATTTCCCCCTGCTGTGCCGGAGTGATGGCGCATCCCAGGGCAAGTTTTCCTCTGAGTTGATCAAAGGTACGAGAGGAACAGCGTGTCAGGCGGAGAGAGGCAGGAGGAACGCAACTTGGGTCCCTTGAACGCAAAATTCAAGGTAGGAAGACAAACAAAAGTGAACTCAAGAACTCCGTTAAACAGCCTTCCTCCTTGCATATAAATGCAGTCTATGCACTGTTTATTCAGGAGGCAAATAAGAAAATGAAATAACATTGGAAAGATGATGGAGAAGCTTCAAAGGTTCCGTGGTTAAGACTGAGGGTCGGATTTCAAGCATGTAGAGGAAGCTGCAGGCTGCAATTGCCGGTTGAAGGTTTGTGTCTTCCATAATGTGACTCACCATTAAAAGCAGCGGCGCCACAGGAAGGAAGATGTTTTCATGAACTCGGAAAGCCGTCATTTTACCTCCTACTGCAATCATCGCCCTTGCAAATGAAGCTCATTCTCCCCTTTTTAAAGCTTACAAACCTCAAACTGACTTTGCCTAATTTGAATTCCGTCGTTGTCAAGAATTGCACTCTGAGAGCGCCTCGTCTGAAGTAGAGGGCTAATTTGATGACAAACACAGCTGAAAGAACCCATTATTATTCAGAGACAGAAGCTTGCAGTCTGGGCCCAGGCACTTAGTTTGGATTTAATCTTGCCCAATGGGAGGTTGATCCCGCTCTTTTCGTTTTCACAGTGGATCAGAAATTTGGAGGTGGAGAATCAGTCATTAATATGTCCATGGGCAGGTAACTCCGAGCATATCAGTTTCCTGTTAATTCTCACACAAGTACGCATGGTGGAAACACACACAAAATGCAACACATTTTCCCTTTCAGAGAAACAAAAAAAAAAAAAATCTCATTTGCAGAAATAAGTTTTCATGTCGTAGCCCCTTTGAGAAAAAGTATCAATCCACACAAACACCTAAGGGAATAGCACCCTGAGGCGATTTGACAAACTTCAAAAGAAAGACTTAGGATGTTTTCTCTTTCAGAAAAAAAGAAAATAAAATACCAGATGCAACACAACTCTATTTAAAGACTCTGCGGCTTCCAACTGTATTTACATAACTTTAATTCAGTCCCTAATTAAAGCCCCAGAGAATCTCAGCGAGACTCTAATTCAGAATAATTAAAGAGGAAGACAAGTGAAATAACAACAGAGACTCCTTTGGTTCAAATCTAAATGCTCAGGTGTAACTCTCTGTTAATTAAATGCTATTGTTAGGTTATTCAAAATGGGCTCTAAAATACAAGGGAGAACTTTGAGGTGTTTTGCTTCAGTATTAACATGCTGATTGCTCCACTGAGGAGAGACTCTTCTCTCTTCTCACTGATTTGCCATTTAAGGGGAGTTTAGCAGAGAGTTAAAAAAAAAAAAAAAAAAAAAAGAAAAAAAAAAAACTTCTGTCCCCCCGTTGGCTTTAGATGGGCAATTAGGTTATGCTTTCTTTATTCTCTGTGTTCTGACTGGTTTAAATTTGGGCCATATTTAGGTACATTATTCTTTAATTGTGTTTGTTTGTATTGTCTACTTTGTTTTTTACTCTGAAGGACAAAATAATAATAATCATTACTAGTATTATTACTGTTTCATTTTTTCTGAAAGTGAAAATAATAAAGTCTTTTTTTTGAAGTTTGTCACAACCCTCCAGGGGACTATTCCCTCAGGCATTCATGTGGATCGGTACGTTTTCTCAAAGGACTACAACACGAAAGTTATTTCTGCAAATGAGTCATTTTTGTTTCTCTGTATGCATGTGAAAGGTAGTTGCACTTGTGCTTATCTCAGTGTGTGTCTGTTTCCTGCATATGTAACAAGACCAATAGTCTGCAGCGTTGCAAGTGGCTCTGGGTGTCTGTAGGCTGCTTGGGCACAGTGTCTCTTTGAGCTAAATGCTAAATATAGCATGCCAGTGTACTGACAGTAACAGTGTCAACACGCTGATGCTCAGCAAGTTCAACATTTACATTTGTCACCATCTTAGTCCAGCATGTTAGTATGCCAACACCGGCATTAAACACAAAATACAGCTAGGGTTGTTGTCATTAACTTAATGCTTATTTAGTAGGGGTTTATTCCTTTGAAACTTGAGGAAATTGGCTTGATTTCACTCAAAAACATGAAAAGACGGCAACAGAAGAAGAAATTACCCAAAAATGAGTAAGAATTAGTGAAAACGTCCAAGAAAATTACCTCAAAATTAGGAAATGACCTGGGGAAAGTGCTTAAAAATACAATTTAATTTCTAACCTAGTTTCATTAGTAACTATTATTATTATTATTATTAAGAATACAGTTTTTCCCTAGCTTTTTTCTTTTTACCCTAGACATTTTTTTCCTTTAAAAAATGATTTTCGAAATCTACTAGTTTCTTGTAATTTGCGGAACTTTGACCCACCAGTTTGTTCAGAGGTTAAAGGTTTAAATACGTGTGATAGGGAACTGAAACCAGCACTGGAAAAGTTATGTCGCTCCAGGTTTTAAAGGCTTGAATCACAAGTTTCATCACAATATGATGGCATACTGAATTGTTGGGCAACGATACAGTACTTGCGGATATGACAAAATCTGCCATAATACGACTGGATTCAATTCAGGTGCCAGAGACTGATATGAGAAAATATCAGTAAATATTAAGGCAGCCTCTGAAAGCTGAAGAAGTCGGAAACTCAGCAGCAGAGATTCCTTAAGTCAAAGTAAAAAACGTTGTTGCATACGTTCAATTGTTAGCAAAGTCAGCATGCATAAGCTCAGAGAGCTAACTTTGTTACATTAACACAAACGTCCTAAAAATGTCAATAAAGGAACAAACAGCCAAGTCTGAGTCAAATACAGCACTTAATATCCTCATTTTACTTTTTCATTCTTGCTGCCTAGCAGTGGCTGGCTAGCACTATTTAAATGTTTAGGGAACGATGTTTGCTTAATTGTTAATGGTGCCACAGACCTGCCGTGGGAATTTCAAAATAAAGGCATATCTTAAAAATAATGTCATAGATCAATGTTTTCTCTTTGCATGAAAATATTGGATTTTTGATGATTGAATCAATATCAAAGACTGCATAAATAATGGATGTAGTGTAACAGCTGTGACGTCACCCACTGGTTAGTGGACTGGCATTTTGAAGCCTCGAGTCTTACCAAAGATCCTCATTTGGCCATTGCCGTCTTGTATTTCTCAATGTCACTCAGTTGGCTCCAACTTTAAAGTTGCCTAATTTTGGGCCCTAATAACATGTAAACAAATGAGTTCCTCACAGTTGGAAGTAATGTTGAAATTAACTATAAAAAAAACCCAACATGTTTCTGCTGTAACGGGCAACTTTTGGCACTTGGCTTCTGCATTGGCTTAATTTCTCAGCCTTTGAGGTTGCAACTCAATATATTGATCCAATTTTGTTCATTTCAGCCCTAGTATTAAGTCATAAACCAATATTGGACAAGTTACAAATTTGACCATATAACAACACTAGATTAAAAGTCAGGGAATCACCAAAAAAGATCCACAGCTTATTGCGCCCCCCCCATACTATCCAACACGTTAAATACATTATGAATGGATAGCAATCTTCTTTAAACTTCTTTTGACGGATAAATCTCCATATTACACAAGCAGCACTATACAGGAATAATTACTCAATGTCATCTACAAAGAAGATAAATAATGCTGGCAAAATCAGCATCTCATTTTCAACAATCAATGTGTTTACTGATAAGGAATCTCATTTGGAGTGTGCCTGATTAACAAAAACGTCGATGGGACAAAAATCTTTAAGCGTTCTTTGGCATTAAATCATCCATGTCATTAGTCTCCTTTACAACGTCTGCTACAGTAACACCAGAGCACAGAGCTGAGAGGCAATAAAGTGCAGGACCTTCCATGGTGTCCACTGAGGGCTAAATATTATCTCCGTTATGTCCATTGTTATGAATATTGGTGGCAAAAATACATAAAAATCCCTCTTCTCCATATGGAAAACAGGCCAATTTTAAATTTAGAACTCACTAATACATGTGGGAGCCAACTATTGGTCATTTTCTATAACAAATCTATGAAAAATGACAATAAAAATGATATATATCTGCAATTACCTCATTAAACTGGGTCATGGTAATCCATAACTCATTTTCCCATCTCTGAGGTTTATGGGAAAGAGGATAAATTTAGCTTGTTTAGAACATGAAGACAGTAATTTGTCATTTTTATCTTTTATTCATTCTGAGAGGGCATGCTGTGCTCTCCAAAAACTAGAGAAGAAACAAAGTTTAAGCTCCTCCTGACATTGATTAAACCGTTACCACCAGAGATTCCAGCTCCTTAAACGTGATTTTACAGTTAATGAGACTGACATCAATGACTTGATTAAAAATGTAGCAGACCTCCGTGAGATGTCTCCGTGATTCTGCTAAAAGGCCCAAATATTAATGATTTATTTGCTTTTATTTGAAAAGTATGTAGGGGGGGATGTATTGGATGCTTTTAGGGGACGGGGTTACAGTCTCAGCGTAGTGCAGCACTATAGGGCATGAAGGAAAAAGAATAAAAAACAGATCTCTAAACCCAACAGAGAAATGATTACACTTCTCTGTGCCGCTTGTGACATTTCTCAAAGTTAATTATTCATCATGCTTTTCTCCCTCTGTTGCTGGGGGGCAGCTCCTGAGACTGTTTCGGCTGAAAAGGAGAAAAGGAGCAGCACTCTTCCGTCTCCTCCTCCCCCGCTTCCTCCCATCATAACTCAACCCCTCCTTCGTTTTGTCTCTCTTTTTCTGTTTTTTTCTCCATCCCTCCCTCTTGCTTAATATCCCTGTCAAGCTGTTTTACTCTGCACAGATTGTGGATGGGGAGGAGTTAGAAGCGGACGGGCTATTTCCATCGCTGCGAGGACACACGCCGTGCCCTTTAGCCTCGGGGGCTCGGCTAGTTGAAGGGGGCCTGTGAACATGCGTCTGCTGAAAAGCTTGCTGTCGCCCGCTCTTAGGGAATAGAGAAAGGTCCGCCATCGTCGGCTTTCCCCTTGTCATCAAAAGAAAGGAGCGCCGGGAGAAAAACAGGGACAGGTGTGCGCTGAACTCTTGCCGCTCCCCCTGGAGCCCACGGTGACATTTGGTGGGACAGAAAGCAAAAAATAATTTAAAGATTAACTGTCACACCTCTGACACATCTATGGCTGTTTGCACGTTTCCTCTTCCTAAGAACTGTATGTTATGTATCATATACTCTTAGACAGAAAGGGTTCCAAAAATATTCTACCAAAAGGACTGAGGTTCTACCCAGAACCCTTTGCTTCTGGAGAATGACTACGGATTCCATTGAGAACCAATTTTCATTCAAAAACCTCTTTTTGGAAGAAAGAGTTTTTCAAGGAGCGCTGAAAGTATGGGTGTTAAAAAATCCCCACTCTCAAATATTCCAATGTATCCTATGAATTAGCAGCCCACTATCGATGTCCGTCCTTCATGTAAAGTTACATAATTAACATAAAGTTATGGAAGTTAGGTTTAGGAATTAGAATTAAAGTTTCTGTGACTGGGTTTAGGAAGAGCAATATGGTGAGGACGAACCTTAAAATCCCTCAAAGTTCACACAGTGCCCAACACGTGTCTTCATGGGAAAGTTGTAAGGCAGAAACAGTGCAAAAAAAACCAGAACCCAAAAAAGTTGGTTCTCAGCTGTAAACAAAAGATAACAGGTTTTCCTTGACCTGACAGCGTGAACTGTGACAACATCAGTGGGCGTATCAGCCCATTCTACACGGTGGAAAGAGGGTTGAGATGCCGACAGTGGAGAAATCAACAGAAAATTTGTCAGACAAAAAAGAGCATGCAAACGTCTAATTAATAGTTGGCTCAAGATTGTCTTTTGGGTAAAAACAAATATCTGTAACAACAGAACAAAAGTTTAGAGGAAATCATGTAATCTGCACTTTTTCTTCCACTGTTTACTTCTTTTGAGCATTGTGTAATGCCCTCCGTTTATTACACATCCTTGATTACTATGATTCCAGGCAAAACTGGTGGAAATACAGGCTGATTTGCAAGATGGGAACAAGGTTCCAAGATTTTTGAATGGAACCGGTTCAAGAACCAGAGCTAATTTGAAGGAAAATAGGTAAAAGGAGGTCTGGGGTGGAACCTTTTACAGATGGTTCTGCGTATAAGCCCTTATGTCAGGTACTTGGCAGAACCATTTGAAAGGGTTCCAGGGAACTAAAGAGGGCTCTGCAAAAGAACCTTGTATGATTCTAGTAAGCGCCTTCATTTCTAAGAGTGTAAAGAGGAAGATACTATATGTATGATTTTTAATCCCTGGTGACAGACTTTGATTTCTAATGTTGGCTATAGGGAGGGATATACTACTTTTAATATGTTTTCTGCTGTATGCTTTGAAGTATAAGCTGCTGATCCCCCTCGTACAAATATACAAAACTTGGAAAGTGCAAATCCTTTAACCCTTCCCACTCACTTTTCACTTTGAATGGTGAATGTTCAGACTGGCTGTAGATCAAACCAGATATGGTCCAAATTTTTTCATGCTTGTTGAGGAATAGAAAAGGAGTGTGGGGGCTGCACTTTCTGGCGTGCTTGGTTACACTCATGCACACACAAGCGCCCTCCGTTTGGCAGACAGAAGCAGTGCATAAGAGGCTGATTCCACTATATTCAAAAGCATTTCTAGACTGAATATTCTTTAACTGAATGAACATTTTGGCGGTACTATTTGTTCAGCGGCAAACACACGGTGCTGTTCCCCAGGCTGAGTCTAACTTGGGAATAATGATCTTGGGAGTGTTTGTTCACTTTGCCCACAGCGCCCTCATTACTGCTCTCAGGAGTCACTTGCTTCATCTTTGAAGATAGATACATTTAGCAATATATTATTAATACATATTGTTTCCTTTGAATCCTTGTGGGTTTCTGAGCAGACAAAAGCTTGCTCAGTCGCATTTTTCAGACCTGCAGCATTTTCACTAAATTAAATCCATCGTCTTTAATGGCAGTTACCCTTACAGTGCCATCGATGGAGGCGACTCAGCATGACTGCAGGTGTGAAGATGCTCCTCCGTAGATCCGATGAAAGAGTGTAGGATGACAACATGAAGGAGGAATTATACGACAAATCTGTGACTCCTCTTTCATTTTGCAAACCCACCACACACAAAAATGTTAATACTGTAATCATGCGAGCAGTATGACATATCTAAATCAAATTCTAAGCTTGGGCTGTTGTTTGTTATTATTTCATAGTCAAAAGTCATATTTAAGTGGCCAGTGTGTGCACACAAAGCTATAGAGGTTCACAAAGGCAAACAGTGACTGAAAGCAAAGCTGTTTTTGTAGCAATCCAGTGGAGCTTTTAAATGACAGAGAGCCAGAGAGAAAGTTATTATGCTGCTGTTCTAATGTAAGGTATAATTAAATGTTAATCCAGCATAAAACACGTGTACACTGCACTTTAAAATTCTCTTTCTCCATCAGGGACAGCTCCAACTGCAATAAAATGATTTTAAGTAGCAGACGTATTTTGGTGTTTTTTTTATTGGCTTAAAGCAACAAAATACCATATTTTAGCTGCCTCACTGCAGTGAGTGAAGGCCATGTAAATCAGAAGGGGTCTGGAGGCTGTAGTGATCAATATCAGTAGAGCCAATATTAGGCTATCTCAATGATTTTTAAGCTTTCAGGTCTTCTTAAATGTCCATATTGGTAGGAATGCCCTTTAACACTTCCAAACTCAGCCCCTGAGCTAGCCGCTCATACAGGTGGTTGTAAAAGCAAAGAGTTTCATACAAGTGAGCAATATAAAATATTATGTTCAAAACTTTTGTACTAATAATATATCAATATTTAGCCATTTGTCCATTGCATGTTTTTCAACAATTTACTTTCAGCAAACTTTTTCCACCAACTCTATGTTAGCTTTTTCAGCATTTTGTAATTAGGCCTAACTTTAAACTAGCCAACTATTTTAACTCTGAAGTTAAGTTTTGCTAGGCTTTATTTTAAACACGTATCAAGGCTGATTAGCTATCTAAAATCGTTTACCTGACAGGTGTGGCATATCAAGATGCTAAATAAACAGTATGATTACAGCAGGTTCAAGGTTGCCTTCATATGTAGTTTGATCACACAACACAATGCTATAGATGCCACAGGTTTGAGTGTGTTATTGGCATGCTGACTGCTGGCTAAACTTTCATTTCACGACCATAAGACATCTCCATTCTTATTCCCCTGAAATTGGCAGTATATCCAATCAGCCGAATAACCACATAAGTTGGTTCCGATGTCAAACTAACAGATCAAGAACCTAATAACAACGATTGGTATGTGGAAGAGCTTCGCTGAGACAGTTTCTGGAGGTTTGTGCAGAAATTCTTCAGTTGTGAAATCCAACTGTTGCATCAGCTGTTCGGCTGACTGGGATATGGTTGGATGTACTGCCAAATTAACAGAAGCAACACTGGAGACTGCTTATGGTTGTGAAATGCATGACTGCAGGAATTTAGATGAACTTTGGCAATATGTTATGTGATCAAACTTTGCATTTTAGAGTGGCCTTTAATCATGACAGGCACACCTGTGTAGAAGTATATCTATTGAGTACATGAAATAGTCTATGATCTTTAACTTAAACCTGTAAAGAAAAAAACAAAAGTGTTGTGCTTAATTTTTTGTTTAGGATATTTCAACAGTTTGTCCATTACTTTTTAACTTCTTCAACCATTTGTTGTCATATATTTACATAGCTTTTAATTTAACTCATTATTTGCAGCTGTCTTTCAGCCGTTTATTCATTACTTCCAGCCAGTTGTTTAGTATCCCATAATTGAGAACTAAAAGACATGTTCAGTGTTGAACTCATACAGAATGTATTTTGTCATGAATTTTTGAGAATCAGTTCAGTGCAAATCTATGGGATAGAAATATTAAAAGATTAGACTATAAAGACAGGGTGATTTGTTTCCCCCTGATCTGTCATCCCTCAGCCTGCCTGTCACTTTAGTTCTACTACTCAAACGTCCCTATGATACGCAGAAAATGTAACCAATGGCAACATATCAGCTTTGTCTACCAGGGGGTAAAAATATAAAAAGATTGAAGAAAAACAGAGGCAGAATTTAGTCATATGGTCCAATAACCCCAACCCCCAACTCCCACCTAAGCCTTGAGGTTTTATGTCTAAAACGATCAGTCGCGTAACATTCAGTTTACATAAATACTAAAGTCCTGGGAGATGTAGTTGGTTTGTCTCAGTCACTCACAGGTCAATATTAGCCTTGATCCTGTAGATTAGATGGAGCTGTGGGCTGTGGCTAACCATGTACTTAGACCAACAGTGACTTTGTGGGTGTGTACAACTAGAAAGTTGTGCATATCTGTAATATCTGAGAAAGTACAGTAACCATAGCAGTTACAGCACTGCTAAATTGAGAATCTAAAGATGTTTTCATGTTTTTTTCTATGATCTTTGCAGATAATGAGGTGTCTGTGACTACACCTTGTCTCTGCTCATTTAAAATTGAACCTGCTTGGCTTGCTGCTGTCGCCGAATCACTGAAATATTTCAGCCAGCTGTCACTCCCTTCTCTGTAGCACCACGTCTCCCAACACTCATTTGAAATGAATGAGTGCCGGTCACTTTGTCTGTTGTTGCTGCTGCCAGTGAGAGCTCACAGCGAGACGCGGAGGAGGTGACAAGTTCGCTCATGTTGCTTGTAATGTAGCTTGAACAATTTAATCTCATGTTTGCACTGGATGGTGAGCTAGTGAGCTTGATCTCCTTCAACACAGGCCCTTATCTGTTTAAAAACCTCTCCATCCCCCTTCTTGCATTTTTCTGTCATGATTATTATTAATGAGCAGGTATGTTATGTCAAAAGATCTGGACAGACAGTGGTTGTCATGACAGAAATTGCAAAGCTAATTGGTAGGTTTCATTGATGTATAGTAGTGATGATTAAAACTATTGCATTAACCCCTCCAACTAACATTTCTACCACAGTTTAATTGTTCAGATTTTTAGAAATTGTGTCATATAGGTTAGACTACTTATAGTCTGTGTATTACATCAGGCTGTTCTCACAAACTGTTTGTACATTTTCCAACAAAAGTAATAGGCCCAAATTTGTACATATGCCAAGTATTTTGAAATATTTGAAATTTGAAATGTGCTGATGGGAGTAAACAAGGAAGCAGTCCCAAGCCGTCTCGTAAGAGAGAAGGTTGTTGTTGTGGATGGGTCGAAAAATCTGGACTTTTTTCCCTGGGACTGTGCTGTTAAAATGCGCGTTCATAACTGAGCGAACTTTGAATGAAATTTGAGTCATCTTAAGGTACGTCCTCTTCATGTTTCTTTTCCTAAACCTAACCCTAGTAACTTTACATGCCAAAACCTTAAGACACCCAACTACGTTTTTTTTCCTTAACCTAAACATTGTAAGTATACTTGCCTTGAGCTCTCCTCCACAGACTTATGTTAATTATGTAACTATATGGTAAGGATATAATGTCATTTGTGGGCCACTGATTCAAAGGATATCATACAAACTGTTGTATGTACACCTTCATAGGATACCGTGCGAACCGTTCCATGAGGATACATTGACACAGCAGATTTGTGTCAGAATGCCCCTAGTTCAAAGAAGGAACAGGAGTGCTGACACAGACGTATTAGCCACAAAAAAAAAGAAATCCCACCCCAAAAAGTCTGTAACAATGTATGCTATATTGATAGTATTTTCATTGCTTGCTTTTAGGTGGGACTTTTTTCAGTGGCTAAAATAACATTTTTTCTGTAGCACCCGTCCACAGATGCAGATTGCTAAGCTCCACACCAGGGGCAATGCTGACCGCAGTCTACTGTATGTAATTCACTGACTATGGATAAGCATCTAACACAACCCCACTTCAAAACATCCAAACTATCCCTTTAAAAACGCAACCACTGCTACCAATAATACATCAAGAACACACACTTATTTCACTTCAACGCTGACTCCCTCCATGTTTATTTCCTTCTCATCATTTGAGCATTTCACCGGTAAGATCCACGTGGAATTTCCTCGTGTATCGAGGTCCTGTTATGATATATTATGCATAAAACATTGCCTTTGCTCTAAGAATAATTCATGCAGACATAATTGAGCACAGAGGAGGAAGTCCAAATGTCTGCTATGACTATGCAGGCGACAGTGATTACGAATGGTTATTATATTGCACGTGCAGGTTGGGTTCACATGTTGACAAATGAGTAGGAGAATGAATATTGCCTGTAAAGGCATGCATAATTTTTTTTTTTTTTTTTTTATATATATGTAGCTGGCTCTTTTCTATACTGATTTTAATAAGACAATCATTGAAAAGTACACTGCACTTCCTTGCAGTTGTGTTGTCTGTTTAAGCCCTGGAGCGACATCACTTTCTTTTCTGCTTTAAGATGCATTTCACAAGTATTTAAACCTTTGATGTCATTTAAAAACCTGTTAAGAAAAGTTCCACAAATTGCACAGCATTAGTAGATCAAGCAAATTATTATTAAGTATCTAGGGAGAATGGAAAAAAAGAGAAAGCTAGGTAAAATCTACATTTATAATTATCATCATGACATATTTAAAATTATGCTCTAAAACAATTACATTTTAGGCACCTTCTCCAGGAAGCTTTTCTTTTCTATTGCTATTATTATTTTTTTTTCATTTTTTCTTATTCTTTTTATTATTTTTTGGATAAATTCCTTGGGTCATTTCTTATTTTGTTGCTCATTGCCTTCTTCCCATATTTTTGAGAGAAATCAAGCCACTTTGTTCAGGTTTCAAAGGGTCAAACATTTTGTATCAGCTTTGATTTCTCAGAGCGCTTCACGAGTGCACCTCATCATTTGGATAACACCATGTGTGGGCAAGTGGGCCAGATGTCATCCTACTGGTCCACTCCAGACGCTCTTCAAAAGCAGCAATGTGCCGAAGTCAGAAATCATTGAAACTGCTGCTGAAGTCTGAGATATAGCCAAACCAGCTCGCTCGTTAATCCTGATCACCCAGGATTCATTTGTTAGTGATAACAAGGACACGTAAGACTCGGGTGACACAGCAAATTTAAATCCCCGAGGTCATGCAGATTCCAATGTTGGCTAACATCACATAAGATTAATCTATGGGATGCCAGACGGCTCAGATTGATGTCAGTATTAGATTTCAGGTTAGCTTTCAACCTCTCGCCTTTGTGAAACTAAAAGCTTCCAAATGCCATCCACCGGGCAAAATAAAGGAAGGGATTTTGCTCAAGTGGCAGGATTTGAGTCATAAAATCGTGAGAGAGAAGAATGAGAGCCAACAAGCCATCACATCTGATATCATCAGAAATTAACCTTCGGGGTGGAAAGACTGAGCCAAGAGTGGCGATGGGAGATACAGAGAGAGAAAGAGAGAGGCAGGTACAAATGCTGAGGGAGTTGGCAGGCCTGTGAGGCTGTAATTCAGGGAGAAGACCACATTAATATTTAGAGGCGCTCTCAGGTAAAACAAAATGAGCAGAGCAGGCCCAGCTTGACAGGAAGGACTGGCAATAGTCAGGGCATAAAGATCCACTGTGCAGCAGTTACACACAGACACATAGCTTCAAGGTCTAGCAGTAGAAGACAATTGTCTCAGACAGTAAGTACATTTACATCAAAAAATGGGAACTTAACAATAACAGGCCATAGCACATCCACAAAGGAGGTCTTCACAGCTCTAAAATTTTGAACCTGATCTGAAACACACCCTTCGAAACCAATCTGGACCCAAATGCGCATAAATAATATGCATAAAAACCCCAAAACAGTAAGAACTGATCCAAAATAGACCACAATTAATCCAAAAAACTGTCGACCCAAAAAGACCAAAATAAAGAGAGAACACAAACAGTGGTAGCAGTATGACATTAATTAACTACCAGCTATGGTTAAAAAAAAAGTAGCAATGCATGTCATTTTTTAGGCGACCAATTGGTGTGCCACTTCAGTTCAGACTGAAATATCTCTGCATGGATTGCCATGGAAATTTGTACAGACATTGCTGGTCTGAGAAGATAAATCTTACTGACTTTGGTGGTCCTCTGACTTTTTGTCCCCAAGGTTGACATTTGTGGTACTGGGTAAAATTTCTTGACAACTATTGGATTGATTGCTATGAAAGTTTGTGCACAAAATCATGTTGCCCTCAGGATGAATTATAAAAAGTTTGGTAACCCTAGGACTTTTTATCTAGAGCTATCAACAGCTCCAAACTTTAGCCTATGACCAAATACATGTAAAACTTATGACTTTCCCATCAGTCTCAGTTGTCTGTTGTATGTCATTTGCTAATGGCTAAATGGGGGGGGGCACTCATTGCCCCAGGCCCCTATGGGAGGGGGGCACAAGAAAAGTTTGAAATGAAAAGCTTTGCTTGCATTTTTTATTTCTAAGTAAACTGACACAAAACTGTATTCAAATTGGCTGATTGAGGGACTGAAACACTAAACTTTGAATAAAAAAGGCTCCTCTCACACCTTAAAGGCACACAGCTATCTATCGTGACATCAGACCCCCTTCTTAAAGCACCAAATTAATAATGGAAATTATCAAAAAAATGAACACTTGAACAGACATCAGCATGATAAAAACTACCTAACTGATACAAACAATCTTTGGGAAATAATTTACCTGACATGTACTTTGATGTTTTAGTTTGGCCCTTGTCCTATCTGCCATCATGTTAGGGGCAAGGGTTTTGACCCTCTGCCAATCCATAAAGAGAAACAGTAAAAGCCTCTACCATATTCCTTTTAATCTTCCCTGATGGGAAGAGTCATTGAAGGTGTAAAATGGTAAAAATGTGAAATGCATTAAAAGGATTGCT
This sequence comes from Plectropomus leopardus, assembly GCF_008729295.1. NCBI lineage: Eukaryota > Metazoa > Chordata > Actinopteri > Perciformes > Serranidae > Plectropomus > Plectropomus leopardus. Next base: position 6,981,439 of record NC_056482.1, read on the forward strand.
GAGCAGCAAATCTAACTGAGCAGAGAGAATGTGAAGTGTGAGAAAGAGAGACACAGAGAGAGGGAGAAAAGGATGACAGCATCGACATTGTGCAAGGCATGATGAGCATGGAGTAGAACATAGAAACAGCGCAAAGACTTTGATCACGGGCACATGACACCATTAAAGCTGGGCAAGGACAGTGTGATGGTCTTGCTAAGCCCCTCCTCCTATTCCAGGGTCAAAGTAATGAGGGGCTTGAGAGACAGAGAGAGACAGAGAGAGTCTCCGAGGGGATACACATCTTCAAACCCTTTGGCATTGTTTGCCTGTAATGAGGTTGCTGAGAGTTCAGCGCTAATTAAGCGTCATCAGGATTCTCTGACTTTCTTTAAAAAGTCATGACACTCTACTTCAAATATTAATATGATCAACAGAAACGCTTTATCTGACCAGTTAGTTTACTAAACATATCATTTTGACATTCTGACATTTAGAATGAAATGAGAATGAAATAAAAGCCAGGTTGCAGTATTTAAAAAGAGGAAAAAGACATTGGATAATAGCATGGCCTAAGGAACAACAGTGTTATGGGTACACAAATGTTCCCAAGACTGTGCTCAAGCGTGGAATGAGGATAAAATGCTCATCATGAGCTTCCCAAAGAGGTAGTAACACTTACAATGTTAAATTGCACTGGGGTAAGAGAAGTCTGACAAACATGCTTTTGACTGTGACCTCGCCTTACCCCTGTGCTCATGTTAGCGCAGAGGAGTTGAGACAGCCTTAGAAATGATGAATTGTTAAATTATGTTGTTCTTCTGTTGTCTAATGTCTGACCAAGCATGAACAATGTGGCAAAGCACTGAAAAAGTGATGTGTATCTGTTAATTAAAGGCCCTTGAAAGGACTTCTTTGCTAATTTTCAACCAGCTCTATGTTGCTCAATGTAAGGAGTGTGTACAGATGAATGGATTTAAGACACCCCCATGCTGACAACTTCCCAAACTCCATGCCCATGCGCCAACCAAAAACTGGCACAAAATGGCACTTTTTGCCTCACCTGACAATCTTTTTTTCAAGACACAAGCATGAAGTTGCTTCTAAAGTCAGAGGACAAATTGTTCATCTGCACAAACTCGCCACACCACAGTTACACAGAGCTGGTTGAAAATCTGCAAAGTTTCCACCTGACAGGTATACCATGCAGGATTTTCCTAAAAGAACATTGTACAGACTCAAACAAAAGTACTCGCTCTCAATCATCACTTATGACCAACTAAAAGTGTGTAATTATCTCCAGAGACTCAGCCCAATGCGTGTATTTTGGGACTTTCCTGGGCACAATGCACAGGGATTTCATAAAATGGTAGCAAACAGGTGCCAGATTGTAAGCAGCACATATCTAAGAGAAGCTACAAAAATTGTGAAAACAGCCCTGAAAAAACACAATTACACTGAGGCAAAATGCCAGGTGGACAAAGCTTGTTCCACTCTCACTTTTACCGTCAATATTGTTTACAAAGTGTAACCGACAATTCCTTTATAGTATACCTTTAAGAAATCCCAGATGAGTGATGAAATGGATCATTAAGTGAAACAATATAGAAAGGGAATTATGTGGCGAGAAGCTGGGTCTTTGACATAAGGACTTTTCTGCCACTGTCATTGGGAGATCTGTTCAATCATTCTTCAATCAAATTTTCAATCACCCCATCTGTGCTCGTTCAACATTCTTTTATGAGAAGATTCTGCTCATAAACTTTAACATCTTCAGGAAAATAAAATCCCTTCGCCTTTTAAAGAGCCTTTTCTCCAGCATGAGAACAAACCAGACTTTGGGGCTTGCACAAGTAGAGAGATGTAGGAATATACCTGTAGGCTGGTGATGAGAGGCATCAAATAAAGTACCCGGGCCTTGTGGAGAGGGCTTCGAATTGCTCTGGTCCTCATACATATCGAAATTACTGGCAGAATTGCTGCAAATTGCAGCTATCTCCACTCCAGCAGTGCAATCTAGTGCAGATGGAGTGTCTGCCAGGCTAGAGCCACACCAATCAGAGACAGCATACCCTCCTGAAGGAAACAGGGGCTGAGCCGAGGGCTGAGGCATCATTGTGTCAGCATCAGGGCCTGATTGGCAAGACCTCAGCTGGCTGGCTGACTGGATCCCTGGACAGCCAGCATCAGTGTGTCAGACTGACTGAGGAGGAATCACACTGCTGAATAATTGAGTGGATATGAATGCAGTATTGGAGGAGCTTTAACTGAAAACACTTACATGTGTTCTAAATAATTGATTGCAGGGGATTCAAGTCCTGGGAGGTATTGTAGTTGATATTTCTCTTTGTCCTGCAGGATATGGTATCATATCATATGTTCTTGTATTCCCTGGCAGCTGAGTTGGACTCTCGTCTAAATAAGTTCCCCTGACATATTTTGATTTGCACTCTGGAGCTGGTACTTTAATCAGCATATTAGGTGCATTTGAAGGTTCAGGATTTACGGGAATATAATGGCCGAAATAAAATATATTAAAATAAATTTTTATTTTTTCTTATGTGTATTATCAACTGAAATTAAGAATCATTCAGTTGTCGTTGCCTTAGAATGAGATCTTTATATGACCATGTTTCTACAATACCACTCGCTTTTTTACTTCAGCCAACGTAGTTAGCGGCCCATCCAGGGCAAGCAGTCTTGGTAAAACATTATTTTCTAACATAAAACTGCACTGTTCTATGTTTTTACTGACTTAAATCACATGGTCCAATTATTTTTGGAGTGGTGGAGACAGTGATAATTTGAAATTCTGGATCTTAAGCTATCACAGAAAAAAGTTGAGCACACTTTAACAGGTGTTGGGCTAGAGGCCCGTCTGTGACAAGGTGAACAGCATTGGAGAAACACTTGTAACGTGAGACTGCTTAATTTAGGGTTTTTACCAGTTTAAATCACCTGGTCCATTTGTTTCAAAGATGAAGATACTCCGGGTGATAATTCAGCTCCTGGTTAAAACCTCCTGAATAATGAACGCTGAAGGAATTCTAATTAGGAGAAGTTTCAGCTCATTGCAATCTGCAGTCCTCATCACTAGATGCCACAAAATCTCCCCAAATCTTACACACTGGACCTTTAATGCATATGCTCACATGTAATTGCATCTAAATTCTATAAACTGTGGTAGTTAGTGTGTGTGTTGTGGATACATGTAACACAGCATGGAGAAAATCACATTTCACAGAACTTTTGACCAAATACTATATTGATTTCAATATTGTGATAATCATTGTGGTGCTGACTATTGGTACTTTCTGGAAATATTTTCACAATAACATTTTTGACAAATAATCTCTCATGCAGAAATAATAACTTAGTGGGAAAAACTCTATTGTTGCTTTGCAAATACAACAGCTAAACTCTCTAGTAAGATCCGAAAATTAAATCACTTCACTAACTTATGCAGAGAGATATTATGTTTTGATGTTTGTAGGGAAAAATGATCAGTCATAAATATGATTATGAATTGGTTCAGTGAGAAGCGGGAGGCTACAATGACAATGCATAACACCCACTCACCCACACTGAGAGACACTTGTCACTGACCTCAGAGAGACATCATTTATCTTCTATATGCATTGATAATGCAGAGCATTATACTTTTCTTAGAATTTTGCTAACTAATAACTAAGTAGTCAGGGACAAATGCAATACAGAAATTTCATGAAACCCTTTTCATGTGGAGTCAGTTATTATTGCAATTGTATGAACAACTCACTGTCATAGTGAGGAATTAAACACAGTGTTAGCAAACTGCTGTGGTTGTACTACCCCATGAAATGGTTTTCTGGGTTATAATTATCTGTGGGTACGGCTGGAGGGAAATCTGCAGGGTAGAGAGCCAACAGGCAGTATGAGCCACATGGGTACAGTGCGTGGGCACACAGCAACTGTAAAGAGCTGCACAAGGCACTAAAAAAACAATTGTTTCCCTGATGTTAGGGTCATCTCTAGGTGATCACAATAAGCATTGTTTTGCTTTAGTGCAATATGTTGTAATTTTGTTGTGAAAGGTTCGATGCATTATGGAATGATACTAAAAAAAGGGGCATTTTTCACAGTGGCTGCATGTTGGATTATAGATATAGTATAATTGTGGACTGAGCAGGGAAATACAATGAATACATTATAGTCCTGGCTGTAAAATGAAGTGGCTTGGACAATAATTTGTCAGTGCAACTGTTGGCAGTATGCACAGAATTCTCCAAGTCAATTAAATGATGTACTTAGTGTTTCGCCAAAATAATGACTGATTTACTGTCATGCTAATTTTTATGTTGACTGAATTTGAGAAGACAAGTTGAGTCCTCACAAAATAACCACCTCTATAATGCAGTCAACTTAAATTTTAAGGCAGCTCAGACACTAGCTTTTTGTAGTTAAAACAATTGGTTTCTTTTTACACTGACAAATAGTCTTCAAAACACACTGTAAAAAAGGTTTTATTTTAACTTTGAAAGTAAATGTCCAGGCTGCCCTAATATTTGAAGTTGACTGAATGTGAGAAGATAAGCTGAATCATCGTAAAATTGCCTCAGCTTTTCTTCTCAAATTCAGACAACTTAAAATGTAAAGGCAGCCTGGACACTAACTTTGTAAGTAAAAATACACACTTTGTTCCAACAGTGGAAACATTTCTTGTGAAAAATATTTGATTTTGGTACGAGCTGTCTCTTTAAAGCACAACCAAGCGCCATAAGGCATGGCCTTAAATTGAACAATGGACAAACGACAACTAACATTGTGAGAGCCAGTTAAAAAGCCCAATAATTCTTTCAATGTGGTCATGGGGACTATTGTGAGGCGCAGACAGAATTAAAGGTTTTAACAGCAATGTGATAGGATGGGAAACAATGGAAGCGACACACAGGGATGGATGGTGAGCACCTGGCGGAATAATGAGGCTATTTATTCCCCCTAACGGGAATGGAGGGAGTTCAGGGGAGACTGTGTCGAGCCTCGTGGAGAGTTTCTGTGAGCTGTGACCTTCCTGCAAGGTAGCAGCCTTTACTGACTCTACACCAAATCAGCCCCTTATGCACATTGTGGCTGTGCATGTATATAAGCTTGTGCATACTTGGACTTGGTGAATGTATCTTATACAAAAGTCCTAGCAGGAATATCCATTCATGCAGTTTTGTAATTGAAAAATACCATTTATGAAGTCCTAAAAAATATGCGGTAGTTTCATAAACTTGTTATGAATGAAAATATAGAATATACCTATTACCATATTTCCGCTTCTCTTCCTTCCTAACAACCTATTGGATTTTTTTCCCTACCTAAACACCACTTCTCCCTCTCTTACGCCATCTTAAGCACTAACAAATCCTTGCTAAAGTTGCACATCTATTTCCTTCCAGTTTCCAGCGACCTCACCAATTTTTCTGCACTCATCATCTCTCCCACTTTTTCAGCTGTCCTCTCTGTCTAACAGTCTTTATGTCTCGATATATAATGCATTTCCACAAGCCGTACGGACATTGGCAAGCTGTGCGGATGCCTTTAAATGAGGCAGGAGCATCACCCATCTATTAGAGACTGGAGTAATAAATCTCCCAGAGAACAATCGATGAGCACTCCATCCCCCTCTTTTCACTAACCTGTAAGGGCTGAGAGGCCTGACCCTTGACCTCGCTGCTGCTGTCAGTGATGCCGCTGCCAAGCTGGGAGAAGACGCAGCAACACATGATTGGAGCACTTGGCAGATTTTCACAGATAAACCATTGACAGGGTCAAGGCTTGTCCGGCACAATTGTTTTAGCAGCGTGCTGTTACTCCTCTATCTCTTGGAACAGATATGCTTTCAGAGTAATCAGTGCCGCTGTCTGGCACGGACACCTCTGAAGGTTTGTGACGCAATTCCATCTTCGACTTCAGGTTTATGACAGGTGAAGAAGAGGGGGGAAGCTTATGAATGGTCCCAATGAGTATGATCAAATGTTTATTCAAACCCTTCTCCCTTCCTCTCCTGGCTATGCCGACCTTCTTATTTCAACTGCACAAAATTTAAGTGTCCACAGACGGGATAATTGAAAAAAAAAGAAAAAAAGAAAAAAAGGAACTCAAAGAAAGGCGAAATGGGCCGTCATTCTCACAGGAATTGTGATGTTCTTTGATTTGTGCTCTCTTTTGTAGATACAGTCCTCTTTAGATTTCTCCGCTGCGTGACAAGAGTACAAATACAAGCCTCAGGATGCTGCATTGTGGTGGAGGCAAGCTGCGAAGGATAAATGTGTGTAAGGACGTGTTTATGCATGTGTCCCTGGGAAAGAAAAAGATTAGGAGGAATGGGGAAAGAAATAAAGAAATAGCTGCATAAGGTAAACATGTGGAGTGACTGTTCAGTACGTCTACATTGCTACATTTAAATGTATGAATCAGGAGACGCTCTTGCTGTTCTCGGATGCTGGCGAGTGGCGTGTCTGTAAATGCCTTGTTCTGTTTAGGTGCTGTTTGTCCTTAAGAGCCCTTCATAATAGGGAATGTGGTTGTGTGCCGTGCAGTGTGGTCGAAGTCAAACAAGAATCAACAGCCTTGACATTGGTGGCTTGAAGAACCTCTAGCAATGGCAGCAAAATGGCTGCATTATTCTGATTTTTTTTGATGGTTCATATGGTTCAACAACACAAGGCTGGAACTCTTCAATGCCCTGCTTCTCTTTTTCTCACGATTCAACAGAAAAACATTAATCAACAGAGTACATTTGCATCTATGCAGAGAACATTATATTGATAAAAGAATAAATGTGCTCTTTTAGAAGTAGTGTGTAACATTTAGTGGCATCTAGCAGTGAGGACTGCAACCTGCAACCAGCTGAAACTTCTGAAACGTGCCATGTGTGAACTCCTGGTTAGGATTCTTCCAGTGTTCAGTGCGGAGATTTTTACTGGTAGCCATATTATTCGCTATCTGTCCAAAAACAAACCATGTGATTAAAACCAGTAAAATACTGTAGGAAAGAAAGCAGCTTCACTTTGTAAATCAGAGTTTTTCCAATTCTGTCTCGCTTGTCACAAATGGACAAATAGCTCAGCACCTGCTAATATGTGCTCACTTTCTTTCTCTGGTAACTCAGGATCCAGGAGGTTTTTACTAAGAGCCGAATTACACACAGAAGTTTTACTCCCTAAAACAAACAGAGCTGGTGATTTAAACTTGTAAAAACACACCAAAAAAAGCAGTTTAAAAGTAAAAATCTGTGTTTTTCCAAAGCAAGCCCAGCACCTGATCCTGCCTGCTCACCTATTTTCTCTAATAACTAAAGTTCAAAACCTTCAGGAGGTTTTCACTGAGAGCTGGATTGTCTACAGAGGTCTCTCACTATTTATAACAAATGGACCCTGCGATTTAAACATGTAGAAATATAAAATAAAGCATCACGATAAAAAAAACAGGGCTTTTCTGTCATTCTTCGACATTCCCTGATGGACTGCTAGCCAAGCACTCATTTTTTTTCTAATAACTTAAGCCAAACAGAGCAGATTATCTGCAGAGGTCTCTTCCTCTCCAAAACAAATTGACCCAGTGATTTAAACTGGTAAAAAACCTGAATAAAGTAATTTCACGTGAAAAATCAGTGTGTTTCAGTGTGCTCACCTTTGTTCTCTGATAACTTCAGAGCCAGACTTTCAGGAGGTTTTTGCGGGGGAGCTGAATTATCTGCAGGAGCTCTCCCAGGTGGATTTAAACTGATAAAAACCTTGACTAGAGCGGTTTTACATGTTTTTTTCAATGCTATTTGGCTTGTTGTGAAGGGGCTGCTAACTACAATAGCCAATGCAAAAACTTGAATGGCTCTATTTAGAGAGTTTGACCCCTCTGGGCTACCAAGCAGCAACCTCCAGGACTGAAAAATTAAACCAACATGGATGTGCTAAAAACAACACAAACAAACATGTTTACAACCTGGTACAAAAAACAATTTTGGTCTCTATAGCTAATTTCTCCTGTTCATGACAACTGTAGGGAGGGAACTTTTATTCAACTGACTGGTTACATTTTGTCAAGGCTTAAAGCAACGCATTATTAAGGGCAGGACTGTTGATAGTGTCCTTGGCTTCACAATCAGAACCATGCCTTGCTGTTCCGTAGAGCCAGCACTGAAATATTGTCACCTCTAGCTCTAAATAACTAAAATGGCGATGGCCAAACTGCCAAACTTGAGGCTTCAGAATAGTCAACAAACCAATGAGTGATGTCCATGAGCCCTTTATTTTCACAGTCAATCTGGGATACTGTAGAAAAATTGAGGTGCAACATGGTGAACTCCATGGATGAGCACCCACCTCCTATCTACTGTAGCTACAATGACTCATTCTAAGGTAACAAAAATACTATGATTCTTTTTTTTTCCAGGTGATTTTACACAACAGAAAACATTTTATAGTATATTCCATTTCTACCAATATATCCCTCTAAATCTTTCACACTGGACCTTGAAGCATTTTCTTTTCATCACATCTATTCTTTTGGCCCTATTGTATGTGTGTACGGACAGCATGTTCTCTCCAGACTGAAGATGAATGGGCTCCCCTGCTGTGTGTGGCTCCTCTGCTTCTCTAAGCTCTGAGTAGTTCTACAGGCTGGGAGTTAATTGCCACAGACTCTGTGCTGTTTCACACTGATCTGAGAAACATGGGTAAATTTCCTTCCAGAAAAAGGAGACAAAGATACCAAGGATGGGAGAGAGATGAAGGGAATTAAAGTCAGACATTTTTTGGCAATTACACAGTATACCTATTGGTTTACCATGTGTATTTGTGTCAGTGCAGATGGGCGTGGGTGTGTTTGTCGCTGTATTTCATGGTGTCTCTTCCATTATTGTTACTCAGTGAGCATCAGTGAAGATGTGGTTAAATTTTTTTTTGTGTACGCTTTGCTTTAACGTTTCCTGACAATTTCTATACACTGATTTCTCTCCTCTTTGACTCCTCTGACTACCCTTACGATGTGAAGTGGACCTCTCTCGCTGAGGACTGAAACAGACAGCCAAGTCCGTCAAACGCCCATCTCCAAATTATAGTCATCCCCCCGCCTGGCTCCCATCTGCACCCTCACTTTGGCATAAACACACACAAAACACGACAAATGTCTTATTCTTTGTAGCTCACCTCCCTATAATCACAAGAGCTTACAATACTCAGGTCGGGTTAAGAGCTCAATTACAGCACTCATGCATGCCCCACTCATTAAAGGTGAGCGGTATGTAAAGTGGTTAGCACCGCAATTTTCTGCAGAATTTTGTGCAATTTCACTGACAGGCGGGAGAAAAGACTGTTGAGGAGGAAAACAAGGGTTTGCTTTTCTATTTCTTCTCAGTGGCAGCTGTAAGTGTATCTTTAATGAGGCAGTGAGCCGAGGAGCGTTAGATCACGGCGAGGCACTCGTCAGATAGAGGACAACTTCCAGGCACAGCAGTCAAGACACATGGGTCTTATTACACTGTTCCCTCTCTCATACTGCTGGGAACCATCACAAAAAAAGATGATGATATGACATGCTCTGAGCATCCTTGGTAAAAAGAGAATCACTAAATACTTGAAGGGAAAAATGATGCTGTCATATATTGTTAGGTGCTGAAATGTTATAATAGAGAAATAATGTCAGTTGCTTTAGTTAGTTTATGTTACATTTTTATATTACTATGTAGCGGATTCATTAAACTTTAAATATCACAATGCTGTGTTAAACATGTGGTTAAGTTTAGGCACAAAAAACACTTGGTCATGGTTAGGGGTTAAGGGTTAGGGGTTGTGCCACTTTCCCAGCATGAAACGCAGCAATGTCTCGACAGAAAACAACACCTTTTTGCTGCATAATCCTGCCAGGACACGCAGCATTGTATTAAAAAAAAAAAACAACAACTTTTTCAACACTTTCCCTGCAGAAAATGCAGCAATGTCTTAGTGAAAATCAACCGCTTTTTGTCGCATTATCCCTAGGTAAAAAAAAAAATATTCTTGGCATTATTTTGGCAGGAAAAACAGAAATGTCTGGCCAAAAAATGACCACTTTTCGCCAAACCATCCTGGTAGGAATGCAAGAATGTCAGAGGGAAGACAACTGCTTTTCTTGTCACTGTTTTGGCAGGAATGGCAGCAATGTCTCGGTAAACAACCACTTTTGCTTGCACTATCACGCTAGGAAACGCATCAATGTCTCTGTAAAAAACAACCATTGCTCTGCACTATCCTGACAGGAAATGCAGTGATGGTAGTCTTGGTATAAAAACAACCACTTTTCATGGCACTATCCTTGGTAGTAAAACTCGCTAAAAACCCCCAACATGTTTGCTACATTAGAAACCACTGGAAAAATGGCAATGACTCACTAAAACCCAGTCAGTTTGATGGTCTAAAACAGTTTTCTACAGCTTCACAGTTGTCTCATCTAGGTGACCTGCCATCCACCTTCCCCTCCACCTACCCTCTGATGACAAAATCTGCTCATATATCATGTACTGTAACTTTAGAAATGATGATGTGATATAATGAAACATGCAAGTGTAACTTATTCATTGTTTGCAGAAACGTACAAAGGCAACAGACTGAGCTGAACACATATAGGGTTACGTAAACTGTAAATACAGACTCTGGTCTCGTATTGTACATACAGGAAGTATGAGTGCAAAAGGGGTCTAAATAAATAATAACATGTAATCAATAATGTGACTGTGCTGTGTTTTGTAGGCAGCTGTAAGCGTAGAACAATGGCTTAGTGCTGCAAAGCAAGTTGGGTGTTATGTGCAGAGTGGATGGTACCGCACAGCTATTGAGCAGATATTGTTATGAGACATCATGTGGCTGAGTTATCTGTTCATTACTGTAAAAACACCTGGAAAGAAATTGTGTTGGTGCCTGTTTGTTTCAGTGCACGGTGATGTGAATTAGTGGAGCTGCAACAGAAACACGAGCAGATCTGTTTACCCAGTCATCATTATGAGCGCTGGATGAAAGTCCATACATGGAAATATGAGAGCATCCAAACATGGCACCAAATGGAGTTTCGGCTCAGTTTCTCTGTTGTTCACCTCGCTTTCCCTTGCTCATTCCGTACAGAAGTTATGCATTTGGATTCATACATTTTGTGCAGACATCAGTAAGCCTAAGCCAAATCTGATCTGAAACAATAACACTGCCACTGCTGTTCTGAAGTCTCACATTAGAGCATCTGGTTTGCCTCTCACGCTATGGGAAATGACAAACTGTCAGAGAAACAAGGACACAGTCCATAACATTTTTATCCACTTTTTGTCCCTATTGCCTCAGGCTAAAATTTTTTTTTAAAAAAGAAATTTAATTAGGCTTATTCTCAGTTCACGTCTCCTACAGCTGGCTTATTAAACAGTTGAGTAACTGTATTAGCATTTTTTGTTTTTAGATTAAAAAACAATCCATAATGGCTACACTTGGATTATGTTTCCCACAGTAGAGTACAGACAGATTTTCAACAGAATATATAGGAATGTGGGCGACAAAAATCAGGATCACATGAACTTGCCAGCAGGTTGGAGTTTAATAAGTCCAGGCAAGGGTTAAGGGGGTCTGCAAAACTTTTGCTGACTCAGGTGGTGTACAAGTCCTTGAGGGCAGGCAGGTTGGTGCCAATGATCATTTCATCAGTTTGGACCATCTGCTTTGGCCTGTTGTTTTCCTATTTTGTGGCCAAACCAAAGTGCACAGCCAAAACACCCAACCTAAGTGTGTGTAATTAAAGTAACTGCAACTTTCAGCTGGCATAGGAAGAATACTCTAGTCTGGGCCTTTTCACAAAGCTTGGTGTAAATCTGAAAACTTCCCTGGCATCCTTGATGTGAGTATGGTGAGGGAGGTGGTGTGCGGAGTGGAGTGTCAGATAAGGGTATCCCAGGTAGCCAAAAGTACCTGGCCCAGGATTGGCCCAGCATTGGCCCAAACTTGGTGCACTGGAAGAAATAAATTGGGCTGCGTCCTCTTGGCCAACTCAGCTTAGACTCGGAATAAATGATGCCCCGGAATTGGGCCAAATAAAGTGACCCCATACTGGCTGCCGACACTGCTTCCACTGGGCCGTTATTAAAACTGACCTGGCCTAACTTGGCATGCCAGGAGAAATAAATTGGGTCGTATCTGGTTGCCAAACTAGGCTGAGACGTGAGATGTCTGACGCGCAAGAAGTGAGTGAAATAGACTGGCCTGATTTGGGCTGCTGACACTGCCATCCCTTGACTGTTATCAAGAATGACCTGGTCGTGGCGCCCACTTGCTTATACCTGGCAGAGCAGGCGCCCCATGTTCAAAGGCTGTACTAACTGTAACTGTACTGTCTAACAAAGGCCAACAATGTCTAAAAAAAAACTTTAAAAAAGACCTGGCAAAGCACTGGCCCAAACTCACTGGAAGAAATTAGTTTGACCACATTGTTTGCTGAACTTGAGAGATTGAACATAGATAATGCTCATAAAATGGGCCAAATAAACTGACCCGATTAAGTCTGCTGACACTGGACCATTATCAAAAATTACCTTGCCCAGCACTGGCCCAAACTCAGCATGCTAGAAGAAATAAATTGGGCTGCATCCAGTTGCCCAACAAGGCTGCAATTCGGGATGAATGATGCTCCAGAATCAGGCAATCAAATAAGCCTGATTCTAGCTGCTGACATTGCCATCAGTGGGCCATTATCAAATATGACCTGACCCAGCATTGGCCCAAAAAAGCATGCCAAAGAAGAAAGTCAGCCCACATGCTTGACTCGGCTCAGACTCAGGATGGATAACACCCCAGAATCAGCCACATAAACTGGCCCGATTCCGGCTGCCAACACTGCCATCACTGGGCTGTGTTCAAGTCTCCCCATTTTCTCCTGTTGCTCTCTATCCTCCAGGAAGCTGGTGATTCACTGGTAGAAGTCCATTACTGCTTTTGAGTTAAGTGAGTGCGTTTTCAGCCGAGGAGTTCCAGGACAAGAACAAAGATCCTTGCATGCGGTAACTCTCCATTAAAGATGTTTCAGTGTAGCGTGCAGTGCCATAATGACTGCTTCATTAACCAACGTGTTTGCCTGGTAGGCAAACTGCAGGGAATCCAGCAGGGGGCCTGTGATGTGCTTCAGGTGGGCCAAAGCTAGTTTTTCAAAGAACTTTTGTGATCACAGATGTGAAGAAAATCATGCCTGTAGTCATTGTTCCCGTCATGCAAGCTTTATGGGGAGAACACGAGCATTTGAAACAGGAGGGACGCAAGTTGAGTGATCTGCTTAAGATCTGTGTGAAGACAGGAGCCAGTTGGTCACCACAGGCCATCAGAAAGAAGTGTTAGACGCCATCTGGGCCTAGGGCTTTCCCCGTCTTTTGTCTGTGAAGTTGCAAGACATGCAGGTTGGATGGCAGAAGAGAAGGGTGATGGGAAATCAATTGGAATTTTAGGCTGTGGAGTAAAGGGGTTGAGGCTTTGTTTTTTAGCTTTTCAGTGTTGCCTCTTTCCTCTGCTTTCAATTTCTTTGCCACTGCTCTGGCAGGGGTGTGTCTGGCGGGTGGCCTAAGGTGGCACGGGCCATCCCTGTAATCTGATCGTCCCCCCAAGGTGGCACCCCTTTATGATTGGCTATCTGCCCAGTCAGTTTGAACTGTTTGAAAAGTAAACTGAATTTTTGTTTACAGGTAAAATTCAGCATTAAACCTGAGAGCCAGTAATGTGCCACAGCAGTGTCTAATCATGTAATTTCACAGATAAACTGATACAACTGTTAAAAGGTATGTTCAAGCAGTTATTTTTGGACACTTAAAATTTGTCTGCTCTTTATACTTGCTATTTACTTTCGGAGGAACCATTTATTTAATCAAATATGGACGCTTTATTTTACATTTGTGCGGTGTCACTGTGTTGTAATTGGTAGGTCATACTAAACTATAAAAAGGAATGTAAGTCACTGCAACGTTAGTAACTGTAAATTACCGCTATTCCAACACATTTTCCCGCAGCAGTGTTTGTACCTCCTGCCGCCCCTGCATAAGTCAGTTTCCCACTCGGGCCCCCCAGTAAAAAGTCTGGACATGTCACTGAGCTTGGGACCTCACTGTTGGCCTGACAAAGCTGCCTGAATTTGGCAATAAAACTGTTTTAATTGCTTTATTTTAAGCAAATTTTGGTGAACATGTGTTCAGTCCATCTGCACTGACACCTAACAGTATTGCAGTTATATCAGCTCATCTTTCAACAATATCTACCACAGGCTTTCAGATTTTGTAGAAGATGAGTGATCAGAGGGCCCAAAAGCTGCATGAGGGCCACAAAAGTAAGCATCCTTTAATACAGTGTGACAGTGTGTTTTTATTCCTGGTGGGATGCTTAATATACTTTCCATATTTGTGCAGTTCATGGCTGAGGTTTTGTCAAAATCCCCCCAGAATAATGAGATGGGACTCTGGGTGTTCTTGCTCCATACTGGTTATCTGGTTAGCCAAGCATTGCGGCGCCTCGCTCACACAGGCTCGAGGCGGGATGTAAACACTGGCCAGAATAAAGGAGGAAAACTCCTGTGGTGAATAAAACGGCTTACGGTTAATGAAAGGAGCTTGAAGGTGAGGGCAACAGATTTTCTTTAGCACCGTGACATCAATACACCAACCGTCCCTGATATAAAAGCAGATTCTGCCTCCCCTAATTTTCCCTGATACACCGGCTCTGATGTGAGGTCCAGTCTTCAGAGTGGAAAAACAGGCAGATATAATGCGATGTCCTGGGTGGATTCACCTCGCCAGGTTTACGTGACTCAAAGTGCAACAGAGAGGGAGCGGTGCTTGCTGTAACAGTTTGTCTATCTTATTGCCCAGAGAGCAAAGAGTCATCAGACGTGCACTCGTGAGCAGACTCTGAAAACACCATCTCTGGAGCTTTAGCAGTACTATCATGTTTTCTCTGCTGCTGCTCAAACAAGAACAGCAATAAAACTTGCTATGTGAGAGAAAAATTAATATCAGAATGATAAGGTTTTTTCCCTTAATGCTTCAAAAATTAGAGTGCAGTGTCTGTTGCTCATTTTGCTGAAAAAAAGATGAGGAAATTGACTTTACCTCTAAGTTTGGGTTTTTCTCTGTTAGATTATTCACACAATTCTTACACATGTATATTGATTACATTTAAAAAATCACTGCAAACTGACTGCAATATGAATAAAATGCAAAAAACTGAGGAGGACAGCATTTTCCCCCCTGTTGCAAGTAAATAAATGGATGACAGGAGTCCAATGCAGCACTTTGTATGACAAAAAAAATCATATTAATTCCTAATATTCAGAGCTACCAGAAAACAAAAATTCAATTTAGAGGTATTGATTAAGCTGTTAATGCTCCACTGATTAACAAAATTAAGTACTGCTGAAGAATATTAAGTTTTTCTGTTTTTCACATAGAAAAGGAAGCAAAAACACTTCTTCGATTTAGAATAAATCTGACTTTAAAACTTGAGTCTTTTAGTTTATTTTAAAGGAACAGGTTAGCCAAAATGTAAATATTTTTTCCTTTTACCTGTTGTTCTATTTATCAATCCAAATTCTAGGTCCTCAAGTGTAGGTCTGCCTCCTCTATGGGGTCCTCAGAGTTATTGCAGGGGTGGTCATCAGTTTTTTATGTTTTTAATCAGGACTGTCTGAATATACACATTAACATAAATCCAACAGTCTCTCAGCAAAGATAAGTTTGTCAATTCATGACCTAACTTGTTTAATTTTGTACAAAACCTTTATTATAGAATAACTTTTACCCAAGTCTCCTAGTACAATCATGTGAGCAATCTAATGCTAATAAAAATGACTTTGCATTCTCCTTTTTTTTCCAGATATCTTTCCACAGCCTACAAACTGCATCACCATGCAGTAGGAGGAATGCATCTATTGCTAGCTCACCTAGCATCACTAAGCAAGAAAAAAAATATGCATTTCGATTTGGAGAGAACCAGCCCTTTAAGTTAATCAGTTAGAGGTTGTGTCTTTGCTGCAGCAGCTGTGTGCTTGATTCTGGCCTCGGCCCACATGTCGCCTCCCCCCTCTCTCCCCCTTTCACACTCAAAACTGTCCTGTCAAATAAAGGCAATAAAAGCCAAAAATATAATCTTAAAGTTAATCAGTTGGACTTATGTTGAAACAATAAGTGTGCAATTCCAAAAGTGCGTCCTCAGGGTTTTTTCTACAGTCATACCTTCATACAGCAGCCAGCATGAGCTAAAACTACCACTAAACTAAGAGCAAAACTTTCAGGCTTCAAAACACTTTGGAAACATTTCTGCTGAATGTCACTCCCCTGATGATGGGTTTCACTAAAAGAGAAGACAAAATGTCACAGGAAATTGGTTGCAGCAACTTTAGGCTGGGATCCAATAATTCTACAATACATACTAGCTAAAGTGACAGCTTTGACTTTTTGTTATAATATTTTGTTTACACAAGTATAAATTATAGCGGCAGTTTAAAGACGAGGAGCCTGGAGAGAGGACATGAATATGACAATAGACAATTTGTCTCTCCCTTTTCTGCTGGATTTAAGTGCTGCTTTCTACACTTATACAGACCGAGGTACGTTATTGTAATAGGCCATCTGGAAAACTAGGTTACTCTCTTTGGGACTGCATTAAACTGTTTCAGGACCTACATTACAGGTAGACAAGTCTACATCAGCCTCAGAGACCAGGTGTCTAATAGATTTGATGGCAACAATGGAATTGCCTTGACCCAGTTTCATCGTCCTTTGGGAGAGATTATTCAGCAATATGTTAGTTTTTACAGTTACACACAGCATGCAGAAATTATAACAGAGCCATAGGCCCGGAATTCGATTTACTGTCTTTTTTGGCATAAACTGTACCCAAACAACTGCAGATGTGTGATGCATGATGTCCTTTAAGTTAAAGGAGAGAACTAGAATTACTCAGAATTACTCACAGCTGTATGCCTCTGCAAACAGTTTACAACCGTGTCTGGGAAAACATGAATGCTACACACACATCTTAAACTAGCAGCACAGAGGATCTATACAATCGGCACAATTTCAAGGTGTACATTTAAGATTAGTTTCACCAATTCAGTATCTAACCAAATGTCTGGAATTTTTGCCATAATGGCGTATGGATTCTTGAGTTATGGTCAAAAACATGTGTGAGGTCACAGTGACCTTGAGCTTTGACCATCAAATTGTAATCAGTTCATTCTTCAGTCCAAGTCGATGTTTGTGTCAAATTTGAAGAAATTCCCTTCAAGCCCTTCCTCAGATACTGTGTTAATAAGAGTGACACATATATAAGGTCATGGTGAACTTTACCTTTGACCACCAAATTCTTATCAGTTCAGCGTTGAGTCTAAGTGGATGTTTGTGCTATATATGGAGAAATTTCTTTACCATTTATATGATATCACATTCACAATAATGAGACAGGTGAGATCAAAGTGACCCTGGCCCTTGAATTATGACCACCAAAATCTGGAGTACATCATTGAGGTCGGGGAGGGCATCTGTGCCAAATGTGAAGAAATTCTCTCAAGGTTATCTTGAGATATCGCATTCAAGAGAATGGCACAGATGGAGGACAAATAGACGGACACACAGTTTGAGAACATAATGCCTCCTGCCAAGGCTATTGCCAGCGCGGAGGCATAAAAATAGGTCCCAAATCAAAGACTCCCGCTTTACATCAAAGCAGGCAACCTTTTGCAAATAAATGAAAACTGCTGTTGCTGACCAAATCATTCCCTTCACCATTAACAACAAATTCAGACTGTCTTAAATCAAAGTGACACCCTACTGTGGCAGTTTTGTAATAAAAATAAGTAAAACAAATCCTTTTCTAAGTGGGAAAGATTATTGCAAGAATTCTCAACAAGAATTGACATCCCAGTTAAATCCATGGGCATTCCAACCAATTGACACCTAAACTGCCAAACTGTCAAATGAAAATATTTCCTGTTTGATTTATCCAGAACAAGTGGTGCTAAAATGAGTTTAGATCAATTATCACCTGCATGTGGTAGCAACCAAAAGTGCCAGAATCTTCTCACAAGTGTGACTGTGTCATCCTGCACACACACAACTCTAGATGAGTGAAGGGGGCCACTTTCAAAAATAACCACTGAATGCACAATATGTTAACTCTGACTGGCTGTCTTACTCTTCAATAAATGTAGCGAAATTTCTAAATTAAATCAGAAACTTGCTGCATATTACGATATTGTGAAATGTACAGATCTTCAGAGATGGAGGGGGGCAATAGTGAGCAATATTTTCTGGTGTTGGTAACTGCAATGAATTTCTTTCTATAGGCTGCAGGCAAGCATGAATCCATTTTTCATTTTTTGCCCTGAGGGTAATCGATGATGGGGGTGACGAGACAACAGCACACCCTGAATGAGCAAGGGTACTCTGAAAGGTTCAAAGTAGCCTGCTGGGCTCATTGAAATTCAGCCTGCTAAATCCTGAGCTTTCCATATTCTCACCATGCTCCTACAGTGTACCATAGGGAGATCTAGCTGGCACTCTAACCACGTTTTTTTTATTAAGGCCTGC
Organism: Plectropomus leopardus; assembly: GCF_008729295.1. Classification (NCBI taxonomy): domain Eukaryota; kingdom Metazoa; phylum Chordata; class Actinopteri; order Perciformes; family Serranidae; genus Plectropomus; species Plectropomus leopardus. The sequence goes on from NC_056482.1 coordinate 7,000,010, forward strand.
ACTCTGTAATGGCCTCGGGTCAGCAAAGAGACCTAGATCTCCATTAATTCACATAAACTCTGCAAACGCTACAGTATATACAAGCACTCCTATGTCCAGCAAGGACTCGGAGTGGTGAAGGTGGCGAAGAAATCGAAACCATGCAGATCCACCTAATATTATACAATTAGAGAGCAGCAGACCCAGATGTTTGAGATATGCTGATCTGGGCCTATAGTCCAACTTATTTACATATTGTGAATTACTAATTACTGATGCTCATTACTGATGGACAGGTGCCGGAAATAGTTTTGTGTTAATTTTCTGATCTATAAATTATTTAATTTGTGGGAAATATTAGTTGAACAACACTACCAAACTCATAAAAGAGCAGCTACATAAAAACAATAACTGCGGCTGTGCTACTCTTTGCCTGCAGGTGGCACTAGTGTTAAATTTGGCACAGCTTTGCAGAAATGCTATCTGCAACGCAGTGGCAATTTTCTTTTCTACTATCACCAACATTAAATGTTTTCTTAATCTGATTGTAACAAACGTGAGCCATCAAATCAAACAAATCCTTTACCGTATAGAATATTTGCCCCATCAAGTAACTTCTTTTTTTTTAAATTAATTTTCTCAAAATTCAAGTTTTAATTATTAAAAATGACAAAGTAAATACTGTAATGCATTTCAAATATTCAGTTTTTTAAGTCTGGAGGTAAGAAAGGCATGCAGGGATACTGCCACAGAGGCTTAGCAATGACCTGCTGTGCATGGGGCAGAAGCAATATGTATTCTAGCTACCTAAAGAGAGGTCCCACCTAAACAAGACAAAAAAGGAGAACATTTTCACCACCTTACCTTGCTACCAGATAGCACTTTTCAATGGGAAATTGCTCTTTTCCAAGCCATTAGACCCCATTGACAAAAACAGCAATTTTACCTCTCATCTGAACACAGGAGTGTCTGGTCCACAGCTGCCTTGATCAGTGGTTTGTTTGTGGTACTTTGGTTAATCCAAACCAACTATTAAAAACACTATAGTCACACAATAACACAAACATTTTTTTTGGTAAATAGACTCTGGTTTTGAAGAAAGCATGTAGATAAGTATCACTTTCACTACAGTTACCTGTGGGAAAGGGCTGTGCAATGAAAAAAGTAGTGAAAATATCCTTAATATAGTATACACTTGACTGACAGATGTTTTTTTTAGATAGGACTTTTTTTTGGGTTGCTAAAATACTTTTTTGGTGTTGACCCCAATCCACAGCAGTACATCGCTTAGCTTCCACGTGGTGCTCCTACCTGCCTCTCTAAACTCATGGCATGCTGACCGCCACAGACTGTAGGTAACACACTGATTTTAAATAAGAACCTCATATAACCCTGCTTCAAAAAAGTCTGAACTATCCCTTTAATGTCCACAGTATCACTCCTAAAGTGAATGTGTGTGAGAGCGTTTTAATCAGTAGTGCTGATTAGAGAGTATCTCAGCTGTGGTATGGCACGTCCATAACCTTGACCATGACCAAGTGTGTGTTTTTACAGAAATAGACCTCTTCAAGCTCCACTTACTCCACCAGTCTGATCTCTTACACACTGTGATGAGGGCTTTTAAAGACACATGCAGACGAACCATGGTGATAGCTCATTAACACTGCGGCTCAATCCAAATTTCCTCAGGAAAAAACATTTCTGCAAATGCTTCGCGCTTTTGGGATTGGTGATTTTGTGTAAGCAGACCAGATATGGTGATTAGTAATGCACCCACAAGAACACGAAAAACAGCTTACTATCCCAATATTTTCCCCATGAATGCTGATTGGGCAGTGAACTGTCTTGTTTAATGACAGGTTAGATTGAGTTTATAAGTTGTTTTCACATCACCTTTGTTTGATGTGATGAATCATCACTGGTGGGCATCTGGCCAGCGCTGTAGTGTTGCCACCATCACAGTTTCAGTTTTCAGTTAGGCATGAATCACAGTGCAGTCACAGTATGTAGGACATGTGGTAAGTGGGAGAACAGTAAAGCCCTGAAGGTTCTGGAGTCAGGACTAAAAGAGTGAGTCCTTGAATGATGGCTAATGGTTAAAAAAAAGCAGCACTCAAGTACAGGCCCACCCAAGGTCATGCTCTCAACAACAGCATTTAAAGGTCAAGCGTGTAGGATTCAGGGGGATACATTGGTAGAAATTGAAAATAACACAATAAGTATGACTTTTAGTGTATTATCACCCAGAAATAGGAATTTTTGTGTTTCTGCTACCTTAGGCTAGTGGTCAGTCTTCAATATGCCAAACAGCATAAGAAAAACATTGATTTTATAATGTGCCAGTACTTTATTCAGTGTTTTTAAAGGTTTAAACTACCAAATCCATTTTTTTGGAAAGGAGGGTACCTCTCCAAATAATTCGGCTCCCCATAAAAAAAAACGCCTGAGTATCTTGAGCTTAGGCAATCAGAGAAAAAAAGTGAGAGCACACATCAGCAGGTGCTGGGCTAGAGTCCTGTCTCCAAAATGCCAAACCGCATTGGAAAAACGATGATTTGTAACATGAAACTGTTTTATTCAGTGTTTTCACCCGTTTTAATCACCTGCTTCATTTGTTTTGGAGATTTAGAGACTTCTGTGGATAATTCGGCTTCCAGTTAAAAAATCTTGAACATTGAACACTGAAGGAATCCTATCAGGAGAAGTTCAGTCTGCAATCCTCACGCTGTGCCACGAAATCTTACACACTGGTTCTTTAAAGAACGGAGGTCTCTCACCTATGAAGGACCTCCTTTCACGGTTCTCGCTGGTTTTATTTTTCTGTTGCATGTTAATGGCACTACACAGTTTATCTCTACATGTAGACCATAGGTGTTAAACATAAAATAACAACATAGCATTGAGGCATGGTGGTTGACATTATGTAGTGATTAGACACCCAGAGAGATGCTGATTGGATGTTGCTACAGTTTTCCACTCTGCAGCTGCAGTTGTTTATAGTTAAGTCACATGTCTTGTATCCACCCTCACGTGAGCCTTATTTGGTTGTCAATTATCATGCTTAACAACTGATGTGAGAAACTTTCTTTAATGCTCTGTCTCGTGCTTTCCCGCTACCTGAAGAAATGTCAGGCCAATTAAAAAGAAGCTACAAAGGCCACTGTGATGGAAAGAACTGGCTGTCTATTTCTTTACCCTATCGAGCCTCTATGAGGTGTATTTTTTTTACATGTTAGAGTATGAATGTAAACAAATGTTTGAGGCCACAAGAATGGCCACGACGGAGCTGAAGAGTATCCCTCCAAGACGAAATATTTTGGTACGTTTAATGACAAGTGGTGTGAAGACGAGAGGGAACTTGGCTTCGGAAAAGTTGATAATTTCACAGTTGAATTCATTCTTCGCTGGCATTCTTCTCCCTGTCAAATTTGAGGGGAGGCATGGGCTAATGTGTCACGCTGCCAGCAAGAAATAAAAAGGATTTGGACAAGCACGCTCTGTAAAATACAAATTCGAAGCAGAAGGCGACCGTCGAAAAGCTGCAAGGTTAAAAAAACAATGAAATTATACTGTTGTTGTGTTTGTCAAGTGAGAATAAAAAATATTGTAATTGAATCGCTGGTCTTTTGGCTTGTGTTGTGGTGCTGAACAGACCATGAAGTGCACTTTACGCGTCTTGTAATTCGCTGCGATAGTCTTTGTTGCAGCCACTGAAGTGGCTTTCATTACTGAACTCTTATGATATGAAGGGCCAAAGTCGTCTAATCTCTCGCTGTCTGCCTCTCTTTGGGTGTCTTTTTATCTTGCTCCATGACTGACTGCAAGTGAGTTTCTTTCTTCTTCATGCTTTGAGTTCAAGTACTTCATCTCATAGTGGCTGTCATTGTGTTGTTGATATGGTGATAGTTTTATGGAGTAATCAAGATAATACCACCGAGGTTGTATAAAAATCTACTTTCCATTTGGCTTGGCATGACAAAGCAGGCCACAATCCACATATGCATGAGTCAGACATTTCCAAACACACACACTCACACCTGAGCCACTTACCGAGCCAGTGTTCACCGGTGATCTTGCCAAATCCCTCACGATATGACTCCCATGCTCTGAAGAAGTTGACTGAGCCGTCCTCCCTGCGCTGGATCACCTACACAGCCGAGACAGCGAGACGACAGGTTAGGGAGGTCAGATGAGATTCATCTCGCACAGTGTCTCATCCTCCTCCTGTGATGAGTCATTCCAAGTCCCACAGTTGGTCGCTAAGCTCATCTCGAAACTAAACTAAATGAACTCACAAATGCTCGGCTCTTTCACAAATGAATAATGCAAACGCTCTTCCCTCTAAAAAGGCAATTTGTCGGGAGCTAATAAAAGGAATCCATTAAATCTTGACTGACTTTGACTCAAATCGCTATGGAATCTGCATCCTTAATTGAAATCCCAGGAAAGAGATGATATTCATAAAACAATAATCCTAAATACACGGAGAGATATTTCTCCTCTTCCTCTGTACCATGAATCATGAAATTCTATGAAGCATTGCGTGTGGAGAAATTATGTGGTGGCAACCCTTACAATACGAGAAACAAAGGAAATATTGGCAAATAGCAGATGATAGCTTTGTGTGTGTGTGCATCTGTGTCATCCTACGAAATACGCTATGCATTAAAAATGCTGACATTGTGACATTGTGAAGTGCCAGGTTGAGAATGAACGGAAATTGGAAATCTGCTCCCGAAGAGGAAATGCATGCAGATGGAAAATGCAGCTGGAAGCCTATGTTAGTGTTGAAATGACAAAAGGAAATTCCTTGAGACAGTTTATGTTCAGCGTGACTAATCCCCTAATATACCATAAGGTACCAGATGGCACCAACAGCTATATTTGCTTTTAACATCAATGCAGACAAAGAACAAAATCTTGCAGAGCAACGGCAAAATCTTCATCCTAATCATTTTCATCCTCATAATAGTCTTCATTGTAATCGTCTTAATCATGATTACTGTATAATCATTGCTTATCAGCAGCATCTAAGCATTGTAGGGATTCTCTCTACATCCTTAAAGAAATGCGCTGCCTCATCTCCTCATTCAGAGTGCTCTGTATTCCTCTAATATAAATCCAGAGATTGATTTCCTCCCTCATTCCAGAGATATGATCATCAAACCCAAATTCTGTTGTCAGATTCCAGGTCCTTTCTCTCATCAGTTCAGCAGTGTTCTTTCTATAGGAACTTCAAATGTCCTGCATTTCCAAAGTAAAAGTTTCCAAAGATACCAGGCCTGTTGCATAAGACTAGTCCCTTGCAGTCATTATATCCAAGTTAGACAGGACAGCAGCAAAAACTCCTTTAATGATAAGTCTGGTCATTTCAAATATTTTCAGACTGTAAGCTATAGCCCAACCATAGGCTGTATGATCAGCAACATGTTCTCATCCCAAGCTGTCACATATTTCCGCTTTGCAGTGGACTTCTGTGTCTACATATTATGTTCCAGGTATCCTTTTGCATCTTCTCTTTACGTTCCGAGATGCCGCTGCTGTGATGTCAACACAAGCACATCGCTTCATGTGGTTATGCTTAGGCAACAACAGCACAAGTCAACCAATGCCAAGATGTCAACAAATGCACATGCTTGCACAGATGGTTAGGATTAGGCAACAAAGTAACAAATTATTAGGATAAGGGAAAGGAGGCACATGGCAAGGGGTAGAAAACAACATCACATTCAGACTGGAAGCGAATACCAGACTCCCGTGCAAAAGTCCGAGGTTTGCTGGACCCATCCACCACCCCTCCTGCCTGCCCTATAGGCCCCCTCGTGCCGCTTACATTTCGTGGTAACTGGCAGTGTTTCAATGTGACGCAGCAGGTGCTTTCAAGCCATATGACAGCGTATAATAACCCCGATTATGCCTGGCCATGTTCTCACCTGACGCTGTCCAGTGCCACTTCATGCGGTTACACAAGGTGGCTTTTGGAGTTGTGCTCTTACGCCAAAAGCACTGCCAGAGCGGAAGTTCAGAATGAGAGTGGGCTGAATAAATTGAGTAACATGACAGTTCTCCAAAAGTGAAGCCATTTCTCCCTGGTGGCTGGATGCAGGACAGGTCATAAACCCCGCCCGCTTTTTGATGTTGAAGGTGACATGGGGCAGTAAAAAAAACAAAACAAAACACAGAAACAAAGTATACATCAAATGCATCTGATGTTTTTTTCTCATTTTAGGTAGTTGTTATCACTCTGCTGTATGTTAATATATTTATTTTCTGATACGTTTGGGTTCAATTACTTATTTGATGCTATAAAAAGTGGGGTTGACATCATGACTGATTGTGTGCCAATTAATGTACTCACGTTCAATGGCGCTGCTCAGGATTGGTCAGAGGGGTGTATGGGCAGAAAGTCAATACCCCAAAGATCACTATTATGCAGGCTCTTGCTCCAAATAACATCAATAATGCAAGGTGACAGTGGCCGCATCTCGGATATTTTAGATTAATTTTTGCACAGTGGGAGGAACTGAAGACCTGTCATCCATCTTTATATACAGTCTATTAGCTTGACCAATACAGAATATTTGAGGCCAATACAAATATTGACACTTAGGAGTTCTAGACATCGGGCTGGGTGATAAGGAGTTAATCAAATATCACTATATTTTTCCACTAATAATCTTGACAGAGGTCCAGAGGGACCGAAATGTTAGTACAATCAATAAACTGTGATGCTGAGTGCGAGCAATATGTGGGATATTCTTTGATCATTAAATACCTTGAAATTAATATTGCAAACATATAAAAGGTTGACTACTGGTGCTGTTACATTATATTTACAGTATTCAATTTTTGATAAATTATCATTAGTAACGTTGATACAAAGTGGGTAGAGGCAAATAATAGAACAGTTAAAACAGTCTGGTAAGTTCAGAAAATGACATGACTTTTCTTTAATGCAGCCTTTGAATCCGGAAAGACATTTCCTGTAAACTATGACCAAGATACATACTGAGCAGAACATTTTACAGGGTAAAAATCAAAATGCCAACACCCTGTGGTGGACAAACAATGAAATTATGACATTGTTTGCGAATAACTGCAAACCTATTTTGCCATTTCTGTACTGCAGTTTACTATGTACTGTATATCAAGATAAAAATGACTTAAAAATAAATATGAAAAATACACTTTAAAAAAGGTTAAATAATTGCCAAAACAGTTGAGGATTGTAGTTTTTAGCAAATGTTACTCAAACAGGAGTAAATAATGCATTCATTGGTATCTGTTTTCAGCTATTTCCACATTATTCCCATATACGCAGTCCTGCTGTTGTAAATACTCGAGTGGCTTTGTTTGTCAGTAATAACAGAACATGCCAGCCATGTAACAGAGTAGCTCAATTATGTGTTTTGGACAACAATGGCACAGAGTGACAAGATATATACAGCACTGGTTACACAGGCAATACTTGTCTTTTCATTTGATGACTGACAATAACAAATATATAACATCACCTCATCTGTTTACCTCATTACAGTCTCTTAGGTGAAACCAAACACACGTTTGAAAATTATGTCTTCTGCTTCTGAACACCCCATGCATGTACTGTAACCCTATGGCATTCTTATTTCAATGAGACCTGAGAGGTCATAGCTTGTCAAGTGCTGCGTGAAGCTGTCAGCTAAACATAACGAAACAAAGGGATTTGTATCAGCTGTTGCATAAGATCCTCACAAGCTTTGCCTCAGTCACGCTGCATTAGTGTGGTGTCCCAGTTATCTGGAGTGATGACACTGATTATACTTCTTAACTTCCTTTAGCTGCCACGGAAATCTAATTCGACAGTTCAACAGAACTTGACTCCTTGTATTCAATCTAAATCAGAGGCCAAACCAAATAATGTGACTGTTATCAGCATGAGTAATAGTTTACTATAGTGCTGTGTTACTCATTTACAAATGATTTTACAAGAAACTGTATCCCCCGGTTACAGATTTGACTTTGCAGCACAACATATATATTTTTCTATCTGTATCTGTCTATTGGGTAGATGTTTATTGCTGCAGACTTCAATATTAATGGATGATATAAAGTCTATATAAATAATGCAATAATTCATTCATAAATAGGGCTGGAGGGTAGCTCATTTTCACATTCCAAGTGTAATGCTACAGAACAGCTTAACGCACAGATGGAGTGGTGTCAACTTCACAGTAATTCAATTAATAATACAGTATAGAAATATTTCATGTGTGTCAGAGTGTTATTGTACTTAACACAAGGCGTCAATTGTTCTCACTCAAAGTGGTATGACAGCTGAAGAGGATACACACAATGAAAAAAGATATTAGAGATTCCAGGGATATTTTAGACATACATATTGTGATTTGTTTTTTGAGTTAGAAAATACACATAAATAATAATAAAACAATGAATAACTGTGTTTTAGAGGCTGTAGTGACTGAGGTGTAAAGCTAGAGTGATGACACTGATAGCATATGAAACCAGAAGACCTAATAAATCCAGTGGTACCAAACATGTGATTTCACTATCAGCAAGTGGGCTAAATTATGCTTTAAAGTTAGGTTAAATTTAGGCAAGAGGAAACTGGCACAGCCATTTTCAGAGGTCCTTTGACCTCTCACCTCAGGATAACTTCATGAAAGTATGTTGCATTGATACCCACAAGTTTGCCTTTTACAGATAAGCCCACCTTATGCTAGTTTCATGCAGGACTTAAACCATGCAGGTTTTTTTTCATGCTGTGAATGTGTTATTTTTGCCTATTGTATTTGAATATTTCTGCATACGGAGGTATTCAAACATCTGAGATTCTTATGGATTCAATGTGCCAAGTTGTATTCATGTTTGATGATGTTAGCACCCACAGTAGCCATTTCTTTGTAGTGATACCATTTCTTTGAATATTGTAAAAAATGACCTTTTGTGACCTCTAGGATAATCACAGCCCCATGAACCTTTACATCACAAGTAGAGGCCTCAGTTGATGTATGGCTACAATAGTTACATTGGTGATGAGGGGGTTTCCAAAACAGGTGCTTACCATCAAATCACCGAAAAACGCAATTCTTTGAAAATTCTCCAGATGTGAGTGTGTGTGTTTATTCAGTCATTACACATAATACAATAGTATGTAAGCTTTAACAATACAAATAGTATACACAAAATCAACAGACTGTGTTTAAAGCAGTGACTGAAAAGGCCCAGGCCGAAGCAAAAGCTTACATAAGCCTGTCCTTAATTCTGAACAATTAAAGCTAGCCTCCAAGAATAATAATAATAATAATAATTTTTAAAAAAAATCACCCTGACATGTCAAAAGTTTTTTATACCAAATCATAGTATGGATTTTTTTTACGATGTTTCTTAGTGTCTGGGTGTCTTCATGTGGTATTTTGGAGGATTTTTGACCATTTTTATCAATTCTTGAATGGTAAAACTTGAGCACCAATACTGTCTAACAAATAGTATCAAACCAAAACTTACTGCAACAGCTCACGAGACATAACTGAGCATGGGAATGGCCATCATATACTTCCATCATAATGTTCTAAGCCTCTATACACTCGAAACTTCGAAAGTTTGAATGGGCACCTAACCAAAACACAATGCTGTTACAGATTTATGAAAAAGAAAAACTTGACACACAGTGCTGAGCTGCAGCTTAAATGAATCTTCATGTTCCCTGTATCCAGATGATGTATACCACTTCACTGTGCCATACTGTTGACCTTATCTACCCCTAAAGACGTCCTGCCCCTCTCAAACAGTAAAACAATGGCTCTATTTGGGTCTCAGAGGGTTATTTATCTATAGTATGAGTATTTTGTTGAGAGCCCTTCTTACTTTCTTTCTGTGCTCCAGTGTTCACTAATGCCTGAGTGATTTTACATTTTCATCCAATGGTTGACACACTAGCTCATAATAAAATATGAACTCTGGAAAAAGGATGTAGTTTACCTCAATGAAATCTTTTCATGGTCATATTAAATGATATTATGTGTGACTCACAGGGGCCAATAACCTGTTAATAAGGCTATTACTGCAATGATGTCCTGATTAGACTAATCAAAAGCCCTTGGAAAAAGGCTTTGGCATTTGACAGTGCAAACAATGCACCGTCATCATGTTACTGATATGTCGGCAGGGCACTCAAGGACTGTGAGGGAGCCGGCCCCTGTTGTGTTTTCCACTGATTGCCTGGGGTAACTGGTGAGATTTATGTCAACGGTTTGTGCGAAAACCAACTCTCTGGTCAAGGCACTGCAGAAAAGCACTGCTGGCTTGAATGTGGAGGCCAACTGCTGGTTGGAAAAAAAATGACACCGTTCATGTCACTAAATCCTCCTTGAAATAATGACCTTCCAGCTTTCTTATCTCACTCCCTCCTTCCTCTTACCCCTCCTCGTCCCTACATCCAAATTAGCTGAAATAGAGAAGACTCCAAATTGATAACGCGGTTAAAAATGAGGTAGAGGTTTTCCTTTTCATCCATCCCTAATTGTATTTTTTCTCTCCCCTGGCACTCACAGAGTTAGCAGCACTTGAGGAGGAAAGAAAATTGCAAAAAGTGCCCCTCAACTCAATATATCACAAGAAACTTCAGAAAAAAAATCCCAAAACCAAAGAATGTCAAACTGATATGTTGGACTACAGTCAGTCTTTTTGAATAGATTTAGGCTATGATATCTCAAACCCCTAATTTCTATTCAAATTGTCCATGGCCTTTTAGAAAAATGTATTGTTCGTATTATCACAGCTCTGAAAAAAATCAAAGCCTGTCTGGCTGCATACGTACTGTAGAGCCACCTGACAAAGACACATGACAAAGATGTCTGATAAAATGAAGATGGAAATAATAGCATGATTATCGCTATGCTCTCATATTAGCTTTGTTCCAGTGACACAGATAAATCCCAACCACAAGCACAACTAGGAGACAATGCATTTTATTAAAGGGGAACTATTAAGCTCAATTACAGGGTTCACATTTGTATTTAGGTTTTCACTACAGCAGGTTAAAATGCTTTTATTTAAAAAAAAACCCCAAAACTTTATTACCCCCATACTGTCTGGACTGGGACACCTATATTCACCCTCTGGCTGAGACACTCTGCTTAAGCACCTGTTTTTTTAAAGGTCCTCATCCAGAAAAAAGTCCAGTCTGCTCTGACTGGCCAGCATTTCCAAGTATTCCACATTTTGGCATCTCTGCATCCTCATTGCAGCTGGTGAATAGCAGCATTTTCTACTGTGAAAAAATCACAAGTAAAAGCTTCTAAACCACTCACAAACGCACATGTTCCAGCAGGAATATGATGTGAAATTTGGGAGAAATGAACAACATCAACATGGCATTTGCATGTACCTACATGTAGCTCTGTACTCAATGACTGCAAGCATAGCTACACATTCTACTCAAAAAAATTACATATATGTGTATAGTGCTAAATCACAAGGTCTGGACCATGTCTTTATTCAATTAAATAAATGAAATATGCCTATATTATTCATCTAATTTAAGTGTCAGTCTCTACTGCATCACTTACTGAGTATACTGGCACTTTCGCTGGGCAAAATCACCAATAACATTTTCAAAACCAAAATCCTCACAGTTTGACATATTTCAGCAAGAATATAATCCAAAATCGAACAGAAATTAACAACTTCAGCAACCAAAAATACATGCTCAGCTTGAAGCTACATGCAGCCAGGAAATGACTGTTAATGAGTAGCAGCATTTTCTTCCCTGAAAAATGATCAGTAAAAGCTTCTTAACCGATATCTTCACAAAGGGACGAGCTTTAGTGGAAATATCATCCAAAATCACGCAACAAAAAGAGATAAAATTGTCAACCAACTTAATAAATTAACTTGACATCAGCTTGTATTTATACGTAGCAGTGAACTTGCAACCAGGGAATGACTGTGACAGAGTAAAGTCGCACTTTCCAAAATGAAAAATCTCATTTATAAGACTCTAACCATAATCAGACATGATTCAGCAGGAATAAGAATCAAAATGACACGTTTACGTGACTTAAGCATGTAGCTACATGTAGAAGTGTGGACTGCATGTAATTACTTGCAGTAGTGTGCCTGAAGCAGAAGGCCGTCAAGAAATCTGAAAAAAGAGGTAACTTTGGAAACTTGGGCCACATCTAATATGAACTTCTGACATTGTAACATTGGTTTATATACGTAACAGAATTCTTTTTAAAAAGCACAATTAAATCCCTTTAAATTCAGGTTTAGTGTTCAGTCTGGTAGCTGTGGTATTTTAGGTCAGCAGACATCCTTGAAGCTGGCTTTCGTGACACACCTGACATCTCTCCCTAATGCTGCTCTGATAGAAAACCAGAGACACCGGAGCACCTGCAGTACCTGCTACTGTGAATCACTGCGGCGGTGAGAAACTGGCCAATGGTCACATGAAGCGGCACTCTACAGCAGCAGGTTAACCAGCACGCAATTCAGTTCAGATTAGGGTTAACACTCTTGTCTTTCTGGCTCTGCCTCCTTCCACGTCTAGCATCCTTGTAAGACTGGAGAGCTCCTCTGAGGTTTAATTACATGTTGACCCTAAAGGTCAGTATCTCTGCGCGCGTTCCCTGGAGACATGGAGCTCACAGAGACTCCAATCATTTTCTTTCACATTTCAAGAGGGAGCAGTGGTCGTCAAAAGCGGAAGGTGGAGGGACGGTTAAGTTGTTGACGAAATGCGTGCGATACATACAAGCGTTTCTATACATTGCTTGTGTGTATGTGCTCAGTTATGTGCATTCTTGTATATGTTTGCATGTGTTTGTGCAAAAAGCCAGAAACTTCATATTCACTTAAATTCCCGCATGTGCACTTCTCAACTGTTGGTATGTATTTTTATGATTACGCATCCTCCATAGTTAGTTTGAGACTCTATGTCTACCTCAAGGAAGACCTACCTATATATGGTGAAGTGTGCCTGCAAGTTGACCATGGATACCTGAGCTGGACCAGTAAATTTAGCAACACAAATAAATGCCTCATTCACGCTTGTCTTTGTTGTACTTGTCCTCATTTGTAGTCTTCGTTTTAGTGTGTCATTGTACTCATCTTCATTTATGTTGTACTCGTTTATTGTACTCATATTTGTTGTGATTGTATACTAATACTTTTACTCATATTAAACATGTGCTGACTGAAGCTTCAACAGGTGTCTCCATCCTTCAGAAGTCATGATAGAAAACTCATACTATCACAAACCTGTGCACTATACCTGTGTGTGTGTGTGTGTGTGTGTGTGTGTAACTGTATATTGGTACTGAACATGCAGTGTTGTATAAGTGTGTGGGTGTAAAATATTAATGTTGAAGTTTGTGGGCACCATAACAAAGTTCTGTTGCTTCTGGCTTTTTATCACTGATAACATGTGAGTGAAAATCATGCAGAAATATGCAGCCGAAAGGCAGATAAGCACACAGTACGATCTGCTCTGTATCTTACATTATGCTTTCTCGTAAAGAACTCCCAACACTGGTCAGCACACGGGCAGAAGAGACAGGGTAAAAAGGATTTTAGAAGACTGCATAACAACAGCTTTTCAATTTCACCTTTAAAGAAACAAAAGTCAACAGCCCATTTCAGAGCGTATTTGCCTATAAATGTGAATGAATGCCCTTTTACAGTTGCACATGTTTATAGTGTGGATCAAATGCTTGTGTTTTATAGAGCCTCGACTACTGTGTCACCTCACCACACCCCCCACACACAGACACAAACACAGTTTCCACTGGGACGCAGCTTAACATCCCGACTGACAAATCCTCACACACAATGTCTGGCTAGAGGGCAGTGCCTGACATCAAAGATGTTTCTGCCAAGGTCAGAAGCTGACAGAATTGTTGCATTTGGGTGTGGGGGCAGGTGATGCTCTTGCCATACACACACTGGGAACTGCAGTTGAGATGCGGCAGACATTTTATTGAAGGGTCGAGCTATGTCTCTTTGTTTCATAACATAAAGTACACAATGATCCAAAAACTGACCGACAAAATCAATCCTAAATGCAACCTGTTTCCACATTAGTATATTGGCAGCAAACACAATAATAATAGCTAATGGAACCCTGTGCAGTCATACTTATTGAGTTCTAAACATTGCAAATGTATTTTTTTTTCTGGAAAAAAAACCAACTCTCCATTAGGTGTATCTGCATTCCACTGCACATGCAAGTGGAAATTGTGTCCAAGTGAAATAATTATTTGGGAACACTAGTGAGTGACTCTGAGTTGTGACAGTGACAGTGAGCAAAATGCACTGAGCTAAGCTACGATGCAAATAGGGCTGTCCCGAATGCATTTTTTTGGCTCTGGAGCTTCAGTAGCCAGAGGGTGGGGGCACTGGGAGGACAGCTACACATTTCTCCATTCTCCGCTGAGATGGACAACTCAGCACTGCAATATGTCTTTTTTTTTTTTTTTTTTTTTCCATTTTGATCAAAAACATTAATATTTAGGGATCATGTTATTCTACAGAATTGTTTGTATTTTTTGTTAATAGAAACACTGAAAAGCTTTGGGGTCTTATTTGCATGTTTTTAATTCCAAGGGGTTTGTTTGAACGAGGTTTATATCTATGCACTTTTTGTGGCATCATCACAGCTTCTGACAGTTTTTCTTATCGTGGATAAATTATAAACCTACAAAAATTATTCTAATTTTAGGCTCTGAATCCAAGACAATGCCTGACAAAACAGAAGTGCAGAAACAAAATACTAGCTCAGGCTTTTAACATGCACTGTTTTTAGGTTTTTACACACTAAAATGTGTACATTTTTACATTTGCACAGTCATTTGTGTGTAACCCTGGTATTTAGGAAGGCTGGGATCATGTGACACATGTGCTGATGGGAATAAAGAAGGAAGTACACTGCATATGAAGGCAGGTTGAGGTGGTGGATGGGTCACAAAACACAGGACTTTCAACAGGAGACTGGTGTTTGGAATCATGTGTACTTTGAGCATTTGTTATCATGTGTTTACAGTGATCCGAACACAAGAACACAAGAGTGGCGAACGATAGTCATTTGTTGCGTTCCACCTCACAGCATGCCGCATAGATGCAAAACAAAACCGGCTCAATAAAGTTCATGTGTTGTAATGATGAGAGTTTGCAGTGAAGTCGGCTTATTTCAGTGGCTTGACCTCATTTACCGCATTCACCCTGGGACTTTTGTCCTTACATAAATGATGTATTTTGGGTTCAAAACAGCGATTTTCGCCAAAGACAAGTTTGCACCCATGACAATGGATGGTCATGCAAAACTTTGCATCTAATATGACAAAAAAATGGGTCAGTTATAGAGCATCTTCAAAACAACCGCTGCGTCAGTACTGATGACAGTCCCTGCTGGAGAGGCATCAGGACACAATAGCATTTACATTACAAAAGAAACATGGTCAAAGGCATCCCAGACTACTTCGCCAACTGGTTTGAGTGATCAGCTCACAATGCATCATAGTAGTCGTTTACATCTGTATTTAGCGCTGTTCACTTGCATTCAGGTGTAAACAGGACCTCTGAGTCATTTTCAGGTACATCATCAACATTTTTATTTTCCTAAACCTAACCACAGTAACTTTACTTCCCCAAACCGAAAGATGCTCAACCATATTTCTCCTTGTACCCTAACCACAGTAACTTTACTTGCCTGAACCTAACCTCCATTACTTTACTGGAAATGTTATCTTAAGTACGCAAGAACCATTGTATGAGGACACGCTGACTAACTCAATTATATTGTAAATATTCATTTACAATTTATTTGTTTTCATTAAGAAAAAAATCTGAATCCAAAATTAAAAAAACAGAACAACTAACACCAACCCAACAAACAAATTTTCAGGTCCAGCCTTCCAAAGAATTACTTGCAAAGAGCAGTGTAGAAAACATGCAGCTGCAAACTGTTGCTTTCACCTAAGCAGTTGATTCTCCCAGTCACATTTCAACTTATATCTTATCAATAATTTAAGCTTCAAAATAATCTCTAGTGTTTTGATCAAATACTGTACAAGAAAAATAAGGTGTATAAGAGAAAGAACTCTACAGTTGTTGTTTCAGCCAGTCAGATACATTTTTAATCAACAGGCCAGAAAAAAAAAAAAACAAAACTTGATGTGGACATTTAATACCCACAGAATTTAATCAACACTTTTCTTGTTTTATTTCTAGTGTATTGTATTGCAAAACATTTTTTGTGTGTGTGTTCTCCATCTCTACAGCGAAATAAAGAATGATTCTGGGACGGTTATACTTTCAGCTTGTTCTCATCTTGTCGCTCTGGCACTCTCCATCAGTCTTTCTCCATATTGCAGTGTTTTTTACTTTATCCCTTCTCCTTGCAGCTCTTAGGTAATTAATTCTTTATACACGCTGATCTACATGCTCCACAAAGCCCAAACAACTCATCTCTCAGAGGAAACTTTTTTTCAGAATTACCACTGCCATTTCTGCAGCAGCAGATATTTACTGCAAGAAAATGCATCAGAGAAAACATTGGACACAGGGAATTTGTTCAAATGCGGTAACTCACAATATGGTGGCTGTTGTTTATGAGTTAGACAAGAAATCAATCTACAAGAAGCAGCTGGCAAGCCAGAAATTACTAAAAATATCCTATACTTTTGCCTTGATTATCTTTCACTTCAATAACTACCTTTTCTTTACCTAAACATTTAAAAGTCAGCACAGACATTATAGTAAACATCCTCCTTTTGGGGTTCAACAGATGCAGAAAATTATCTTCATTGGAAGAAAATATGAAATTTTGAATGTGAAAAAAAAAACAACAAAATTTCTCTTACTGTTCCCACTGAATCTAAAAGTTGCCAAGTTGTACAGCTAAAGTTGATCACACAGCTTTGTTTCTTCGAACAATTTTTCATTTCTGATGCAGCACAGTACAGCACAAAAACAGACAGGCCGTACAGTTGAAGGAAAGTACCTTTGAGGGGAAGAGCGGCTGCTGTAACATGTTATGTCAGAGTGTCTGTGTCAGCAATGCGCCATAAACTAAGTATTGGCAGTTAAAGCCTCATGTACTCTTCCTTCCCAGTCAAGGGAACTCTGTGACAGTTCGCCTAAAAGAGTGAGACCCATGTTCCAAAACTGCAACCCCAGTGCAGCCTGTCAGGAAGAAAAAAAAAAACAAAACAGAAAAAACCTCAATTGTATGCAGTAAAGAATCAGAAAAACAGCCTGCCATATAAATGTATGTATAAATAAAAGCACTCACCATACACCAGTGCTGTACCTAACACATTTTGTGCCCTAGGCAAACTTCCCCTGCTTCAAGGTACATGTGTGAAAAGTAGCTAATAAACAAAAGTAATAAATAACAAACAATAAGAAAACACGCTATGTGCAAATTTGTCTTACTGTTTTGTTTTGTGCCCTGGGTGGCGTAAAAGATACAAATTAAATTAAATTAAATTAAATGAATGTTGGTAGTAGTCATCTGCTTTAGGCCTGCTACTGCAAGTGTTTACATTATGTAGCCTAGAGTGCTATGTGTAGCTCGATGCTAATTTGAGGTAAACTATAATCTGCAGATCTGAAACATGTTGTTGTCCCCAGTTTCAGATTATATTTCTGCTGGAACATGTCCGGTTGTTTTTTAAAAACTTCTATTGATTATTTTTGACTGTGAGAAATGCTGCTATACTCTGTTTGCCATGATCATGACACTGTTAAAGTCAATCTCTGGCTGCAAGTACAATGGTACATGTAGCTACATGCTAATGTCAAGTGAACATATTATCTTGGTTGCTAAATTGTTAACTTCTCCCCAACTTTGGTTCATACTTCCGTTGAAACATGTTCGGTTGTGAAGATTTCAGTCGAAAAAAACTTCAACTGGTAATTGTTCACAATAGAAAGTGCCACTATACTCTGTATCAGTCATTCCATGGTTGCAAGTACAATGCTACATCTCACATCAGCTTGTGGTAGATTTCTATATTGTTATCTGATCCAAGTGCATAACTGCAAGTGTTTCCATTTTGCTGCTACATGTTCAGGAAAACATCTCAGATAATATTTCTGCTGGAACATGTCCAATTGTTTTAAAGCTTTTACTGGTGATTTTTCACAATAGAAAGTGCTGCTATACTCTGGTAATCTTGGTTGCCAATATTGTTAGTGTCTTTCTGGGTCATATTGCTGCTGAAACATACAGTTATAAAGATTTTGATTTAGAAGCTTTTACTGGTGATTGAAGTGCCACTGTACTCCAAAACAGTTTTTCCTAAGCTGTAGATACTGCTACATGTAGCTACGAGCTAAGAACAGGCAAACAATCTTGTTTGCTGATGCTGTTAGTTTCTCCCCATTTTTAAAACCATCTACCTGCTGAAACATGTCTTGTTGTAAGGATTTTGTTTTCAAAGCTTTTACTAGTGATTTTTCATCGTAGAAAGTGCCACGATACTCTATAACAGCCGTTCCTTGGCTGCGGGTACACTGTTAAATTTAGCTATAGGCTAATAACAAGTAAAGATGTAATATTGATTGCTGATGTTGTTAGTTTCTCCCCGGTTTTGGAGCATATTTCTGCTGAAACATGTATTGTCTTAAAGATTTTGATTTCAAAGCTTTTACCGTTGATTTTTCCCAGTAGAAAGTGCTGCTATAAACAGTTACAGTCTTCCCCCCGGCTACCATGAAGACCCAGAAACGCTGACCAATTAGAGCAGTCTCGGCTTTTTCGGGAGGGGGGACTTACAGAGACTGTTGCTTAAGCACAGCATGTCACACAGAGGGTGAATACAGGTATTCCAGCACAGACAGTATAAGTAAAATGAAGTTTGTTTTTTTATATTAAAGAATTTAAACATGTTCTAGTAGAAACTGTATTGCAGCACACCAAAGTGCAGCTATTCAACCCACAAACAATAACGCCAGGTAAAATAGCCAAATAGAGTTAACAAGAAAATCTCTGATCCTTCACCATCTCACCCAGCACTTGCCAAAGGGCTAGCATTGGCATGATCACATTAAACTCCCTGTAATCTCTGCAGTAGATGAAGGCTACTTAACAAGCTGCCTTAAGCTCTTCAGCAAGCTTTCTGTCAACTACTGGGAGCCCACAGCGTGCACAGACGGACACCCTGACTGACAGACCAGAACACAGCGAAGAATAAACAGAGGCACTCTGAAGCTGATTGCGGGAGATTTACAATCTGGCATGTGACTGGGTGGAACATCGGAACTGTGCCAATAGCTTGTTAGCTGCTGGCATGTACACACTGTGCACACTCTATGTTTATATGTTTGGTGCTTTGGCAGCAGATGTCACTTGGTACCGCTGCTCTATACTGACTAACCGAAGATAATTTGTAACATCTTCAGAGAGTGATTAATGAGAGATAGTATTACACAGAGAGAAAAATACTTGAATAAATATAGAAATAAAGAAAAAACGTGCGTTGAGGCTAATAGAATCCGCCCTGAAAGCCGCCTCCTTTCATAGATTTAAGATAGATTAAAACAGACAGGCGGAGGAATTGCTAACAATTTTCATTACATTGTTAAGAATATTGATGATATGGTGACAAATTCAGTACTGTCTGATGAAAGCACTCATAAATCCACAGCAGTCTGCGGAATTGCTATCTTCAAAGGGGACTGCAAACATCTGTTGGTGAATGTTTTATAATCCTATCAGAAAGACAGATGTGTTCTGGACACAGCAGCAGCAAACAAGAACAGAAGGAGAAACACAGCCATCCACAAACACTCTTTCTCTCTCTCACACACACACACTCCCTCTCACACATGTAAACACAATTTCTGCATTTACATGTACTTAAGTAAAAAGATTATTCCTGGCTTTCAGCAGTAACCTGATTTTTCATACACCATAGAAAACAAGAAACCAGGTTTTCCTTATTGGGTTACAGGATTTAGGGAAGCCAGATTAACACAGGTAGATTTCTGCTAAAGCTTTTTAAACATTTTTTAAAAACCTGCCACGGGAATGACAAAGACCCAGTGCAGGGGAAGACTTAGTATCACACTGGTAGCAGTGTGGCAGGACAAAAGAAAAGATCACAACTGATAGGCATAATTAGAATTATATTAATCACATGAAACTCCAACTGAAACTAAATTTAACCACTAAATCATTAATCTCATTAACTGATTGCAGGTTGGTAAAATTTAAAATTTAACTAATGCATAGGATTTAGTAGCATTTAGGGGTGAGGTTGCAGAACTGAAACTTCTCTCATGTGCTATATGTGTAACTACAGTGGTCAAAATGAAAACATAAAAATAAAAGTAGCCCTAGGCTGTCCACTCTGGGCTACACAACATGGCAGACTCCATGGGAGAGGACCAGCTCCTAAGGTAACAAAAACACAACAGATCTTATTTTCAGGCGATAATAAACTAATTAAAGCACAGTTACACTGTAAAAAGAAACTTTTTGTTATATCTTGAAACAGTCAGTATCTGGTCTGCCTTAAAATTTTTAAACTGACTGAATTTGAAAAAACAAGTTGAATCAATAAAAAATTATCTCAACTTGTCTTCTCAAATTCAGTCAACTTAAAATTTAAGGTAGCATTGACACAAACCTTTTTGAAGTCAAAACAAATATTTCTTTATATATACAATTGCTACGTATAGATGCCCCCAAATCCTTCACACTGGATCTTTAAGAGAGATTCTCCAGCCATGCTAGCAGCTCTGTGACACAGTAGTTCTTTGAGTTAAATACTTATGCCAACACGCTAAAAAGATCACATTGACAAAGCTAATATGCTGATGTTTAGCAATGTGACTTGGTTTGGAGAGGTACTTGTCTATACTTTGTAGAACTCTTAGAGTCCTTAGCTCAAGATCAGGGTGAAGATCATGGAGAGGTGTGGCATCACTGTTGACTGTAGACTTGTGACAAACGTTTTGCTCAAAAAGCATTTCATCCTTCTGAGATGGCAAGTCTATGTCAAGACATTGCTGAACCATGTCTCTGGAGGTTTCAGCACCACTATAAGCAGAGGCATGAGTACTGGGGCCAGAGCAAATTACTAATAGTAATTTGTACTCATATGGTTTCTCATCCAAAGTTGGGGTAGAGCACCAGTCTTCAGACTCACTTTCCAAAGAAACTGGCTGTTTTTTTTCCACTTATATCACCACCATCTTAGTTTAGCATGTTAGCATGCTAATGTTTGCTAATTAGCACAGCTGAAACTGATGGCTGATCTCATTATGAAAGCTAGGAAAGTAAACGGAGTATTAATTATAATTACCAAAGATGTAAATGTCTGTAACACATTTTATAGCAATTTTTATACCAATAATTGTCAAAACATTCACTCAAAAATACAGATATAAGCCTCATTGTGGAACTACATGATAAGTCAGGGGATGACCAAAGTCAGTAGGCATCTTTTTTGGGGGACCATATATGAAATTTGGTACAATCCATCCAGTGTATGTTGAGATATTTCCCTGGATAAGCAAAATTTTGACTGGCTAGTGGTGCTAGAGGAAAAATTAACGGCTCAAAAAAGGCATTTGGGTTCATCCCCTGGGCAACATGATTGTCCCTACACAACCTCATGGAAATTTCTTCAGCAGGAGCTGAGATAGGTCAGTCAGGACTGAAGTTGGGAAACGGCCATCTGATATTGTCATACCTATAGCTAAGCTAGCAAAATAAATAAATAAAAACACTAAAAATGTCAATTCTAAACCAAATATCTGATTAAAAAATGTGGTCGCTAGCAGAGCAGAAATTGGAGTATTTACTATCTGCATGTAAAATGGGGCTTAGGCAGAATTGCACCAATTTAGCACTTACAATATATTGTAAAAACCTGAGTTGTCATAGTAACAGGGATTCTTTGGCATGCCAATATAATGACTTAAACTGCTTAATCTTTTACTAGGCAACATATAATGGGATATAATAACCCAAACATAAATATGGGCCCAACCGCAGTGACATTAGTGGGAGTCCTATTAGTGTGCTTACACATGAACCAGAGACTAAATCAGTAAATCCTAGAAGTAGCCGCCACACAGCTGTAACCTTTCCTTACATAAAATCCGCCTAATGCCTTTAATATCCTAAAGGACATGTCTGACACTACCTGTCATAATGCTACTGATAGACAGTCATGCTGTCTCTCTGCAATAATATGGCTCCTTATATCAGTCAATGAGACCACAAATGGACCTTCTAGTCCAGACAGTGAATTAAAAAGTTACAAAAAAAATAACTAAAAAAAAACAAAAAAAAAAACATCCACACAATACACTGAATCTAAACATTATAAAAACAATTATGTTCTGAACAAAACTTAGATTGGTCTCTGAAGTTTTCAATTTCCCTGCCTTACAAAACATTTACAGATAAGATGCAACTGCAAAAACAGCCATTCTGAATTTCTTTTTTTTTTTCCAAACCAATAAACTAACAGAGATAAAATATTGAAGAGCCTGTGGGCCAGATAGAGATACTGAAAAGCCCATACCCATACACTCTGAAATGCTCAAAAGGCACTCTGAGCCTCTAAAGGAGGAATACAACATGCACACAATCGTACATTCAATCTAAAACTTTTACATTTCAGTTCTTAGCTGAATTGAATATTTGAGAGTGATTGCAGTACTCCCTATAAAAGCACCATTTGATAATGCAGCCCCACACTGCACTCTGATCTACTTTCATTCATTATTTATGTCATGGTCATTTTTAGTCCCTTCCTTTTAACAAATAAAATAGTAATAATAGAAGACATTACCAAAAGCCGTGAGGCTGTGTTTAAATGGCATTGGAAATCTCCCTTTGCCAAAACAGGTAGGCCACACGCCCCCCCCCCAACGGATTACTTTATCTGAGTGAGGGGTTCGTGTGTGTATACATATTTTAGTATGTGTGTGTGATTGAGTGGGTCTGTAAAGCACATATGAACACATATTTACTGTGTGTAGACATGTATGCTTCAACTTTATCGATTTTTTTTCATGCTACAGTCCTATACTCTTCTCCGTTTGTGTTTTGTTTGTATGTGTGTTTAGAAAGGGCTTGGGGCCTCGTAATGACAGCTTTTTTTTCTTTTATTTCCTATCTGCCATCATCCCTCCTACCTCTGTGGTCACACAGGGCGTGAGTTATGGCCGTGGAGAAATACTGACCAATTTCCTCTTACAACCATCCACATCAACCTGTACTAATGTATCCTGTCTTCTCTCCGCTTCCTGTTTGTTCTTCAAATAGACTCTAAAGGACATATTATTGTAGTGGCTTAGACTGTATTGAAGTGAAAAGAATGCCCCCATCCTCTTTCACAAAATGCATAGCTTTTATATATATGTATACAGTACTGTGCAAATGTTTTTGTCAGGTGTGAACAAATGCTGTAAACTAAACATGCTTTCAAAAATGTAAATAATAATTGTTTATTTTTATCAATTTACAAAATGCAAAGTGAGCGAACAAAAGAAAAATCTAAATCAAATCAATATTTGGTCTTACTACGCTTTGCCTTCAAACCAGCATCAATTCTCATAGGTACACTTGCACAGAGTCAGGGATTTTGAAGGATTATAGTCAGGTGTATGATCAACCAATTATACCAAACAGGTGCTAATGATCATCAATTTCACTTGTAGGTTGAAAACAGTCAATAACTGAAACAGACACAGCTGTGTAGGAGGCTTAAAACTGGGTGAGAAACAGCCAAACTCTGCTCCCAAGGTGAGGTTGTGGATGACAGTTTCATGTCACAGGTCATACACCATGGCAGGACTGAGCACAGCAAGACACAAGGTAGTTATACTGCATCAGCAAGGTCTCTCCCAGACAAAAATTTCAAAGTTTCAAGATGTGCTGTTCAAGCACAAAGAGACGGGCAATGTTGAGGATCGTAGATGCAGTGGTTGGCTAAGGAAACAGCAGATGAAAAACACATCTGCAAGCTTAACTCCCTTCGAAATCGGAAGATGTCCAGCAGTGCCATCAGCTCAGAACTGGCAGAAACCAGTGGGACCCAGGTACATCCATCTACTGTCCGGAGAAGTCTGGCCAGAAGTGGTCTTCATGGAAGAGTTGCAGCCAGAAAGCCATACCTCTGACATGGAAACAAGGCCAAGCGACTCAACTATGCACAAAAACATAGGACCTGGGCTGCAGAAAACTGCCAGCAGGTGCTCTGGACTGATGAGTCAAAATTTTAAATATTTGGCTGTAGCAGAAGGTAATTTGTTTGCCGAAGGGCTGGAGAGTGGTAGAGTAATGAGTGTCTGCAGGCAACAGTGAAGCATGGTGGAGGTTCCTTGCAAATTTAGGGCTGCATTTCTGCAAATGGAGTTGGAGATTTGGTCAGGATTAATGGTGTCCTCGAAATACAGGCACATACTTATCCATCATGCAATACCATTTGGGAGGCGTATGATTGGCACAAAATTGAATCTGCAGCAGGAAAACGAACCCAAACATACCGCCAATGTCATTAAGAACTATCTTCAGCGTAAAGAAGAACAAGAAGTCCTGGAAGTGATGGTATGGCCCCCACAGAGCCCTGATCTTAACATAATCGAGTCTGTCTGGTATTATATGAAAAGACAGAAGGATTTGAGGAAGCCTACATCCACAGGAGATCTTCGGTTAGTTCTCCAAGATGTTTGGGACAACCTTTCAGCTGAGTTCCTTCAAAAACTGTGTGCAAGTGTACCTAGAAGAATTGGTGCTGTTTTGAAGGCAAAGTGTGGTCACACCAAATAATGATTCGATTTAGATTTCACTTCTGTTCATTCACTGTATTTTGTTAATTAATGAAAATAAACAATTAACACTTACATTTTTGAAAGCATTCTCAGTTTACAGCATTTTTTCACACCTGCCTAAAACTTTGCACAGTACTGCATATATATATATATATATATATATATATATATAATATATATATATATATATATATATATATATATATATATAAACATGTATAAATGGGGTTTATCATGCTACAGCTATTGTTTTATCAATTAAATTGTGATAACATAACCATACTGTATTTCACTACATTTGAATACTCATTTGACACTTTATTACAATTGAGAAAACAACTGCCTCACATGAGATAACACTTCAGTTAAAAACAAAAAATTCAAAAAAAAAAAATCCCAAAGGTTCCTAAGAACAACAATTTCAAATGTTACAGGTTTCCATACAACCTCACTCTCCTCTATGTCTGCGCAGATAATTTTACCTTGTGGGACTGCATGATTCATAAAATCACGCGAGAATCGAAAAATCACGTGAGAATACAGCCCTACACAGTTTTCCCCAGGCCCCCAAGGAAGGGTGCTGGGCTTTTAAGTAAAGTTTTGTCGTGGCCAAACAGTGGAATTACAACTCTGGAGTTTAACGTAGTTTAGAGGAGATTTTAAAATAACGAAATATATAATGTATACGATTAAGCCTAAAAAAAAAAAAATCATGATATTGTTTTAAAGCCACGTCACACAGCCCTAATTACATGACCCACTGAGCAACTTTCATAAGAACGAGCAGGGTCCCACCTATAACGCTGTATCCAGGTGTCTTAATACATCCATGAGTCCCCAAAAGGTTCCCTGAAATGCACATTTCTATTTCTTAAGATAGTGAAGGCATGACTCGCCTCCACTCTCTCTGATTGGCTAGAACTTGTTGGTTGGGTTGGTTAGGTTCAGGCCAGAGGTGTTGAAGTATGATATAGGGGTGTTGGTTAGGGTTAGGGTAAGAATATCGAAGTAAGCCAACCAAAGGCAGAGTAGGGAAACTGAATAGTTCCCTCCAGTAGAAATGCTATTGCCAAATCTCAACCAGTGGACACATTTCTTCCATCACACAACATATACTGTCACTGAATGCACTCACTAATGTCAGTTACATAGCACCCATCTAAATAAGCTAACATTACTCACCAGTCATACCAGATCAAGGAAAGCTGCAGTGGCAAAACACCTGAGAGCACTGAATTGAGAAATGATGCATTTTAATGCTAATGAATTCAGCTTTTATTTAAATGAAGGAGATTGTCTTATTTCTTCATCCGAAAGTTACACAGTCTCGCTTTGAGGAGGGTTTTTGTTAAGGGTCATGTTTGCTTTGATTGACAGGATGGTGATTACAGCTCACTCCACCCACCAAACTCTACTCAGGATGCACAGCTGTGCCCGCATTTGAATTTCCTGACTCCCAACAGCTGACAAAATGACTGTGAGCTTAAATTCAATCTCCATATTTTACTATATGCCATGGTATTTGTTGTCTCTGTGCTTGGCTGGCTCCATAAAGCAAACGCTGTGCACGAAGCAAAATGTATGATCTGGCACACCTTATGGGCCCATAATAAACACCTGGCACTGTGTTTGAAGAAGTTAGAGCTAGGAAAAAAATAGCCAAAGAGTTTCTTAGAAACCTCTACTGTGTCCTCTCGTTTATCTTCACATGAAAAAGGGAAAAAATAGACACACATTTATATATGATCTATGAGTCATTATGCCCTGGAGGAAGTACTTCCCTATGTTCCTGTGACTTCTTTGATGTCAGCGGCACCTACATCACCAGTATACGTATCCCTACAGCCAAGAAAAGTCAGGTAGCACACGAAACTCATTACTGCAGATTTGTCTTTGTTATCCCCTTACTCTACAACATACAAGCATGCATTTACCTCACACTGTATTTTTCTTTCTCTCTATGAAGGAACCTTAATTATTACCTTCTGAACCCAGGGAGAAACAGTTCTATCTTTAAATCATTCAGCAAAAACTATTGATGAGGAACCGCTATCATTTGTGCAGAAATATGGCATTGAGTAATTTATAGAATGGATAGTCGCATGAGATAGCTACTACTTCGGCTTTATTATTCAGTGTGTAGTTTTTTACTCAAATCGCCTGGTTTTAAAAGCTAATTTCTTATTCATAAACTTAGAAACTGTGCCATTTGTGGGAGGCCGGGTTGGGTTGGTTTATACTGTTTGATTATGCATCATGTAGAGCATCATGGAGAATAGTTTCTTTGATAACAGAAAATGGATGCCTTTTTTTAAATAGCAGATTAACTCTGATGGATTTTTTAGAGGTAAAGTAAATCTTGTTGTTAAAATGAAACATAAACCCTGTATATGAATCCATACATTAACACATCCACATATGCAAAACAAAAGTCCAGTGAGCACCAGTTGATTTGGATACTGTATAAAGACGTGGACCATGCGATTTCATGCAGATCATTATATGAGGTTACTTTGCCTAATGATACACTAACATCCTCTAAGGAATAAACGTAGTTATGTAAACCAAAAATTTCATCTGTACTGAACCTGAAAAAGTAGTTTTTGGTGCAAGCCTAAACCCAACTGTGCCACACTATTCCTAACAAACATAATAATAAAATAAAATATTTTTTTAGCAGGAAAGCACAATCTTTTCCAAACTTAACGGAGCAGTTTTGGTGCCTATATGCATAAGAAGACCTTGCAGCCACTAACATTACAAGTGTAGTCATTAAGACAGAGAAACAGTTTTTTCTTAACATAAAGGAATTTTGGTGCCCAAACCCAACTGCCACTTGCATATAACAAAAGGATTTTTATTTTATTTTTTTTTTGCCTAAAACACAATCTTTTACTAAACTTAATCAAGCAATTTTGGTGCCTAAATGCCTAAACCCAACTGTGCCGCCTCAAACTTAACAAATGTTGTTATTTCGACCAACAATCTTCTTCTTAACTTAACCGAGCAGTTTGGTGCCTCAATGCCTAAACCCAATCATGCGACCACATATGTAACAAAAGTAGTTATTTTAACTAAAAAACACAATCTTTTACTGAATTTAACCAAGCAGTTTGGGTGCTTAAAGACCTAAACCCAATTGTGCCAACCTGTATGTCAGAAATATAGTTATTTTAACTGAAAACACAATCTTTTTAAACCTAAACCCAACAGTGCCCATACCATGTAATGTGGTGTTCAGAGGTCATGACCATGACCATTTCATGTATTTCTGTGAGATTACGCTGATGTAGACATATGAAAAGATATATATAAACACAACATCCTCCTAAAGGTCATCACTGACCGATGCTACAGTTCTGCTGATGGACATCTTAATCTATCTGTCTCCTCCTGTCACCATTACTTTAGATGTCTGCATTATCCCAGAGGCTTCCTGAGGGCTACCTTTTCACTGCAAATACAATAGAACACAAAGATGTAATCACAGCCCATATCTGAATTAATCCATTTCAGAGTATGGGAGGAAAAAAGAAAATTGCTGTTCCCCTATTGTGTCTTTTATCTATAGGGCATGTCTCATTCCCTCTCTCTCCACATCTAATGTTTTCACTGGGCACTCTCTCTTCTTTGTCTCCTCGGAGTCCCACTCTCTCCTCCCCTCTGTTCTCCTCCCCTCTTCTGAGTAACCCGCTCATCTCTCAGTCTGTCTGCAGCAGCCTCTGCAACAGTGCTACGGTATGTCAAAGTATGCTAATGAGGTGGCGGCATATGGCTCATTCCTTATTTAAGCTCAGCCGTCAGACAGACAGTAAGCCACTCAACTCACCAGGCATTTCGTCTCCCTACCTGTCCCTGCTGGATCACACCACGCTGATCTCTTAATGAGGCTCAAGCGTTATCGCAATCAGCTCAACACATCAGGCAGGATCAGTAACTGCTGCATTATCACTCCAATCTGAGCTGCTATGTAAATCCTTTTATAGGACAATATGCAAAGAGCCGTTACTTAACACTTGTGCGTCGCGTGAAAAGGGAACGCGGCTTGGATATAAAAGCATGCTCGCACTCAGAAGCTATTTCTGTATAGGTGCACGCACTTTGGCACACACACACACACACACACACACACAAACACACACACAAGCATTTACCCACTGACAGTCTGGTATGTAGCTCTGTTCCATCATGCTGTGCTAAGCACTCTGTCACTCTGACAGTCTCGTTTTATTTGATGATAGGAGGGTACGACCTTGCCTATCTCACACAGTTAGTCACCGATTTACAAGTGCACACACATACACACACACAACTCACTGTCATGACTTGAGTTAAAGTTTGATATGTGCGTTAGAAGTGGAGGTGCAATATAAAGTGGGCAGAATCAGGACATTTTTTGCCTTTTTTGCCTCTTTCTAGATAAATGATTATACTTGACAATACCTTTTATAGAAGCATGAATGGTAGCACAACGGTGTTAAAAGTCCAGAACAGTAGAGCGCACACACAAATACATTTGCATGTGTTTTGCAGACAAAGATTGCTTGCAAAGCTGTTTACAGGTTTGAGAAATCATTGTCATTGAAAATATGGAGATGTTTTTTACACCTTTCCAGCATTTTCACACATTCAAGGGAGGAAGCCTTTAAACGGCCATCCAGAGTAGGTTTAAAATATCCGTGAAAATGATGTCAAAACCACAGCATCACACACTCAAGATGAAAGAAGATAGCAGATTTTATTTTATAACTATATGAAGTTGGTTTACTTATTCCCTTAACCCTTTGAACTCTATAATAGAAATGGTGCACCAGTGCCTACAATGGTATTTTTGCTTACTGTGATGTAATTTCTTGGAGTTCAATGTTTCCTACAAAAGGACAGTGTAAGTGTGGCAGCAGCAGACAACTTTTTATTTTCTTTTTTAAAATCATTATCATATAATCATATTATTCTGTGTTTTCACTCTATAATCTGACATCTTTGCGGGTTAGTGAACACAGCATTACAGGCAGAGTTTTCATGGATTCTTTTTTTCCCTCTGCAGCAGTTTTTCACTCATGGATAATTGATCTTTTGATCTGTTCACATCTGATCTCATCAATAGACAAGAGGAGCTATTTTGCAGCTGTTTGTGAAGTGAGGGCAAAGTTTTAGACTAAGCAGAATTAACAGTTAAGTTATATTTTCTATGCCCCTACCATAAAAGGTGGCTTTTGGCGTCGGTACATTACACCAAAATCACTAACAAAGTGGCGCTGTTCGAATACTTTGGAAGTAGAATAACGATTGATAAAAGCACTGAAATTGTGTCTGAGGCTTTACAAAATAAAAACATAAAACATATTAATCTAAAAGACTTTTAAAATGTTGAAACATAATAACAAACAAAATATTTCTTCACACTCAATATGTTATTTGAACTATATACAATTTTTAGTTTTAGAGATAATTTTAGGAGGAGAGTGCAAAAGCATTGTGACTGATTCATTATTCATTCCTCTGGCGCCACTGCGCGTTTTTGAACCACACATAACATAGCCCATTGGCGTCATTATGAGTGTACAGCACAATGTCACCGAAAAACAGAAGCCTGCAGTAAAAGAATGAATGCTCTAGCTGTTATGGTTTTTATGTGATATCGATATATATAGGGTTATGCAAACAGTGATCTCCTGCAGCCATTGCAGGGACCTTCCTGGGGAAATTCTGATTATTGTGAAATACTACTCACTAGCACTGCAGGTGCTAATGAAGTAGCAGGTAACATTGTGTAATGACCTACAGTGAAGATAGACGCCTTGGCTTTCTGCTGAAAAAAAAGGAAATCGGCTAAAATGAATTTTAGCTAATATGGTTTTTATTTTAGATTGATGTGTATACAGGTTTATGCAAACAATGATCACCTGCGGCCATTACTGGCATAATCATGGCAAAATACACCATTTTATTGCCATATAAGGTAAGTTAACTTAAGGTCATCACATGGTGGCAGCAGAGACAGGAGCTTTCTGCTGCAAAAAGAATGAATGCTCTTGCTATTATGGTTCTCATTTTAGATGTATTCAAACAGAATCATGCAGCTAATGTTTTTAAAGGATTAAAGCATGATTTCGTGCAGCTTGTATCACTTTGCATGACTTTAAAAGAAACAGAGAAGATTCCCAAAACAGTTCACTGTACAGAACTTGCAAATCAATCCCTGAATACGCTTGGACAGATGCCAAAATCAGCCCCTAGATACTAAAATGCATCACAACCTGTAAATAAATAAATAAATAAAATAGCTGTGATGGATCCATGTAGCTGAAATTTCAAACTGCTTAAGAGTTACAAGGCCTTCTCTATTAAGAATCGCTCCTCTCTCCCAGAGGACTGCTACAGTATACTTCACAACAAAGGGAAATAAATGGCTCTAACCAGTAAGATGATGTGTGCGTATATGTGTCTGTGTGTGTGTGTGTGCACTCTCACAGTAAAATACATCTAAACCACACTTCCAAATATAACTTCAAACAGCTCCATGTCAATGTTTGTTCACCTCGCTGTCTCTCACTCCCAAAAGACACAGCGCTTCCAGTATACAGTCTCACTTAAACAACTATGTTTGCTTTAGCAAGGCCAGACAACTGACAGATGTTTGATCAAGGGGAAAAAAACCCCACAAACACTTTAAGCAACTCTAACTATCTCTTTCCGTTTTGCCTTTTTCAAGAATCCAAAATCCTCTCAAAATCATATTACACAAAAGAGATTTACAAAGGCAAAATATAAACAGCTCAGACATTTGCAAACTATAATGAAAACACTTTTTTCTTGAGTTTGAAGCACGATGACAACTTGGTTTGTACGCAAAATGCAAGCTGTCTATCTATGAGCTGCCTGTACGGTTTGAATTTGCCTAAAAAGTGCTGTGATTCATCCAATCGCTATGTCAGGAAAGACATCTCAGCATCAGCACTTAAATTAGATTTCCATTATTTAGTTATGCGATGCCATCAGTTGTCACCGTAAAAGCTTAACACTGGATTCTCCACCTTTGTGATTAGGGCATCATTTTTGCTTGATATCAGACAATAATGTCAACTCGTTACTCTGTGTCCATCTTCAGTCTGATATTGCATTCACTTTCACTGATTTACATTCATTAGAGACCATATCTGCCTGCATTTAACGTTTAAGTCCACACTGATCCGTAGCCATGCAAACATACTGGTTTTGCTGGGGTTTTAGAGTGGAGCTGAGAGAAGTAAATCAAACTACAGAGTCGGGAGATATTGAAAAGATATGTAGATTAAGACTAGCCTTGATTGCAGCATATTTCATATCTGCAGTGGTCACCATCATGGTTTACAATTGCCAGCACTGGTAGTTGTCCAGCATATGGAAATATCAATGGCCAAAATGCCTGATGGGTGTTATGCCAAATAATAAATAGCTTATTAAATAGTTTAATTGTGTCACATGTAAGAAATATGGCCAAGATTACTTATTATGTACTTATTCAGAACTAATGCAGACCATATTTTAAGATTTTAATCACGGTGGATATTAATCCGCTGAAGCCATACAAAGTGCCTCTTTAGAGCACGCGCCACATCCGTGGCAGTCACTGGGTGCATTCTGATTCGCATACTTTATGGCTGCCCTGGCAAAGTATGTACTGCTGCATGCAGTATGTACACAATCAGGACATACTACTTCTTCATTACACTGCACCCTGAACTTTGACCTTCTTTCTCATATAACTGTTACCATGGAGATAAAACAAATTGCCATTCGCCAAACTCAACAGAGACGGTTGGTTAACCCGGAGAGCTCTGCTATAATTACTTAACAATGTTTAACTTTTGTATTATAACTGCATACATTGTGGATTGTAACATTATATATTCATTTTATTAGCCTGTATATGCATTCCTCTGTCATTATTTCCATTTATTTTTGTTGGTGGTTATCTGTATGATTTATCCTGTCACTTAAACAATATATATTGCTATTATTACCATGTGACTGGTCATCGGTCCTTTGATTGCACTGTCATTCAGTCAGCTGTCACCCAGCTGTCAAGATGTAACAAAGCTGCAGCTGCGCAGAGGATTGTGGGTAAGAATAGCCATAAAAGCAAGCTGGCTTGCATACTGCAAAACTTCAGTTTTCTGCCCAAAACTAACCAATCCAACTAATGAAGGCAACAAGCACTAGCCAATCACAGGGAGAGTAGGGCGGGTCATCCCTTCCTATCCTGGGGTTTGCAAATTTGCCTCCAGGAAAACCTTCAACACATGCAGGTCTCACCATAGATCAGACCGGAAGATTCGTTTCACTCTACCACAGCAACCAGACAGCTGATAGCGGGCTTGGTGATTTCCTGGATACATTTGTTGGGAACTTCACAGTGACGCTTGAGTTCTTTTCCTCTGAGAACAAACCTCTGCTTAGTGATCCTGATAAATAATATTCATTTAACTTTTTTTCAAGTTCTTAAATTTGAAGTTTCTTTTTATTTCCGTCTAAATGCAGGCTCTTACACGGCTATTTAAATCTTATGTCTGGTATTTGTTCTATATGGCTGGAATTCTTGAATATTAATAGCCATATTGGCCTTAGAAAAAAAAGTCTAACATGATCACTGTACTGCATTCAGCCCTGATAAAACTGAACAAATTTAAACAGAAACAGTGGTGCGCCAAAAGCCCTGTTGTGTTATTCAGGAGCACTGCCTTTTAATACGGCAGGGTTGAATTCACTTTAATTCAAAGGGGCTTTGGCCAGAGGAACATACAGTGCATTGCCAAAGTAAGTGAATTAAAAACGAGATCTATGTAAAATTATTAAAAATCAACCAGAATGTATTTGATAAACTTACCGCTGCTGATTGAGTTCACTTCTGACACCGAACAAGAGAAAACGCACTTTGCCTCAAGCCTGTTGCATACTATTACACCATTTTCAAGAAACATGTCAATTTATCAGGAAAACACAGCGATAAGGTGCACTCTGTTTTGAGACTGAACTAGCTTCTCGTCACCATTTTTGTTATCACTCCTCATAGTTTCCGGCACGCTGCTCGACAACAGTGTTATTCCAGCCTGCGGCATTAATTGGCTGATAGTGCCCCCGCAGCGCTCATTGGCTGTTTTTCCATTTCAACCAAGAAACTGATTTTTCATGTCATAATGCCAGACAAATCGGCCATTATGAACTCAGAGGTGTAGGCGAATCCAAAGGTCTGGACCCAGGCAAACACCATTCAATTAGCCTACTTAACAAATCACCATTCATTCCAAACACTTCAGTTTTGTTGCATCTCTCGCTGCTCTGTTTCATTAGCTTTCTTTGCCTGGCTCCTTTTCATTCATTTTCCTTTCAGCACAACCTGATGATATTCTCACTTAGATGTAACTAATTAGGATTGCAAAATGGAAAAAAAAAGAAGGAAAAAAAAACAGTGGAGTGTTTTCAAACGGGTCCACTTGAAACTTGTGCTTAAGATCTTCCTTGCCGTTCTCTGATAAAACTTTGATGAGACCTTTTCAGATTGATACATGAGATTCCTAAGGCGGTACAACTGTAATCACAGCAGGCGCCTAGAAAAACAGTATAGGACCTCTTGTACCGCACGACTGTGATTTGAATGGAACCGATGCTGCAGTTAGAGAGATTCATGCTCAGTGATTCCTTTCTTTCAGTTGAGGTTATTTAGTAAATAAAAGCAGATTTGTAAAAAGCAGATAGTGAAAAGGCCTTTAGCTCCCTTTCATTCGCGCTTTCATTTTCATCTTGATTATAACCCTGGGTGAATGTTTCTATTTTAGGGTAGATGCAGCTTATGTGCTTTATGTGTGTGTTTAAATGCATGTGTGTTTTATCCTCTGACTCACCGTCCAGCCTCCTCCGTCTGTGGTCATGTCGCAGTAGACCTGGAAGCCTGAGGGGTGGTGAATAGGGAACACGGAGTAGATCCCGTCCTCTCTCTGACCACTGGCATACAGATCACCGCAGTCACGGGGACGTGAGCCTAGGGAGAGGTGAAAGTAGGGAGACATGAAATAAATTAGCTCCAATATAGCAAAGGGAAAGACTGCTTGGAGCGGTAAATCAGCAATAAAGAGAAGATGAGGAAAAACATGAGATAACTGTCTGCAGACAGGCGGAGAGGCAAAGAAAAGAACAGCGAACATGAAGGAGCAGCCCTGGTACTATGTTGTGAAGTCATCCTGTCAAAGTGAGACCTCAAAGTGTTGGCTTACCCAATTATTTTCGAAAAGGATGGCTCTTGAAAAGGACAGATAGAGCTATGAGGAGGTAGCGAATGGCTGTGTGGAGAGGGAGGACACAAAAAAGATAGATGGTGAGATGGATGGGGCGGGTGATAGATGACACAGTGGGACAACGGAGTCTTAAGTGCGGCAGAGATAAAAACGTGAAAAAAGACGAGCAGGTCGGAATGAAGACAGAAAGACACAAGGGTGGAGCGTGGACGTGATGCTACGAAGGAGACGCAGATATATGGCACACAGATTTGAGATAACACAAGTTGGCACAAGAAAAAAACAAAAGAATTCATCCCTTTAAAAGCCTCACTGATAAAAAAGCAATGGAATTTTAAAATTTCTTTGGGGTTATAAAAGAAAATATCAACTTTTTTTTTAACAGACCCTATAGGTTTTTTTTTAGATACAGGCCTCTACCTGATGATTAATGGTAATGTACCAAGTCTAAACATACCAACATATATCAATTGTGACCATAGAATTAGTAGTATTATTAGTACACATGATTTCCATGTATTTATTCTAGATATTTACTAGAACTTATTACTAGTTACTTATTACACTACTTTGAAAATGTCTCAGACATGGTAAAAAAATCATATTGTTCTTCTTTCATCAAATATATAATAAAATATCATTAAATAAATGGTATTACAACAGCAAATATTCATCCTTTTTTATTTCCTAAAGAAATGTGAATTTATTATCTAAGCATCACTACCATGACCATAAAAGGCCAATTCAATGACTAAAACATTGCTGTAAACAGTGAAAAAAAAACATGCTTACTAAATTATTTCACCATAAATATCATGGATAACAATGTATAATTTAAGTAATGATCAGTAGATGTTTTTTTTTTATATTTCTTAGCAAATAGTCAAATTTAATGGCATTAGTTTCACCTCACTGCTTTTACCGACAGAACAAAATGACAGAACAATTAAGCTGTTTGGTAAATGACCAAAAAAATTACCTTAATAAATAAATTAAATCAATTAAAAGAAATCAAACTAATTCTCTCTGGTTTCAGAGTTTTAAATGCTTGTTTGTATGCATGACTAAAAAAACTGTCAATCCAGGTGTGAAAGGGTTAAATTCAACACATTTTTAATTAACATATAGTGACTCAAAACATGCTCTTCATAAGAGCTGGGCAGGATGTTGAGGGGGGAGAATGAAGAAGTGTGGCTTAGTGATGAGATATACGCTGTACATTTGAGCGAAACAGACAAAGAGACAGGAAGAGTGGAGAATATAACAGAGAGACAGAAAGGGAATTCAGGAGAAAAAGTTAGTGCAGAGACAGAAGAGACAGCGACGGGAGCTTGTAAGCTACAGCAGAGCAGAACAGGAGCACCCTTGAGAAACCCGCTTTTACACAGGGGATACAAAATCTATTCCCCAGGAAGCAGGAGAGGAACTCTGTGATGAGGACGGTCATAGATTATGCATGCCAGCCTTCACTGGGTCAGACCCCGAAGTTTAAAACAGCCAGGAGAGTTCTTGAAAAGGCCATACAAGATTTTTTCGCAGTCCCTACATGATACGGAATGTTTGGTCTCCCTGAAGCTTTTCCGTTTCTTCGTGTAAGCCTTGACTGCTGAGCTCCGGCTTTCATCATCATCACACATAAATGGTAACATTTCCCAGTTCTTCTTTTCATTACAGGAAGACGAAGCTGTCTGGGTTCCATGGGACATTAAAAAAAGAGACTCATCATTATTTAAGAATTTGGTGCTCTGTTACAAGAGCTTTCAAAGTTTTTCGGTTTAATGATCCCTTACAGCGCAGAATTTTTTATTCCAAGGACCCCCCTCACTTTGGTGCTAATACTCCAGGTCCACTTCAGCTTCACAACTTGGGCGCACATAATTAAACACAGATGTAGAATTTTTGGTTGTCTATTGTGTGCATATTATTTCACAATCCACACATTTCTAATCCAGTTACATGTAACCTGGCAATTTAACTGACATGACGTGTCACAAAAAGTTTATTTTCAAGGAAACAACCAGTTGGGGGATTGTCTTTCCCTTTTTATTTCCTGTCTGTGTGTCATTGTATATGAGTGTGTCCGCTGGCTATATTTGGAGGTATTTGTTTGTCCATGAATGCAGTGCAGGCAGAGCTCTTCTTTATTTCCCTCTGTAGCATTCTGTGGTGTTTTGAGTCAACCCAATCAGAGCTGGATGAGACCAATCGATGGATGAGGGAAGCAGTGTTTGTGAGTGAATGTATACTATCAGACCCAGCAGAATGAATGCTTAAGTTGAACTTTTATTGCACAAGACGTTCTGCTGCTGTCTGTACCCAGAGTGCTCCACACTCTGAGAATGCCATGCAATGAATAGAGTGCCCCAACAAAAAAAACAATGGGAATTTTCCATTGGATTTTGGATTATTGTAGAAAATAAGCTCTGTGGTTAACAAAAGTTTATGATACTTACACCTTTTGTTCAGCAACATAATCTTCACTAATAAACACAATTTTCAGGATTTTTGAAGCCAAAATGTATTCACCAGAAGTAAAAAGCTTTTGACTGGCTAACACAAATTACACTTCAGTTGCAGCTCCACCGCTCAAGGCTGTAAAGCCAGGTTTGGCATGGTTGATGAGTTCTGTAGTTTCATTTAGCCACTTGTAAGCAATCACCATGATAAAGACACAAAAAAGGTTCACAGTTTAGAGTGGGGTATTTACTGACATAATGTTGACAGAAAATGAATGTCCCTTGAGCTTGTGTTTACTACAGAACTTACTTCAGACTTCCTACCAAAATAAGCCATTTAAAAACCCTTTGACGTTAAGATGAGGGAACCAGAGGTGCTGAAATTCTAATGGATTTCTGGGTTTTAAGACTCATTACTGGGGTTGTCTTTAACCGAACGGTATACATATACTTATATATATTCCAACAGCGCACCTAATGAATAAATAGAAAATCAAAACCTAGCAGCAGATATTTTAATTGTGGCAGGCTGCCACAAATAAATAAATATGTGGGAAACCCTGGACCAATACAAAAATATTGATACTTACTACACAATACTATATTTTTGTTTTGAAGACTGATTCCACATGTTATGAATGAAGTGTTGTGTGTACTCAAAAAACATATGGGTGTGCAATACATGGTCACACGCACCTTAACTAGTTTAATCAGACTCATAATTGCAGTGATGGCTGAACAAAAGAGGAAAAAACCTTGACAAAGAGAACTTGGAGCTCTAACAGAAAAGAAGGGAGGAGGAGAAAATGCCTCAGCCTCCAGATGGCTGACACAGAGACAATGAGAGACAATGTTCACTGGCAGGCACTTTTCAGAGAGGAAGAATCTAGGAATATCCAGGTTGCAGAGAAATTCTTTTAGTCAAACCGGATCTTCAGCAGTGGTTAATATTACATTTCCAGGGTACCATTACTAACAAGTAAATGCTAGAGACAGATCATTAGCTGTCAAGGTGATAATGTGGGTATTGCTGGCTATAATGCAAATGAAAACCTAGCTTGCTAACAAATGCAGGAAAATATGATGTTATTTGTACATTTTCCATTTCTTACATTCCGTGCCTGTCTACCAACTCAATCTCTGATGAAAGGGCAGTTTGTATTTTTCATTGCCAATAGAGTGTCTCAGGGATGTAGTTTTTTCCGAAGGCCATCACAGAAGTTGCCGTTGCCCTGGTTTCCCTGTCAAAAAGCCTACGGCATTTTTCTACTTCATTTTGAATCGTTGTCGAAAATAAGCTCTGTGGCAAACAACAGTTTATCATACTTACACGTTTTGTTCAGCAGGGTAGGGATAAGTAAAAAGCTTACGTTTGGCTATAAAAAAACCTCACCATGGTTGCATGACTTAACGTAACAACCACAATAAGGATATAAAGCCGGATTTGGTGTAATGACATTCTATAGTCTTATTGAACCACTTGCTAGCAACTTCCATTTTTAAGACATGTAAAAGCTTCAAAATTCATGAGTGGGGTATTTATGTATGCATTTTATGTCATAGAACAAGATGTAAAAGTCTCTTTAGCTTGTGTTAATCCTGGACAATATTTCAAGCATCTAACCAAAAACAAATTTACCTTGAGACGAGTGAATTGGAAGTGCCAAAATGCTAACTCATTTCCAGGTTTTAGAAGTCATCCCTGGGGCACTTTATATCATAAAACATCAACTGGTTTGACTAGGCAACAATGTTTCCAACACACAAACTCAGTTGCTATTGATTGAGGCTGTGACCTCGCTAGTCAAAAGTTTACCCAAATTGAACTTCGTAGGATGCAAAAACACACATTTGTGATGAAGGTTTTTCTCCCCCCCTTTGCTTGTAATGATTGGAAGTGAACAGAGCCGACTATTTGCGAAAGTTAATTTTGTTCACGAGTGACTGTACCCTAAAATTGTAATTGGTCATCATTAGCTGCCACTGTAGAAGACTGATTATTCAAGTTTATACACTGCTCTCCCAAATATGAAAGTACATAAGCCACCTTTAGTCATAACAAGGTAATGTGATTGGTATCTGTGATTCTGGCCTTGTATTACTTGATAACGGATCGAAACCAAATTTTAGGCTGGTCAAATCCACAATTCATATCGTCCTCAAG
Source organism: Plectropomus leopardus (assembly GCF_008729295.1). Taxonomy (NCBI): domain Eukaryota; kingdom Metazoa; phylum Chordata; class Actinopteri; order Perciformes; family Serranidae; genus Plectropomus; species Plectropomus leopardus. Next base: position 7,039,681 of record NC_056482.1, read on the forward strand.
CTGATTTTCTGCAGACTTAGCTTGGGGTGCAGACTTCACCTGACTGATTTAACTACCCACGGTGCTTTGCAACACAGAAGTGATGTTGTAAATGTCCCAATTTGCATACTAAAATAAAATAAATAAGAAACAAACTTATTACGAATGTGTAAAACTGTACTAAAAGTTACTGGAATCATGTAGACCACAAAAATATTCAACCACATCACGTCTTCTGTAGAATATAGACTATAGAGGTATGTAAAATGCCTATTATAATTAAAGCCTACCCCATATAAGCTGTGCGGCATAATATAGTCTAAATATAGAGTAAGGACAGTGATTACACAGGCAAGTCCTGCAGCAATCACCATGTTCATGATTGTAGTTGTTGCTCGGTTTCCACATTAACAGGTGTAACAGACTTGAGGCTGGCCAAATAGTGACTGTTTTACATTCTCATCCCCTTGCAGACTAAAACTGGTGACTGTAAACATGTTGCAGTACATAGACCAAACACCGCTGGGGCTCAGTGTGCAATTTCAGAGGGTTGACATCTGGATTAAATTCCCAATCTCACCTGTGCACCGCTTACCAGTCCCCAATGCAGCTTCCCAGCCTGACTGTTGTGCATTTTGCCTCATCATCCAGCCAAACTGTTGCTTATTGCTGCATGTCTATTATAACCATTGTGGATTTTATGGTCAAATTTATTCTAGAATTTTCTTACTGTCAAAAACCAAGCCAACAATGTGCCCTTCTCTCAATACTTCCTGGCATTCTGAATGTTTTGGCTTCTACTGAAATTTAATTTCTTTCAAAAAAGAAGAAATGAACCAAAAAAGAGCAAGAAATTAGTATGAATTTAACCCTAAGTTTAACCCCTAAGCAACAGTGGAAGTCAATGGAATTCCAAGCTATCAGGCTTTGGATTCACAAACAATAATTGGCAATAAGATCATTCATTGATGGCTTTTGTCTTTTCATTTGATGACAGTAAAAAAGTGTAGAACCAGAACTTATCCTTTCAAGGAGACATTTAGTTTCTAATGATGTGTGTTTGGTGTGGTTGGCGCGTGTGTTAGTGCCAGGATGGGACCTTTGAGGAGCGTATCTGTTCTGAATCTCATCTGTTTGGCGGCAAAATCCGTAGTCGCATAAACCCTTCAAAGTAAATCACTCTGACATTGCCGGCACCGCACAGTAGGAGCTGAACTCATTTAAATGCACCCTGTCCTCACATCTCCAGCTAACACTGCTCATCTGTGGCAGCCATTATAGTCGTTCCCGACCATGCACGTCTCCAATCTAACTTTTCCTATTTATGTTCTGTCTTTCTCTTTTGTTTTAAAATGCAATATCCATACAGCTGAATAATTAATGTGGCAGGAAAAAAATTAATAAAGAAATCTTACAAATGCCAAGCCAATGCTTGCATATTTTCTGTGGTAAAGCCACTGTGCAACAAAGTCAGGCAGACCACGAACTGAAAAGTAGGACTTCTACAGTGGTTTCGCACAGCTCCTGCTACCGTCTGAGCTGAGAGGGGCTTTACTGCTGTCAGGTTTGGATTCATACAACTTTGAAAATCTAATATGCTCTTATGGGAATCCAATGCAAACAGTATAGAGATGAATACTTCAAATATCCACAGGCACAGTGGGACAGACAGCCAGTCAAAGATATTCACGGTGGTGCCCCAGACTTAAACATATATGCACAAAGTTGTGACAGAACCAGACATAAAATATTGAAAACTAACTGTTGCGCATATGTGCATACAATTTTTTTTTAAATTTATTTATCTATCATTGTGCCTTAGTAAGACTATTTATACAAAAGATGTTCAGTGTCTGCAACACATGCCAGAAGTCACACAGAATTACAAATAGATACAAAAGTGTTAGTGGCATTATTATTAATTAGACTTGTATATACATCAACTATCTTTACACCACACTGCTAATAATAAGAGCTGTGCTTTCTAAACACATATACAGAAAGCCAAAAGCAATATAGCCACACAAAAGAGCCATAAGAACAAAAACAAGCATACATTGCATAATCAATAAAAATGGGCATATAGAGACGATGTATATGTCGTGCAGCAGTTTTGAACAGAATTGATGTTTTTGTTGTTTTTCTAGCTGTTTTCTACTTCAATGTAGATGTCTTTGATGAAATGTCAAGACTGCGCTCCACAAAAACACTGACTTGCCCCTGGGTGCTTGGTTGTAGTTTGTTCTGACTGTGGCTCTGAGGAGCAGACAGAATGGAAACCATCACGGAACTACAAGAAGGTTTGGGTGGACTTCATTTGGAGTGTATATATTTGTGCAATAACATTATTAAATACTTGACTTTTTTTGCTTTGTGTGTTAAGCCAAAATATATTACTTATTTTAAAAAAGTCTTTTTTACATTTGCTATCACATAATACAGTATTTTACAGCAATACAGGGTGCTTTAAAGAATCTTCAAGCAGAGAATATATAAGGCGCTATCCATGCTGTTGAACCTTAGTGCTGAACCTTTTAGTCTGACTGTTGTACAGCTTTGCTCTTGACATTTAGGTAGCTTTAGGATATCTAGGCTTTAAATGGGTCAGTGCAAAGCACTCTTTAGACACTAACATGAAACACACCAGAGTTTAATTTGCCGATCCATTATAAATCAAACAGAGAAACGTTTCCTGAAACCTTATTGGTGTCGTCACTGCAAAATAGTTATCACAGCCTAATCTATTCTAATACGCTAACTCCTGGCTCCATTTAAACAGCAAAAGCTACAAATTGAGCCACAAAAGGGGAGTAGGGTAATATTTCCTTCTACGACAGTATTGGCCTATTGTCAGGTCAGGTACATCTGCTGTAAACTTTGTTGTAGTCAAGACCACTTCAACTAAGACCAAGTCATGACCAAGACTAAAGTGTCTCGAGACTGAGTTGAGACACGACCGGTGCAAGGTCCCACACTGTAGGTCAAACTTAATTAAATGTAGAACATGCAAGCCACAGGCACTCCTAAAATTGACACAGAAACTAAATGAGGATTCCTATCCATTCAATTTTATAATATATACTGTATATAATATAATAATATACTGTCTGTGTGTTTGTATAAGTGCATTATGAAAAGGTGTATTGATAAAATAAGGTAACGGCAGTACAGAGATGAATTGTATGTGTGGGGATTTAACCTTTTGTTTTGTTTTTAACACTAAGGAGCTTATCCATCTTTTTTCCAACACTCCCATTTTTGCACAAGCAATTTAGTGATTTTCCCTCAGTGTAGGACCTGATTGGTTTTTGACTAAAATCCTGAATCATTTGGACTGAGACCAAGACAAGACCAAGTAAAAATGTGGACTCGAGTCCTCCAACACTGGCTAGGATGACAGGGTTGGGTAAAAATGTTGCTTGACAGATTCAGCTCTATGGAAAGGGTGAACATATGAAATGAATGCTAAATTTGGTTTTAAGTTCTTTCTGTATGTTGTCTGCCCTTGAAGAGAACATACAGAAATACAGGTAATTCTCTAGCTGCTCACATTAAATGAAAAATAGAGTAAACTCTCCTCAATTCTCTCATTGTAGTGTTTCTGTACTTTTGGGTGTCACAAAGTAAAGTTAATTCAAGCCTTTAGCATGAAGTGCATCCCAAAGTCCAGTGTGCTGCTGCTAAATCTGCTTTGTATAGTCGCTAATGAATAGGTCTGCATATTTCAGTAATCCCAAATTCCCCAAAAGCAAAAGAAAATTGTTTTTACTCACTAATTTGTGAACATTTCATTTTCTTTCAAACTTTAAAACTAGCTAAAAATGAACTTTTAAAAATACATCAGTTTTAGTGAAACTCTTCATCTAGAAACATGACTCATAATGAGCTGAAATCTCTGAAAGACAGCTGACTGAACTGGACACCTGTTTCCAAGATGGTCACTATGAAATAATGAGAGCAGAAGCTGATTATGAGCCAAACTCCTGCAGAAACAACAGGGCAGATGTAATCATCGTTACAACCTTGTTCTGGCTGCTGACTTTACCATGTTGTGCAGGAATGGATTTTGTAAATACACAGAGCTCATACATAATTATTCCTTATTATGAACACTTTAGAAGACATTTTCCCAAATAGCATTACAACACAAACACATGTATAATCTAATGCAATGCAAAACAATAGCTTTGCATTAAATATTACCTCATAAAATTCATTCTCTTTGGAGTTTTTGAGAACAGTGATGTTGCTTCACATCAGGTTGCATCACATTGTAATTGTGTTCTCCCCATACAAGTGCATGCAGCAGGGGATGCTATGCAGCTCATAAATTGACTAATGATTGCCTTAGCAATGGGAGACAATGTTGTTTCTGTCTCTGTCGCTGTTACCATTAATATACTGTAGAGCCAGGAGACAACAAATTAAAATAAAGCTCCAAGAAATTATTCCACAATTGAGTTATAAAACCTGCTGTGAGATAACATTTCTGCTAAGATCTGAGGGATCATTTCTCTAACAATTAATTCATACTTTATTGCCACCCAGGATTCTGCGGTGTTTGTCCTAACTGTTTACTGATTGCCTCAGATAATCTAGTTTAGGCAGGAAAATTCTGGAAGGTTTTTTCAGGCATGACACTGTGTGAAACAGATGGCTGAACCTGCAGTGCAAAAGTTCAGCACCACGGACAGAGCTTCAGCCACAATTGTCAATTTTTCTAATTTAAGTCACATTTTAAATCACATTGGAAATACATGGTTTCTGTTGGACAATTTGCTATATTAATTGTTGGTGTAAATGTTTGGTTGGTCTTGATCCATCTTTAAGTGTACTGTGCATTATATAGTATTAGTGTAAATTAGTGCTGGGCAGTATGACCAAAAGTTTGCATCACAATATTTTTTCAGATTCTGACAGTTTAATATATATCACGGTATGTATTTATTATTTTGTAAACATTGAATAAATAAATGAATAAATAATGACATCATACAAGGGGGTCACAATTCTCTAAATACATGATTTGATTAGACTTTAGATCTTTAGGTAACCATTCAGTTTGATTTAATTTTGATCAATTTTTAAAAAAAATTTTTTATGTAAAAAACAAATTTCAGCACAGATCACTTGTTTCATGTCCTGAAAACTGTCACTTACGCCCGAAAGATATTATATAAAAAATAGGCGACACGTTATCAAGTTTGATATAACTGCTATATTTTTGTGGGAGAATGTAATAAAATGTAAAAATAAAATGTAATAAATAACAATAACTTATCCCACCAGTCTTGAACAAACTGTGAGACATCAAAAGAAAAACCACTGCGATATGGCAAAAGGTGACTACATCAACAGCTTGAATTTCCTCTTAGCACAGCTTGCAGACTGTAGTTTTTCTGTCAACAACGCATTCGTTGTTTACATAACTCACGGAGTAGGCAACATGTAGCCACACCGCTGACCTCAAGGACGCAAGATAATTTTCCACATCTGTTGTTTCTCTGTCACCACTGCAATCTCTATCTATTTCTAATAAAGTGCACCTGCATGATAATGTTGCCAGTAAACTAAGCCGGATTTTTAAAACCAAAAAGTCTTCCACAGAGCAGACACAGCTCCTCTTGTCTGCGAGTGCCTCTCCGCTCTCTTTCTTAATCTTCCATCTGTGTTTTCTAATCTCAGATCTACTGTAGCAATGGAGCCTCTCACAGCTGTTATGCTAACACTAGCTAATACTAATACTAGCTTGCAGACTGACCCAGCGCGTCATTCAGCGGTTTAAGTTTGTAAATATACAATTATTTTTGTTACAAACTGGTTGTGTGTCACACATTGGTTGTGTGCCTGGGTGTTGCCGAGTTGGAGAGTTAGTTGTGACATATTAGTTATAAAGTTAGTAAGAGGGAGGGTGTGCAGTGACATGTAATGTGGGTCCCTGAGCTATACACTCTTTGCAGCTTGCCCCCACTATAGTGCTATTTGCAGAGAACACTGTAATATATTTTGCTGTCTGTTGAACCGTTGCAGCTATGCTCCAGCTATGCACCGGTATGACCGTGTATGAAAAATTCATATTGTACAGTAATTAAAAAGCAGTATTGCAAATTCAAGAATTTCTATACTGTAATATAAAGCATATAATAAGAACATTGGCTACATCTAAATTTGAAAGTGTGGTTCAGTTTGAAAATGTGGTTATTAATGCAGCTAAAATTAGAGGATTCAATAATTTTTATTACTATATTAAATGAATGACAACAAAACAGACAGAGGCACATTGAAGCTAATTGCTCAGTTAAATCTATTAAGCTGATGATGTCACAAGCTTAAACTGTTTGTAAGGTTGGATATTAATTGATAGAACACCCACTGTGTCATGTGAAGCGCTCCAGTTCCTGAGAGCAAAAGTTAAAGCACATGCCTGTGCCCTCATGTTTGCAAATTTATGAGCCATCTTCCACATTCTCAAGCCGTGCTGCTCACACAGGAGGAACGTGAACACTGCAAGGCGAATCCAACAAGGGAATGCCACTGGGTATACTGTGCCTGTTTGAAAGCCTTCCAATGGGATGATGCCTCGGGCCCTTCACTGCCTCTCAGCAACACAGCCCAGGGGACATGCTAGTCATTTCTCATGTACAGTAAAAAATTCCACATCTCTACCAAGGCCACTGGATAATGTGGATGAGATGTAGCCCAGGGAAACATACTGGTATCACCGGGAGAGGTTGACTTGAATGAATATGTGGTGAGATGGATGACAGATCACACTGGAATATCATTTCACAAAATAGTGGAGTCGGGCTGACAGGGGGATGAGATCACGACACGGCGCAGAAGGTCAAACGTATAGGTAGCCAGAGATGTGTGAATAATATATACAGAGACAGAGGGATAAATTGAATATCAGACAGACAAATGCACAAAGAAAGGATCCAATCTCACCAGACAGGTACAGATAGTCAAGCCACGCCTCATTTCTCTTACCATTGGCGCAGCCCTTGAAACGGGCCCCTCTGACTGGCGCCCTCTGCAAGTCGGCCTTGACACGCGCCTTCAGGCCCACGTTCTCCTTTTGCATGGCGTTGAGTGCATCGCTCACTGAGTTCACTACCTTCACCATGTTGATCTGGCTGTCCGACAGCAGCTGTAAAACACACACAAATACACAATAATAATGCACATTACGCTTACATTTATTCATTAAAGATAGTAATACAAGCTGTATATATTACCTCTAAAAGGGTTTTTACAACCTTCCAGGAAGTCTGTAATTTCCATTTATGTCACTTCATTATAGAAATTATCTATGAGACGTGTTAAATGCTCTAAGAGTAATAGTCACTAACATATCGATTATATTAAACCTCATTTTCGATAACTATTTATGGCTAGCTTTTATTCCACTGTAGGCATTAACCATTTGACCTCCTCAATAGAAATGTCCCACCAGTGCCTTCATTGGTGTTTTTGCTTTTTGTGATGTCATTTCTTAGAGTATCTTCAACAGCTATAAACGCCTAAAATCTGCAAAACCTAGGCTAAACCGCTATGTGAGTCAATAAAACTTAATAATTGATAAATTATTAAGTTTTATTTAAATTATTAAAACTGCTGTTGTTTTTTTTTAATCAGATTTCAGAAAATAAAAGCACAAAAGATATTGATCCACTAGGGAGACACTAGGGATGCATGTGTTCATTTCTATCTATCTATCTATATCTATCCATCCATACAGACAGACAGAGAGATACTGATATATGGATAGAAATTGACAGATATCAACAGAGGTCATAAACCTGATAACAGGAAAGACTGAAGTCTAGCTTTCTGTTGCCAAGACAATTAATGTTTTAGCTATTGTGCCTTTTATTTTAAGTTGATATATACAGGATTATGCAAACAACAGTCTACCAAGGCCATTATGTGAAGGGCCATTACAGGCAAACACTGGCGTAATTGCTGAGAAATACCATATTTACACGGCATGTAAGGTAATGTAACGTCAGGTCATAATGTGATGACAGGGAAGACAAAAGCCCTTGCTTTTTCCTGCAAAACAGAATGAATGTTCTAGCTACAACGGTTCTTATTTTGATTGATATGTTCGTGGTTATGCAAGCAGCAATGTCCTACAGCCATTACATGGAAATGCTGGTGTAATTGTGGCAAAATGCCACATTTAACGGCATGTGAGACATCGTGAGCAGATGCAGTTGTGAATTAGCTCTTAGCTATAATCTGGTACAGTGTATCAAATGGTTACATTTACGTATTTAAACTGTACATGGTCCCTTGTAAATAAAACATATAAATAGTGGCGATGACATAATTACAGGCAAGACAAAAGCCTTATTTTTCTGCTGCAAAGCAATGAATCCTCTTGCTATCGTGGTTCTTATTTCAGAACGATTAATTAAGAATAATGTAAACAATAATCCCCCAAAGTCATTATGGGGAAATACCGGTGTAATTACAGAAAAATACCATGTTTTCAGTGCACATAAGGTAATGTAACTTGATAATGGTGCAAAAGCCTTATCTTTCTGCTGCAAAAAGAATGCATGCTCGAGCTATTGTGGTTCTTATTTTAGATCTATTTAAACAGGATCAAAAAAGCAATGGTCTCCCCAGTCATGGAGGATCATTTTCTAAGGGTTAAAATTCATAGTCTACTCTCCATGCATTTGTCTGGAGTTTGATTTAAGGAAAATGAAGCAAGCATGTACTATACAAAAAAAATGTCATTTTTGCATTACTCATTTAATGATGAAATTTGGATTAGTAGTATAGTCAGTCCCATGCATTTTGAATTGGAAAGATTTCTGGATCTGTAGCAACAAAGATAGACATAATAATCAATAATAATTTTTATTATGACCGATCAGCTAAGGAAATACTTTGCTAGTGTTCCTCACTTGTATTTCTTTACATTTCTTTTCCCCCAGTCATTTGGAACGGACTGTTTGGGATTTGTATTGTTAAGAACTACTTAGCGTTATCACCAGTAAGCACAGGTGCAGCCAAATCAACCAGAACTGGAAGCTTACGGATTATGACTTTAAGATAAGCAATCCAAAAACACTTTTTTTGCCTTTGATTTTGTCAGAGTTACATCACATAGTGATGCACCTGCAAGAAGAGACTTAAAACTCCCTCCTCTGTAGAGTGCTCAAGGATGATCCTCCATCTGACGTTTTAGAGCACGGTGACAAATCTTTATAATAGAAGACAAATTCACTTGATCTGTTTCACAACGTAATGTTTGTCTCCTGGGTTTGAGTTCATGTTCATAGCTTGCGGATGCTGCACTCAGATGTCGGAGCATCCTTGAACATACCAGCAAGGACAGCTTGCAGAGTGGCTTCAATTGCATGTGATGACAATGTGACTTTGAAAAAAATAAATTGAAGGGAGGGACAAAGTTGTGCATATTGAAAAGTCTCTCTGAAAAGCTTTTTCGGAAAATGAATGTACTCAATTTGTAGTTAATCATACAGTCACTCACCTATATAACCACTGCTACAATAATGTCCTTAAGGAGTTTCCACAAAGACACAAGTACAAAGACTAGCTTGTGCAGCAAAGCACCACATGATACCCTATCCCATAATGCACCCTGGTGAGTGCTGTGAGATTCAAAGCGCCCAGTGGGAAGGTTGGTGATGAATGTATGTGCCGGGCGTGGCAGGGAGCATGGTAACCTCTCTGATCTGCTCCAGTCACAATCTTACCCGCAGCCCTTTATACACTGTTCATTGCCAAAAGGTCGTTTTAACATTTTGGCCTAGTTAGCCAAGACTTAAGCCCAGCCAGGTGTTCGGGCCTCATATGTGTGTGTGTATATATATATATATATACACACACACACACACACACACACACACACACACACACACACTATACTTTTGCAGCTCATTTTAAAAAACTAGTTTCTGGGCTGCCGAACAATTTTAATATGACTAAACTTTGGAAGACAAGTTGAGGTAATTTTGTTATGATTCAACTTGTCAACTTAAAAATTTGAGGTCACCCATACACTAACTCTTCTTGCTCTTCCTTAACCCTATGAAACCTGGATCAACATGAGTTTTCTTGTGCTGTATTCAAATACTTTTCACAAGCTATTTAAATGTATTAAACATGAGGGAAAAGGCAATGACCAACTTGGCAAGAAATGTCCCACAAATTACAAGAAATTGGTAAAAGGTGACCTAAAAACATTTTAAAAAACAGGAGATGATTACTAGGAAATTATCCCAAAAAATAATAGAGAAAAATATCCAGAAAATTATCTTCATAATTATAATTTCATATTAAAATGTATGTGATATAAGAAATAATAAAATGAACACAAACAACTATTTGAAGGTCATTTTCTTTTTATCTTTTATTTTCAGGTAGTTTTTTTGCTTTTTGCTTACTTTTAGATCATGTCTTGTCAAGTTGCTTGTTGCCTTTCCCCCATGTTTTCAAAAGAAATCAAACCAGTTAAGAACTAATTGTTTTAACCTAAAAAAAAAACCCCAACCAACTGGTGTCTAAGTTGCCTTAAAACTTTAAATTGACTGAATTTGAGAGGACAAGTTAGGACAGTGTATTCTTGCTCTTCATTACACTCCCAGACTAACACTAAAAAGAAGCTAATTGTTCAACTTAACAAACTTAAAAAAGCTAGTGTCTGCACTGCCTTAAAAATTTAAGTTGACTGAATTTGAGAGGACAGGTTGAAGTAATGTTGTAAGGATTCAACTTCTAAAGTTCTAAAATTCAGTGGTTTGAAAAATTCAAGGCAGCACGTACACTAACTTTGACTTTAAAACAAATAGTTTATTTTACAGTCTCTCTCTCTCTCCTTTTTTCCTCCAGTTTGTCCATCATCCACACACACAAACACACAGAAAGACCTGCAGTGCTGAAAGTCATATATATAAGGGCGTCAGAGTCTTCTATCAAAGGTGTGTGTGTGCAGCTACTTTCAGGTGTTAAAACTGCATTAGACAGAAACCCCCACTGGCCTTTCCCTGGCCTCAATAACTATGCAACACACCTCTGAGGCACAGCGAGCAGCATTGCAATCATATTACATGGGCACTGGGGCTTTAACCCACACACACATTCATAACCAACAACAGCACATTTACGTACCCACATGCAAGTACAAAGGAAACCACACGCGCATGCACACTCTACAGTGATGACCCATTGTACAGCTGGGCAGAATGCAGCAAAGACGAGTGGGTTATCTGCTTTGTGAATGTACAACTGTTCACTTTGAGTGTGTGTGTGTATGTGTGCTGGTGGAGGGAAAATGTTGCTTTTTTACAGGTTTTAAAATTACAGAAAAAAACAGCTCACCTGGGATCAGATTAAGAGGTGCTATACACTGGATGAAGAAAAAAGCATTTGCACACTTGAAAGTGCAAAAAAAACTTTTTAATTAGCAAGCTTTTGGTCAGAGACCTTCCTCATCGCATGAGCGGGTAGCAAGTGAATGAAGCAGTAGAAATGGTAAAAGAACATCACTTGATTAGCCTTAATGCAAAACACTTGTACGTATCAATCAGTTGAACCTGTGTGGCTAAACATCAAGCCCTGAGTACAGTTGTGCAGGAAACGTTTTTAAATTTATTTGATAAATGAGTTTTTGCCTGAAAGTGTAGTGTACTCCCAGTTTTGTAATATTATTTTAGTATACACTGACTGCATGTTCTGTTTTTGTGTCTGTTCAAGGGGAGAGACAAAAGCAGAGGAGTGCCTGCAGTCTTCATTTTAAGCTTTGACTGACACATCAATTAGGATCATGATGTAATTATCTCTCATTAGGCAGCCTTTCCATTGGCTCGCACAATCAGTCACACCACAGCACTTAACACAGGGAGCTTGTTTTTGTGTGTCGAGCTTTAAACACAAGCAAATGGGGTCTTTTTTCTTCTTGTATTCACATCTGTGGTGGACTCATCAAAGGGGTTAAATTATTTTTTTCAAAAGAGGTCCTTTTTAAATCTCAACATGATTTGCACGATAATGTGGGGCCTGCCTTCAAAATCAAGCTTTTTGATTGTTTGAATCCAGTTTTGTTCAGAGTGTGACCCATGGGCCAGAGAAACATTTTGTGTGTGCCCTCGCACATGACGTGAGATGCTTGTGTTAATCATCCACAGTCAGGGCTTTTACTTTCAATATCTTTCCTTTAACACACTTCTTGGCTACTGCGTTAGACTGCACCCCCCTGACAGGCGTCTGTTAGGTTAGGAGCGACAACTTGTATTGAGCTGCTGGTGGCTTAGTAACTAGTGGCACCCTGTGAGTGTCACAAGAACTACATTTGGCCATCAGTGCTAGAGCTGTAAACTAAAGTGAGATGGAAAAGCCACCAGAGAAAAAACTCCTGCATTGTTGAGGAGAAAAAGGAGTTTCAGGAACTAGAATTAGTGCCTTGGGATTGTAGGCCTCCACACGCCAGTCAAGTTGCACTTGCAGTTCCAGTTCCCCTTGGCAGCACAGAAGATCTATACAATCAGCACAGTTTCAAGGTGGACACCCAAAATTAGTGCCACCAATTTAGCACCTGACCAAATGCCTTCACCTCTGTTCATGACATTTGACATTGAAAAATGGACAGAAAAGTGTTTTTTTTCCACACAGTATTGTAATATCAGGGTTCCCAGTAGCTCAGTTGGTAGAGCGGGTGCCCCATATACAAAGGCTGCATCATTGCCACAGCGGCAGGACTCCAACTTGCGGTCCTTTGCTGCATGTCATCCCCACTCTCCCTCTTTCACACTTACCCTGCCCTATCAAATAAAGAGAAAACCCCAAAAACAATAATGAAAATACATTACTGTTATAATGTCACAGTGAACAGTTGACCTTTGACCTTTGACCTTTTGGATATAAGATGTCATCACTTGATCATTTTATCGTGTTAGACATTTGTGTCAGATGTTATGATAATTAGCATAAACATTCTTGAGTTACTGCCCAAAACATGTTTTGTGCGGTCACTGACCTTCACCTTTGACCTCTGATTACCAAATTCTAATCAGTTCATACTTTACTACAAGTGGACATTTGTGCCAAATTTGGGGAAAGTCCCTCAAGGCCTTCTTGAGACATGCAAGGTCACACTGACCTTGATTTCTGACCACTAAAATCTAAACAGTTTATCAATGAGTCAAAGTGGATGTTTGTGCAAAATTGAAAAAAAATCCCTCAAGGCCTTCTTGAAATGTCGCATTCACAAGAATGAGACGAACGTAAGGTCACAGTGACCTTGACCTTCAACTACCAAAAGTCTTACTTGTTTATTGTTGAGTCCAAGCGAACGTTTGTGCTAAATTTGAAGTAAAATTCCATTCATGGGAATGGGACAGATGGATGAATGGAAACCACAAAAACACAATGTCTTGATTCATTCTTAATCGATTGGACCTCGGGGGAAAGATGAATTGATTTTTTTTTTCAGCAAACAGTTGAATTTGGCGCTAAAGGAGTTTATTATTAAAAGCCGTTTTCAGACCAATCGCATATCCTACGACAAATTCATGGATGAAGAGTGCAGGGTTTAACATTTCAAACAAGATTTATCTGACCAATATTCAGTCTTTACAAATCTTGTGAAAAGGATTAAATGTGTTACACAGGTGACCTATGAGGTGGCTCACTAAAAATACTATGCTAGAGAGTTTGTGTGGGACTGCTTATCGAAAGTGACCAACATTGTATGTCCTAAACCTATGTGGTCCATCAATCATATGCTGGTTACTGAAATTGGCATTCAGTTACCAAAACTTTGAGCACCTCTGGTTAAACTTTAATGTTTGTCTGATTTGTTCAAATTTGACTGCACGGAACATAATTGCATTGTTATTGCTAAAATATACAACAAAGATACGCTTTTGTTGGCCTTAATCAGATGTTCCATATGGCGAGACATATTCTCTGTGGGGCGAAGTCACAGAGAGGAGTTTCAAGACTGGAACAGGCGAGTTTAAAAAAAGTAATTCAGACACCATCTGCCTAATACTACGTCTTCACCTCACAGACAGCAGCTGTCCAGTCAACTGGAGCCTGGAGGAGCAAATGGGAGAAGTGAGAGGAGCCATCAAAAAGTCGCCCACTCTTTCCTACTCAACTGGTGTAGCCGTTGCAAGTTCAAAATAATTTAAACCCGCCGGCACATTCCATGACTTCACTTATAAACCCAAGTAACCAATAGGTTTGAAATGTAATGAGAAAAACTTCAAACAACTGTACTTTGCTGGACCCCTAGCAATCAGTGCTTTGAGAGGACGAGTAAACATACCTTAAAATGATGCTTTGTGAATTCTAAATGATGTGTGGTTCTTATTTCTTTAGAAATATCCCTCGACTGAAAAGTTATCAAAGAGCACAGAGTGTAATTTCAATATTGTAAAATTTATTCTCAGAGACTCAGAGGCATCCCACTGGAGCTGAAACAATTGGGCAATTGATGGATTAGTCCATCGACAGAAAAAGTAATCTACAGCTATTATTATAATTTGACGTAATTACAGTATGTAGTAATGATTTCTTGTTTCAGTCATTTTTAAGCTTTGACAGCTTTTCCAGTGTGAGAATTTACTGTTCACTTCTGTTCTATATCATTATAAAGTGAACATCTTGTGGTTTTGGTCGGGACGCATGATATTGGATTTTTTGCCGATATCTGATATGCTGATATATAACAACTCAATTAGCTGATAACCAATGCCAGTATCGGTATGTACTTTTTCCCCCACCTAATTTTGGTGTTCATTGATTATCCTCTGCGGTGGAAATAACATAATATTATGCATAATGTTACCCTGATGGCACAACAGCAGATGAAGACATAAAATACAATATTTTTCAATGTATGTAATATTAATTATTGTGCTAACTATGTAAAATACTTCAATTTAGGGTTGATGTTTTGTAAATGTTAACTTAATCAGTGAAAAAGAAAACTAAAAAATCGGCAGAAATCTGCACGTTGTCTGATGCCAATATTTCATTGTAAAGGCAAAATCTGCTGCTACCAATGTCGTGCTGGTATTATCGTGCATTCCTATAGGCTTTGGATTGTAAGCTGGACAAAAAAAATATATATTGACACTATCTTTGGTCAATTTATAAACTAAAATAAAATCAAAATACTGAGCAGATTAATCGATGATGAAAACATTCATGCAGCCGTGCATCCTACAAAAGCAAAGAGAGGCAACAAAGAGCAGATAGTGGAAATAAATCCTGCCAAATGCTGAGTTTGTAAAACATATTCATGAAGTTGATACCACATCAGATGCCCACAGGGTACAGTCAAAAGCGAATTGTTAACCCCAGCCTTTGTTAGTGCATTGCACTTTGCCAGCCGTGTAGCTCTGAGCCACCTTTCTGCTCAAATGTTGCTACGTGCTTCATGTTAGAGAACTCCCCATCTTTTTCATCTTTTGGCAGCTTTGTTCCATCCGACTCCACCTCCTCCTCGAGAGCATCTGGGTGGCTAATTGTTTTCTCTGTGCGTTGTTTTTCTGATGCCAATAAGCTGCAGCCGGAGTTTTTCTTTTTTCAAAGAAAATACATGTTTTGAATCTAAAAAGTAAAGAATGGATACTATCCTGAATTAACAAGACAAAATGCTATGCATGTTCTACACTAACATGCATTATGTTCTTTATGTCCTACCCTACAAGATGTGCATGTTATTGACTATCAATACAATACACTATCAAACTCTGCCTCACTCACTGTATCCTCCTGACTAAACAGTAATCAGAAATCCTAGACATATCAGAGGCCTTTAAAGCAGAGAAACAATGAATAAAAGATTACCTGAATGATGGACAGAACTTTCACACATAAAGGGAATGTTTTCATAGCAAATATGACTCATATCATACAGAGAGTCTCTGCTTTTTGATCAGGCTTTTGATATAATCCATGTGTGGTTTGGTGTAGAGGTGGGTGGCCAATGAGCCCAGCTGTGCAATTTAATCATTATTAATGAAATAAAGTTGAGAGATGCCAGTTTAAAGGAATACCTTACCCTCAAAATGGTCTTTTGTGTATTAATTATTCAACCCATGTTAGGTTGAATTCATGAAGAAAATGTTTTTCTCGCATGCCCCAAATGAAGAATCCCAAATTGGAAGACAATCCTTGATGAATTAGAGTAAAAGGGGTGCACAGCATAACTATATTGAAACTCTCACACAACTCGAGCAGTGTAATACAAGTCTATACTTTTGCATACAAGTATGCAATTTAAATACTTGTGCTTGCTTAGGCATGCTGGTCACCCATGTGTAAACCTGTTTATGCAGAACTATTTTAAACAGTAACGTTTTAGTGAAAATGTGCGAGTTTGTGAAGTGCTGAGCATATATAAATGAGATATGGCTTATATTGCATGGGTTGTGTAAGAGTTTTTAAACAGATGCTTTAATATAGTTGTACTGTTTTTTTGACGCAGCTCCCTATGACTTCAATTCGTCAAGCATTTACTTGTGTCTGAATGATTAATTCACCACTGAAGCAAACGAGAAAAATGTTTTCTTCACAAATTCAGTATAACAGCGTAATTAAATTAATTCAAAAATGTGAATGCCATGGGTGTAGTATCACTTTAAAGTGTAACTTCACCCCAGGTCTGAGCCTAAATCCAGCCACTGCATTATTCTGACAAATGCAAAAAAATGTGAGTAATAGACTTAGAGGTGGGAGGGGAGAGGGGCATGGAAGTTGGAGACAGTTGGTTTGGAAATAATACTAGTACTGGTAATGATACCAATTCAATAGTAACAATCTGCTATATATTGGCATACTAACATGTTAGAAACATTATAACAGTTTTTTCTTTCTGTTTTACTGTTACCATGAAGGGCCTTCTCAACCATTTGGTAGAGGCCTATATTTACAAAACTATGGGGTCTGTTAAAAAAAAAAACATTGATTTTTGTTATTAGACGCCCAAAGGAAATAAAAAACGCAAAGAAAAAAAATGTGCTTCTTTCTTAGTGAGGATTTTACAGGGATATGTCTCTCTTGAGCAAAACTGCCCCATTTATATGACATTTTTTGTCTCACAAAGTGCTGCCACAGTTTTGACAAATGTATGTAATTGTACCACTTGCTGTTTACATCTTGTTTATTTCCAATGCATCATTAAATGAAACAAAAACAATATTCATTTTCTCCTTTTTATATTGCTTTAGTCTCTAAAGCATATTGTTCATGGTTTGGGCAAATAGCTTACTGATTTTTTTTCCCCTGTAATTATAATATCACATGTTTGGGGTGTTTTTAAGTGCCTTTGCATTTAAAAAATGCTGCATCCATTACATGGACATTGGTTTGTCTGATAACACTGATTTTTTGACTCTCTTAAAACTGTTTGCTAACCATCTGCTTAATTAAATTCAAATTGCACAATTTATACGACTTTTATCACTGTCCAGTCTCACTAAGGCTTTGAAGTTAGTTGTATCACACCCCTGGCTGAAATGCTGCAACAAGAACTCTGAATTTTACTTTTTCATGTCCTCAAAGGACTTTGTGTCGAGCAGAATGAACATCTTGAGGCAGCGTGGTTCTCTATTCTGCAGCAGCAGAGGTTTGCTCCAAGATCCTAACCAAAGGTTGTGGGTGTCACTTGTCCAAAACATTAATATTCCGCAGGCATAGAATTCATTTTAAACTGTGACCTGAGGTTCAAGGAAAGCACTAAGTCATGCTCTTTCTCGCAGCCTTGCAGTCTTTTTTGCAGTCAGAAAATGTGCAAAACTGAATGTCAAGCCAGTTGAATATGTGAACTACATTATATGTCAGTTGGACTTCTGCTATGGGAAATCTAGGCCTTCCATTTTTTTGGTGAAGGGTTGTATGAGTGCAGGTCACAAAACCTCCAGCTAGTGACCAGCAGCGGCCATTAAACATGGCTGCCTAAATTGTGTCTGCATGCGGCTGCCACTGCTGGTCAGAGCTAAAACAATTGGCTTGATTTCTTTCTCAAATAATTAAAGAAGTCAACAAGCAACTTAACAAGAAATTCCAAAAAAAAATAGCAAGAAATTAGTACAAAGTTGCAAGAATATTACCAAGAAACAAACAAACAAATATACATGTTTTTCTGTATCCTAATTTTAAATATATAATCATAACAATTACATAGTTTTCCTGATATTTCTTCTCTCTTCTAAGTTAATGATTCTTTCTCTCACTCTCTCTTTCTCTCTGTCTTTCTCTCATTAATATTATTATTACCATTATTATTATTATTATTATTTAGATAAGTGTCAGGTTATTTTCTTGTCACTTTTTACTTTGCTTTTGAAAAAAATTGCTTAAGTTTCAACGGTTTAAATACTTGTGAACGGCATCTGAATGCTGTACAAGGAAAGCATTTTAGCTAAAGGTTTCAAAGGGTTAAAAACTTTTATTGACACAAGTTTGCACTTGTAACCATAAGAGAGATCAATGTAGCCAGCAGCATGAGGGCCATTGAGGAAACTGTACTAAGACAGTTTCTTTAGATTTAGAGGTGTTCAAAGAAAGAAAGAAATGTTAGACTTTAAGTACTTTGGGACTTGTGTAATTTTGTGTTGGAAATTTTGCTTGAATTTACATAAACTTTGATCCTGACATCGTGTTCTTCTTTGTAAACAGAGCGGCACCGTTCTGTTACTGTCAACAAGAGCAAAGAAAACAGCCCACTCTTCATTTTTTTAGACTTTGGCAGACAACTCTGTCAGTGAGCAAGGCGGAGACAGGCTAATATTTGGGTTTTGCTTCATTAGTTTTCTAGTTTTCCAAAGGGGATAACTATCAACAACAACTTTTTCTAAAAGTTTCTAGTTTTCTAAAGGGGATAACTATCATCAACATCTTTTGCTACTTTAAATCAATTGTTTTAAATGCTTACATGTGGTAGGCACACACCATCATGGCGCACAAGCTTTCCAAAGCGCCTGTTTTTCAGGGCACAGCAGCTATGCCCTGAGATAAACAAAGTTCAACTTTTGAAAGGCAGCAGCTCACAAGACCTGTCACGTGGCATAAAAAAACAACAATCAAAATTTTCCTTTCGTCCATAAATATTAGTCTATGATAAACATGCAGAAGTTCGAGCTTTTGAAACATGAGCAAATTGGTTTGAGTTCTTTAAAAAGCATGGGAAGAAGGAAATGAGCGACTTAACAAGATATTGCAAAAAATTAGCAAGAAATTAGTAAAGAGTTACAAGAAAAGTAAAAAAAAAAAAAAAAAAAAAATGTGCAGAAAATTAAAATAGTATATATGTATTTTTTTCTTTAAAATAATGTTAAACATAGAATTGTGATTCAAAATATAGTTTTTGAAAATTTTCTGTAATTTTTTGATAATTATGTAATAACTGTCACCTCTTTTTTAAGATTAATTTTCAGGTCATTTTCTTCATTATCATTATTAATTTCTTGCAATTTGTAGGACATTTCTTGCCAAGCTGGTCATTGCATTTTTCCCAATGTTTTTGAAATCAAACCAATTTGCTGAGGTTTCCAAGAGTTAAATAGCTTAAATAAGGTATCTGAATGCAGCACAAGAAAACTGATGTCAGACCAAGAACATCTGTATTTTTGACAATATTGAAAAAACATAGCATAAAATCTTGATCTGCCTAATTGCCTTTATCATATGGAAGTTTTGACTTAGAGCAAACACTAGCAACATGCTGCCTCCTGTCCATCATTCTGAGGCCTAACCATTAGTTTAATGTATGTTTATCTTCCTATTTTTTGCTAGTCCCATCAGTGTGATTTTTTGGGATGCAAAAGTGTACCTTTCTATTTCAGTCTGTAAGCAGCCACTGTGAAAAATGTGCATGTTGTCTTGAGAAAAATCAAAACAAATTGCTCCTAAGCCCACTGCAATCAGATTCTCCTGCTTATCTCCTCGGGGGCATGTGAAAGGGTTTCTCACTATATGGCAGGGTGAAACTGTTCTTCAGGGGGCTGCAGTGCACACAGAGCCATTACTAACACTGGCACAGTCAGCTTTGTGTCATCGTATAAATCAGAAGTCCTGGCCACAGGTGGCCCATAGATCACACAGTCACACCATGGTGTCAGGCAGAAACAGCGGATGTGCACACCACATGCCTTGCCTCCAAAGAGGAAATCAATCACCTGGAGTGTCTGGGATGCCAGCACCACCTCCACTTAGCCCCAGTGTCCAGCGCGCTGTGCCACCTACACCACATCAACAGCAGCAGGGACGAGCCCTCACTATGCCTCTATTGTACTACCAATCAGCACCCATGGTTTCTCAGCCCACGGAGGCAAAGCAAACCAATCCAGTGAGTTTTTGAGTGATTTCAAAACAATGCTGAACCCTGAGCTAAAGAGAGCTGGCTTAAAGAAAGGATTGGCAGAAGCAGAAAGCATTCAGTTGTTTGAGCTGTGTGGCTGGCAGCTATGAAATCTATTTACTGCAGAATAGAGAGACGGAGTCTGATGGGCCAAAATTATAAGAGCATGTGGTGTGAAGATTTTCCACGCACATTTAGGAAATGCATCGTCAATAAATCAATGTGGACAGTGCGAGACTAAAGGGGGTCTAATCATGTTTTCATCCAATGTGGAGTCTGTCCTACACATCTAGGGGAAACATTTTGTTATCTTATTGAATTAATGTGTAACTTGCTCTGTTTCTTGAAACATGATGGACATTTCTTCCCCTATGACCTCATCCTCAAACACTACACTGAGCTGGTTCTATTCAGAGGAGCATGAACCCTATTTGCACTTTAATTTAGCTGTTATTGGGCTTGCTTACTGTAAAGAGAAATTAAAATAGTCCAGTTGGCATTGGCTTGGTGAATGATGGTATTTTGATTTTTGCAGTCAGGAAAAGGAAGGGACTAAATGAGACCAACTGCAAGTCCAATTAGCTGTCACACATCTTAAGGTGGTTTCACAATCAATATATATTGATAGGTGTTTCACAATCCAGTCCTTGAGCGCCTCTGTACAGTACTTAAAGTCATGACTCCAGTAGTGAGTCTGGCACACTGGATTTAGTTCATCTATTTACTGCTCAACCAATTAGCTTCTTGTTCAACCATAAATGCAAAAAAAAAAAAAAAAAAAAAGCACTTGGCTTTTGTATGTTTAATACGTTTAATTTTCTAAAATCATAGAAGTACCACCTTTAATTTTTTTCAGTATTCGCAATTTCAGTCCTATTCATTTACTTTTGGCATTTCATCTGTAATAGATATTGTTTTTTTGAAAGCTATGATTGAGATTTTATTATTACTGTTTCTTTTTGTGTTATATTGTGCCTCAATCACTACTCTAACCTGGATGGGGTTCTGTTTGACCTTACAAGAACTTGTAATGTGTCTTTGTGTGTATGTGTGTTTGTATGTGTGTCTCACCTGTATGAGGCGTCCCTGCTCTGTCTGCAGTGTGTTGAGGTCTTGCCCCAGGCTGCCTTGCCCCCTGCGCAAGGATTCATAGTCCATCTTCAGTTGCCCTGCGTGGGCTGACAGCTTAGCCACCTCCTCCGCCAGACTGACAAGAAGAGCCCGATCCTGGCCTTTCACTGACTTCAGGTCCGAGTCATGGTCGGTTAGCGAGTGGAGCAGGGACGTCTGCACGCCCTCGAGGCGCAAAAAGTTACTGTTGTAGTCGGGACAATTGGGGTCGATGAAGATGTTGATTCGAGAGCCGTCGCCTCTCTCGACAGTGACCAGGGCGTTGGCTTCATCTTGATTGGTGGAGATGTGTGGCAGGCCATCGGACATGGGCGGGGCCTGGTAGTGATTCATAAAAAGGATGGTGCCAGTTACAGTGACAGCCAGCAATACAGCCACGAAGAGAAGGATAGTGCAGAGCAGGTAGCTGCAGCTCATCCTCTGTAGGTAGGAAGGAAGGAGGGGACAGGGAGGAGAGAAAAAGTAGGTGTTAGGATCAAAGTTGCTAGAACACAAAAAATTATGGCAAATTAGAATTACTGCCGTACGGTCGTATGCCTCCTCACGCCAGTCAAGTTGCACTTCCAGTTTACATTCATGTCTGTAAAAACATGTATGCGTCACATAAATCTTCACCAGTTCGTTAGTGTCACCAGTTCAGCATCTGACCAAAAGTCTCTCCCTCTGTTTCTGAGATATTATGTCGAGCAATGGCCGAAAAATTTTTTGCAGCACATTATGACGTCACACTAAAGTTGACCTTTGACCTTGTCAGCACAATATATAATATAAATAATATAAAATTTTATCCTCTTACACGTGTGTGAAATTTTAGTATATGAATTCCTGATGGCTAAAAAACATGTTTTATGAGGTCACAGTGATCTTGGCCTTTGACCACCAAATTCTCTCTATCAGTTCATTCTTGAGTCCAAGTAGATGTCTGTGCCATATTTGAGCAAACTTCCTCTTAGTCTTATTAAGATATTGTATTCACGAGAATGAGACGTCTGCATAGTCACATTGACATTTGACAACCAAAATCCAATCAGTTCATCGAGTCCAAGTGGGCTCCCTCATGAGAATGAGATGGACAATGTCACAGTGACCTTGACCTTTGACCACCAAATTTTCATAAATTCATTGTTAAGACCACGTGGACATTTGTGCCACATTTGAAAAAAATCCCTTAAGACATTCTTGAAACAACATGTTGATGAGAATGAGACAGACAAGGTCACAGTGACATTGACCTTTGACCAACAAAATCTGAGATTGAGATTTAGTTGACAATAAAGGGATGTACCACAAGTACATACAAATGGACAGATGAACCGACAACCTGGACACATATTGCCTCGGGCCATGACTATCGCCCGTGCAGAGGCATAAATTGTGTTTTTCAAAAAGAAATGACTTTTATCCATCACTGGGGATATTTTGAATGCCAGATGCTCAATATTCAGTAATATAAACACATTCCCATCTGTCAGAATGTAGTTTTGAATGATTTATGTTGCAACATAATGTAGATTCCTTCGACTGCCAGTACTTTTGAAAATCAAAATCCTGTAACATCCCTTAAATGTCAAAGTGGTGCAGTAAAGGGAGGACGCTAGTCTGAGACACCTCTGGTCAATGCACCAACTTTCCATTTTAGAGGCAGGAAAGAAAACAATAAAAACTCGAAACAACGATCACCAGGAAGAGAAAGTAAAACAAAAAGAGACTCAGACAGCCTATAGAATTTAAATGAATGAACAGAGAATAGAATCCTCTTAGAGGAAAAAGCCAGACCCCTACCAGTAACATGGTCTCCATTAACTGGACTATAAAAGGCCAGTATGATGGCCCCTTTATGATCCGGCTACATTTTTCCACTCAGGTCAAGAGAACTAGCAATAGGAGCGAGCAATATGGCCCACCTATGCATGATTATTGATGCCTGACTCCCAAATATCTTCCTCCAAATGAATCAGCGTATGATCTCTTTACTGATTTTTGCACTGGAGAATGTTCTCTTGGTGAGAATATGTGGGCAGGTGTGTATGAGCGTGTGTTTGTATGTGGACGTGTCAGTGAGCGCAAGCTCATTAATATGTAAATTGCCTGCACAAGCAAAGTGAAGCACACTAATAGACAGCTAATGGTCTGCTTTACGAGGAAGGTTTATGGTTTCTTTAATGTGAAGAAAATCAATTGTGTTGTGCAGGAAATACTCCTATCTGCCGCGTTTACCAACAATAAAAGAAGTTGTAACTCCTCCGACAACTTGTCCAACCAAAATATGGGCTCTGTGGGTGGCAGGTGGCAACCATGTGAGCTTTTAATTATTATCCCACATAGTA
This sequence comes from Plectropomus leopardus, assembly GCF_008729295.1. Lineage (NCBI taxonomy): Eukaryota > Metazoa > Chordata > Actinopteri > Perciformes > Serranidae > Plectropomus > Plectropomus leopardus. The sequence continues at coordinate 7,063,471 of NC_056482.1, forward strand.
TTGACACAAAAAAGGTGTCCTATTTGAGGTCTGAGGATGTTTTTTCTCATGGGCCACAATTGTAGCCTTCCTTGGTCCAATCATGAGCCAAAGTAAATGCACACAAAAGGGGTTGATGCGGTGCCTGAGGATGGTTTTTTCGCATGGGTCCCATTTGTAACCCCCTGGCTTCATTCACAACTCACATGGGCAGACACATATGGGGCCCGGAGCCAGTGAGCACATTTTGCTGGGCCTGGCGAGTCCCTCCTGGATGCTTCTGTGCTTCACAAAAAATATATTTTAGCTTTGATTTTAAAAATCTATCCCTCAACACAAACATCAAGCAAACATGGACTTGGTGAATAGCACAAAAGATGAGTTTGGTAGGTAATTGCATTTAAAAAAAGAACTGTATTGGGGCAAAATTGGAGAGGACAAGCTGTTTCACCAATGAGGGTGTGATTGGAAAATGACTACTTTTGTCACGTGTTGCATGTTTTATTGATTTGTTATTTTTACTCATGTAATACAAAAATCCATTTGGTAGATACACACTGAGAACATTGATTAAATTAATGCATAATAGTTTTTCTGCAGAGGCCAACTAGCACCGCTAGCATCTATAGAAACACTAACTACCCCTAGGCTCTATTTGTCCAAATGGGTTGGAAACAGTGCACACATGCATGCGCAAAACACACATAATTTGCACAGAGCACATTCTACCAAATACTTGAAGACAGGCAAGCACATGCACATATTGCACATTAATAAAAACTGGATTACTTTGTCAGAACCTTCCCACTTCTTCCTGTTTTTTCACCCCAAATGCATCATCACAGAAAAGAGCTCCGGGAAAGCATTGCCGCACATAACATTTTTTTTGTCTAATTTAACATGTAGACCCTGACTGCATGATGAAATCTCTCTTTGCATGTCAAATAGTTTTTTTTCCCTCCCCTGTGTGTTTGAGTGCAGGTGCAGCTGAGCGATTATGACCGTGCTTGGCTCAGTGTGTATGTGTGTGTGTGTGTGTCAGGGTGTCGTCTGTGCTGTACATGATGTGTATAATGGCCTCACGCTGCAGAATGGCTGCAGTGTAACACTAGAACAGTTTCACTGAGCTCTATCGCCAGCGGGCCAAAACATCAGTGGAAACCATCATGGCCACTGCACTAAATATTCATTGCTGGCATACTGATTGTTAACTTAACATCCAGGAGATATATGATGGCCCCCATTACAATGACGGCGAGTCACACACAGCTGACAGACAACTATAAAAACACATTTACAGCAGCAGTGCATGTTAAGAACCTCTTTTGCAGATATATCGTAACAGGCACATAATGTTAACCCCATTTGTTTACCTTTTAGGCACCTAGGTATAAAGTAGCTTCAGAGTTTAAATCTATACAAATCATTCCACTGGAACTGAAAGTAAATAGAAGTCAATTAACAGCCAAGTCACCAGAAGAAAATATTCTTAAAAAAATTGCATACCGTGGATACGTTTCGTACGTATCATTTTAGTGTTTCTAAAGTGACGTAATAACATGAGCGAATTTTCTCATCTGAAGGTGGTGGCAAAGGTGAATGGCTTGACAGGTAGTAGAGATGACTTCAAAGGTGCAGACCAGCCTGTTCTCAATCTGAAGTCACCAAATACTGTTACTTTGTCAGTGATTTTGGCTTCATCTACAACACAAGCCACCTTTCATGGCGGTATCATAAACAGGCGGACGGCATCAGTGTATATTGCTGCTGGTAGCATCCTTTGGCAGTATGATACACCGGAAAGCAATGATCGCGGCCATATGATATGTCTGCTACATACCACAGTAAAAACATAATGTATCCAGATTTTGCGGACACACACAAAGCCAACATTTATTCTGGCAATCGTGCTGTAGTTAAGGTACCACATTGATTCTAGCACCTAAACTAGCACAGGAGTAAAAGCAAGCTGCTGGATTATACTATTTCTAGGAAGGGGAAGGTTTCACACTGACCCAGCAACAAGCTTAATACAATTATACACCGCTTGATCTGAGGTCAGACTCAGATGAAGTCAGAGGAAATGGCTTTAAGGTAGAAAAAGTCAGCATGACAATGACATGCTACGAGGTTCTGCTACTGCCTGTTTTTTTCCCCAGTGGTCAATAAAAAATAAAAGAGCAACCTGCTTCATGTCCCAACGGAATATATGGTTTTTAAACTCAGCTCAAGAGTAGAGGGAGGGCAATGACACTGAGAATGGTGCGCAAGCAGCCTCTAAACGCTGTTTTTTTGTTGTTTTTTTTTTTGTAAATGATTCTCTCAATCTCACAGCAGGAGCTCTCTTTGTGATTAGTAACTGACTTTGGGATCCTCTCCTGTCTCCACTCATGCCACACCATGGGATTAGAGAGGAAAACAGTGGAATTCTGATGGAGGGACAGAAAAGGAGAGGCAACAAATGAGAGAGAATTCTTCTCTATGAAAATGATGTTGTCCTCCCACACAGGAACATTGGCAGACAGTTCTTGGACGAAAGGCTTTGTCTGCTCATTAGATAAGCAGGAAACCAGCAGGAGTCTTGCATGCTCTCTCCCTCTCACTTTCTGTCTCCCCTTCAAATACACACATACATACACACATACATACTGATGCATACAAGGGAAGAATTTCACATTGAAGCAACCAGCTCACACAGAAAGGAACAAACACCTCTAAGTGCTCAACTGGCACAGGTATGCATAGCAATTTTTAATAGAGGATTTTCACATCTTCCATTCCATTCACATTCACCTGAATCTTGAATGACACTTTCACATCAGTATTCAGCTCATACCCTCTTTCTGAAATTCTACCATGCAATCAAGCTCCTTTTCCTGGTGCAGCCATGATCACTACGCCGAGTTCAAAGCATCCGCAGGGCCCGATCCTGTATAATACTTGTGTGTTTGGTATTCGAGCTGAGGCTGTGGCACCGCTGCTGCGCGGTGGCAAAATGTAACGTGTAATGTGTAATAATCCTTCGCACTGCCATCACCAAAGCAGGGAGAAAGCGGATTGTGATGAAAAGTGTCGTCAATGACACCTAATCCCCTCCGCAGGTGAGCAAGTCACTATTCACAGTGTGCCCTGGTTTTCACCGGAACGTAGATGTTGGAATATATGCAAGAGGATATACAGTGTATACATAAAGCAGTAAAGGGATTTTTTTTTTATAGAGGCCATTGCTTTTCTTACTTTGAATCATTCACGTCTATCTTGTTCAATGTTTATCCTGTACCAAGCCACAATACGCAGTTTGACACCTTCAGAAATTTAAAGTCAGATTTAGTGCTGACACAATGAGCCAATTAATTGACCAATTAATCACTGCTTCTATCAGTGTTTATGTAAAGCATGTCCCCTAATGATGACGCAAATGCCAGCTTCAGGCGATTACATTTGGTATTGCATGACTCCTTGTTTACATTTCTTGGTCTTAGGGCCAAAGTGTGGGCTCACTTTAAAAAAGATACAGCTAAATTCAATACATGTAAAAAAAAAAGTAGTTGCATGTAAAAGGGTGAAACAACGAACACCATGTAGTGACGGCTTTGATACCTTCGTTTTTTTAGCTGAGCTCGACCAAAAAGATTTGGTTGAAACAGACCGCTAATGCTGTTTTGCCCTCGTTGTTCTCCGTTTAGTTTGCTCCCTGTGCGTTTTTTGTGGAGCAGGGCTTTGCACCAGACCCTGTTTTAAAAAATAGCCATGTGTATGCTACACTCCTATAAGCAACCAGTCATACAGTAACTTAGGAGGCAATTTGACCCTGTGTGCTCTGAATAATTCGGTATGCACTTAACACTTAATTAACTTAATAATTTTGTTTGAATGAAAACTCAACTCCTGGCTTTTTTCTGATCTTCTTCACCATTGGAGTAAATAACGGGAGTAACAGGCGAACCGGCTTTTCATAAGTGCTGTGTGGGGAATCTAATTTACACCAATATGCAATATGAGTTGTTCATGTGGATTTTGAAAAGGGCCTGATATATACTTGAGAAAAAATAACTTAGAGAGAGACTTTTAAAAAGTGTTAAATTGAGAATGGAATTAGGTGTGGTGGTTGGCCTGGACAATTATTGGGAAAGCACTGGCATAAGTCAGACACCCAAGTTCAAACCAAAAAATAACTGTTGAACCTTTTAATCTTTTAACATTTTTTCAATTCAGGTCCTTATTTGTTTTGCACCAAATAATGGAGAGTAGTATCACTACAAATAATGATAAGTACTGTTATCATAAACATTATGATTATCACTACCGGTTTCAATAAATGCCAATGATACCCGACCCTAATTATAATCTCAAACAACCCATTAAGAAAAAAGCATTTGCTGGTGTGCTTGTGCATGTCTATCTGCCCGCGTGTGCATGTACACAGTCTGTTGTGGTGACAGGGCCTTACCTTGGCCGGGGTCTCCCTGGCAGTTTCTGAGTCTGACCAGCGATGTTTGAGCTGGGAGGAGCTGGGCACACACTCACAGAACGTCTGCATGGGACAAACAGACAGGGCCACTAGTGTTGGCGTTTGTTCAAGTCACATGTGCAATCAAGCATGCAAGCACATGGGCGCAAACACGCACACACACGAGCATGCACACACATATACTGCACAGAGGGTTTTGGATCTGTATTTAAATAACATAAAAATCTAAATAGTGGGCGCACATTTCCAAGCCAAAGCTCTCAAATCTAATATAAAATCATTGTTAAGAGATAAATGGTGCTGGCGCTGATAAACTACAACCACCTACACACATAACTGCACACTGACATAGACAGATCCAAACAGGCATCTGTACATCTCAAAGGTATGCCTGAATTCAATAGTTTATGACAGGCTCTATGCGTCTTCCCTGGGATGGCTTTGCAAGATTCTCAGTACACAGTTTCCTCCTACTCCAGATACTAAAGATAAAGAATGAAAAGGAGAATTTCATTGAGTGCAAGTGGGTACAGAGTGTATGCAGAAGGACGCTTTCACATATGCAGGTGAACGTGGGTGTTTGTATACAATATCTGAACATAACATGCTTCAGCGTATGTGCCGCTTGTGCTTGTGTGCATCTGGGAGTAGTTGTAGCTGCTGCACAGATAAAAGCAGAGTAATTATGAAAGTGGGGGCTTTCTAACTGCTCCAGGAGAGCACGTTGTTCCGTGACCGTAAACCCCGTTGATCCCACTGTGGAATTGCTCAATTACTCTAGGACAATAACACCGACACAAAAACACACACACACGTGGGCACACATGCACACACAAATGCCTACTTAAGAACGGATGAAGCAAACATTAGCAATTAATGTCTCAGAATGTTTTCTCCATCCAAGCACAATGTTTTAAGACTGTATGTGTGTGTGTGAGTTTAAATGTACGTGACTGAGACTAAATGTGCTCTTTACACTTGTTATGACACTGTATGTTTTAATAACATCAGCAGCAGCATAACAGAACTACATTAAAGCTGATCTCATCCATTTTAAACCACTAGGGGGAAGAAAAACACAAAAACAAGCTTGATTTGCAGAAACTAACATTAGTTTGGTTAGCAATTTAGCAAAAAAAAAAAAAATACTTTCACACATAGCTGACATCAAGCAACTTTGGGCTGGGCAATATATTAATACTATATTGATACATTGACTCGATATTGCCATTGAAAAAAAAAGAAAATAAAACATTGCATTAAGATTTTTTTTTTAATTTAAATATTAAAGTGGCAATATGAATTAAAAATTCTAGTGGGTATGGTCATTTCTGCATATGATTTTCACTGAAAAAATATGTTAAAAGGACTGTGATTTTTGCTGGGGTCTAAGCAAGCAGCCTAGCCTGACGTCTAGAATTTGATATACAGGCCAGGGCATCTCTGTACCACGCTTCATTTAAAGTAGCATACTGGGACTATGGTTGTCACCATACTAGAATTTCTAGCCAACTCCCAGAAAAACACTCAATGCCTGATACCATTTTCAATACCACAAGGAGAAAAAAAAGTCAAAATTATATTTTATATCGTTATATATTATGATATATTTATCGTTCATTTAATTGACCAATGATCAATTAAGGAAAGTGCTTTCAATGTGTAACCCTAATTCCTGGTAAAATAAGTACAACAGAAACAGTTATCTAACAGGCCTGCTGTGATATTTGATTTTCTCAATTTCGCCCAGCCCTAGAGCAACTTCAGCATTTCTTTGGAGCTGTGTTGATGTCTACCTGACGAAATCCAAGTTCAATATTCACTCTCCTTTTACCTCTCTTTCCAACTCTGACAACGCTTGAGAAAAATATGCTTTTTTTTTTACAGGTAATTGCTCAGCTTTCTTCACCCAGTTAGCCACTTTTGTCTGACTGCCATTGGTTGTCTTTGTGTGTGTTTTGGCAGTTGTCAGTAAGTGTGAATTGCTGTGTATGCAGCTCACAGAAACATTGTTATGATGGCTGACCAATAGTTCACCTCTAAGCTCTAAGCATTCTCTTCCAATGTGTACTACAGCGAGAGAGAAGGGGGAAAAAGATGGCAGAAATACAGAAAAAAAGTAAAGCGGGTGGTTGTGTGTGTGTGTGTGTGTGTGAGGGGGGTGGGGGGTGGGGGGGGGGGGTGGAGGGAGATTTGGGAGAGGTGTGCTGAATTCTAATGAGCAGCCTTAGGGTCAGCGATAGAAATCTGTCTGTTCTGCCTAAAACATTGCAGCTGTCTGTGCTCGCCGTACACAGAGGAGCTACAGAGCTACCATTACTAAATAAACACTGACTCCACAGTGATGCGGCTAAACAAACTAACAAGTCAGCTACACAGTAAAGTAAATTGGAATGAATTCCTATGTTAAAAAACCCACAAATAAAAATAGACGCCAATGCAGAAGTTCACAGGTGCGCGTGTGCACCAACAGATGCAAAGGCGTGCTCTCGCTTCGTTGCAGACGGGCCATGAGAGAGAGAAAACCACGTATGAACACACGAAAACAGAACAAAGGTTGTGTGTTGCAGCTGCAACCCACTCAGATCCCTGACACAGTCTTCCCATTACTCTGAGCAGCACGTATCAGAGCTTTAGTTTGTTCATCCCCCTGCCTGCTAATGCTCACATCGGGGTTCTTTGCTGCCTGCGCACACAAACACGCACACGCGGTGACACGGCAATATCTGTGGGGCTTCTTGTTGGCAGTGGTCCCGGTGTGGGCACGCCTGCTTGGCAGTGTTTGTCTAGTCCTAATCTGACTCCACAAGCTCCACCAGCGGAGAGGATTTACACTTAATAGAATATTTGGGCTTTTTATTGGTTGGACCTTACATGCTGAATCCTATCTGATGGGCCGCGTCTTAGAAGACAGGAAGGGCTCAGACTTATCCTGCGTGTGACTGGAAGTGTACGTGCTGTCTTTTAGAATGAGCGCGCCTACGTGTTTGCATGAGTGTATGTGAGGACATATATCTTCAAGACCAGAGTCCCTGCAACTATCTAAGAATTGTTTGGATGTGTTGTTCTTGGAATGTACTTGCTCACTCTGCAGAATACCTTTACTTGTGCGTGCGTGCGTGCATGCGTGTGTGTGTGTAAGAGAGAAACAGGGACTTTTGCAAGGTGTGTTTAAACCTCACTGCTCGCTAAGCCGATGGAGTGGAAGAGGCTTTGCATATATTCACTTGTGGGCTTACTAATCATTTAACGGGACTTGCAGACTGCTAAATGAAGGGACTGAGACTGACAGAATGATGTGGGAAAAAAGAGGAGTGGAAAAAAAGGGGGAGCAGGAAGCAGAATTAAAAGCACATTGTGTGCACAGTTCGTCAGTGGTAGCCTACATATAGGAGATTATCTTCTAAACTATGTATTATCCATAGCCATGAAGAAAGAGAAGGTGAATGAATGGATGAATGAATTAAACTGTGACACCCTGAATAAAATTTGGGAACAAATGCTGAGGATTTCTCACCTGCCTTTAGAAATTAAGAAGATAAATGATGGAACATACACACACGATGAAGCTTTATCTTACCCTTACGTCGCATTTTGATAACTTAACACAGAATTAAAAAAAAATATATGTATATATTTGTGTATATATATATATATATAGTTCTTCTGCAAAAGATCCAACCAATTGCCTTTGAAATGCATACATACAGTACAACATAATCATTCAAACTCTTGGATGATGATTCCGCTAATGCAGAGCAAATAACCATTTAGAAGTGGGCGTTAATGTAAATGCACATTGAATTTGACAGTTAAAATCTTTTCCTGAGCATTCTGTCTCTGGTACATTATTCATGAACTAATGAACTACTGTATAATGATGCATTAAATCCTGAACTAATGACGTACTCCCAACAAAAAGTCAGTACCTACTTGTAAGTTGAGTCGGATGATGTGCTATTTCACTCGAGGAGACACAACTGATAGTTAATCTGGAATGATTAGACTCACAGATATTTGGAAACTAGATCTTTAAACTCATTAGATCCTGGATCATTGGCATAATGCTCCAGTATCTTGTCATCATCATTATAGTCTTTAACTCAGAGTTATTCAAGAGCTGCTTATTTGCTACGTATTGATTAGCAGTTAGTCTCTGGCGTTTTTCTTACTTGATAATTACTCAGGATTTTGTGACGCTTATTGGAGAGTTTGTGTTGTGTGTTTAGTCAAGGAAAGAAAGTAAAATGTTATTTCAAAAAACACTGTTTGTCCACCACACACAAACATACACACACACAAACACAAACACACACTCACTCGAGCTGCAACGATTATGCAATTAATTGACTAGCAGATCACAAAAGATTGATTGGCAACTGTTTTGATAATCAAATAATCATTTTAGGGATTTTTAAGCCAAGAAGCCAAACATTTTCTGGTTTCGTAGTTCATAAATGTGAGAATTTGTTGCTTTTCTACGTGATAATGAACTGAACAGATTTGGATTTTTGGACTGTTGGTGGGATAAAACAAACTGATGGAAGATGTCATTACCCCTGGGTAATGACACGGTGCATTTTTTAATATTTTTTTGACATTTTATTGACAAAACAATTAATTGATTAAATGGCTAAATAATGGGCAGATGAATCGATAAAAATAACCGTTTCATCCCTAAAACACATGCGCTGACTGTAGAGCAGTGCGCCCCAACTGGTCCAGTCATGAGGTCTAAATTTCTCCTTAGTTCAAGGTACACACATTATAAATGACCAAATATTCAATTTTGTCTCACAAAATATAAATATGTTGGCTTAGAACACAGAAATAAAACATGTTGCAAGAATAAACAGAAACTATGCTTCAAAAATAAAAACTTTGTCCCAGAAATTCACTGTATTTCAAAATAAAGTAAAATAAAGTTTTGTTTTGTTTTTTTACAAACTTGACACGATCACGAGTCACTTGCGGCCCATTCAGAATGTACCCTTGACCCACTTTTGATACACAACCCACCAGTTGGGAACAACTGCTGTAGGGAAAGGAGGCTTGAGGAACCTTGGAGACCTTCTTAGTGTCCTATCCAATCTGCTAACCCAACAAAATTTCTTTCAAAACTTATTTTTATACATCTGATGTACAATATTTTAAGCATTGAAATATAGCAGTTTTGTTCCTATTTCAGAAAAAGTATTGCTAATCGCAAACTACTTTGCAAAAGAGCAGTTATATGGCTCGGTGTAAAGTTTGGATGGTAGCTGGTAGATTATCATTATCAGTGCCAATACTCATACTTCCACACTATTTTGTACACCAGAAATTTAGTATGTCCCATTACAAAGTATGTCAAAAGTAGTATACCAAAGATACCAGGATGTTCAAATGCATCTGGTCACATTTTATACAATGCAAGTTAACATTCTTTTCATGGCTATTCAATTCTCTGTCAAGCAAAAGATCCGTCACATTAACTGAGCTGCAGACAGTTGAGAGCAATGTGTGCAGGTATAACTTAAAAGGAGAAACTACTACATTGTAAAGTAACAGCAGAAAATCTCCAGGTTGACCTTTGTCTCTGAAGAGCTCGACAATTGGTGTTTTGTTGTATCTCCAAGGTAACATCAAGTGATAATGTTGAGATCCGCTGCATTCCAAATCGAATACTTTTTCTTTGGATTTCAAACTTTGTGCGGCAAATGTGCGACAGATATATGAGCAAGAGGGCCAAAGTTCAAGGCGCAATCTTTTGACGAAGTAGTATGTCCCATTTGTATGCATACTCCAGATTCTTTGTAAGGCCAGCTGCAGTATGTGCTGAATGTAAAAAGTGGTTTGGCCTTTACCAAAAAAAGAAAAAGTTATAAAGAAAAAGAATTGATTTGCACTAGATATGGTTTGCATTAAACTGATGACACATTTATGCACACACATTTTAGACAAAATATTGTTCTAACCTTCCCTGCCTCCTGCATAAAACAAACTGGAATCCAGTCGCAACCAGAAGACCGTTGCATGGACTGCTGAATATGATGAGAAAGGTGTTTACCTTGCCAGCCTATATACTGTTCTGCAGACTACAGAGATTTGGGTCTGGATATTTTAGAGGACACTGCCACAGTGGATGTGATGGGCGGCATAGCAGCTTTTACAGACTTCAAAGGGACTATTCCCTGTACAGCTGATGGCTGATGACAGTGCTGGACACTTTTCGGGATTACTTTGCCACTGGCATATAAATAATGGTTATACGGGGGACCAGGAGGGACACTGCTGTGATTTGGTAGCAATTCTAAGTATATGAGGCAATATGAGACATACTACAGCATAAAAGCAGGTCAGTCATTGGTCCATTTTTCATGCCTTCAGTCCAAATTATACTCATACTGACTTTTCAGCAGATTTTTAGCTTAATAGCAAATTACTATGGAAGAGCTGTCTGTGAGTGTTTTTATGAGGCTGTTTTTGCCCGTTTCTACATTCAGAAGATTTCTTCCTCCTTTGCTGATTGGTTGCATCTGCTCAGAGATTAGCTTTTTCAGAGGTGTAAACAAAATATTCTTTCAACACACCTAACAAGACTGCCCTCTGGCCAAAAGACAACAAACACATCTAAACACACCACAGTTAGAACAAACAGACAGCTGAGAGACCCACATCAGAGAGAGATGCACTTAGTGAGCTGATGCTTAATGTTTGTGTTGTAAACTAGAGTCCTATTGCTTTTAATAGAGAGTTCTGTTTATGTTAAATAATCAAAAATCCAAGAAGATATATACACTAAAAGGACACTTCATTAGGCACACTTGTGCAATCCATAGTCATGCAATACAAAAGCTTCTGCAAAAATAATAATGCAGTTTTGAAGGGCACTTTTAGAGAGATATTGATTTAACTACATGTTTATTGTTAAGGCTGTAGTTTGCAGTGGTGCTGAACTGGGCTGCATTATATCAAGAGGTGTTTCAAATTTTTTGCCCACGCCATTTGCACACAAGAGTCAGTAATATTAGTGACACCTTTCAGTATAATGCAATCCAGTACGACACAAACACCCACTGTGACCTCAGTAATAAACATAAAGTAGAATTATTACCTTTTCAACAGAGTCATCAAAAGCTGGAAAATTTAATCTTTGCAAAAGTAGAAATCATGGCAGATCTTTTGTATTGGATTGCATTACATTGTGGTACAGGTGTAACTAATGAGGTGGTCGATTGGTCTATATACACTAAGTGGCACTGTATTTGTACTATACTCTCTGCTCCATTGGCCAAAATAACTCAAGGGAAATTCATGGATTTTATTTTCTCGCTTTTTTTTATAGGGGTGTAAAAACCCATCCACCCGGGTCAATATATCATTTTAGAGATCAACAATCCAATATCATCGACGTAACAGTGATTCATTTCATCATCTTTAAGATAAAACTTAAATTGGAATTTCTGTATCACTGTCAAACAGTGTTAGCTCTCGGCAGATAATGACAAAGCAGACAAAAAAAAAAGACGATAAGGATATTTACTGCACTTCCGGAAATGAATCAACGGTTTGGAAATGTTTTGGATTTTTGAGAAAATATGGGTCATCAGACAAAGAATGTGCCACGGGCAAAGTATGTCCTTGTGAGATAAAAATTCTCTGGTAACATGACAAACCAGGTCACTTGGCTATAACTTGTTGCTCTTAGTAGTGCGTAGTCGCACTGCTGAAAAAAAGTGCATACAGGCTAATATTCAACCATATTGCTCTGTCTGGAAATGCAGTGACTTAAATAAATGGTGAATAGCAAAAATTATGAGTTCTACATGTAATATGCTAAGCTATGTGTAGAGGAAAACTCTAGCCTCTACTTTAATATATATAATACAAAATGCTATAACCTTAATCTAATAATAGAGCCTCAACAGTTATTACTGAGCCAAATTTTGTACCTGTGTTAAATGTTCTTGTTAAGTTTATGCTTTAGTGGAGTCATTTTAAAGTCTACCGCACAATTACTTGCAATAAGTTATTGGGATTTTCTTTGTTTTTATGTTCAAGAAAGAAAGGGATGGCAGCTTCTTTGTGTAAAGAGATTTATGCTATAGTCTCATTCCAATCGCATGCCCCTGAATTGATCCAAATTGCAGTCGTATCGTGGCAGACTTTGTGATATCAGTAAATATCGTATTGTCATCCAAAGAATTGACCTAATATTGTATTGTGCTGACACAATCTATATGACACAATCATGAATCTGTATGTCTTCTCTGTGTATAAACGTGTCCTCGAGTACGAACTGCACTGTGCAAGTTCACAAAACATAATCAACTGCATCAGCTAAAACAGATGCATGCAAACACTGAGAGAAATGCTCTTCACCTTCAAAATAAGACAGCATGCAGAGACAGAAGAGGGAGCAGAGGCCTGCGGGAGACCAGGGAGATGAGTTCAATCCTAAGAGACAAATCACCCGCTCTACCCTCCACTGCTTGTCCTTGGCGCTCGCGCCGCAATCGGCCACACACAGGGAGTGAGTCTGTCACCCACTGTCCCCGAGGCGCACGCACACACTGGAATGCAAAAACATATCACCGCAGCCGCTATTATAAAGCACACAATCAATGTGAGGTCAGAACGGCTGCTTTGTGAGCGTGAAGTGAAACGGCGAGATTGAAAGAGGGCTTTCAATTTCGTATGGGTGTTATGGCTTATATTGTTAGCTCTTTTCTCTCAGGACACAGATGATCTGAGACTGCTTTTGCTTGTGCTCCCTTGTCTGCTAGTTCATTTATTAAGAACCCAAATACATGTGAAAGTTCAACCATCCAACCATCTGCATATTTCTTGTAATTGTTACAACTTCAAGTTTTAATTTTCTTTAAGGCGGATGCTATTTACACCAAAGTGTATGCGGCTGGTAATGCTTTCTGCACCCACTGTAGGATAGCCAACTTGGCTAGTTACACCCATAGTATGTTCCTGAGTTTTGTCGCAAGGTCCAAATATGACGATAAAATGAAGGGATCTATTCAGCTATTCCTTGAAAGTTTAGTGTTTGGAAAAAATATAGGTCATCCGAAAAAGCATGTGCCATGTGCAAATAACGCTGTTACAACATAAAATTTTCAGGAAACAAGACAAACTCAACAATTTCGCTAACTTGTTACTCTTAACAAGGCAACATTAGCAGCTGTTTTATTTAAAGGCTAAAAAAATCCAGTAAATACTTGAAAAAAAGTCTAGAAACCCCCTCACAATTGAATCATTTTATCCCTGTTTAAGTTAATGGAGCACTAAACCAGCAGTAGCTGGCTCTATTAGCCGCACAGTATGAAGCAGTACAGATCATCTGGGTAGTTTTATACATGGGGCAGTTGAAGTATTTTGGCTTCTTGTGTCACTGAGCAACTCTCAAAGGAATGAAAAGGCACCACCTCCAGTGATGTATCCATTTCTTTTTATATATCCAAGGTCTTCATAGGGCTTGAACGGTTGCTTCTGTGGGATGGATGACTCCTTTACACATTAAATGTGAGATTGGGCTATACTGATAGACTTGAAGTTGCAAAATTTCATCATGACTGCAGACAACACCACATGACTCAGAAGTGTTGAGACATGCATCACTCCTGCCACAGTAAAAACATTATTAATACACAGCGAGGGTACTCATCAGCAGAACGGCCGCCTTGCTGATGCAGCTTCAACACAAAAGCCCAGACATATCTGCTTTAAAGCAACACTGTCATTCTTACAGGACACAGCAAGGAGGTAATTATGATGCCATGCGCTTTACCTTTGTCGGGAATAATCAAAATGTTTCTCATCAAGGACGCCTCACATTTTAACTTTACTGGCTCACATCTCTTTCTACCTCCTTTCCAGTTCCCACTTCAATTTCTCTTTTTTGAAATTGCAGGCCACTTACAGTCCTGATTGCGGTTGCAAGCACAGCTAAGTGCACCAGCACAATCACACATGCACACGAACCACACATGCCTGGGTGCGCAAACACATTTAAACACCCTTATGCGCACACACGCACTGATGCCATTAAAAGAAAAGATGGATCTCCACCCCACAGCCTTGCTATTTTAATAGCAGAGGTGATAAGAAGGCAGGCACTTCTTCTAACAGGCAGAAATGAAGAGCCGCCTTTCCTTAATGTATACATTTGCATACATCGCCATGTGCAAACCGAACAAGCGCTCATAAATAATACATGCATGTTATGGATACTGGTGTCGACACTTCATGGTACAGCTACCTTGCAGGATGACTTATGGTTGTAGCTCAAGTGGTACATCATGGTGTTGTGTGCGCCACTATCTGTCTGTCTCCTCTTGTCAGTCTATCTTTTTGTGTATGTCTATGTCTGTGACTGTGTTTATTTGCTCGGGATACCCTAAATCTTGACGGTTTGACCTTGGCAAAGAGCTCAGATTTGGATGCTGATGGTGCGAGACGAATGTGGTGTTTGCTCCTTTACTCACACTGTTGGTAGATATATGTGTGTGTGTGTGCAGTACTTCATTTATGTGATAAACTGCAGGTATTTGTATTAGTGTGTGTATGTGTGTGCATGTGTGTTGCACTGCGTGACTAAAGGATATGTTGGGTGAGTGCTATCGGGTGGTAAGTGCTGCCTGTTCATTCTCTCCCTAAGGGGAGGTCGTGCCGCAGTGGATATTGGTCTTCTAAAGTCATGGGTTTCTATACGAAATCAACTTTCCTATCATGCACCCAAGTTACGGTATGACAAACAAACAAACACTTCCCTTAACCTGTCAAGTGCAATATCTACCCTCTCAATGCGGAGGAAGATGGAGCATGACACAAAAAATGAAGAAAAAGAAATAGAATAACCTTGTTCTCCCTACTCAGCAGGGTCAGAAGACTAACAAGGTTTTGTTCATTAAGGTCAATGGGTGGCATTTTCCTTCTACAAGTCCTTAACCTGACTTCCTGCACTTAAAAGTGAATGTGACAGTATTGTTTCTGGTTAGCCAGCGGTTGCAAAGGTACCAAGCGTGCCAGCAGTGCAGTGCTACTACTTGTAGTGGCACTACTCATAAATACAAAAGCAATTTTCTCAAAAGGGAACTTCACTATGATGAAAGCATTCTAAATTTCTGTGCAGAATAACCCTTCAAAGGCAATGGTCAATGAGTGCAGCACATACTGCAGAATGGGGGTATGAGCGCATCATGAAGGGGCCTCTCGATGCAGAGTGTGAGGGTTTGATCGCTGCCTTTTCGAGAGGCAGAATCAGCAACAGGGAAATGTTTATGAAATTGTTGAAAATGAGAGTCCCAATGTGAGTGTGATTGTATGTTTAGTATTTAATTTATAAGAATAACAGACACACGGATATAGACAACAACTCTTACTACATTTACATAGTAAAGCCATGCCTGAGCAAGCGGTCAAAACTAAGAACGTAAAAAAGAGAGAGGAGGTTATGCATATGACATTGATAATACCACTAATAGAAATAAGTAAATAAAAGATCCTTGAAAGTTACATGCACTGCTTTCCATTCCATCAGGAAGCGGCAACGCAAAACCACCTTTGAGGAAACTATTATTGCCAAAAGTGTGAAATTAAGTACCAGGCAGGGCAAGTACACACACTTAAGGAATGTTTCATGCAGAATGAATAATCTTTTCTATTCTTTTCACATTCTTTTAAATATTATTTTTTTGCTTTTCCCTTACAAGGGGCGCTAATTAAAATAATTATGTACTTTTTTTCAGGTCAACGCTTTGCTATCTTTTTTAATTTCGAGCTTTTTGTTTGTTTTTTCTTTGTAGGGGGGTTGCTAATTTTCAAGTAGTTTTTTTGTACTTTTTATTAATTTCTTGCTCATTTCTGGGTAATCTTCTTAAGTTGCTTAGTGCCTTCTTCCCGCATTTTTCAAAGAAATCAAGCCAATTGGCCCAGGTTTCAAAGGGTTTAAGTATCCAAAATCAAGTGTTTCATGCCAATGCCAACTTGACAGAAAATAACAACATTTAGTCAAAATCTATGGAGAACAAAACCCAATGTGTGGAAACGCTATAATGAACTCAAAATGTGAAATTCTAATGTGGTTAGACATTAAAAATGCTGTTAACCCGATTTTCATTCCAACCAAAATTTACTGTGTGTCTGATGTGACACTGATGTTCGATGCCAGCTGGGTCTGGGCCCAGATAGACACATAAACACCTGACAAAGTGCTCAAAACTGCTTCTGTGGTAGTTCCCGCTACAGAAGGTTTCACCAGGACCACATTTTGCCAATATAACACACACAGAGACTCACAAATTTAAAACTATCTCAGCTGTTACAGTGTTGTGGCTGCTGGTAATAATGTGGTCCTTGTATATAAAGAAAAGTTTTTCATTTACTAAATAGGGGCACATCCAGTTAATGTACCTTCCAAACGTGGCGTCATTCCGACCTGTGGCTGACGAGACGATTGTTTCACCGTTTTTTCCTGCAGTTGTTCAGATCATGAATTTAATGAGTTCTGGTGGCAAAAAGTCTTTAGTTTGTTCCGACACATGCAAGCTTCACATTTTCTCACCCTTGTTGAATGGAACATTGTGGTTACAATATCCAGAAATGATGCAGCAATTTCATACAGCTATTCTTACATTTCAACAGACTGGGAGAGATAATGTAGCATATTTCTTTTCGAAAAGCTGCAACATTAACAACAGACGAAGACAGAGTTAATGCAGTCCAGATTGTAACCTTGCATAAAGCATCATACTTCACTTGAACGCTATTGTCCAAAATAAGAAAAGAACCCTGCCAGCTTTATTGAAACACAAGAGGAGTGTAGGAGTGAGATGTAAAACGGAGGTACACTGTATTCTGAAAAGCTAAAATCTTAAGTCAACAGCCTGAATCCTCAGGACTCAGGAGCTGGTAAATATGAGAGCAGAAGCAGTGGCTTGCTCTCTGGCTGTTCGTAAAAGGAACTGCCACAACTGTCATTTTCCCATGAATGCCGTAGAGCAATGTCAAAGAAAATGTAATCCAAATGAACACTCTGAGGAAGGCGACGACTAAATCAAAGTGAAGTGACTGCATAAATAGACCAGTTGAGTGTGGTTAGCCGGTGCTAAACATCAGTCACGCTCTGGAAGTAACAGACAAGCTATTCACTATATTTACCCAACTGAAACTATAAATTAACTCCACCAACTTGTCACAATGTTTAGGTTCAATAAGCTAGGGGTCAAAATAAGAGTGTGTTATGATTTTTCTGCATTAAAATGACAACATCCGATGAGCAGATCAGTAAGACGTGGCTTAGATTAAATATGGTGACAGATGAGCTTGTCCCAATTGGTGATCGGATCTCTGTCGACTGTTTTTTCCAAAGGCAATTTTGACTAACCTACTTTCAGAACTCAGATGTTATAGAAATGAATCTCGAAAATCTGCACCCCACTGTGAATTTACACATGTTTATGGTGGAAC
The DNA here is from genome assembly GCF_008729295.1 of Plectropomus leopardus. Lineage (NCBI taxonomy): Eukaryota > Metazoa > Chordata > Actinopteri > Perciformes > Serranidae > Plectropomus > Plectropomus leopardus. The sequence goes on from NC_056482.1 coordinate 7,081,382, forward strand.
GGCATGTCCGCCAGCTGAACCCCGCTTATCAGCACAAGTCACAAGTACATTTTAAAGCCTTCATTACAAACCAATTTAAGCTGAGGATAACCAGTTTACATTGTGAATATGATTTGGATTAACGATAAGATTACAATGTTAAACGCAGCAGGGTGCTGTAATATTGTTGCACCAAGCACTGATACATGAACTTTTAAAAGTCAAGTTTTGTTTAAATCGAGACAACATTGCTATTTAAATGTTTTTTCTTTTTAAACGGTTAAATATTTTAATAAGAATTTTTCACAGATGTTGCATTTTTCAGTGACCCTAAGTCTTATTCAGACTGCAGGCACATCCTGCTTGTCTCTCAAATCAGGTTCTTGAGACAGACTGTGTGCTTTGTTATTTGCCAGTAATCAGATCAGATTTGTCTGTCCAGTTTGCGCCAACTAGCCTGCATGGGTTGCTGTAGTATGACAAAGGTGTCAGTAACTGTCTAGCTCACTTATTACTGACTTTCCAAAGCAGAAACATGAGAAATGAAGGCCAAGACCATGACTGTTTTCTACACAGAAAAATGGATAAATCATCACATAGAACACCATTATGGTTTCAATTCAATTAAATTCAATTTTATTTATAAAGCCCATTATCACAAAACTCAATTTGCCCCAGAGGGCTTAACAACATATGACATCCCTCCATCCTTAGACCCTCACATCGCCTAAGGAAAAAACAGCTTTTTTCAAACAGGTGGACAGCTAATATTAGTTTAGCATGCAGTGTTCCACAAATATTTTATGATATCAACTTTATGTCACATAGGACATCGTCAACTCCTTTAACCCCTGTAGCCCCTGTAGTTAACTTCTACAGTGTCCAGTATGTCAATTGTTTCTCATTTCAGTGTCCCATTCAACACTTAGTGGTAAGACAGATCAGCACATTCACAAATTTAGCAATATGGTGTTTATTTTCAGATGTAGTTTTATTTTACATCACATTTCCTTTTCACTTGTGTAATAAGCCAACTGTACGAGGTACTCCACTTGCCCAAAAACCAAGTTGACTTGCCTTATAGGCGTTGAAATCACAGCACTCTGCTAGCAGCAGCACAGATTTAAGATTTGATGTTGTTGTTGTATGTTGCGTCACGTCGGACTAAAAAGTCTTTGAAATCAGATATGAGCAGCAAGAGTGTCTGGACTGAGTCACATCTATAAAAAATCTGATTGGATTAGAATAACATTTTACTCTACCTTCAAATGTTATTTGGATTTGATATGTCAAAATTGTTTTTTTATGCATTTATCTGCTGTCCAGACTTTTCAAAATCAATGTGGGTATAATTTGAATATACCAAAAAAATGAATTTGGGCTAAACAAGGCAAAAATCGTCCATGCTCGCATTTCATTAGCATGCTGTGACATAACTTCCCCCACCCCTTTCTACCTCCACAGCCCCCTGGAGATCTCGAGTAAGCACGACTGGACGACACGAAAATAGAAACAACTGCCCAACCATAGTGACAAACTAGATTTGTGTCGATTCACAGAGTTGGTTAAAGTTGCAAACTGGAAATCAATCAAATGACAAACTGCATTTGTTTCATTTTGACTAATCAACACGTTTCCCCCAGAACACATGCGAATCAAAGCACCGTGCCAATTCTACATGAGTCACGAAGCAACAGTGAGTGATGCCAAACATGTTTATATGGTTAGGGCCCATTCTGAAAATGTGGGAACTTTAAAACAAATGCGCACAAGAACTTAATTAATGCAGTCCTCTGCAGACAGTTCCTCTGGAGTTACGAGATTAAACCACTTCATTAGTGTCTAGAGAGACAACAGACAAGAGATGAGAAAGGCAGAGCTTGGGGAGAGAGGGATGGGGAGCCGGAGAAAGAGTAAGAGCCTGCTTTGTTAGTGTTCGAAAGAGACACTTTCAAGGCAGTAATTATGACGCAGAAAGAATGTAATTATTTTCCCAGAATGCCAGAGGGCTCCGAGTGTCTCCTGATAGTGATGGGTGACAATCTAATAGACCATAGATGTAAGTGGTGCATGGGGCTTAATTGGTGTTTAAACGCAAGTAGCTTGTCTGAACACATCCAGGCTCATTCCTAAACGTGTCGGCGGTGCCTCCACCCTGTGATCCTGCCTGGCATGATGTGACAAATTTGATCAGAGAAAAGCGGTGTCACCGTGCATCTCACACAATCTGACAGCTTGCAGTAATAAGCCTGAGGTGTCGGGAGTATTTTAAAACTGTCACGTTTCGCACTTCCCCAGGACCCTCAAACTGTTTCATACCAAATCCGCAATTAGAGGGAGAGACTCCATCTGAATAAAGATTGCCATGGGTGACTTGAGGATGCTTGGATGCAGACTGCACCACTACACTATGGGGATGAGTACAAAGTAAGAAAACAGTACAATCACAGCTGTTTTACTTGACATTATTCGGCTGAGTAACTTTTCCAAATTAATCAACGGTGATTTTGAGAGATGGTTTTGGCACTTCTGCTTTACAAGACGGTAAACAGCGTGGAGAGGGATCTCAAAATGACTTTTCTCACATGGGCAAAAGTGACAGAATAAATTATCCACCATAATGGAGAAACCACTTTGCACCTTGTTGCAGCTTTTCCCATGGTACCAGTGTGAACACGACTTTATGGGAAATGAAACATTCTCTGTATAACTCCTGCGGGAGAGCTGATGAGTTAAAACGTCTGGACTCCTAATGGAAGGCTCGGTCGTGAGAACAAACCACAAAGGTTTTTTCTTTTCTTTTTTTGCCTCTGTCAGCTCACATTTGCGCACTCTCCTCACACAGTCATTTCCTCTCCTCGCCACTCAGCCAAAAAAAGTCGATTCAAGAAGCTTAGCGTTCTGATTGAAATCATAAATCCATTTTATTCATTTCTAGATTTTTCATTTTGTAAGATCTATTATTAAAGAGAAAAAAAAGGCTATTGAAAGCTCAATACGCACAGCTTGCGTTGACATTTCCAGTAAGTCACGGCAACAAAGTGATGGAGCTGGTAGCATCAGATGTCTGAGCGCAGGTTGTGTGACTAATGTGACAGATAAGCAAGCTGAACTTTATTCTAATGAACGGGGGTTACGTTTGTAACCACCCCCAATGCTCTGATCAGTGTTTGACCGTTGACCCAGCTCACAGCCAACTTCTAATTGTGACAAGGCACATATGGCGGATAATTATTCTGAATAATCTGTTGCCATGGCAATGGCTGACCCTGATTGCTGGTGATGCACCCTCTTCATGTCCAGCTCTGTGGTTGGAGGCAGTTTTGCCTCTTTGCCCTCTTAAAGTGCTGGGGATTAGAGATGTACATTATCACTTTAATCTCCTCTTTAACCCCTTCAATCAGCCTTGCGGCCCCCGCTGAGAGAGGGGCCACAGCTGCTCTGCTGAGCTGCATTATAGTCGCCGACAGACGTATGTTTTACTGCTCGTGTATGTTATGAAAGCCTAATATAAATAAGATTTCATTCTCTCAGTGGCGCTGCCCTATCTCCGTAATCCACTTCAATCCTCATCTCCATCAGCCCCCTTCAGTATCTCTAACTGTATGCCCATGATATAAATACACAAAGCTACCACTGAGCGCTTACTTACTCTGTGTCCCCTTCTGACAGCCATCTTCTCCAAAACGGATAAACAAGCCTTTCACTCTCGAGATGTATGAAATAGAAAACAAAATTTACTGGCGATGCAGCCCTCCAGATATCCCCCCTGAGCTGTGTGAGCATGAAATATGAAATTGCTCTGAGTCATAATTGAGTGGCAACGGCAAGATAATTTGTTTTGAGTTAAAAAAAAATGTTAAGATTGAAAGTGACTCAAATAAATAACAACAGTCAAAAAGCCATTACAAAATGCATTAGGTACAAATTACCACTTTAATATGGTAATCATTTAGTTCAGAAAACAGCAGGCATTTTTTTAAAGATATGCCACGTTTTAACAGTGATACTGACACCCATGAATCATAGGCACAGTTAAAAAGTGGAAAGTCAAAATTTGAAGTAGATTACGGCACAAAGGTGAGTCACACATACCAGTTAGGGATGGGATGACATAGGATTTTATCGAAGATCACAATATAAAACACAATGATTCTGGTGAATTTCTATTATCGAGATATTCATGAATATCATGTCTAGTAGCCCCCAAAGACACTGCAGGGCAACCAACAATAAATGAGACTCTGCTAAAACAAGCTATATGCACCAACCTCGATCAACCCAAAATATCCTACTCAGTGTTTCAAACTGAAAAATATGCCCTTTGAAATAGTTGAAAAGCCTGGCTTTTTGAAGGGATACTTGGCCAATTTCTACCAGCTTTGTGTCATAACAATGCAGATAGTATGTGTGCATGAACTGTAGTAACCTTCCCTACATCTTCCCAACAGCTTCCAGATCTCCCGGCTCATTTGCAAGCCAAAATCTGCCAGATTACTGCTCAAACACACTAAAGAATAGAACAGTGGATCAAAAGAGAGACCAGAACAATCTCCAATCAAATAATAAAACTAGGTAGTACTGATTAGAAGTACAACTAAGATTATGTTACTGTATTGCCTTTTTACTAAAATGTTTTCAAAAATATATTTTAGAATGTAATACTAATAATATTACCTGTAATATGAGAGTGTCTGAACAAGAGAGCACCATACTGTGAAGAGGCTGAAAAACCTGAGATCAAATGTTAAAAAACTAAGCAGCGCTGATCAAATATAAACCAAGATTCTGTTAATGTGTTTCCTATTATTTCATACCAATTGACTGTAATATGCGATTGTTTGTTACCAATCAGCTGCCATATTGTTTCCTTGTGAAAAACCCATGAGCGAGAACGTTTTTTGGTCTGGTGCAGCACAGTGCATTGTGGTAGTAGGAAAAGCGAAAGCCACAGTGCTTTTTTCTTATTTTCTCTAGTCATGTAGCACCAATTTTCGAAAGTATTTGCCTCTAAGTCGTCTTAAATACTCTGAATCCTAATTTTTTAAGCCTGGATATTGAAATTTTCATATCATCCCATGCCTATTAGCAGTGGTTTCAACACACAAAATAGGACAACATAAAATACACATAAGTAAGTAATACAAGTACGTTGTCTTTCTGTTAGTAAGGTTGGTGTAGTGATAGCATCGAATGGGAATCCAAGCTGCCACCATCTCTGTAACCCCTGACCCCTCCCTGCACAGGGGCTGACAGCAGCTGTCATGCTCCACGTACTGGAAAACCACTGCACACAGCAAACACATCACAGCCATCTAAAACATAAAACACATTATCATCATTTTCTCTGCCCGGCTGTCTGATGATAGACAGTGCGTTGACCCCTAGGTGAACAATGTCAGCCTATCAAAACAAAGGTCAGCCAACCAAGATCCCTCCTCTTTCCTCGCCCCTCCTCTAATCCAAGACCTGTCACCGTGTCCTCATCCCCTCTCATCCACTCCCCGTGACCACCCTGCCCCACAGTGCTAAAGAGTTTCTCTCTTCATCTTCAACACATTTGCAATAAATCAATGTGAGCTGAGGGGCTGTAGAAATACTGTGAGTCTGATTGATTTCTTATGTTAGCACATTACTGAAGCCTGTGAGGAGGCTGCCAGATTCCATTCCCAGAGTGAGAGAAGCTGAGAGAGAGAGCATGAGTTTAACATGCCGGTACGATTAAAAACAGACACTGTATGAACCAAAACAATGCATAAGAACAATTTTCAAGATATGTCTACGATTATGTGACAACTACTCTTTCCGTCTCATCACAAATCCAGTTTTGGAGAAGAAAAAAAAAGGAGCAGCTCAGTTTTATTTTTTTAACTTTTATCTACAAGATACTCCAAGACATACTGCTCTCAAAAATCTCTGGACATCACACATTCTTTTTTCAAATAAGTTCTCTCACACTCTCTGTAGTCCATCCCCCATCTCCTGCAAACTTCATCTATTAGTCATTCCATCTGTAAGGGAGATTTGACTAAAGGTGGCAGACAAATGGCTGAGGCTGTGCTGTGCTGACAGGCTCTATAAGGGCTTTTTACAATACCAGACTAACTTAGTCTGGAACTACAAGTACCTGATTATCTGACAGTGTAGCCAGTCAATTTTCCATTTAAGATTTTCAATAGAAAGTGAGGATGAAAGTGAAGTGTTGTATTGCGGAAGAAAAGGTTTTTTAAGGCTATATTTTAACTGTTGCTCTCAGTGTGCATTCACAGGATTTTACATAATATCTCACCAACTGATAAAATATTCCAAAAACACAAGGATGCACAGATGGAGGAAAAATAATGACTCTGATTTTAACAGCATGAATGGGTGTCCTGATTGGCAAAGCATGCTATGCTTTAATAATCTCCTTATTGTCTGGGTGAAGCTGTATATATTGATGATATATATAACTATGAATGTTGCAATTATGACTGTATTGTGATCAAATCAATAATACTGTTTTTTTTTCCCCCTTTAAATGCCTAGAACAACACTGGGTAAAATGGTGGTTTCTTGGGGGTGCTAACTGTGTCCTTGTACCTCAAAACTTACCTATAATGTTTATACTTAATGCTTATTTATACTCCGCTGTATACTGAAACTTGGCAATCCACTTCCAATACTGCAGGTCATTGTTTCAAAAGCTGTTCCCGAACTGCGTATCTTTGCCAAGATTTAATGGAACTTGTACATTTCCAGACAGATCTTATATGACACCTCAATGTTTTGAACAAGTTTGTCCAAAAAGAGAATATACGAGTGAACAGGAAACACTGGAACTGGACAAGCTGTACTGTACCTTGCTTTTGATAAATGATACAGACACCACACTTGATCTTCTTACTTTTATTTTTACACCCCTAAAGCTACCTTGTTTTAGCAAATATGATATAAAGTTTTAGAACTGTAACGTTATCCTGACAGTAGTACATGAGGCTGAGGCCTCCTCATAGTGCTATTAATGGCATTTTCAACAATCACAAAAACAACCAATCAGAGCCAACGAAATTCTAACACAGCTGTCAATCCTGTAAATCACTGCTCATCAACTGCAGTCAAACTAGGCTGATCAAATGCAAATCAAGACTCTGTTACTGCATTGCTATTTCTCACCTCAAATGTTTTCAGGAACATTATTTAGTGTACTGTAGTGTACTGGCAGTCGAGTCACATAGTTTCTCATTTTACAGTTAAACTGTACACTAAAATATGTTTCTGAAACCTTTTGGGGTGAGAAATAGGCAATATAGTGACAGAATCTTGATTCATATTCAATCAGTGCTGACAAGTTTGACAGTTTGACTGCAGTTCATGAGCAGTGATTGACATAACTGACAACTACTCTCTCTCTAAAAATGCTCTATGATTAGTGTATCACATCACAAGCTAGATTTTCCAAAGCCTGAAAACAGCCAAGTCGAGTGTTGTGTCAGACCTCTTGAAATACAATATGCTCAACATTTAAAATGGGATTTCAGCCCAATGATGCCACAATCATTGGAAACTGCCAACCAAAGCTTTTATATAAAGCATGGGCTTGGAGAACACAGACGTTTGCTGAATGTTTGGGATTTTTGACAGCAAGATACTTAAAAAACAGAAGACAACCAGTAAGTCTGACTTTTATTATTGGCCAAAGTTTCAGAGGTTTTGAGAGACTTGAGCTTCCATTTTGCAATTTATTGGATACCATTGCATTGTACTGATCTAATTGCAGCACTTGACGATACAATGGACAATAAGCCAAGTGACTGAAAACTGCAGTGTTTGTGCAATATGTAAGCCAAGTCCTGGGATTAAATGACACAAACAATTGCAGTCAAATCAACATCATATGAGGCTTTAACAAATTCTATAGAGTTAAATAGGTACTCCCCAGACACTATCTTAACAAAACATTAACAGGCTTAATGTATGACAACTGCTGACACTTCTTACCACTATGTAAAATAAAGTACACTACATATTGTATTATACAGGTAGTTATTATGCCTGCATCAACTTTAAGATAAACAGCATTTCAAAAAAAAAATAGTGCTGACATTTCACTAACCAACACTGTCAACTGCTCTATTTATTGTGTTTGTACTGTCTTACTCGTTTAACCACAATACCGCTTATGGGACAGCAGTGTCCACAGTCAGTCCACCACTATAGTCCAATATTTCAACAACTCTTGGATGGAATCCAATTAACTGGTAGATTTCACAACAGAAAACATTTATTTAAAGCATTTATTAGTGAAATGCAATGATGCATACAAAGCATTCAGCATTCTACAAACCCCAAAGCCTCTAAGACTGAAATGTATACATTTTTTTATCATCTGAACTGTGCAGTGACCAGCAGCACATGTGATGGTGATGTATACTACATTGGAAGTGGTTATGTCATTAGGAGATGTTTGTCATATTTAATGCTCACTGAATTATTATAGGCCTCATGGAGTTATTGGCAACACTTATTAATATGGTCATGTGGAGTTTGATTGTGCATAGGTGAAAGTCACGCTGTGTACAGATTAATGTCAATTGTTGTATGTTTCAGTGTCATATTGTTTGTGCTGTTAAGTCTGGTGCAGGGACTGTGGAGCATGCACAGAAGGCTTAAGCTACTTCAGGTCCTACTGAAGACTCTACCATCACACTTGTTATTACTGTTCATCATATCATTGCACAACTACACAGTTCAAAAATCCCTACCACGCTTTAAATATGTACTTTTTTACTGTGGTTGCTTTTTCTGTAATGTACTCCATTTACTGACGAGTATATGTGTGCATGTGTCATGTGTCAGGTTTCATGTGTCTGCTTTGCACAGAGGTGTCTGTACACCCGAGTGTGTGTTTCTCTAAGGAATATGTCCTGTTCTCCATGCTGCCAAGTTCCACAACATCAGCAGAAACTACTGGTCTGCAGTACTCTACATTTCCATATCCAATCTCATTCAGACTTAGGTACTGCCGAGAGGTGCAGAATTTCACCAGAGGAAACAAGGCAAACCAAATGTAGTAAATATGAGCTTGTCTACTGCAGACATAGCAGGGGGTCAGAAACGCCGCTGAAATGAGATGCAAGTTGAAATGCGCAGAAAACATAATGTCTCCTCTCCTGCTAATGAAAAACACGAGCCAGATGGTGTTCGACAGAGCCACTTCCAACACATTTGATAAGTTCGATTCTATTTTAAATGGGCCAAGAACAATTAAATGTTTCTTCCCAAGGATATAATAAATCCAGCGATGTGAGTTAGCGAAGGGAATTTTTTCCCAATATCAATCCATCTCCTGAATTTTTTTGATTGATTTAACATTTGAATAATTTAAAGGGAGGGTTTTTTGGAACAACAAGCCATGGGAGTGAGTCATACAATTCCTCATTTATTCAAATGTGCCACTTTCCCCCAGCACATCTGAATAATGGCACACAGTCTGCCAGATTGAATTTTTGATGATGAATAAATAATGGATGTTGGTGGATAAGTCTGTTAATATATTAGCCATGAGTTTGTCATAACTGTTTAATGGGATAGCTGCAATAAATACATCTCTGCATCTCTTTGTGCCTCCTTCTCTATCTGTCTCGTTGCGAATATTTTTCATGCATCATTCAATTTTTTATCTCTCCTAAAACTATCCTCACTCCAAATGCTTTTCTCATCCTCATATCAGTCGCGTGGAGTTTTCGTCTCACTTGGCTTATCACGGATGCAAAAACAAATCAAATTTTTGTTTCAGCTGAGTGAACATACTGTTTGCTGCATTTATTTATACTGCATTTATGATGACCAAAAGCTATATCTTGTGGTCAGTATCGCCCTTACAGACAATGTTACATAGTCTGAAAAGAAGGAATTTTAGGGGAGAACGGGGTTGGTTGTCCCATGGGCAGGTTGTCACATTGGATGTTGCTCCATAGTGGGTGCCTTTAAATTATGTTGGTACTGAAATTAATAAAATAAAATTAATTAATTAAATAAATAAATAAATAAATAAAAAGTAGGGACCACCAAAGAAAAGAAAAGATGGTCTTTTCATGAAACTCAGCTATCTATTCAGTAGAAAGATGCAAATACTTTTGAAATTGGTGCAAAATAAACAGAGAAAAGGGACTGTAGCATTTTCTTTTTCTCAAAAGGTAGAGAACCTAACTACCAGAATGCACTGTACCCCCATGGATAAATGCACATGCTGTTAGGTGGTATAATGAGAACTGGCAACAATCTCGTATTACAGATAAAAAGTACGCCAAAACATTTTTTCTGAAAACATATGACGCAAGAAATAGGCAATATTGTCACAGAATCTTGGTTTATGTTACACAAGCACTGGTTAGTTTTACCATTTGATCTCTGTTTTAACTGTACAGCAAACAATATGGCGCCCACCTCTTGGTCACAAAACTCTTGCTATTACAGCCAAACAGGGCACTAAAACACTTTTCTGAAAACATTTTAGGCAAGAAACAGGCAGTGAAGGGAGACCTAGGCACTGTTTAGATGGAGGGAAGTTTACCAGAGTTAATTTACACGTACTACCAGCATCACAGCATACCAGGGTATTTTGCAGTCCCGAAAGTATGTTTTTCAAGTCATTGTATGTAGTGCAAAGCATGCACCATAATGGCTCAGTCTCCAGTCTATACTGGTGGAACAGGACTGAAAGACATCGTGACACCTAGTGGTGGAGGGACTCTAAACAGCTGGTGGCCAGTATAATCAGCGAGGGACCATGGAGAATAACCGCACACCACTGCACACTTATACCATCACATGCCGTATACCCTGGTGAAATCTTAGGAAGGTATTTAATATAAAATATTACATATTACATACTGCCGAGCCTAATATAAAGCTCACTCCATTCCTACCTGACACTGTAGGCTTCCATTACACATTAAAAGTCAACCAACCCTGTTCTCCCCCCCATTTCTTTCCCTTTTTTGGTGCAGGATCTCATCAATTCACATTCCATGTTTGGCTTATTAAAAGCAAAGCCCCTGCCCGTGAACCTGAAAATATATATGTGAAAATGATGCAGTCGCTGAGGGTTTTCTGGCATCAGATAACGAGGCAATCTTTCAATTTTTTGCCTGCAATCCACTGATGACAAATACTACTTAATGGGGACAGCAAGGATCCCTCAGCCTTCATCCTTTTACTCAATTAATGCTGCTATTAACCTTGAGACACCTGATGGTGCCTGGCCCATAATGATGCTATTATGTTTTCAACATTAGCTTAAGCAAGTCGTTAGCAGGTAAATATATGAAGTCAGTTTGCTAAGGAAATGACTCCATTTGGCTCAGAGGAGATCCAATAATGTGATTTCAGAGTATGAGAGAGCTAGAGAGCAACATAGCTCAATCACTTGCACGTTGGCAGTTTAACACCAAGATAAAAAGCTAGCAGTCAAAACAGATGCCGCACTCCAATATCACTATTTTAACAACCATCTCTGGCAAGCTGCCAGGCATTCTCTGCATTCAAGCAGTTTTCACTGATTGTGTATAACTGGCTTAGTCGAAAATGTATTCTCATCCTCGTCCTTCTCTCCTGTGATATTCTTCTGCTCCAGATGCGGTGGCCAGAGTAGATTGATTGCTTGATTAAACTTTTCCATTTATCATAAATTATTCACTGGATTTTCAGAGTCTAATTAATTCCCTTATTATTTACTGTTCCATCTGCATTCTTAGTCAGACACGTAACCCATCACATAAGGGACTTGCGAGTGTACGTGATTTGTCGTGCTTGCGCGCTCGCATGCATGAGCATTGATTAATGACAAACCGAGGGAACAAAAAGGGGGAAAAATAGCCATTATGTTGTAGGAAGTATGTTCCCTTTAAAGCAGGACTCTAATCTCACATCTGTATTTGATCAGCGTCACATGAACGGAGCTCTTTAACTCTTAGATTGAGATCGCCAGAAGGAAATTGGACACTTCCCACTGCAAATATGGAGATGGAGTCCAATCTGTCAGTGGAATGGGCCTGGCTAGTTGTCCATCAAGATGAGTGAACTCTATAACACGTGCACACACTGAGTCTCTCTCATCCCTCACTCCACCACTCTGCCTCATTTCCAGCCCACTCTTTTCCCTCCACCTGCACACCTCTCATCTGCCTCTCACTGGTGATTTCCAATGCATTTTTAATGATGATTTAGCAGGGAAGTGAATGATAAATTTCAGAATGGCGATATTAGAGTCTCCCAGAGTAAAATAATGGGGTGAATATACGCATTTATCTTTCTTTCGAAGTGTTTTTTTCTCCCCACCTTAATGACCCTTCTTGGCACACACACGCAAACATGCACTTGGGGCTGAATCGTGCAGATGGAAATCTAATGCCGTAGCCTGCCCTGTCTCCTTCTCTCTTTCACTCTCTCTCACTCTTTTAGCTCTTCTACTGTGAAACCCTTCCCATCAGGTCAGCTTGCTGACACATCTGTCAATACATGCTCTGGGAGGTAGAGTATAACCTTGCCCTGCGGTACCTTCCTAATGTTTCCTACTCAGCATTGCTTTCTTCACATCCATTCAAAGGCACAAAGACAAGGAAGGAAACCTTTAAAATGACCGAGTGCATTATGCTCTCCAAGGGCACTCCCAAGAGGGGGCCATGGCCACAATTTAGAAAACATGGACAGAATGGAGGAATTTGACAATACAAATATGATCAGTTGTAAAATGCATAAAATTGGAATTTGCCAAAATGTGGATGTCTTTCACTCTGCTCTGCCTCATTCTGTCGGATGGTTTGACAAAACAAATACTAGAGACAGCTAACATTAGCTTGACTGCAGATCATTTTTCTGTCAGCCATGTTCGGAACCAAACCTCCTGTGCCTCTCTAGTGGAGAAGCAGCAGCAATGTTTCTGCATCAAGCCAGCAATCACTCACATCTTCATGTTTAAACTACCTGTAAATGCACTGAAATGTTCCAGGATACACTTAGGACTATGTCTGCTTTTCTAAATAAGAAAATAAGTTTAATTAGAATCTGCTTGCAGGAAGTTAAAACACATTACCTGCATTCCTTAGAAATTACTAAATCCCATTGCAATATGAGGGAAATCACTTAATTCCTGTGGAATTTGTCTCTAACTGCTAACTTTAGAGCAGAGCAATGTGAAGCTCAGATGTGAAGCAAATTATTTTACAAAAGGATGGAATATTTCATTTTAAAACTATACTGAAGCACTTTCTTTCATTTAAAAAAATAGTGCAATGTTTTATTGCACCAACTTCATTGGTACTCATTTAATTGGAAAGTTATTATTTAAGTGATGCAATTGTATTTACAATGAATCGCCTAACAGAAGCAGATACATTAAAATAGGATTATTGTGGAACTCAAAATACTAACTGTTCCAATATTAGTCCTTCGTACATCAGATAATTAGTAATATTACCTGTCAAAAAAAAATAAATAAATATATCGGAATATGCTTCCTTAACTCTAACACTGACACTATCCTATACACTTTTAACAACATAAAGGACTTCCTGAAATTCAGTCATGGCTTTGGTTTTTGTGTGCCACCCCAAGATTTTAAGTGGCCCCCATCTGGCCAACCCTACAAAAAAAATGCCTGGGAGTGCCACCATTGCTTGCCCACACACACATGCTGACATGTAGATACATGCGTGCGCGCGCACACACACACACACACACACACAAAGCATGTGTACTGCACAAAATCAACACAATTACCGAGAATCACCAATGAATTAGGCACAATTACTTTCTATTGCAGCTGTTGAGTTGGATGCAAGCGAGCCCTCGGTGATGCTTTGGGGCTTCCGTGATGAGCCCTGTAACTGATCCAGGAGACGAGCAGGAAAAAAAACAAAAAAGACTGTCTCTCCTCCAACAGTGTGTGGTATATCTGATAACAGCCCTTTGTTGGAGGTATGTGGGATTTTGAGCAGCTGGAATATATCTGCGTCATCTCACAGAAGGTACATGTGCCCCAAGCTAGCCTGCTCAACGCTGACTGGGACCGACTGTGATTCATACTTTCCAACCCTCCTGTGTCCTTTTTACTCTACTCTGGGTTACTCTTTTGGTTCTCTACTCCGGCTCTTATTTTTCTTCTTCTTATGCTTTTATCAACTCCTGTTTTCATTCTGTCCTTCCTTGCCTTACCCTCTTTTTCCCTCTCAAGGCCTCCTGGCCACCTTGCAGCACTTGAAATCTGATATTGAAATGTCCCGTCCCTTTATGTCAGCAAGAGATATAGAAAGGGGGAAAATGAGAAAAAGACATTGAAGGGTCAGATAACAAAGGCGGATAGAGGAAGGCCATAAGCACATGGGACAGCTGCCGTCATTTATAACCTTCAGACGAGCAAAGCCCTCGGTTTCATGAGACTACTGTACATGTTACCCAAAATGGCTCCATCTGTCTGCAGCAGAAACCTAAACAAACGCCGCTCCATTAAGGCATTAAATCAGTTCCTATGCAAGAAGCACTCTTCACTTACGTAACGACTTGACAGTAATGGCTCGTTACCGCTTTGATCCACCAACACACACTCCTCTCACACATTCATACCTTTATTCTAACAATAGGCCCACACTCCTGCAAAACCACTTAGGTTTTGATCCCACAATTCAACAATGGGTTTCAACTATACAAAGCCTGTACAGTATAAATGTGTCCGAAGCTAAAGAGAAAATTATGTTATCATTACAATGATTTAAAAAAAAAGAGAGAGATCCAAAATGAAGAGAAAGGATTGAGGAGAACATGCATACTGGAAGGAGAAAAATACACTGCAACATTAAGGCATTGAAATTCATTATAGTTCATGCCAATAGAAAGGCGACATTGTTATGAAGAGCAGTACCAAAGTGAAATCAATGACACCGAGGGATTGTTTTTTCTTGATAAATTGAATAGCTCTCCCTCTGCTCACACCCCCATACTTTTGTTTAAAAAAGAACAATGGATTGATGTGAGCACGTGATCACACAAGTACAGCTTGAGCAGACCCACGCAAATCAAGCTGCCTTTTTTTTTTTAAATAAATACACAACTGTTAAATACATACAGCAGCAAACACACAGACTGACATGACCCAATTTGATCAATCTCTCCTCGGAGATAATTAACTTCTTCCAGCAGGGATCTATGTATAGCTGGATGTGCAAATAAAAAGCAATATGTGCACACACTTGCCAAACAGAAATGCTTTGCAATCGTGTCAAACCGTCACATTACACGTGTTAAAAAAAAACCCTCTTGCAGTCCCTTTTGTGAGAGTTTGTACAGACAAAGGCATACATAAACCGACAGTAAAAAAAAAAAAAAAAAAAAAAAAAAAAAGACACTGTACAAAGAGTTTAAATGCCCCAATTTCCACATGCTGAACTTGTCTGAGTGCACAATTTGTACATATCAATGTGCCTGCCGTCTGCTGTGTGTTCTGGTGTGTGATCTGACAAATGGATGAAGTACTTTTGGGGGCCTTGAAAACTTTTGCTGGCAGGCGTTTCCTCGAAGCCACCCTGAGCGGGGCGGGACGAGACAGAAGCCGAGGTTGTTAGAGTTGCACCGCTGCCATAGCGGGACCCCCCACAGGGAAATCACAGGCCCACTGAACCAGGGAACTCTCTCTGCTTTGCTCTGCTCCACTCCACACTGCCTCCTATACCTCCAGCCAGCTCAGCAGGTTCATTAGTTCGACAAGGATACCCTGAAAACCAGCCAGCCCATCATCTCACACAGCTCAAAGCTCATGTCCACCTCTTCTCTTTTGATTGAAAAGTCACTCCTCATTTTAGCTGTACCTAACAACAAGAAACACACACTTTTTTTTTTAGTTCTAATCGTGCAGAGATATATATTTAACATGTATCACGCTTATAACCGCAATTCAAAAGGTTGCAATTTACAAATCGCAAGAGCTGCCATTTTATTTCAAATTTACATAACTGTGTCTTAACGAGCAGCAGCCAGCGCAAGTTGAGGCCGGCAGCTGTTGATTTCATCAGTTATAATGACAACATGCAAATTTAGTCAGTTATAATTAATTAACGTTAATTCTTTGAGTTGGCATAACAACAAAAAAAGCAGTCTTGGCTGTTGTGTGGTAAATATGCTCGCTCTTGGCATGCTGGTGTCTGTAAATTTAAACTTGGCCACAGATGCTTTTAAGGAAGAAGGAGCACCACTCTGTATCTTTTTTTTTATGTTTGAGAAAAATAAAGAGTGGCCTGTGTTTTTATTGTCTATAAAATAAAATAAAAAATCTATAAATCTGGACCTCCAGGGTTCAGAGCTTCAGTCTGTGAAGCTAATGTTAGCTTAACCAGAGTGCAGTGCTGAAACATTTTGCATGTCAGTCTGATAAAGTCACTTGCAAATTCCCAACAGTTTGTCTTTTTCAACCATGCAGCTGTTACCAATAAATGTGATTTCACTTTGAATTTCTGAATTATCCTGTAGTTGGTAACTTTCAGGAAAATAACTGTCATGATATACTCACAGTAGTACATGAGACAGATAATCTGTAAAAAAAAAAAAAAATAAAAAAAAAAAATATTATTCCTCTGTCTCCTCGTAATACTTCTAATGGCATTTGCTAGAATCTAACACAGCCGTTGGTAAACAACCAATCAGAGCACAGGAGTCTCTGACACAGCTGTCAATCATGTAAATCACTGCTCGTGAACTTTGGTCAAACTCTCCAGATAGGCTGCACTTATCAAATATGAATCAAGATTGTGTTACTGCATTGCCAGTTACTCACATTAAATGTTTTTGTAAACACATTTTAGTGTACTCTTTAGCTGTAAAATGAGAACATTTGCTCTGGCCGGTGGGCGGTGCTTGGTTTCGCTCTACTGCTGTTAACATGGCGGCAGGGTCTGAAACTTTCATTTCATTTTGCAGCTTTACAGTACAATAAAATATGTTTACAAAAATGTTTGGTACATGTCTCGTGAACTACTGTCAGGATATAGTGACAGTTCCAGCAAATATAATTAAAAGTTAATTTTATAAAAGTTACCAACTCCAGCTTTAACAAAGAATACTTGGTAAGTGTTGACATAGACAATCAGGCAAGTTTACTTGTCTGACTGGTTTGTAGAAAAACAACATCCTCAACATCAAACAACTGCGTTATCCTATGGGATTCTATTAATGTAAAAACAAGATGAGCTTGTGATTATGTTTGGTACCATCTTGTTTACTTTAAAGAAGATAATCCAAATTTACATGGCAATACTGGTCAGGAAAATTCCAATTAGACATTTTTCACAAACTTTTCAGTCCTAATAATAAAGATATGCAGAGAGATGCATACATGAAGGATGGTCAAGCCTTTGGGGTTCTGTCTGATGTGCCACAGTAACCACATGTGGGGGCGAGGAGTATTAAAGTGAGTTAGTGCAGACTGATAAATCCTGGCACAGACTTTAGTGTGTGTGTGGCATGGCTGTCATGCAAGCCTGATATAATTTCTGAGCTGGGCTGCTGCCGAGTGTGTTTTTGATAGATGTGGGCCTGCAGTGTGTGTGCTGTCAAGGCAAACCTTCCTCCTCTTTACAGCTTTGTCGCCAATGTGTCGGAGATACATAAACATGCTATCTATAGTTTGGTGATTTGCTAACTTATTGATGTGATTCCGTGACTTTGAAGTGTTCGTGTTGGTTCATGGTTTGAAAGTAAAGCTCAGGCTGTAAGAATCCAACACGTCTATAAAATATATATATATGTCTTTTAGTGCAATGTGTGTGTATGTGCATGTCAATGTGTGAGCTGGCAAGGTACAGCTGTACTCTGTGGTATTCTACTCATATACAAACAGTCCTCTCAGTGCTTTGGAAAGTTTGGACTTCTCAGAGTGTTATTGATTGCCGACAGTCCGAGTGGGCAACCCCATTGGGCCTCACAGACTTCTCAGCTATACTTTGTGTATGTTTGTGTGTCTATGCATGGGCCATGTGATGTAAAAAAAAAAAAAAAAAAAGAGAGAGAACGAAACAGACTGTAGAGCTGTGAAATGTGTGCATGCATGCATATATCACATCTAGGATTTTGCATTAGGACCAAGACAAGTTCCTCAAACTGCAGCTCACGGATGATGTAAGAATGATGCCATGGAAACAGCTATAGCAAACGGCCCTAAAAGAACTCTAGCTAGCGTTCCCCGAAAATCAATATTGGTGTTTTTACAGCACAATATTACATCCCTTGATGTTTGTTTCTTGTGTGGAATTACATTTTTCTTCCAGAGCAATTTTGGAGAGAAAAAAAGCATTTTCTATATGAACTTTAACACAATTTTACAACCTTCAGTTCAGAGGTTATAGCAACCTTGACTCATCTCAGCTTTCTTTCCATTTCATTACAAAAATATACATGATAGTTCACTGTTGTCTCTACTCATGATATTGTAACTCATGGAAGCCATTTTGTATCTTTCAAATGTCTTAATTTTAAAAAACACAAGTTGATAGTGTTTCATCATGTATAACATCTGCCTCTGCCACGTATTACCCAGCATGTTATATCTCAAGGCTGATTTTAAGCTGCACTCGAATCCGCGTTTTACTCTAACCGGCCTCCATCTGTTGCAAAAGGGCACGGGTGACAGCTCACCTACAGCAACAAATCAAATATGCAGAGTTACCAGACAAATACTGGGGCCACATTTTGTAATATCAAAACAAACACAGACCACAAGAGATCTCTATTACCCGATCCCTCCCCCCACTGGGTCTGAAATGACTGTGTCAATAGCACCAAGGCTGGAGATAAAGGTTTGGTGTTGCCGCTCAAGATTACAGAGAGAGACAGGCCGACACGCAGAGAGAGAGAGAGAGAGAGAGAGAGAGAGAGAGAGAGTATTTATGTGTGTCTGCGTGTGATAGCGAAATAACAAGCACAGAAGAAGGAGACAGATAGATGTAGGGAGGAGAAAGACAGATAGCAGCATTAGCCATCCCCATTTCCCACAACCTCTCATCTCATCCAACACCCCCCCTTTCCCCCCTGATGCTGTCTGATCCGGGGCGAGTGTTGGGGTTGTGGGACATGCTTTGCCTTTTCATCCTCTAGGCTTACAACTTGGCATATCAGAGCTTCATTTAGTCACTTAGATTTCTTTCTCCACAAACACAGAAATTAATAAGACTCAAAAATTTTATATAATTTTCCTTGCACAGAATCTTTTGTTTTTACTGGCCAGTTTACTGATCTGAGACAGATTCTGGTATTTTATCATCATATTAAAACCAGGCATATTTGCTATTTGCATGACTTTTAAGTGGATATTAAAGAGGCACTGGTCATAAACTCTTAGTCACTGATCTTCTCCACCTCAGAAGTTCAGAGGTTACATCAGCAAACTGTGTAAAAAATGAAACGCAGGCTTTTATTAATGGATGCTGCTAATGTAATTATACAGTAGAGGCCCAGTCCAGAGCGTCACCATGTAAATGACTCAGCCTGAGCCATGAAATCTACTGAGGCACAACACAGGAAGACACTTATCATCTGACTGCCAAGCTTTGTCAATTACAAGAAATGTGCCACAAGCATGCTTCCGTCAAACTAATAGCTTTGGAATGACACATCCCACGTATTTGATATTAGTTTAAAGCAAAGGAACAACTAACAGCAAAGACGTGTGTTTAAGTGAGCCGTTTCGCTGGAGTACACAAGGTGATGAACACTGTAAAATCCGACAAGTGAATCCTATTTAAAAACAGCTAGGAAGCCGGCTGCCTTGAGAAATGTAAGTAAATATAACTTTTAGTCTTAACTTGTGTTGAATTTATATCTAATTGTTAAATTTACTTAAAATGTAGTGATATTTACTTAATTTTGTGAAGTTGCTGCAATTTAAAAATGACAAGTCTAATTAAATATTTTTAGGTTTTAGCGACATACCAATTTTACTGTGCTTATATGTCTGTATTTTGCTGGTTGCAAACTAGTCAGTCATATTTGTATTTTCTTAAACATGTTGACAAAACAGAACTCCTAGATCTCTAATATTCATCAATGGCAAAATCCTCTTTGTTATAATCAAGTTAAGTCAGACTAACCTTGGTTTCCTGCTAACACTTAGGTAGAACAATGTAATTTCACTTGTCATTTTTAAGTTGCAACAACTTCACAAAATGTAGTAAATGCAGCTACATTTTCATTAAAGTTAACAGTTAGATATATAGTAAACATAAATAAAGATTAATAGCTATATTCACTTTCCTTTCACAAAATCGTTCACAAAAATTATTTTAAGTAAGAGCAACTTGTCAGATTTAACAGTGGAGGGGCGGGAAAGCGAACAACTTTTCTTTTAATAGGAAGTATAGAGTATGAGGAGATTTATGTTCCATGCTGCTACCTTTTTTAATATCAGGTATATGAATTGGTCATAGGTGTAGATTTTGGGGCGGGGAAGCAGGGAACACATTTGCCCCAGTAAAAACAAGGAAGCAAAGGACTTTCATTTTGACACAGCTAAAGACATTTACACCTTAAATTGATGCAGAACAGGTACAAATTGGTGCCTGAAACTTCACCAGATTGCAGGAAATTATTTTTTTAATGCTTAATATTTTCTGTTACAGCAATGCCCCCCCCCCCCCCCTAAACTCCACCCTCAGTGCTGAAACGAAACCCACGCCCTTGTAATTTGTACATTACAGCAAATGAACCTGCTCACCTAATTAAAAAGTGTAAGTTACAAAAATGCAACATCCTTGATTATTTCCCCATGTGTCAAAATATTGTGCAATTGCTCTGATGAAGTTTTCACATCCTTTCATTTTTCACTGATGTCGCATAATAACCAAATCCATCCTCACAGGTAAGAGGATAAGAAGGCTAATTCACTGTGTGTGTTTCCAAAGGCGCCAAGCCTTCTCGCTGCCCCGAAATCCGATTCTGTGTGTTCCTGGGGAGCCCTCTCCCTCATGGGCTGTCAATAGCCCTCCACTGACCTTGTGAAACATTGACTATTCCCCAAAGTGAGCTTGCCTGGCTGCAACACAACGCACGTCCGCTCCCGTCTCAATTCATCCGACTGGCCTAAAGAGCTCTGGAGTGTTAACAGCTATTGGAGAATGTCTGCGTGCCATGTTTGAACACTCTAAACAACACAAATGAGATTTACAGACATTTAACTCAAGCACAGCCCAGACCTATGGGAGGGAAATTTAAGAATTTCTCGGGAAGGTGCTGCTCAGATGCGCAACTATCAGCCTTCTCACACTCCTGTCGTGATTTCGCCAATATTCCCGTCATTTCTATCCCAAAGAAACTAACACATTGAAGCCGTCCTGTCATGCTAAACACAAGTCGCCACGGGGACTGTGTGATCTGCGGGTGGGTTCAGACATTATGACAGGAACAGAAGTGCCAGTGCCCGGGGAGACGGAGAGAAAAAGCTCATGTGCAGCGACTGTCTCTACAGTGCAGAGATTCGCCCGAGAGCCACATTATCAAACTCGGCGTGGTAACACTGCGCCAAGCAGATGCACCACTCCTCATAAACCCGATGCAATGTGTGAACATACCTGGTTTTTATGCCGAGTCCCATCTTCGAGTTCAGAAGAGCTGTTCATGATTCCCCATTGGTCATTTACCATCCTACGGAGAATCTGCGCATCAGATCCGCCTGTTTGTTCCAGGCGACAAAGAATAAACCCACTCCTTTTTTGAAAAAAATAAGTCTTTTTCCTATGATATAGCCTACTCCATTGGGAAAAAACGGGGTATTTAACGTAAGAAGAGAAGGGAGGCACAACTACTTCTGCGGCTCGGCAACCGCACACACCGCACAAATTACGCACCAAAATTCCTCCCGAGAGTCTCCTGATTATCTCCCGGTTATTCCACTTAAAAAGAATAAAAAAGCAGTGTCTACAGGCTCCAAGGTCTGTAACTTGACTCACAAACGCGTCACAATTATGTTGGATCTCACAAAATAAAAAATAACCCCCAAATAGGATCCCGAAAGCAACCGGCGCAGTCCTTTTACTCCATAAAAAGAGACCGACAAAATCTTCTTTGGCTCAGATTGCAAAGTGCAACCTGACCTTTTTGTCCATCCGCTATCGCGTCCAGGATACTTTGAGACGCCAGGTTAGCCAACACTGTGTCCAGTTTTCACCGAACAGATAAAGACGGGATGGGATAGTGTGCAGAACAGCCGAGTTCCTTTTTTTTTCTCGTTTATTCGGCGACAAGACTCCAAAACACCGAGCCCAGGGGATGGATACAGCCTCCTTTATCTGCGCCAGGCTGATCTGGCTGGTATTTCACAGAGATGCCTTTCACAAGACGGGTACGGGGAGATTAGCGTGCTCCGCTTGTGTGCCGCACGAGGCGCTCCGTGCCTCCGACTGTCAATCAACGCGTCCCCTCGGTACGCACGCCGCGCTCCAAGGCAGCGTTGCTTCCCTGTGCCGCCCTGCCCTCGACTGCTGTGCCTGTGCCACCCCGCCTGCTACTTCACATCCACCGCACCGTGGACCCTCCTATTCCACCGCAACACAAACAGCAGCAGATTGTGGCAAATTTAGACTACACACTGTGTAATGGGTTAATGTAACATAATCCCGTATGCCAGACTGCTCAGAAAATCCTCCTGCAGGAACAAAAACGTGTGTAAATCAACTACAGACTGCAAGAAACTGTAAAGATCTCCTTGTTACAGTGTGTACACACAGGTGATTATCTTTGAGTCTTAATGACTGGGTGTAATCAAGGCTGTGTCTGAACATTTAGCAGCCCTCAGCAGCACCGTACAAGGGCCCCCCCAAACCCAAACCACCACCATCACGGGCGTAGACACCATTTCAGAAGTGAGGGGGGCAGCTGACTTTTATTGAATGATTTATCATCCTCTGACATTCAATTGCGCCTCTCCTTAGCGGCTAAAAAAAACAAATAACCACAAAAAGCCACAGTATGGCACCCGAGGACCAACTCAAGTTCTTTAAAATGATCAAAATCATATACTATCAAAATCAAAAGTTTGAGCTGCCCAGCTCTGGTTGTGTTTACACCTGTGTCAACTCAACCAGAGCTTGGGATTCTGTAGAATGACCCTTAAGCATCTACAAGCTAAGTAGCCAGATAATTAAGTGCCAAGTGACAACACTGCACATGACAAGTTCAGTAATAAGTCAGAGTCACTCTTATCGTATAGACATGTCTTTAGACAGTTATAATCTCTCTTCACCTGTGAAGCCTCAGGCTGATGGTCAGTGCTGCAGCCTGCTCTCTGTCCTGACTGCTGCCTGCTGCTTTCTATCTACTGCAAAAATACAGATTTAAAAAAATATGTGCAAACTGCAAAGCAAATATTTTAAATATAAATGAGAATAGTAGTTGTGAGATGGCTGAGGAAATTAATCTCAAAGTCACTCTTATGCTATAGATTTATTTCTGCAACCAGTTATAATCTCTCCTCACCCGTGAAGCCTCTCCAAGACTGTCAGTGCAGTAGCCTGCTTTCTGTCCTGACCACTGCCTGCTGCCTTCTCCCTGCTCTGTCTATTGCAATAATACAATGAAAAACAAATAAGAATAGTAGTTGTTCATGACCGTCAGTGTTGCCTTCTGCTCCACTTCCTCCCTCCTGCTCTTTCTATTGTAGCAACAAACATTTTTGAAAAAAGTGCTGAACAACAGTGAGCACAAATTCTGCGCAGAAATTAATGCTTGCTGGCTAGCTAGCTTCATGCTATTCCCGGCATGAAGCTAGCTAGCCAGCCAAAGGTAACAATGACGTTGATATTCTTGTTCGCATCTAATTAATTTGACATCATTTAGCTCACATTATGGTCAGGCAACAGCTTTACTCAACTTACACGGTGTATTTTGAAGGAGTGCAGGGGTTTTTTTGCCTCTTGTTGGTGGGTTTGCCATACATTGTTTGCGGTACTTTGGTTAAAACTGACAGTTGTGGGCGGGTGCTGCCCGCGCACGTCCTTTACGCGTCACGTGACCACAACAAGCCGGCGTGTGTACGCAATGGTGTGTTTCAAGACCGCTCGGAAAAACGACATAATGTATGTTACAAATGAATTGAATGGTTGTAAAAAGTGCAGGGGACAGAGGGCACAGATGCGGAAAGTGCAGGGGACGTGTTCCATGTGTACCCCACGTCCACCACGCGCCTGACCACCACCCCTCAGTCTACAGCCTCATTATAACAGGGGTGTTTCTAGGATTTGAGGACATGGGGGGTTCTAAGTATCTTAAGTAACATAAAACGGCGGACCATGACGAGGGAATGTTCTTGTGGCAAGAAAATTAAGCAAAGCGTTCTGGCATATTGAAATGAAGAAGATGATAGGAAACGACGTGTAAGGTAAGACACCTTTATATATTTAATTTTACAGTGTATTTGTATTCTCAAATTGCCTTCTACTGGTACTATACATAGCTATATACTACTATATATATAGCTTACAAACGCTACTATAGCATTGCTGTACCAACACATAATGTTAAGTAAATTCTTCCATTCTTTATATTTCATAAAAATATTTTGCTGTCAAGCCGGGCTAGATTTTCTTCTCCGACTCTCTGAGTCAGAGCTCCGACTTCAGTGGCCGTTCCAGTGCACTTTTTTTAACTCGGAAGTCGGATCTTGACTGGAACACAGCATTAGCCCAGACCTCTGTAGGGTGGTCCAGGGTGATCATCCCTCACAATTTGTTATTATAAACAAGCCCTATTTGATGCTTTTTATGCACTCTGGCACATTATTTACCCTTAAAACACTTTTTTTCTTTCCAAACAATTAGGACTTTTGATGTTAAAAATATTAATCACTGAGTAACTGAGTAAAAGTGGAATACTTCACAATCACCAACCGAGCCCCCTGTTACCGTAGGCCGCCGCTCTCTCACCAACTGACAACTTTGTTTGTCTGTGGCAGGGAGGTACTGTGGATAGGAAACACCATTAGGTGACTGGGCGTGTCTTAGCCTCCCTCCTAGCCCTGCCCATTTGAGACTTTTTTTCATACACATTCCAGGGAGGCCTATTCTTATTTTTAAAACATATATATATGCCACATATCTGAGGGTACTTATAAAACATCTTGGGCTGAAGCCCTTGGATGTCCAGGCCTAATTAGACAATTTAATATCAGTGGCTGAAAATGAATGACTATGCATACTTTATTATTAATAAAGAGTTAAATTAACAAATAAAGCACAATCTTTATTCATGAGGATGGACAAGAAAAAATTTAAGAAAAGAAAACTGCACAAACAATAGTTAATTAGAAGGATGTGAAATGGCCCTCTGTGTGACTTCACCCATCCTTTCTAATTTGAGTGACGGCCTTTAGAAGTCAGACTGCTTGTTTAAAGCAGAGGAACCTCACTATAGTAGAAAAAAAGATGAAACGGAATATTAAACCCCTTTATTTTTTATCTACCCTTCATTTTGGAATTTATTGCACGGAAGTCAGATTTTAAACCAGAGTCCTTTCCTAGATGTACAAAAGTTTATCTGAGTTGAGCCCTGACATTATTGGACATTGTGTAAAATAAAACATCAAGAATTAATGTGAAAGGACATCGCAAGATATACAGTGAACATTTACTAAACCATAATCTAAGCAAGGCAAAGCAGAATAACTAAATGAGCTAAGACTGAAAAAAACAAGGAATAGCAGTGTTAGAAAATGCACCATGCTGTTGTGTTTTTTTTTTTTTGTTTTTTTTTTTTACAAGTTTGTGTCTCAGAAGACTTCTCAATCAGGAAGTGCTGTCAACCACTGATTATTACAATTTTCAGTGTACTCCGTTCCCCTTGACAGGCAGCACAGCAGCACACAAAGACCCCCCCCCCCCCCCACCCACACACACCCCCCTTTCTCTTAAACACAGAGTCATTACTGTCAATAATGTGGTCCACAAGAGTGGTCATGTTTTTGCTTAGTAAAGGTAGTTTGATAGACAGATGATCAGAGGTGTAATCAGTGGCGCAGGGACCAAGACACGAGTGAGATTACTCATCCCTGTGATGAACCTACACTCTCACAGGGGGAGGGGTAATGCAAAATAGGGTCACTGCGACACAATGTGTGTTGTCAGCAGGTCTTGCATCCACCAGTGGATTGAGGGTATGTTGTTAAGGTGGAATAGTTTTTCATGGATGACAGCCCATAGAGGCACAAAAATAATTAAATGTTATGACATACAGTGTCAAACTTATTTGAAAATTTTGTGATTTGGTATCTCTCTGGTATCTCTTTGGTTCAGCACACAGGGTCTTGATGAGAGAGCTGGGGTGACTTAGTGTTACCATGCAGATTTTCACCTGCTAAATTATGCACTTCAGCGATAATAATACTGCACAAGTATTCTTTAAAACACCCGAAAACCTGATTTCAAATTGTAAGAATTTCTCAATATTGTTCAAGTTTTGTCCTTGTCTTGTATTTTTTAAAGGTTCTGTATGCAGCACTCAATATAGCAGAAAAACAACTGTTTGCTATTATTCTCTGTCCCCTCTCTGAATTTGGAGGTTTTTATAAGTCCATGAATAAAGCACAGGCAGAGCTCTCCATGAGTTCTTTGTTTTTCCTCAGCAGCAGTTTGTGACTTGCAGGGTGGACAATTGATCTGTCGATCTGTTCATGGCTGATGAGATCAGATCAATGGATGAGAGGAGCAGCTGCTGTGAGTGAAAGGCATTTAGACCCAGCAGAATGACTGCTTTAAGTTTCAATGTGCCTGCTGTTCGGCTGCCGTGTGCTCTGCGCGCCGACAATGTGGTGACATAAATAACAAAATGGTATATATATTTCAATAGCATTCCTAATGAATGGTTTAGTTTCAAAAATAGAAAATCTTATATGGCAGCAAATGTTTTAATTGTAGCGGGCCGCCACAAATAAAGTAAAGTGTGGGTAACCCTGCACATGTGTATCTTACTGGCAGCTCACTGGCACCTCTGCACTGCACTTACACAACAGTTAACGCTGACATTGAGATAGCGTCATTGCGGAAATTTAGTGCCCTTCCAGTGACCCACTGGTCACCACCGTTATCTCTTTTAGCACTGTTGCTGTTGTTCAGCACTGTTTATAGAGTTAGCACCATGAGTTGCTAGCTGCTGGCTCAGCCACTTTCATGTGGAGGACAGTGTCCAGATAACTTGTGCACTCTGAATTTTCCATCAAGCCCCTTTTAGGATCAAGGATCAAAGTTTAAAAAATGAACAATAAATCTACCTTACCTTACCTTTAAGCTTCAATACATTAATAAACTGCGTATGACTACAACCTGCGCATTAAACAAACATCGATGCTTAATCCTGATTGGATCAGGAAAGTATGTGACATCACCTGAGTCCATTTTAAACTAGGGTGGCACAGTAAAAATATCTCTCATTTGAAATAACTTAAACATTTGTTACTCTGCTCATATAGGAGGCATTGCTCAACATAAAAAACTGACTGAAAATAGGTTTTCAGGGCCTTTAAGATTGGCTTTATTAGTCACTGATGTGGGATTGAGTTTTCCATTAACAAATTATCTTAAAAAGCCATTGTGCTGACCCAGTTTCATGAAAGTTTTGTTGAGAATAATTATCAGTGGCACACATTCCTTCCTTCAACATAAGGCATCATAGGTTGATGAAAGAAATCAATATCCTGACCTGAGAACATAAGAAGTCAACTAAAGATTACCAAAAAGGGCTGGAAAGAAAAGATATGCAGCTTGTCATTGATGTTATACAATGTATACAACTTATACTGTACTGTGTGTGTACAAGTGTATATGCAATATTTCTTTGATGTGATTTATGTGCATATTCACACTTTTTTGCACATATATATTAACATTTTTCATAGATTAGTTTGTCTTTCACGTTTTGTTGCTTTGCCTCCCTCATTGTAAAAAGTTCTCTTGACATGCAAATTATAGAGACCTGTCATGTCTGCTAAATCACCAATTTTTAGGGATTTATATTTGTATGAATTATACTTGTAGTGAATCAGACAAAGTTGATATATGAATTCATTTGCAGAAGTTCATCAAAACTTCTAACTGATCACATATCATATGTGAAAATAGACACACTGACTTTTGCTTGCTTGAACAAAAGGCAGTTAACACCAAATGTCTTTATGCCCCGAGGTCGTAGTTGGTGTTTGATGAAAAAGGAGAAATGTGCAAACATTGCACATTTGAGACAAACTGCAGGCGTATTGAATTTAGTCAATATCCTTCCAGGCATTTGAAAATATTGTAATAATAAAGTGATTTCCTTCACAATGAATGAGCCATAACTTCAATATCAAAGGAGTAGGTAAAAGAAAGCACTGCCAAATATAAAGCAAGGCAAACCATTGTAGGTAAAACCTTGTCTTTTGTCTGGTTGCTTGCAGGTGTGTGTGCACACATTCTGGCTCCATCTTTGAATGTCACTGAAACCTGATCAGCCAAAGACATTCAGAGAAAAGGGAGAAGTCTCCCAGGAAGAGCTGTTTATCTCTACAATTAACCCAAACAATACAGCCTTTTATTGGATTTGCTGTTTTATATGTCCTCATATCCAAACAAGCGTGTGTGTGTGTTTTGTGTGACACTCAAGCTCTGTTCTTGGTTCAGTGTTGCTCTCTGAGATTTTTTCCCCTTGGCTGTGTTTTTCGGGGAGAATTTTCATGCATGGAGTGGCAGTAGGACAAATGCATAGAACTGTGAAGAACCAACAGGGTGAACTGCCCTTCCCAAAATGCCAAGCCTGTAATTTGCAAAATCACAAAGTTGCAAAAAAAAGGAAGAAAGAAAAGAAAAGACAAGAAAGGAGGAAAGAAGAAAAATATCCAAATGAAGTATGGTAAAGAATATGAGTAAGAACAGTCCAGAATGCCATTGAGTTTGTTATGTTATAATATATTGTCAGAGAGGTCTACTTTAGGCTCGTACTTGTGACAGCGTGAGTTGTAAACATTAATAGCATTTTAGGTATCCTTCTGCATCTGCTGTATACACACGTTAGGATGCCGCTACCATGATGTCTCTACCGTGATCAAGAAATGCACGTGCTGGCATAGATGGTTAGGTTTAGGGGAAAAGTCACATGGTAAGGTGGAGAAAAAAAACATCACATTCAGACAGAAAGTGAACACTGATTCTCTGTTGTTTGTGGGACCCATCCAGCATCCCTCATTGCTTCCCTATATTAAATTGTTATTGGCAACATTTCAACCTGACGCTGTCCTGCTGCACACATGACAGATTTTGTTGGGCTGCATTCTGTATTAATGTAGCCTGTGTGCGTATCACTTGTATGCAACAGGTCCCGTCTGGCCATCCACCAGTGTATAATTACAATGCAACTGGTTCTGTCTGGCCGCATTCTCACCTTAAGCTGTCCAGTGGCATCATGCACTTACGCCAAAAGCACTGACTAAGCGGCACTATTTTAAGAGTTCGGAATGAGAACGGGCTGCTTCAAAACAAGGTCTGTAATTTCTCTTGAGTAACTCGGCCATGATTTCTCAAAAGAGACATTGCTGTTTAGGTTTTCATATTTCTCAGGACCCTTTAACCACAAGCCGAATGCTACTTGGTTCCATTATTTTTGAGAGATAGCAGATGCATCAATGGTCAGTAACTCCAACACCAAGCAATTTACACTAAAACAATCCAGACTGATAAACAGCACAAGTAAGAGGAAAACATTTTGATTTGAGGGTGAACTGTCCCTTTAAATCTAGTGAGTGACATTATGCACATTTACAGTAGATACACACTGTGCAAAAGTAAATCTATTCTACATTGGCACACATCCACACACCCACGTGCACGCCCAAACCCACACCGAATAACGGTAAACGTAATCAAAGTGTCAGTCCCTATACTCTCATCAAAAGAATTCAGCAAAAAATCAATAGGGGACACAAACAGAGGCTGTGCTGGCTAAGGGAGAAGTCTCTGGTGTTATTAATGTATAATGATGGTCTTTCTCAAGAATCTCCAGAGGAGGGGCAAAGCGCTTGCACCTCTGAAGTGCAAAGTCAAAGGCAGTGTTGCATCTCTCCCCGGCTGCTCTGTTAATTCCCTAACTTAGCCCGAGGTTAGCCATAGGTGTGGGACATGATTGAGGTTACTGATACATCAGATTCTTTGCAGAGCTCTTCGCTCTGCCCTCTCCCTTTTTCAGTTAGAATATCAACCCTGTGGGGCAAAGCTATTTCATCAAACACTGCACACATTCTTGCAAACACACATTCTTGAGCGGCGAGGGTGCAGTGAGTACACTGAGTCTGCTTGCACACTCACAGAGGTGACATTTACTAATGAGAGTAATTAGACATACAGTAAATCTGGGAGATGGAATTCTGTAAGTGATGGTGGGGCTGATGATGATCACAAAAGTGATTGTAATGATTATGAGCTTGAAAATATGGTGGGTGTTTCAAACACTTTATGACCAGCATACCCTCTTCTTTACTGTCTTCATTACTGTCTTCCAGCTACTAAGTATGATTATGTTCTCTGTCTGTGATAGTTAACAGCATTTATAGGATGGATTATATTCTGAGCTCGTCTGCTGTCGTCTCCTTTCCTCAGTGAGTCAGGTGTTTCTTTGTTGCCTTTGCAACCCCGATCCGTGTTTCCAATCTGATGTTGCATGACTCATGTACTCCCATGTTTTGTCGTCTCCGTCTCGTTACAGTTCTATTTGCCTCTTGGCTCACCGTCAGGATGTCTCCGTGAGCCGCCGAGCTGTGTTTGTCGAATGGTTTGTAATTATCCGCGGGCCTCCCTCGGGCAATGCTCCTGGGCTCCTCTGCAAGTATATACTGTAGTGCTCCACCCCCAATGAACCCTTTCTTACGGCGCTATGAGAGCAGCAGGAGGACTGGGAATGCATGCATCATAAAATAAAGGTGCAAGTCAGTAGACGAGGCTTAAAAAAACATGCAAGCAGTGGAAACCTGCAACCTCATCTTCCTCTACAACCGTCACTCTGTTTCACTCATTTCTTCCTAAGTTTGTCAGAAAATTTCACTATGCTTGAGTCTCTCGATATTATGTTTTGCGATAGTGTGTCAGTTTTTCACAAATTGTTTCCATGCAAAGATTTGTGGCAGTGTTCCAGTATGTGTTGTGTTGAAACCTCACCAGATTCTTCAGTGTTGTAATCTGTCGTCAGTCATTTGACTCTCAAACATGACAAAAAATCGCTAGTGTTAACACAAAGAACACAGCTCTACGAAACAGGCAGGGTCATTAATCATGCACTGCTAGCATTAAAAGTTTTCCTAAAATTGTTATTTTTTTTAAAATTGCAATATATCACCTTGCTTGTATTATCCAACCCATCTCGTTCCCCATTCATTAAATATGGATGCCTTGTCACGCCCCTCAGCGTCTCATTGCGATGCATGGGGCACCCTTTAGCCTATCTATGTAATGCACTGAAATACGTTTTAAATGTTAATTGTGTGAAATAGTTGCAGTTTGCTTTAGTCATCCAAACTGCTTTATTACTTTACATTTGTTACATAA
This sequence comes from Plectropomus leopardus, assembly GCF_008729295.1. Taxonomy (NCBI): domain Eukaryota; kingdom Metazoa; phylum Chordata; class Actinopteri; order Perciformes; family Serranidae; genus Plectropomus; species Plectropomus leopardus. The sequence continues at coordinate 7,112,929 of NC_056482.1, forward strand.
CATAACGGGACGTAATCCATCATGTAACTTTTCATGATAACCATAGTTCAATTGTGTATTGTAACATTAAAACAACATTGACTTTTGGTTTCATATGAAAAGTAGGCATGTAAGTAAAATAATGTTACATTTAAACTACATTGTCTGTTGGTTACACATAGGACATAGGTACCTCGGTACGTAAGTGGCATAACATTATGTTAAAACAACAGTGACGTTTGGTTCCCCATGCTGCATACATACATAAGTCCGAAAGTAACATAATGTTACGTTTAAACAACATCGACTTTTGGTTTCCCATGCTGCATACGTACACAAGTGAGATAACATTATGTTAATACAACACTGACTTGGGGTGGCTTAGTTTACTGCGTTTGTGCTCCCTATATAGGCTGCGTCCTGTCATGTCAACTAATTCTCTCTCTCTCTCTCTCTCTCTCTCTGTCCCCTTTCCTGTCACACTTAAGCTGCTGTAACACAGAGGCCATGAAAGCCCCCCACAATGATAATAATAATAATTATTATTATCTATAATAATGATAATGATAATGATAATAATAATAATAATAATAATAATATAACATCATTGACTTTTGGTTTTATACAGGACACAAACTCTGGTCTCCTGGGTGAAAATCCAGTTTCGTTTCACATTCACCTCCTCACCTGCCCACGCTATATGAACTTTAACATTATTAATACCATGGCAGTTTCTCTCAGTGTCAAGTATTACTGCAGATGAGTTAGAGTTAGCTGGCAGTCCTCCATATCTCATGAAGAAGTTTTATTGTGCCTATGGCATTAATATCTCACACTAAGGGGCTTGACAAAATGTCAGTTTTTTATACCTGTCACTGGGCACGGCCCTCTTCCCCGCTCCATATTTGATAGTATCCACTCTATCATGATACATATCGAATCATCAGATTTTTGCCAATACACAACCCTTTCTTTCAGTTGCACAGCATGGCATTGAACAAGCTTGCCTGTCAGTAACCCACAAGTATGTCATCCTACTGCACTCTAAAGGAATATAAAGTCTTAAATGCAGTATTTCATGTAGGGCTGCACCCCCACGGTGATTTAAATCCAATCTATACCTCTTTGGTGGATTGGGAATTAAGTAGGAAGGCGGTAATCCAAAAATACTTGTTCTTGTAATGTCTTATAATTCCATTAAGACTCTTTACCCCCTACTGGGACATTCCTGTACCTGTGGTGTAGCCCAACCCTTTTCATTAAATCTCCTTGCAGCTCCAAACCACACATATTTGTCAGTTCTCCTCTTTGGCCTTGACTATATACACGATCAGACTTTTTTTTTCAATGGAAAACCTTGCAAATCCGTCTCCTACTTCCCTCTTATGGTGACATGTTACACATACAATTGAAGCTTGATGTTTATTTACATCTTGCAATAGTGAAAGGACACCTCATCTTACACTGCATACAAGGCACGTCATAGCTCCTGGGTAAGAGAGCATGACTCACTAAGTTTTTATTCTCTGAACTCCACAGAGAGTGTAACCTGCACAAAGTGAAAGATGCACAAAATGGTGCAAGTGTTTTCTCAATGCTGAAGGGTCATTATGTTCTGAAAGATAATGTTTCCCTTTTAAATAACAAATAAGTGTTTTACAGGAAGAGGAATATGTAGAGCTTCACACTGTGTGCTTTAGCTTGTGGCTTGAATCAAGGTATAATGAAAGCATTGTCTAGGTAGCCATCAACACTTCAGTGATGTAAACAGCTAGCATGTACCAGCCAGTGACAGTCCTGTCAGCGCATTCTTTACACCTGTGGACCACATACGCTATAAAGTGTGTGAGCTGGTCGCAAAAAGATATTCAGTTGCCTGCCTTCCACTCTCTCATAATCAGCCTTCAAATCATGGAGGAGGAACGTAATGTGTACATAATTTGTGTCTCCAGCATGTAATCTGCATTTGAAAGTTTGTGATCATTTCACAGAATTTTACGGGACTGCACAGTGTGACCCCCGAGCTCTGGAAAAAGATCAGTTGGGAGTATGCGAGACAGAGGGAGAGAGTGTCTCCTGTGGTGCCATGCAGTAATGTGTGTGAAAATACCAAAGACGGGGAGATGAAATTCAACTCCCGTGTCGGTGCACTTTCAGGTGAAACCGAGGAGACGGAACCAAAGAGAAGAATGAAAATGATATGTAATAATCATAATATCACAGTCTTGCAGCTTGAAATAACGCAGCTATTGGAGTCGATGGCGCATAGGCAGGACAGATGTCGAGATATTGAATCCATTCCTGGCTAGACAGTAAGGTAAAAACGTATCTTGATAGAAGGGGAATGTGTAGGTTGAGTGGACATGGATGAAAGAGACTCCAACTCTTTCATCTTTGTTTCTAGTTTTAAAAAAGAGAGAGACGAAAAAAGAAATCAATCAGTGTACAAATACCGTAAATTATTGAGTTGGGGAGCAGGCCAAAGGTGAAAGGATCTGCTCTCCAAAAAGCATTGACTCCCCTCAATATATCTGGCCTTCTATTTTGAACCTTTTTCTAACAACAATGCCAACAAAGGATATACAACTGTTGAATAATTGATGCTAGGCTAAACAGACTGGATAATATTTGTTTGTAGTTTAGCCTTGCCATAAATCAGTGACTACTACTCTCTAAATTTGGAGCCATTGTTTCTCCTAAGAATTCTGCTCAAATGTGACTGATTTGCGTGAGCTCAATACCTTATGTTTGGGGAGTGGGAACATAAAACTGCCAAGATCAGCAATATGGTCTTATTAAACATATCTGAAAATGGTATGTTTATGTAGGTTTTCCATTGAATGAATCTGCAAAATGTTCACTTTTATTCAAAAAGTTCATTTTTTCTCAGTATCCAGCCCACTAATTTTGAACTTTTTTTCCCTACACCTCAAGATGTGCCTCCATCTTCACCTAATCATAACCATCACCTTTGGTGCCTAGTCCTAACCATCTGTGCCAGTATGTGCATTTGTTGTTGTCCCAGCATTGGTTTCTATGTGCTGTTGTTGTTGCCCAAACATAACCATGTGCAGTGTAATCCCACCATGTGCTTAAGTTGACACCACTGCAGCAGCATCCCGTAATGTAAAGAGCAGACACAGAGGGATACATGAGACTTATATATGTAGATGCAGAAGGTGACTGCAAAGCAATGTCTGCAAACCCATGTATTTTTAGGTCATTCTCACTCCGAACTCGTCAAATAGCACTGCTCTATTAGTGCTTTCGGCCTATAAGCATGACGCCAAAAGCTGCCTTCAGCATCCAACCAGAATGCGGCAAGACGGTGTCAGATGAGAACACACTTGGACAGAACTGGGGGCATTTCTGTCATACGCTGACAGACGACTGGATGGCACCAGGCGTGTCCATATGCAACATGCACATTAGAACGCGGGCGCATGCGTAGGAAACGCTGAAGGACATTGCAGGTAATAACGCTTCCAGTAACATCGCAATATAAAGAGCACAAGTGCTCTTATCAGACAGATGGGTGGTGGATGGGTCCCACAAACAAACGACTTTCGTGCAGGAGTCTGGAATTCACTTCCTGTGTGCTTCCATGTGCCTCTCTTGCGTCAACCTAACTATCTGTGATTTTGTTGCCTGATCACAACCATTGTGACAGTCTTCACAGTTGTGTAAACATAAGAACCATGCTGAACATCACAGTAACGGCATCCCGGAGGGTAGGTCCCACCATGGGACAAGTTGGGGGGAGAACGTGTTGGTATTTTGGAAGGCTGCGTACATGTGACCAATGTTAGACAGCAGTAAAGAAGGAAGTGATTCAGAATGGTCTAGTTACAAGAAAGGCTGGGGCAGTGGATAGGTCACAAAACACAGGACTTTCCCCAGGAGGCCAGTGTTCAGAACTGTGTGAACTTTGAATAAACTTTAAGATATTTCATTTTAAGATACGTCATCATAATAATTCCTTTACTAAACATAACCACAGTAACTTAACTTGTTCAAACCTAAAGACACCCAACCATGTTTCTTCCCGAAGCCTAACCACAGTAACTTTAATTGCCTAAACACAACCCTAAACTTTACGTTAATTTTGTAACTTTATGTTAAAGACGTGACATCATTTTTGGGGTGCTAATTTGTATGATATACAAACCATTGTATAAGGATAAAGTGAAGTAAAATAAACGTAATGATGGTCATATTTATGGAACTAAAGCACATGGTTAGGACAAACATCATGAAGAAATAAGGAGATGCAATACTTGTAAGCATATATAGAAAAATATAGCTCTATTCATTTATTAAACATGACGTTTCAGCCAAGGGCCTTCGTAATTCATATAGTCGTACCAAAAAAACATTAAGTACTATTGTAACAGCTAAAAATGTATTCTGTTTGATTGAAAAGGACTTCCTGATTGCAAATGCATTAGGATGAAGGAATTTTCATAATTTAAGAAGGGGCATAAGGTAGTAACAGGTAGAGTCTACAATAACCATCCAAGGCTTCGGCCTATTCAAGAAAGAAAGGATTGATATAAACCAGGATCAACAAAAGGGCATCACTGCAAGAAATGTAACATTAACAGCCCATGATTAGGGCTCTGGAAATAAAATAGGTCAGTGGTCCTGTAGCTATGAATAAGTATATCTATCTGAATGTGTGAAAACATTTTGTACATTCGAATGTGTGAATGTGTTCAAAAAATTTTAATTAAATTAATTTAAATGTCTGAATGTGTAAAAAATTATCTGAACAAAAGAAGTAATATTTGAGGAGATCTACAGCTGTGTATTGTGCACAAATGAATGAAATGTTGAACGCATTCACACGTTCAGATAAGGTGATATACAGCTAAATACTTTTGACGCTTTGTTTCCATAAAACTAGCTATAGGCTATTATCAAAACATTTAATCTATCACTATGCGTACTAAATGACTTTATAATGCCAATGTTTTGACCACATTTGGTCCTTCTCACAATCATGCACAATAGCAGGGCTGACACATAGTTTAGAATTGTGAAAAGTTGAAGTTATATGTTTAAAAACAAAAAAAAAGTCACAACAAAAGCTGTGTCAAAAACAAAAGATTTCAATTAGGCTTATCTATTGGCAACAAAAAAAAAAGAAAGTTTCCTCACATCCAATTTTGACTCCTTAGGAATCAATGTGCAAAGGCACAATAAAGATACAGGAATGCAACACTGGCTATGAGCCAGCTCTTGGCAGTCATCCAATTAACGCCTTAGTCTGGGTTAATTTATTGTCATGCCCCTTTGACAACCTGCAATTGAGGATTGTTGTTGCAGTGACTAAACCAATAAACACAACGCTCCTTTGTACAAAATAAAAAGAACACCCCTCTTCCTGAAGCTGATATCATGTTATGTTCTTAGGATGTAATGATGTTCATTTAGTGCACCTATTTTAAATGACATTCTTTTACACTTCATCATGCTTTGAAGTGTAAACACACGCCATTATTAGGAAGACAGAGCTGAATAGTGGGGATGAATTGCTTTTCCAAACTGACATCATGCCCATTACCTCCTGCTGGACTACACCACTGGCCCTTGGGTGTTTTTTAAAAGTAATTTAAAAAAGTAAAAAATAGAAATGCATAAATGAATTACAGTGGAATTTCTGCAATTATTGGATTTGCTTGCTGGGTTGAATAAATCTGTGCATATTTTTCATGTCAAGTTTGGTGACCTGTGAATTTGCATGATTGATTTGCATGATTGACAAATTGACAAAATATGTTTGTTTGAATGCTCAAAAAAGAACTGAGCCAAATTTAATTTAAGATACTGTAAACAAAATGAGGTAATATCGACTTAAGGATTCATACTGTCTATGAAGCCAGAAAGGACAAGGGACAAGCGTTGTTCCTTGTCACCGATTCTGTTAATGATATTCATGGACATGATCTCAAGGTGCAGCCATGGGGCAGAAGGGGTCCAATTTGAGGACCTCAGAATTGCATCTCTGCTATTTGCAGATGATGTGGTTCTGTTGGCTTGTGACCTCCAGCATGCACTGAGGCGGTTTGCAGCCGAGAGTGAAGCAGTCAGGATGAGAGTCAGCACATCCGAGTCTGAGGCCATGGCTCTCTGCTGGAAAATGGTGGATTGCTCTCCGGATTGAGAGAGAGTTACTGCCCCAAGTGAAAAAGTATCTCGGGCGATTGTTCATGACTGAGGGTAGAATGGAGCCTGAGATGGACAGGCGATTTGATGTGGCGTCAGCAGTAATGCGGGAGTTGAAAGGGACCATAGTGGTTAAGAGGGAGCTGAGTCAGAAGGCAGACCCCCAACCCTCAGAGAGATTGCATATACAAATGGCCAAAATTAGTTACCTCCGTAGGGTAACTGGGCTCAATCATAGAGATAGGGTGAGGAGCTCAGACATCCAGAGGTAGCTTGGAGTAGAGCTGCTGCTCCTTTGCATCTAGAGTTGAGTTACTCTGGGCATCTGATCAGGATGCCTTCTGGTCACCTCCCATAAAAGGTTTTCCATGCATGTCCAACTGGTAGAAGGGCCTGGGGTAGTACCAGAACACATTATAGGGATTATATATCTTATCTGGCCTGGGAACACACAGGGGCCCTCCAGGAGGAGCTGGAAAGTGTTTCTGGGGAGAGGGATATCCGGAGTGCCTTGCTAAGCCTGCTGGCCTCGTGACCAGACACTCGATAAGCAGATGAAATGGATGAATGGATGAATGGATAAATGTATGGTGCCAGAACATATGGTGCACTGCTTCATCCTGGATTAGCAAATCAGTCTTCAAATTGGGTTGCTTTTAATTAGCTGAATGAGAATAAATTGGATTATTTGCTCATAGTTCTTCCAGCATCTATCCAAAGTCTACAATCCTTTGTCTTTTTCACAATGACCTGAGTATGGTTCACAACACATCGCTCAACCAAGCTGTCCACCAGGTCCCTGTATGCAGACTCCTGCTCAGCTCTGACACAACTGCAGAGTCATCTGAGGCTTTCTGACAAAGACATGATGACTCCAGGTTGTATTTGAAGTCTGCAGTGTACAGTGCGAACATGAAAGGAGACAGCACTGTTCCCTGTGGGGCTGCAGAACTACATACCAGCTGTTCGGGTGCACAGTGCCACAGCTGCAGAAACCAGGATCTGCCAGTTAGTTAGGTATTATTATTGTGTTACTGGACCTATGGGGATAAAATTATTTTAATCTAAACTGAATATGTGCAATAAACCTGTGGAGGAAGTGAGAAATATTTTCCATGATACAATGTGTCTTAATAATAAGAGTTGTCAGTCAATGCAGGTGAAAATATACCTGTGTATAGTCCCTGAGCTGAAGTGTTTGACAGGATTTAAATAAAATGACCACAGTATGGGTGTGATTACTGTCAATGAAATTACAGCAACTGCACGTACCGGAGGCTACATTAATTAATTTATTATACTCAGTTTTATATATTTATTCAAGTTCTTTAATGTGTCTTGAGTGAAAATATGCAGTCATCTGATTAAACAAAGTGGTGATGGAAAATTGAAAATGAATTACAGGAGACTGTGCAAAAGAAGAAAAAAAAAAATCTAAAAATAGTGGTGATTATGATGCTTGGGGAGGATAAAAGATCCATTTCAACTGTTAAGAGCAGATTTGGGAGGGGGGGCTTTCATAAACTGTCATTTGCCAGAGCTCATTTTATCACAGGTAAAGTTACAAACAGCTCTGTCCTCTTGTTAAATGCTTTTTCAGAAGGACAGAATGAGCACACGCTGTCTTGTATCATCTGTATTTTGCTTTCTTACTTCTTTTTTTTTCTCGTGAGAGCAAATGAAAGCAAAATGGTCTCTCTCCAGTCACGGACATAAGCCCGAGAAGACCGGATGACAGATGAAAACCACAATATCCACTGCAATTGTTTTTGCTTGATCAGTCAGCCCTCCTTAATGTGTGCCAGAGCCGTACTTTGCTGGCTGGAAAGATGTCTGATATGTGTAAGACAGCAGCCAGTAACTAAGATGATGGTTTTTTTTCCCAGCAATCTCGACATCCATCATGACAACATGATTTAAATAAGTATGAGCTACAGGGGTGTAATATGTGTGCACTCCATATAAAGAGAGTTTAATTGTGTAGTCAAAGTAGCTTATTTTTCCAGTACAGTTTTACTTAGATTTTAAGTAAACTACCTTACTACCTTACTTTGTAAGCCTTATGTTGTAATTTGTAGGGGCATCATATTTTTGAGCCTAAATCGAGACTTGATTGAAATTACATGAACATTTCCATCAGCAAAATCAAGACATGGAAAGTCGTACACATGAACTCATGAACTCGGAGGGCTCAAAAAATTTAGACTTACAATGTCATGAATACCTCACTAGGGGGGGCCAGACTGTAAACATGTTTATTTCTGCTGTAGAGTTGGGCATTCTAACATGTTGGATCCATGGCAATTGACTCTGTTCTGTAGTCAGCCTCAAGTGGCTATCAGAGGAACTGTAGTTTTTAGCACTTCTGGATTGGCTTAGTTTTTTAGTCTTGGAGGTGCTGCCTGGTTAGGAAAAATTTGCATGTATCAAACATATTTGATTGGAAAAAGAACACTGATGCAATAGTTGTTGTACCCAACTAACTGGGGATAAAAGTTTATATCGTTACATTTTAAATAAATTGCTTAAATTTAATCAGATGGCATTACTGTAGCATGTTCCAAAAATAATGCAGTTATATCAAACTTAAAACATGTGGAATATATGTATATGTTTTTATTTTACTGTTTATATATATATATTTTAATTAAATTATATAAATATTTTTAATATCTGTGTATGTAGTGTGGAGGAAGTTACAGCTCCTTCTAGGAGGACACTTTAAATGCCTTAAGAGATGCAAATGAATGCAAAGAGAAACAAAATAACAAAAAAATCTGGCAAAACTACCACAAATTACTAAAAGGGGAAAAATATCTCAAAAAGACACAATAACCACATGCAAGACTACCACAAAGCGGAAAGCACAAATAACCAAACAACAAAAAGATGAATAATGAGTATAAACAGACATTAAATAATTAAATTATAGAGAACAACACAGAAAGTCTTTGTGTCTTGCTCTTATGCAGGGAAGCTTATGGGGCCTTTTCCATGTCTGTGCCCAGGGGACCATTATCTCATATTCCGCCCATGGAAGTGTTGCATGAGAGCCTGTGAAAAGTGTCAGTTACATGGCGGCTGGCAGCCTTGCAATTAGAACTGTGGACACTTCAGGGGACAGCATTAGCTGGGGACAGGCCACCAAAAACGGAGACTATCCCTGGAAAACATTTATGTTTGGTCATTTGATATATTGTGCGAGAGTCATCTTAAAGATGGATATAAAATTAACTTTTATTAACTAATGTTACCTGAATTGTTTAAACTTTTAACAGTTACTGAACTGACTGATGTTACTATGCCAATTGCCCTGCTGCATTATTTTGTGAAAAAATACTTTCATTTTTAGGTCAGTGATACTTAAAGCTGTTTAAAGTCTAGTTCTTGGCAAATAGATGGTCTGTAGTTTACCAGTGACCAGATAAAGTTGGGAGTTGATTAGCTAAGTATTTTCAGCCTTGTGGTTGACCAGCTGCACAGAGGTAAGTTTTTTTTTCCTCACACACCAGCAGCTAATTATGAGTGATTAGAGGGGGAGCAGTGAACCAAGTGACAGTGAACAAATAGTAAAGCCCAGACAATGAGCTGAAAGACACTGCGCAGCTCCACAGAGCTGCAAAATTATCTGTGGGTTATTAGTGTGTGTCACTACAAGTGACAGCTTCTGCATTATTATTTTTTGCCAATATTATAATATTATTAAAATATTGATTACAGCTGGTTCAATATTTTGGATTGGAGAAGGTGATACAGGATGTCTAACCTTGACACTTTGTATGGATAACACTGCCTTGCCCAGAATCAACACTATAGACAGAAAAATCTTAATCCCTGTGTATGCAAATTTGAGGTACTTGAGGTAAACAGAATGCCAAACTGTATGCTCCTGTTCTCTCACTTTTTATCCAATTCACTCCACAGTGGGGAGGAGAGGTGAGGGAGTGCAGGAGCTGATGGTCTACTGCTGACAAGGCTGTTGCACAGCCAAATTGCTGTAATGTACCATCAGTCTGACAAAAAGGGAAGTGAAATTAAAGAACATAAAGAATAACTTTGCAGAGACAAATATTCTTGGGCAGCCAAGTATCTGAACACACCATGAAGACTTTGACAACAGAGTAACGAAACAACAATTATCCAACTTTTACATTCATCTGCTTAAAGTTAAATGAACTAAACCGGCCACAAGACAACCACACATTTCAAAAATGTGTTTCTACACGGATTATAGATATCAGCATTACAGTATAAGAGAACTGGCAGAAAAAAATGGGGAGACAAACATCACAAAAATGTTGGTCACATCTTGGCCTTTCTAGACTTTGATTTTTAATGAGGAGAGAATTATTGCAGGCACTAGTTTGTAGGGTCATGAGTTATGCCCCCCTGATTTTTTAAAATCCAAATAATCATCTAATATTATAACCACCATTAAAATATATATAAAAATTGCAAAACTGACCAAAAACGTTTGGAAAATCACACTTTTATGATTTTTACCAGTGCCTTATATGATTCACACAATTATAATTGGAGAGAATTTGACTGTCATCAATGTATAAGCATGCTTGTCCCATCCCATTTAATGGCAGGTCTTCCTCATTATCCCAAACTAATTTGTATCTAAACTGAATTGCACCAACAGTCCATCCCCTGTCACTCTGCTGAGAGGTTTTCAATGAGTACAGCACAAGCACGAGTGCCAGTTTGTGAAAATGATTCTGTCAGCACAGAATTAGAAACCTATTACTCTGCCAGATATTGTTTCCAATATTTTAAAAGTATAGACCTAATACCCATCTAACTCCTCCAACTAAAAATAATGTCTGAAAACACAGAGATGTCGGCGCCCCCAAGGAAGGGACCATAGCCTCTGATACAGCTGCTGACAGCTGCTATTTTGGAACATTTGTAAGATTTTAGGACATTTCTAGACTTTAAGGGCTTCTTATGAGGGATTTTAGGATGTGTCTCAGATTTTAAAACATCTAAAGGATTTTAGGACATTTCCATCATTTTTGGACAAATTCTAGGATTTTAGGATATTTCAAGGACTTCTAGATGTTTCTAGGATTTTAGTACATTTCTAGGATTGTAGGACATTAGGGGCTTGGCTAGGATCTCTGTCTGGGGGTGCGAGGGATCCTCGACTCGCCATTTTTTTTTTTAGAAAATCAAGCTCTTTTTGATGCTGTTTTATGCACTATGTGACCTTGAAATGTGAAGTGACCTTGAAATGAAAAGTACAAAACAATTCCCAGTGTGAATCACTTGATTTTTATTGTGAGTTAGAAAATGGTTGCAGGGGTCACCCAGAACACTATCAGGGGCCAGATTTGGCCTGCATGCCTTAAGATGAAAATCAATGTCTTATTGGTTAAAACTGCTCAAATGAATCAGCAAGAAGCCATGTAAAAATATAGTTTTGGTAATTCATTTAAAGTCTGCTTGCATTATTCCAAATTGGATCATACAGTGTAGAATATGTAGGAATTTTTCTACGGGGACAAAACAAACAACGCCTACATAAACAAGGATTTCATTATCATTTCATTGTACAGCAGTCTGATATGAGGAATGTTACTTTGTAAGCAGTCTACCCACCAATTACTGTAAATTAAACATCTTTGAAGAGAAGTTACAGGAGCCCGTTTGAAACCTAAGTGGATATAACAAAAACTGCCCACGTACAGGCAGTTTTTGCACAGCCCCCATCAAGGCCCGAATCGCATCATCAAATCAAAGAAAACAGGCAGAAAACAATCTTGCACCCAAACAAGCAGTCCAGTAAATAAAATAGTCTGACGCATGGAATGAGCTGCCTTGGGACGGTGAAAATCAATTAAGTCAGGGGTCCGCTGGGTGTTTGGGGGGTATGTCAGCTGTTCCTTCCTGATAAGAACATTTCTGTGCTTGATTTGGTTATGCCAAGAGAAGATTATCGCCTGGCAGGAGCAGCAGTAGGCCTTACTCATTAAGTGGTGGGTTACTGCCAGTCCTTCAACACCAGAGCCAAGGTTTTAGTACATTGTAATAGGGGCTGGGTAAACACTCAAACACGCTGGGAATCTTGTCCTGCTTTAGTTTTGCAAAACTAAATTGCCTGTTTTGTAAGGGATTAGTTATTAACCTTGATCTTATTTGAATGGCAGAGGTACTTCTTTGGACGTGCAGTGCCTGGACATGTGGTGATGCTGCAGTGAAGGTATGGATTTTACAAAAGAGTGAAAAGAGGCATCTGTTCATCCTGTAAAAAGAAGGAGACATGGGTCATTACATTGGCTTCCCTGCTGCTGTTAGCTATTGTATCCTTTAAAATGATTTGTGGGATTTGGGGATTTTTTTTGTTTGAATCAGCAGAGAACTCATGGATGAATTGCAACACCAAACAAGCTGCCCATTTGTGGTTCAAGATGATAATTGGTCTCACATGAGGCAACAGTAGCTGAGTGATACTTTTCTGTGAATTATATCATTTCATGTTAACACATTTTGGCCTTAGTGTGCTGTAAAAATATACTCTGAGGGACAAATTGAGGAGAGAGTGGCTGTGAAACAGACTTTTGCAAACTTTCACGAAAGCCCCAAAACTAAAACTTGAAGGCATAGTCCGGATTTTCTAAAGTGCGTTGTATGAGGCACTTATTCATATTCAACGTGTTGAATTCAGTCGATGTCACTCGGGACATCTGCAGTTTTGAGAAGCAGGCTGCAGTCAAACACAGAAGCTAAGTAAGTAATGCATTGCTGTAGATGGGGTTCAGCAACAAACATATTTTAGCCACCCAGTTCAGTTCAACACAAAATAGTCAAAATTAGTTTGATGAAGTGGCATCACCTTTTTTGCTGGTTTTGTATGCCTTTTACAGGTATTTAAACCTTGAAACAAATTGGTGTGATTTCCTGTAAAAACACGGGGAAAAGGCAATGAGCAACTTCCACAACGTGCATCAAATTAGGAGTTTTAGAAAATTATTTTTAAAAAGCTAGGGTAAAATGTTTAGGGAAAAAGGAAAAAAACAGGGAAAAATAATTTAGAGCTAACTTTTATCAGTGCATATATAAAATGATGTTACAGAATTATTATATTATGTAATTTTTCCACTTCCTTTCCTCATTTATATATTCATTATTCTACTAGTGTTTACGCACTTTTCTTGTCCTTTTTCACCATTTTCTTGCAAATTTTTGAGTAATTTCTCCTTGTCATTGCTAATTGCCTTCCTCCTATGTTTTTGGAGGAAAATGAGCCCATTTGTTCAGATTTCAAAGAGTTAAATATGTGCTACATTGACAGTTTATTTTTTTGCTTTTTCGTTTGGTTAGTTTGTGTTATTGTGACTTTGGTGAATCCAAACAAACCTGTTAAAACACAAAAAATCACACAATAACACAAACCATCAGACTGATTGAGGCCGCTGCTGTATTAAGTAATAATATCATAAATCATTGTTTTTCTCAATGGAATCTGTCTATACCAGCTTTATTTTCCACTTGGAAATGACTGTCCAACAGCAGGTTAAAGCAATGAAAATATTCTAAATAAAGCGTACACTTAAACTGATTCTGATGCTCTTAGGTGGGAATTTATTAGATGGCTAAAATATATTTTTTGCTGACCCCATCAGTAAGTTGCTTAGCTTCAATGTCAGATTCCCATCAGCTTCTCCAAACTGTATGGAATATAGTGCCCCATGCAACCCCACTTCAAACAATTTGGACTATCCCTTTAACTCCAAACTCCAATGTAATCGAGTTATTGCAACAACAAAAACTTTTGGGCTTCATTAAGGGAATATTTACCTGAAACCCCATAGGTATGTTCCTGGTTTGCCCTTGAACATGTTTGGTAGAGAGCTTTCAATAACGATACAACCGCACCACCCAAGGTCCCAGAAATGAAAAAAGCCTGTCATGTGTAATTGGTGTGTGTAGCATTGTGCTGAGCCACTGGGACCCAGAGTAAATATAACCTGACAGTGTGAAAAAAAGCGAGAGAAAAGGCTCTTTTGATCCCTTATTCATCTCTCCCCTGTCACTGATAAGGCTTGCGGGGTTGGACGATGGAAGGATGATTTTCCCCGAGGAGAGCACGAGGCTCCACTACAGTGTCATAATACAGACTTGCAGAGGCAGAGACAGACGCGCAAGGGGTGGATGGCGGGGGGGCTGAAATCGAAGAATGACGCTAAATATGAGCGATTATAAAAGCATTTTCCTGTGGAAACGGAGGGCAAAGTAAGAGAGGATGAACTATCTCTCCTATTGAATTCACACGCTGGATATATGTGTGAGGGGCCTCTGCAGTTTTTGTTCTCTTCCCTCTTCTGACTGAGGCGTATAAAATAAATACTCTAAATCTCAAAATTTGACAGTAATGCTTTCTTCTTTTCTCATATGTGCCCCAACGGTGCTGAATGTATTTAATGTGCAAACAGCTTTCTGGAAATGAAAATTGGAAGAAGTGAGAGTGTGTGTATGTGTGTGTGTTAAGATAGAAAAAAAAGACAGAAGGAGAGAAAAGGGAGAAGTGGAGAGACACGGCTGTTCATTCAAGCATAATTTCATTACAGTTGGTGGCTGCTGTGAAGAGGAACCATTAGAGGTGTAATCAGGATGGATGGATAGGGATGAGGACAGAGACGATGAACAAGGGGAGATTTACAGCTGGTGCTAGGTGATTGAGCCATAGCCTATGACCCATAACCCCACAGCGGGGAGAGACTATAAGAGAATGAAATGACACCTGTCAGTGAGGGTAATAATGATGTCACACCTCTTGCTTTCTTCTCCCCTACTGTTTGTTTTGTGTTGTTCCCGCTCTCTCCATCTGCCATCTCCTGCCACTCAGTCACCAGAAAACATGTTGGCATTTCTGCAAATGGCGGGTACATTACATTTGTATATTATTATGTCGTTGGTATAGTAAAACGTTACATTTATTTACATTAAAAAAAAACACTGTAGTTAAGCATTTGGCGATGGTTACGAAAAAGTCATGTTTTGGCTCAAAATACCTGGTTTTTAAGGGCGCAATTCCTGCTGAAATGCAGTGAGTGGGAAAACAACACCACAAATGCTTTTTGTGGCACAATCCCAGCAGGAAACTCAGTGATGTCTTGGGGAAAAAAAACAAAAAAAACAAAACACTTTTTATGGTGCTATCTCAGCAGGATGTGCAGCTCTGTCTTGGTTAAAAAAAACCCCAGAAAACCAAAAACAAAACAGCCTTTTGTGGCACTATCCTGGCAATAACCCCCCCAAAAAAACAGCTTTCAAGCATTATTCAGGCAGTAAATGCAGCAATGACTCAATAAAACACAACCACCTTTAGTGGCGAGATTCCTGCTTTAAACACAGCAATATTTCAAGATCGTAAGACACAAGTGCTTTTTGTGGCTCTGTCCTGGGAGGGCACTCAGCAATGTCTTGGTAAAAAAAAAAAAAAAAAAAAAAAAAAAAAAAGTGTTTCATGGCACTATCTCAGCAAGAAATCCAACAATTAAAAAAAAAAAACTTTTGTGGTGCTATCCTGGCAGGAAACGCAACAATGTCTTGGTAGAAAAAAACAGTAGCTCTTTAAAAAATATGGTGCTGGAGTAAATGCACATAGTTTTGCTCATTCATTCTAAAAACATGATTCTGTCCTCTAAAATGCCATTCAGCATTCATCAAGACTCAGCACATATTTACTGGTAGGTAGAAGAGAAGATAAGATAATAATAGTGATATTTATATTGAAAAACTTAATAGCTGTATTTCATAAAAAGCAGGTTATGAAACATAAAAGCAGGGAAGGGAAAAGATATCTTTCTCTATTATGCTGAAATTAATCATATCACTGAAAGACACAGAACTACACTGCGGATCATTTTCAAAAATCTGTCCAAAAATAGCTGTTTTTCTGAACAGCTCAACAATGTATCATCCAGACAATAAATACAACACCTCAAACTAAACCTGTCGGTAAATTTCAGCTGTATAGCCAATATTCAACACGTGAAAAGACCTTGACTTTCCCCTTACATCGCGGGGAGGGTAAAGCAAGATGATGTATGTTAAAAGCAATCACTTCACAAAAATGTAGACCCCTCAGCTCTCTCCCCAGGACATAGTGCTGAATCTGAACTAAAGCTGTGGTTATTTGATGCAAGAGGATGAGTTTGCTTGGTAGCCTGTAGTGCTTCTAGAGAACTAGCTCTATATGTAGAAGTCCAGCCAGGTCAGGCATTATATTCATGATTAAATTCACATGTTACTAAGGGGTTCAGGTGATTATATTCCCCAGGTGTCACTGTTTGTTTCGTGAACAGAAAGCTGGTTGATGAATGCTAATTGTGCAGTTATTTGTACTACTTCCTGCCTCCATCTGAGTAGCATGTTGGGGGGTAAAACGGGTATTCATGGTTTCTATTAAAATGCTTGAGTGACAATTAGGCCAAATTGAAATACAATCAACCAAGCAGCTGAGGCCTCTCAAGGCATTACAAAGAATGTAGTTATGGGAAATGAATAATTATCAAGGTAGTGCCAGAGTTAATTGGGTAACTAAAACCCTTGGTTAACCCTTTGAAACTTGGATTGACATCAGTTTTCATGTGCTGCATTCAGTTGCCTTTCAGAGGCTGTTTGATTCTTTGAAACCTGGGGGTAAAAGGCAATGACTAACTTGGCAAGAAAGATCCCACAAATTGCAATTAACTAGTAAAAGATGACAAGAAAATTAACTAAAAACTAAGTTTAAAAAGAGGGGTGAATTTCAGAAAATGATCCCCAAAAAATGGGGAAAATGTCCAGACAACTACATTTGTAATTCAAATATTAAATTGATTGCTTAAATATATCTGAAATTTTGTTACATAAAATGAATAAAATATATTAATTTTTTTTTTGTTTGTTTTTAGGACTTTTTAGGTCACTTTCTTTTTTACATATTTTGCATGTTTTCAGGTCATTTTTTGTTAATTTTAACTTTAACCAATTTGCTTGTTTTTTAACGGTTTAGATGTGCCCTGTGGAGTTACCAAAGAAGATTTCTGTTCACATTCACTTTCCCACATTCACTTCACATTTTGTGTTTCCCGGATCTAAAAAGCTAATTGAATGAACTTTACTTCACATGAAAGATTTGGAAAGTATTTTTTTATGTCTTTTGAAACTTGCATTGATGCTTTTCATTGTATTTGCTGGCAGTCTTGTTCTTCTCTATTTTTGCTGGTACGTCACACCCCCTGTACCTCAGCTTGAATAGTGTGAAACCATTGTCAGAAATGTGTGAGACATGACCTGTGGACCCTTGAAAAAAAAAAACCAGACTTTGTTCCATAGTGTTGCTATAACCAAAAACCTACCATAAAGATTAGGCAGGAGTGGAGTTTTGGCTACAAAGGAAAGAAGCTTTTTGAGCACATTCTTCCCCAGCCAGGTGCAGTGCTCCACGTTAGTTAATGCAGGACACCTGGGCAGATCCACAGAGGGAAAAGGGACAACAGCACAGAGCACATACAGCCCTAACAGCCGGGTGGTGCTTCATATCAGTGATTATAAGCCATTCTTCCACTCCGAAGTTTGGATTCATCTGCCACAAAGGCTTGAAAAGGTACAGTCAGATGTCTGAGAAGACTGCTTTATATTTTTTTAATGTTCTGTCATGCGTTTAGGTTGTAGAAACTCCTCTTTACGCATAGATATTGTTTTTTAATTCAGGGTACATAGAGAACAAAACGCTGTTTTGGTTCAACTAGACTGACAAATGAAAAGACAAAAAGAGACAAATGAGTAACAGCTGAATAAGAGTAGAAGAAATCACCAGTCATTGCTAGAAGAAACTGCATTAAAATGTGTGCAGATTTAAATAGGCATAAGTTCCTGTTTCAGTGTCAAGTGCACAAAAATGCCTATGAGAAGCACAGATGAACAGGAGTGTTGCATTAGCAGGGCTGTTTTGAAAACTTGGTGCTCATTTGTGAAGGTCAGTCTAGGGCAGGGGTAGGCAACCTTTGGCTCTGGAGCCACATGTGGCTCTTTAGCCCCTCTCTAGTGGCTTCCAGTGGCTTTGACACAAAAAAGAACAAAAAAAAAGGAATCATGGAGATTAATTTTTTTTCTGTTCTAGGTCTAAATAAATGCTTACATTTCCTACCTTTAGAAACCTCACTGAATAATTAAACATGTTAAAAATTTGTGTCATACATGTATGGCCTGGAACCTTTCCTTCTAAATGTTGCCAAACCTCAATGACAGTGGCTTGTCTGGACTTTCCCTCACTAGGCTAGTTATGTACTACAAATCCAAAAGTCTCGGAGGAAAATAGAGCATTTAACAGTGTGTAAAAACATTTGTTTGCTTTAACTGCCAACTCTAGAAAGTTAAAGTACCAAATAATCATAAATAGCCCACTAAAGAGTAGCCACATTGTTGTAAAACATATTAATAAATAATTATTTAGACAAATTATGTTGATAGACTTATTTAGACTTAAATGGCTGCGTTACATTAACTATAAGGCTCAAATATGTTTTGCTGCCCCAGGCAGGTTTTTAAAATAATTTTAGTCAAAAATGGCTCTTTTGATTGTTAAGGTTGCTGACCTCTGGTCTACGGTTAGCACTACTGGAATTTGATCAATGAATATCAGCTGAACATACTATGGACTGAAAAAACACACTATTTAATCCTGTTCAATCTCACCACTGAGAAGACAAAGGAGAGCTAAAAGAAAAATGGCTTCCCAAGCCCACTTTCACTGTTTTGGTTCAATAACGATAATCACTTTTCTGTGCAACATTGTGGGGGCATTAACTTAACTTATGACTATGACAAGGTACAAAAATCAGTGACCACTAGGATTTTGGGATGCTACAATCAGTAAACGTGGAAATATTAAAATACCTATGAGCAATGTTACAAGTACTAACTAACTAAGTACTCATTCAACCTTGTACTTATGAGAGCTTTAAAATCAGGCAGAGAGACCAGTCGTCTTCGTTTCAAATCCTTTTGTAGAGTTTTTCCAAGTGAGGAGAGCAGAGCACATAAGAGCTTCCTTTCCCAGCCCAGAATGTACACAAGGGACAGACAACAAAACTAAATCTTGAGATTGCAGACTATAGCTACAGCCAGATTTCTGCACAATCAAATTGCAAATGTCTGAGGTAGTTTACCCAGTAAGGCTTCATAAATGAACAAATATCAGTGACTGAGCTTCTGAGAGGTCAAAGATGGCCTTCCAGCACCATGATGTGCAGTATCTAACATAAGCAAGTAATATGTAGATGCATTCATATAGTTGGGGTTAGCCAACTAAAACATTCGATTAAGGTCAGGGAAAGTGCAGTGTCCTGCATGAAAGTCAAACGACCTCCACTGCGACCTTCACACTCTTATTTTCTGCCTTGCAATGGCACAAAATGCATTGGATGTAAACCGTGATGTGTGGAATGGTCCAACACGGACGTAATGCCTCGGGGTACTGGGCCGGTGCACAGACAGACAAATATGGATTAAAGGTGAAGGTGTTTCAAGTATAGACGCTTACACTGTGACTGATTCATGTGAGGATGTCAGTCCAGTGGCTGTCCACAAAGCTTCGGCTGGGGGGTACACAAGCATCGATACCAGATGACTCATTCTCAGCTGGCAACGGAGCCATGAACAAAGTGGTAGCTGGGTAGTGGGCAGAGTTACTTGGTGCTGTTTTCCACCACAGACTGACTCATTTGGCTGTAATCCACTGCTCCAGGGCAGCTGTCTTATCTTCACGAATTGATGAGTTCTACTCACATCTAATCACATTTGCAAAGAATTACTGTCTGACAGTGAATAAGGAGTTTGGGATAAACACACACACACACACACACACACACACACACACACATGCACACACAAACTGTGTTCATGTTTATATGGAAACCTACCTGCATGTGCACAATGAACGCATGAGGACCAGGACCATATAATGTGAACACAGAAACACAGTATGTTGAGTCACCACATGCATAATAATGATAAATAGAACGCATGATAAATGCCTCCCATTTGATAGTAGGATGAAAGGAACACCAGACGCCGTTGTCTAATGTCATGACATATTAATGACACGCTAATGCACATTCTTAATAAGCTACAGAAATTATGCAGTGCAGAGTGGAGTGGAAAAATCTATTATTTGATTTGATGGCAAGTAAATATTCATGAATCCTAACAAATAGCTAATGTTTGGATTCATCTTTAACCTCAGAGTCCCAATGAAAGAAAAGACTGATGAAAGGTACTGGTTAATAAAGTGTGACTCAGTGAAGATGCATTGCCCTAATGCACTGTATTGTTGGATCTTGATGCATTATGATTCAGTTATGAAGCATATTTACACACTATCCACTTAATTCAGATAAAAGGCACTGGGCTCATCTTTTTTTATTGTAACTTAAAATGAAAATGCGGTACAAACAACCTCTTTCCACTTAATGATACACCACATTCTGTATATTCAAGGCAGAAACATAATTATGATTTACAGAAAAACAGTTGGATGGGAGTGTTTCTGCTAAGTGCTTGGCATATAATTTAATGGCTGGATTCTTCTACCCGATAAGCTTTAAACAGAGAGAAGCTTTTAAATAGTCATACCATGCAGCTTCATATAAACGCTAGGTATACTAAATATGAACATAAAGTGAAAGAAATGACAAACTGTTCAGATTTTCTTATTTGGCAGCCCACTGGAAAACAAAAGCCATTTTTATATGTATGAAATGTGTCTAAATTATTCACATTTGTCTTACAGGCGTAGTATTTGGGGGGATATATTGGCAGAAATAGTAACGTAACGTAACATAATGTAATGTAATCAGTATGTCTTTCTTTAGTGCATGATAAAATTTAAAATCATTGTGTTTCCGTTACCTTTGACTGAGCCGTTTATATCCACATAGGGAGTGGGTCCTTGTTTATGGTTTCTGTCATGTTGCACCACCATGTAAGCCCAGAACAAACCAAACACTTGTTCTAGATAAGGCCATTCACATCTTTGCATTAATAATGGTTGTTAGCAGCTCCTCCATGATAGGAAATACACAGATTTTTTTAGAGCCTAAAACTGCTTTATTCAGTGTTTTGACTGGTTTCTTATCTGTTTGATTGAGTACCCCAGGAGTGAGTCCTAAAACCTGGATATGAGTCAGCATTTCGGCGCCTCAGGTTTCCTCTTCTTGAAGTAAATGGGTTTTTTGGAATTGGGTTTTGGTTAGATGCCTAAAATAAGCTCTGTGGTTATAATACAAGCTTAAGGGATTTTCACATTTTGTTCTATGACATAAAATACGCCAGTAAATACCCCACTCACGAACTCTGAAGCGTTTATGGGTCCTAAAAAAGGTGGTTAAATAAGCCTACAGAACATCATCACATCAAACACTGCTTTACAGCCTCATTGTGGTAGGACTACACCATGGGGTAGTTTATTTATAGCCTAACATTAACTTTTTACTTACTACATGTAAGTATCATAAATGCTTGTTTGCCACAGAGCTTATTTTCTGCAAAAATATAAAATCCAATAGAAAAATCCCACTGGCTTTATGATGAGGGCTGTGCTAACTTTCTTGTCGGTTGACAGAAAAACGTCATCTCTGGAGAACTCTATCTGGGGAGAAAGAGACCTCTGTAGATAATTCGGCCAGTAAAAATCTCATCAGTGTCTTAGTTATCAAAGATGTTGCATGGGATAAACACTGATTTGTAGCATGTAACTGCTGTATTCTGTGTACTTGCTGTTTTGGAGAAGAAGAGACCTCTGTGGATAATTTGGCTCCTGGTAAAAACTTCCTGAACAATGAACACTGAAGAAAATCCCTACAGGAGAAATATTAATTGGTTGCAACTTACAAACCTCACAAGATGACACTAAATTCCGTTAAATGTTAAACAGTTCTCTAAAATGTGTCATTTTTTTTATAAATATATCACTCAAATCTGTGGTTTGTTAAGCATAACTTGCATTTTACATTGCTGCTATTGTTTGCACTTTTATGCCTACAGGCTTTTTTTTTTCTCCAATGGGTTGGTACAATTTTATACTTAAATTGAGGCGAAATGGACCTTCATTCTTCTTTCTGAAATGCTCGCAGTATGTCTGTGTAATTTGCTCTTCAGAGTCTGATACCAACCCAAAATTGAAATGACAACATTCTTGCTTAGAAAAACATTTTTTCTCAACGCCCAATATCTTCAACTTGACTCCAGGGCTTTGCTATGCCTAATTCATTTCAGTGAACAATGTTACTTGCGGAAAAGATTATTCCTCCCTCGGTATTGTAGGTACTTGCTGCTGTTTGCAGCTCAGAGTGTAAGTGGGAAAGAATTTGTGGCTGCTGTCATGGCTGTGGTTGCAGAAAGGAAAAAAATCACATTCACAGACATGTAGTTTTTAGTATTTCACATCCTTTCCTCCTCTCAAAAAATCTGATGAAGGATCAGCCAGATGTCAAGTTTTAGTTTTATTTTATGAAAAAGTAGTCCATTGGGTTGTAGTGATTGGCACATAACGCACACCTCCACTCTTTCAGGGTTATCAAGGGGGAACCCTAGTAGGCCTTGCAAGCCAAAAACTCTCAGAAACAGCCACATTTATAATATAACAGAACATTTATAAATATTTAAGACTGTGGGAATATGAAGCACTCTTAAAATCAAGCCAAGCCTATTATGAGAGATTATTTGTTATAAGCAAACAGTGCTTTCCTTTGTGATTTGACATGGACCAAAGTGATATTCATTCCTTGGCGTGAATTTGTTGGAATTCATATTTTATGAAACCTGCTGCTGATCAAAATGTACCTCTGTTGGACTATTTCCCATTGCAGCTACTTGTTGCTTATGAGTCCTTGATCCCAGATAGCAGCTGAGCCTCATGCTGTGTGGATAGTGGTTATTTCACTCGGGTAGGGATAGGGCTCACCTAACAAAAGGTCAAAGTTATTAACACAGTGGGACTCAATAGATCACAGTGGTCCTTGAGACAATTATAAAGGTTGACCTGTCTAAGCCACCTGTCCAACACTCTCATCACAATCGGTGTGTTCAGCCGTGGTGAGTCGTTGAAAGTCTAGTTTCTAAATGTCTAACTATTATGGTTTTTAGTATCTTTCAGTGTCTTTGTCCAGCCCAGTCATTAGAAGAACATGTTGCCATTGTACACTGTTGTAAACCACGATTACGTTGTATTTATACATTTCATATGTATCATATCAACGTTTCCAAAATGATACAGTATATGAGCTAACTATGTCATTGAGAGGTGAAGAGGGTGACAATGTGAATACAACCCATGTAATTATTACCCAGTAATTTGTGTATAATTGATGTAATCTGGAGATAAGACTGCACTCATGTGACCAGTGTGCTGACGGTAATAAAGAAGGAAGTAGTTTAAAGATGGAGAGTCTGCATACAGGTGCAGGTTAGAGGGATAAATTGGTCAAACAACACAGGACTTTCCCCCAGAAGACTAGTGTTCGGGACTGTGTGAAACCAAGTGAACTTTGAATAATTTTAAGGTATGTCTTTACCATGTTTCTTTTCCTAAACCTAAACCTTGAAACATTACTTACCTAAACCTAATCTTTACATTAAAGCCTGTAACTTTACATTAAAAATGCAACTTTACATTAAGTACGTAATATAATCCTGGGGTGCTAATTTATTGGATATACAAAACTTAATATGTGCACATTTTTAGAGTAACCAAAACCACAAACATGTTTTTTTTTTTCAGTTAAAAATTAATATATATGGTTATTTAGTGTCGTTGACCGATTCAGAATCTACATATTGTGATATAAATATGCAAAGTGGCTTCCCTTTAAAGGCTGAAGCCCGGTTATTGCAATTGGATTTTGCTATTGGGTGATCCTGGTTGCAGGAGCCTGTTATCATCACCAACCCAGCCCATGTTGCAACCCCGTTGGTGCCCTCTCACCAACCAACTACTTTATGTGTGTGCAGCGGGCAGGGAGGTGCTCTGCATCGAGAGGTGGCGAGATTGGGTGCATGTCCACCCATACCTACCCATTTTTGGACTTTTTCACATTACAAGGAGGAGGCACTCAAACCAGCAGCAGTGGGTTTAGTTACTCTTTGAAGTATCGTACAAACTGTGGTATGGGGATGGCTGTGAGAAGCAGCTGTTTTTCGTTGCATTTCCAGATGGTATTTTGCTACCAGAACAGGGTATTGTCTTAACATTATCTTCTCCTAACCATTCCCAAGTGTTTTTTTTTTTTGTGCCTAAACCTAACCACATACACCTTAACCACAGCACTTCCGAAATATAAAGTATCTGATACTAACATGCAAATGAAAAAATCCTTGGTTGCAGAAAACCACAATGCCCACATTTATTCTAGTGACTAGGTTGCTTCTGTCAGACTTACACAGAAGATGAGTCTGCATTCTTCAAACATCCCATGCTTTGATGCATTGGGGTATTATAGGATCCCCGTATGGAGTTTATTTGTTGTTACAAGTTCTTCACTGTGAGTGATCTGCGTACTTAAATCTGTATCTGTGGCCAGCAAAGTGTGGCACTGCAGCATACAAGCTTCATTCATCATTTAAAAAGGTATCAGCTGGCTCGTGATGGGCTGAAATCTGTTCAGTAATTGGATGCTGCAGCTGATCTGATGGGACTGTAAAAGAATAAAATTGAGCCAGTGAAAGTCAAGGGCAATTTTTATATGCATGAATTTTAATGAAACAACATGCCTACCTAAAAGGTTCATTGTTGGATGGCTGCAGCCTTCTGTAATACATTATAACTATCCAAGCATTTCAAACATATTTGATAATTTAATGAAATGTTGGATATCACATATCTGTTTGGAAATCTGTGAGATATTACACATTTGCGACACAACAGCTGGGCAACATGTTAGCATATTAGCTGGACTGACTACCAACTGACCAGTGATGTCCCATTTGAGAAACACATGTCACAATGATTCCCTGTCCTTACATCTCATTCATGTATTCTCTCCTTACATTGTAAGTGTGGGCTTTTAAAGAGGGTGAAAATGCACTCATAGTGTGTACACAAAATGCACTTACACTATGATGCATTTGGCTTCCAAGGAAACAGCTTCTTATAAATAACAACTTTTCCTATCCACTCAACTGACTAATCATAGTAATTAGAATTTGATACATGATGGAGATAAATTTAATAATTGTTATTTGCTATTCCATCAATGAGTCTGGTGTTTTTGTTAACTAAACTCATGAAAAACCATCAATTTCTTAGTCTGTCTCAATATTTTCTGACAACTAAATACATAAATCCTAAAAAAAGTATAGTTTAATTTAATAATTGATTAATTCATGTCCTGAAATAGCTGGACACTGTATGTGACAGAAGTAGCTCAAACAGTAAATAGTACTTAGTGCTCTTGGGGACTGTTTTCAGATGTGGATAAATACATTTGGTATCATAGTGAGTAGTTATGGCAGCAGGGCAGTATGGACAGGACTGTATGTGTGAGACTGATTCAAAACCAGCCCATCCTCATGCCCAGATCATGAAATACCAGTGTTTTGTCACTTCCCTTAGCATCTGATTTTGACACCGAGGGCACCCTTTGGTGTCTTTATGACATTTTACGGGCTTTCAATTAACTTAGAAGACCTGGAAGAGCGCGATAGTTCGTATAGAGTGGGATAATAGGAGGTGGGCTTGGTCAAACAAACACAGGCTTTTACCCAGGAGACCACTGTTTGTGTTCCATGTGAAACTACAAGACAGTGCTGTATAAACGTAAGGTTGTGTAACTATCCCTCCCTCTGTCATGTACTTACATCCCTCACATGACATATTTATGTGCCATTATGTACCTATTATAACCCAAAACATGTTTTTTTCTGAACCTAACCAGGTAGTTTTGTTGCCTAAACCTGACTGCGACCATTTAACAGTGTTATACACGTGTTACAAATTTCACCCAGGCGCCTTTGGCATCCTTATCACATGCCAAGGGGTGTGAGAAAGTTTTGGTATTTGATGAATTGGAATGAGAACTTGTTGTCCAAAACAATGCCAGTGTTCATTGTAATAAGGAACATGCATTTCAAAATTCTCTAAAATAATATTAAAATTTGCTTTTTTTTTCTAACTGCTTCCATAAAAAGTGAGGAATCTCTGCCAATGCAACACCTTTCCAAAACACTGAGTGTAATAGTGTAATTACGAGGAGACAAAGACATTTCAGGCAGGCCATAACTGTCCCAATGCTTTGATTTCACTTTCATACAAAGTGTTATTTGTTGTCTCCTTTCTGTTACTGTCACAACATACACTGTAATGTGATACAGCACTTCAGCTGGAGAGATCTGCTCAAGTGCCCCTAATGGTAAGCATTTCAACCAGCTGAAATATGCTTGAACAAGAAAATGGACCTCATATTCTGTGATCAATATCACAATCTGTAAAACAGCGCTATGGTTGAATTAATAATATGGTTTCTTTATAAAATAATGCATGAACCTCTGCACAAAAAAAGGGTAATGGTAACATGAAGGTGAAAAACAGGCTACACTGGAGCACCACTAAATCCCATTCCCATCATTACAAATCATGCAGAATGGACGTTTGGTAGGGATTAGAAAACATTTTATGTCTGTGTGTGTGTGTGTGTGTGTGTGTGATCATGTGTGTGTGGTCATGTGTATGCGCTTATTTTGTATGTTGTTTTTCTATGACCTGAAACATGCTCTGGAGAGCTGCAGCAACCGTATATTCAGTGATGCCCTGCGGCCCTGAGCCTAATTGGTCTCAGAGCCCATGTCACTTCACAAATTTCGATGTAATTTACACTGGCTGCTCCCTCAAAAGGCCTTTGGGGGGAGCATGAGAAGGGACACGCTCCCCTCATTTTGTCACTGTTAGTATTTGCCTTTGATTTAGTTTGAAACCTTCTGACCTCTCATTTCCCAGCGTCACATTCTGATCAATATAGAAGACAAATGTTGATAACCTTGGCTCGACCTCCTCTGATCTGGCCAGCTGGACATAACTGTGGATGCACTGTACAGTGTGTGTATGTGTGTGTGTTAGGTTGGAGGAGCATGATGATATACCCTGAAGTGTATTTTATGTGATGCTGGCTTGCTTGGCTACTCAATGGTACAAGATATTAATAGACATAGTCTACTACACCAATTGGGTAATGCTTCCAGTGTCCACTGCAGTCAAAAATGCCTTTGTTATGTTTGCATCTTACTTTCCATGCCCTAAAATTTCACAAATAATGTATACTGTGCTAGTTTTAAATGTGAATTATTAATTTCCCATGCTTGACATGCATACATATTTAATTTTGTTAGAAAAACACATCTAATAGCATGACAATGCAATAATGATGTTATAATGTTTAAAGTTTTCCTAAATGGATTGAACCTATTCTGTATCATACTTGAGTGCCTGACAATTTTAATGCACGATGTTAAAAGATCTCTTCCACATTTTGAGATGGTTCCTGCTGGGCCACTGGCTCCATTTAGCATTAAGATGCATACAATAGCACATTTGGTTTGCAGCAAATGGTAATTCTGGTAGAATTTCATCAGTAGGACCGGCGGAGAGTTAGGTAATATTTTTCTGACCCCCATGGCGACACTGTGCTCTGCAGTTGACCCTTACTAATGGTGAATGGGCAGCTCTGAGGGACCTGCTCCAATTCTGAGGCAAGTGCCTTTGTAAATTGCAGTGGCAGGAGCAATGGCAGACTCCGGCTGCCTGAGGTGGCTATAATAAGCTATTATTTGACACATTTTGTTAGATTGTTTAAAAACCCTCTTTTATCATACATATAACCAATAAATAAACTCAAATGAGGGAAGATCAGCTCAAAATAAAAGACGAAGCTAAATTAAACAGGATGTAACAGGATAAACAATTAAAAGAGCTCTATATGATATTCAGAGTGTATCTATGATTCGGAGGTTGTCTGCACATGGCTCTCAACATGGAGGTGCCTGAGCTGGCAGCTAACAGTGTGAACAATTGCAACAATGCTTCCAGAGCTAATGATTTTAAGTAGCAAGGAACCAAAGGGTGAATGCTTCATCACAAATGCTGCTCTGATATCTGCCAAATGAGCACAGTGCAGCGCAGTGGCGAATAGCTAGCCAGTGGGATACACACATCGGACTCACATGCACTAATATGCACATGCAGCTAGATTGTGTAGGCTACTACAACAAAAGACAGAGAAGCTCAGATTACAACACACAGATGGAACATGATTTAATTCTCTGTTCAGAACATCATTGCTCCACCATATCTTACACAGCAAAAAAAAGTTGTTCTGCTGTATTAATGCTCTGAATGTTGTTTAGATCAATTCATTTATGAATTATTAAACTTAAATTTGATCTTTTGAAAAGCTTTAATCATTAAGGTTCACTGCATAATTTTTAGCCTAATGTGCAGATAAAGTTGACATGATCAACCTCCTTTTCACCTGCAGAGTCAGTTAGACAGCCTGCAGACTTAAACACGGCACATAAAGTAAAGAAATGACCAAAGCAGCCAAAAATGTCCCTCAGGCTAGCTTGAGCACATGGATTTAGATTCAGATTCAAAAACTTTATTGTCTGCCGTGACAGAAAATCGTCTTAGACATGGCTCAACATGCAAATTAAACTCAAAATCACAATATACTACCATGTGCAAAGTGGCATAGATGTACGGATCATTACCATTCATTTAAGATGTTTATGGCAGTTGTAATGAAGGGCTTTTTATATTTTCTATGTGTTTTTCTTGCCCAAGGGGACGTTATAGCGGCAACCTGATGGTAGTACCTGGAGAGACTTACGCAAAGGGTGAGTAGAATCTTTTATATTGTGATTACCTTTCCTTTCAACACTTTGGTATGAAGTTCTGACAATGGAGTTTGGGTTTCACCAGTTATTGTGCTTGCTTGGTCAATGATCCTGGAAAGCTATGAGATTGAGAATATTTATTTTTCATTATTTTCACATTGTTGTGTACTTAGATCATCTATGTCGGGGTCCAAACCCACATCTCCAGGTCCTCCATTGGTGTCCTTTACAACCAGGTCGTCTTTCTAGCCATTCAGCACAAAGAATCAGAAAAAAAAAAAGAAATATGCTCACACTGCAGCAAATTGATACAAAGTTCAGATAGCTTAGCTGGTAGAAAAAGACCTCAAAAGGTTGTAGGTTCAAATTCCTTTTGACCTGTTAGTGTTTTTCCATCAAACCCTCAAAGGACTGTTTCATAGTAGTTTCTTTTGTTGTGAGAAGCTTGTCTTGTATGGGTCAAACATCAGTCTATTTCATGAAGACCCTCGGAGCTGATCAAAGCCTGAATTTATCAAAACCTCTCAGAGGGAGTCAGTTTTCAGATGTCTGGTCCCTCTGTTAGGACAAAGAGTAAAAGCATTTTTGTCAACTTTCTTAACTTGTAAAGTGACTCATATCTCAGCTGAAATGTATCAGAGCTGCAGAGGAGTTTAAATCTGCCAGCAGCTGCTGATGGAGGTCACACTGATGTTTTGGAAACGCTTGATGACATTAAACCTTTTCAAAGATCTTTGGGACAAAAAGTAGAATAATGTTATTTATTTATCCACATCTTTGGAGTGAAGCCCCGAATTTAAATTTAATTTCTACCTTTGTTCATGAAATAGAAAAGAGGGAGAATAATCTCCTCACGTATTGCAGCATTCACCGGCCTGTAAAACAGCCACTCGGAATAAATCCAGCGCTGACAGTGACAATATGCCACTGAAATTAGGAAAGCCTTGTCAGGACTCGTCAGGTAGGGCATCTGTTTTAGCATAGATTTCAGAGGTAATGATTATCCTCTGATGATGCACAGCTGTGGGCCATTGTCATCACACCAATGCGGCGAAATCTCTACCCTAAACGAGGGAAAGAGAGAATCATCGCCGGCATCCGCAGAGTGAAGACATTCAGGATTCATTTCATCATAACATCACAAGCCATCAAATGAATACGGCTCTATAGACGAGCGCATGGGGGGTAACATCTGAGCGAGCCGTGGCCTGGCAGAGCGTGCGAGAGAGAAAAGACCTCAGGGAGCAGAGAAGAAAGGAAGAAAGCAAAAGGTGAAAGAAAGAGACAGAGGTTGTGACTGCCTGCTGGTCAGGTGGAAGGGAAGTGGTCATTGTAATTAGTTATTGACCTTTTCACTGAATCACTCCTGTGTCATCTCTGAGTGGTCTAAGAACGTCTGTATATGACAGACTAAAAACTATCAACATGATCCCCGCTGAACAAATTGGCAAGCGGGAGAGATTTTCCTGTAACCGTATGTTTTAAGAGTTATGGAAGCTTTTAGTTCCGATAAAGCCCCGTTAGGTAGGAGCTAAAGGTCAAAAATAGTGAAAGGATGTAAGTTCACCACCAGGTTCTGAAGGTGACTTGGAGAGATGTTAGGAGAAAAAATTGAAATATGTTTTTTTCAATTTTTTTGGGATAATGATTAATGTGGTTACAGTGGTCCTTATTCAGTTACAAGTATAAAATCTGAATGTTGGAGTGTAATTTATATCACTGAGTCACTTTCCAACAGTATTATAGAAGCAGTGACAGAAAATACTGATTTTTTTAAAGGGTTACAAAGCTGTCAGTAAGTGTTATCACACCAGTCTTTTTGGTCTGAGTCAGCAGCATCTTTAGGAGAAAATGTTTTTTTTCCTCCCCTCGACCCTGAACAGGATGAGTGATTTAGAAAGTGGATGGATGGATTTTTATTCCTATCCATTTTGGTGATGCTTTAATCATAATATCACTTCAACCAGGCTACATCATCATCTACACTTCAGAAAACACAGACAGCTGTCAATCACGCCGGCAACTCGTTCAAAGCTTCCTGGACTGTTGCAGAGATAAGTGTGCTCATTCATGTCAGCGTACCGAATGAGACGCCCTCTCTGTTTCCTCTCCAGAAAGTCCTCAGCGCCGCATTTCTCTGTTTAATTAGTTCATAAATCATCTTCATCTGGTATAAAATCTTTCTGTATTCCATCCTCTTCGCTTTCACTCGTTTACAGGAAAAATCAGACTCTCACTGCATTTATAAATCATGCAGGAGTGGTATTCATATTGATATATGATCATGATCAGAGCTGGTGTGCCCTCTCCACACTGCACTGAAATAGCTAGTTATGATCAATGAGTGTTGGGTGTTTCACTTATTTCACAGATCTCAAAAACATCTTATCACTCCACTTGCATTGCATGTTTAACCCTAATGCTCTATTTGGTTGTTCTGGAGACCCACGGCTCTTTTTAATGGCTCAAAAAAACACACTTAAAGGAATTTCTTCACCCGCAAAATATTAATCTGTATATCAATAATTTACCCTTTGTTACGCTGAATTCACAAAAAAAAACTTTGTTTTTCTCAAATGCCTCCACCGTGAACGAAGAATCCAAAAACTGACAAAATGTGTAATGAACTGAAGCCATTGGGGTCCATGTTAACAACAGAAAAGCAACATCAAAACATCAGTTTACAAACTCTCACACAACTTATGCAGTGTAAGCTAAGATTTATTTATCCACCCATATGCTAATTACTTCCCATTTTCACTAAAACCATTGTGTTTTAAATAGTTTTCATGAAAATTCTTGTGTGTGGGAAGTACTGAGCATTTGACTGGATAAATGGAACCTGTATTGTTGAACCTTGAAACCTCATGACTGATAGTAATAGTTCAGAGCTAATAGCTAAGCTTGTTTTAGAAATCTACAAAAGAAAATGACACAATATTGGGTTTTTATATGCTCTATATTTTGTGATTTTTGTTACACAACATTTCAGGCAGCACTATTCCTCCTAGAGGCTACATTTATTTGAATATATCTTATTTGAGTTTTACTTTGCTATGAGGAGGTCTAATGGAGGGTTGACCTGTCTGGAATGTAATTGACTCCAAACATAAGGGACGTCACTGTGTAAGATAACAAACAGTTACATTTCTCTGTGTATTTATCACTTTCTGACAAAGGACTGCATGTTTATTCAGGCATAGACCATATGACATATGAAAGGTGACATATCTATTCATGTGGTGCATAAACAATGCTTTTATAATCACATCTACAATTTATTTGTCACCATCAAAATGTGCAAGTGCAGTTTATAGCAAAGAGAAGGGCCACTTCAATACTTCTGTGCACACAGTATTGGGTTTTAACAAGGTCAAAAGGAAAAGAAAAAACATTCACAGGGTCACAGATGGTGCTTTTCCTCTCCAATAAAACTGGTAGCTAGTTTAAGCCCCCTGAGACAAATTCTGTGTAGATCATAAATTAATGAGATTATAGAGAGCATGCTTTTGCATTAAGTCGCCCTAAGGAATCCAGCTGAAGAGAAGAATGCTGTAAGGTGAAGGGTGTCCTGACCAAATTGTTTGGACCTCCCACCATGCTGAATCTTAAAGCTGCTATGATCAATAAAGTGCAAAAACAACCTCGCAGGGATGAATTTTAATGGCAGTGAAATGTAGCACTAGAGGCCAGAGTGTGATTTTTTTTTTTGACTTTTGGGAAACTAGAATAAATGTGCATTTTGGGATTTAATAGTTGGTATCCAACCTCATTCACCTCTGTGTGAGATAAAGAAGATCTAAAGGTACGATGAAAACCTCTTCCTCATCTTTTTAGAACCCTTCCTTTGACATAAAAGGGAGACATGAATGCAACACTTCGCATTTCAGCTGCATCTCTGCTGACCTGCTGAGACATGGAAAGACAATTACAGGAGAAGAAGATGACAAGCTTGTCAGCATGACGGCTCACTGTGAATTCCATTTGTCCTCCGAGCCTTTATTCACCATGAGTCACACCTGATTGAACCTCCACAGGGGAATGAGGAGCAGACATTGTAGCAGACCTACTCTGCCTGTTCGCCTCACATCCACATTTTGTCATGCACACGTGCATATGTGCTTGAAATACAATGAATATAGGGTAGATGAAAACCTACATGTATAAACATGCCCATGAGCTCCAAACTAACTCCAATAACTCACACTGAAATGCAAACTCAAGATAAGCAGAAACACAAAAGAAAAACAATGCAGAGTGAACAAAGAGCGTCTTGGAGGAGGAAGAAAGAGAAACAACAGAAAACACTTGGGGGCAGTTTGCAATGAATGGATATGATAGATAAGGATTATGGAGCCATTTGTAATTGGTGACTCACAGATGGTGAGTCAGAGTGAGATGTAGTGTTTGGGGAGAGTTTGTGGGGAGGAAGTGGAGGTGAGGAAAGAAAGAGTGTTCAAAGCCATCATACAGGAAATCCATTTATTGACCAACATAAACAAACCTATGACACATCAGTTAGATATTCAGATTCATTTCACTGTCTTCATTAAATGGAATTCAATAAATTATTCTTGCAATATGCATATGTACTGTATGCGAACGTGAGGGGATTTGGCAGCAGGTTGGCTTGTCATTCACAGTATTTCTCAAAGGTAAAAATTAAACATGTAATGGGATTATTATTACTTGGAAAGAAATTAATTAATTAATTACAGTTGCCTGCAACGTATTAGTAATGATAAACAAGGGAAGATTATGGAGAAATATGGAAAGCAGGTGGTGGGCATGTGTTTGCAGGAGGTATGGGGTTAAATAATCAATTAACCTGCAGGGGTCCAAATTATAAAATCATATGTACTCAGTGACACAGTTTCATCACCAAAGGTCCGTCACAGCTTGCTTTCATGCATAGCCTTAAAGGGACAGTTCACTTCAAAATTAAAAATACATATTTTTGCTCTTAGCGGTAGTGCTAGTGGTAGTACAGTCTGAATTGAACTGCAGTGTTGGAGATACTGCCCATAGAAATGTCTGCATTCTTATGGACTGAAGGAATATGTACAATTTTTTCTTTGCATTACATTTTGTACGAAAAGATGTGATCAGTAAGTGATAACAGCCGGTACTTGGCTTGTGGTATTCAAAGTGGTACTCAAAGTGGTACTTAGTGTTGCAAGGTAAGCTAGTAGTTGATGTTTGCGTCATTCTACATGGTGATACAGTTAGCGGGTGTAGTTCTGTAGAAAGAAAATAGTTCCTAAATGATATTGCTTATAACATTACTCTAGATTATCTTGAGTGACTGGGTCATGATTTCTGAAAAGAGACATTGCTTTTGAGTTTTTAAAATGTATTATTTTGGGAATTTGTGCACCACAAGTCGAGTGCCATCTAGTTTCATTATACTGGATAGAAGTACGACATCCCTCCAGCGGACACCCTAACACTCAATAACTCACACCGAAACAATTTACAATGATAAATGGCACTACAGGTAAGGTGAAAAATATGTATTTATGATTCTGAGGTGAACTTAACCTTAAGAATGTATAGCATGAGTTCATGCAGTCTGATGGCTTGGAGCAAATCATTTATAGAATATTTCCAGTGAAATAATTCTTCGAGTGAATTAGCGATAGCATTAAATTTTAATTGTCTCCCTCCATAACTGTCAGCATTCAATGACCCAAACTTCAGACAGAGCAAGCATCTGTTATAAAATGAGCTTTAAATGCAATCAGTATTTTTTTGGATAACCAGCTTCACAACAGCCATGCAGTGATTGACGAGGGAAATGAGGCAAAATAAAGATCAATGTATGAAACTCAAGGATGTGTAACTGATAACCTCAGATTTATCCCGCACCAGCATTTTATTGGCTGTATTCTGTGCTGGGAGACACACCTTCAGTGCATATATTATAGATGTTTACAACAGAAGTGCACTCAGTCCCAAAAGCCTGCGGGCGTCTGCTATCCCAGTGGTTGCCATTGGGACAGATGTTCATATAAACTTAACAGGTGTTACCAGTCCCTACTGAGAGCCTCTCACTTTTCATACTGTCTATTTCTCCTTGTTTTCTTCTCTCCCTATTCAGGATGCCTAAACCATATTTTATTTCCATCATCCAATACAATGGATATCTTTCATCCAACTCAAACAGATCAGACAGGTAATAGTTAATTGGTCGATATACGATTTTATCGTATATATTATTCTATAGGAGAACCATCAGACGAGCAGGACATGTTTTTTTAGTGAGTAGCCCATTAAGTCAAAGCATTAAGTATTAGAATTGTTGAAAAGCACAACTATGTCTCTAGATTCAGAATGTATTCCAATATGCATAATGCATTTCACAATTGAAATGTACAGGCAAGTGCAATGTGACAGTTCATCACATGAACCCTCAGGCACTTTAGCTCCATGCTGCACCTACAGCAGAATGCACAATGTGCAGCTTCAGCCCACAATACCGAAATTATTCATGGCAGTGGAGTGTCTGCGGCAATTTTTCTAATATTCCCAAATAAGAGACTGAATAGTCCTTAATATCTCTATATTTCAATCTGGGGGAAAATATAAAACAGTTTTAATAATTGGATTCACCTTTGCTACAGATTGCGTGCACCTTTATGAAGATCCATATGGGATAGAAAAGGTGATGATCTCTTGTTAACGCACAAGATCAGATTTAATTTCTTGTTTGATTTTATGTCCTGTATATCCTGCAGCTAAGTATTGAAGTGAATGTCAGTGCATCACAGGTCCTTCATTAATTGCTCTTTGTCAATTCTTAACAGCATCTTCTACAGGTGTTTTGTTAACCTTAAAAGAACTGTGTTTGGGGTTTCTCATTTTTTCTGTGTGAAAATAGACTTGACTGTCACTGCCGTCACTGCCCTCATACTACCATGTGCCCTTTATGTTGGTATAGATACATCCAAAAATCAAACCAGGTCAAAAGTTTCACACAACGAAAGAGTAATATTATACCTTTTACATACCCACAGCATTGTGCAGCCACTATATAAATCCCCCCATGTGGATGGAGATTTCTTTTCACTAATTTCACAATATATAATATTATTTATCAGCTAAAACTTCTTCTGTGTGCAAAGAATGAACTCCTGGTTAGGTTTCCTTCAGTGTGCTATTAACTTGAATCGAGTGGTTTTGCATTAAACACCAGTGTTCTTCTCCAACGCTGTATTGCTTACCTTTTGTCTCTTATAACTTCAGATCTTGATTTCGGGAGCTTTTTACCATGAGAAGAATTGTTCGCAGGGCTCTCTCTCTTCAAAACACATGGATGTGGTGATTTAAACTGCTTAAAACACTAAAAAAGCAGCTTCATGTTAAACCTGACTACGCTGGCCAACACAAAATTGAAAAATTGCAAATGGTCTTATCTAGAGGACAACCTGCTTCCTATGTAGATTTAAAAGGCTTTTTAGGTGATTATACACTGACGAAAACATACTTGCTTACTAACTTATGTGCCATTTCTCCCCCTAAATCCTACACACTAGATCTCTACTAAACTTTTTATCCCCAGCCATGTCAGAGCTATATAGAATATTACAACAAAGCGTCAAAAAATATTTATGCAATTTCAACTTCTGCTTCATTCAGGCAACTAAATCTGTTTGGTAAATGTAAAGGTTCTTGTCACCATTTAGAACAACAATTACAAGTTGCTTCTTGGAAATTAAAATAAATGTATACAGCCAACCAGGACACCCATCTTTTACACTATTATTTCCATGTCAGACCCCTATCTGTTCTTATTAATGCCATGTCCATATAATAGTATTTAAATGGAGCACCATATATAATCAGTTTTTGTGGCTCAAAGCACACATTTCATTTCACAAAATCCCCCCAAAACAGACTGAAGCACTTTAAAATGTTTTGCTCCTTGCATATATCTCAGCATCAGGCAATATTTCTGTGTCTTGAATTGTGTTTCGCCATTCTCATCGCTTCAGCCTAAAATTACATCCAGCCATCTGTTGCAAATTACTTTCCCAAAACAATATTTTATTGTACACGAATCATATTGAAACAACATTTTTTTTTTTAGCAGAGGCTCATGATCTATATGTCTGTGTTTCCCAGGTTATTTGTTAGTGACAGCGGGAGAATACGTGTACTGTAAAGGTTATCTCTCATTTCCTAACGTTATTGTTTTGTATCAGGGGAAAAAAAAAAGCTTGTTCTATGGTTACATACAGTAGATTGAACACAATATATCACATCAAATCCTCTTCCAAGCTATTGTTCCTAGAATGAAGCACTGTGTATTTCCAGCATGCAGAAGCAAACAATGTTGGCTCCGCCATCATATGCATGCATCATATTGCACTTCAGGTTGCAATCCTAGCCAACTATCCATTAAACTCTCCCCTATCTCTAACCCTGACCCTAACCCCAATAGTTCACATAATCTCAAGCCTGCCTGTTCGAAGCAGGAATTTCATACCATTAATCAAGTCCATTCACAAAATCTAAAGTAATTATATATTGCTGCTTTGTCAGGGATTTGGGTGTGAGATACTAACGTCAAATACTTTCAGTGTGTTATGATACGCCGGCCGGTCGTCTGAACGGCAGCTGGCGCATCTGAATGAAGAGCCAAACCATGATGTTTTTACTCAAACCTTACCAGATACTTCTACATCACCTCCTGTGACGTTTGTTGCCTACTACTAACCATGTGCTTTTGTTGACTTCCTGGTGTTGGTAGCCTTGTGCTTTTGTTCCTATTCATGGAAATTCACTGACAAAGTGGCATTATGTGACAACTCGGGATGAGATTGTTTTGGTTAATCCACCTTTGCATTCTCAATATAAGGTACAATTAAGGAATGGAGGGACACTTTTTAACTGGCAACGCAGGTAGTAACAGATGGATGTCAGCCAGCAGAACAGAATCAAAGATGGTACAAAAGGGTTGTTTTGATGGCATGTTATGCACCCACTGTGGGGGATTTAAAAAGCAGCTAGCAGCATTTACCACCTAACTCAAAGAAAAAGTACTGTGGACTTAAACGTATCAGGAAAACAATGGTTTTGGAGATCAGACGGCCTAAAACAGGGATGATAAATGAGTGTCTGTGTTATGCCATTGTTATTGTTTATAATAACAATGGCTAACATGTAGGCAGACACTGTTATTTTAAACGTCACACCCATCACCCCTCTTTTACTTTCTCAATGCTGGCATAATGTCTAAAATCACACACAGGGGCGGCATAATGCAAAGTGGCGTAAAGAAGGGACTTCAAAGCAGCACTACAGCACGATCTCTGTCTAAAAAGGGCTCTAGTCAGAGGTGGCGATACCCTTGAGAGAGGACAACCACTAACTGCTGTTTTAGTAAGTCTGTCAGTGAGCAGCAGAGAGGACATAAACATAGTATAATAAGAGGTCTTGTTGGGATGTCTTTTCTATATGCTCCACGTCTCCTACATCCTCAAATCCATAAATTAGGTATGAATATGGATGAGCTATGCTGTGTCTCAGATTAGTGTGTGAGTGTAGTACTAAATGGCCATTTTGTGAGTGTGTCCTCCTCCCTCAGTATTATAAAGAGTTTTTAGGAGCCTTGGGAAAAAGCCTATCAAGAGGTGTGCAGGAACCAGTCACTCAGACAAATAATTCAGTGCTTAACAGTTGTTGTTTGTCTTTTCAGATAAAGACAGGAGCAAAAGAAGTGAAAGGTTGGAAAAAGGGAAGAGAGTTGTAGAGGATTCTGATAAATTGTTTGGTTGTACTGGACTGTCAGAGAGCTGGGTAAAGAGGCTCTGGATTAAGTATTAAGATCAGAAAAGAGTTTTGTAATTGTATTTCCACCACTTGCAGCAGCTACCACTGCAGGAGGCATTAAGCTGCACAAAAAAAGCAGAAGGGAATGTTTCTTCAAAAATATGCTGAGTCAACGAAAAATTCTAATGAATAATCTGTTTCTGAATTTTATCTTTGGGAGGTGTCTGCAGGACAAACCATATTTTTTATACATGTTGGCACAATACTGTACAGTTTTGAATATTTGTAGTCTTCGAGTGACTGCTTCTTTGTGACACAAACACTGTGCAGTAAATGCACAAATGCATATCTGCGTTCTGCTTGATTTGGGACGGCTGGTGGAAACAGAAGCAGCATCTGTTAGATCCTGTAATCCATCCAGATTTCAGCCTTGGGAGCATCTGCTACCACCCACTGTAGGAGAGGGTCTGCACTGGAGAAAAGGCGAGAAGAGGACCTGCAGGATAGCAAAGGGAATGATAAGAAAGGAATTGATTTAAATGTATGGATGGCAAACACAAAAGATGATGAATAGAATGCCGGTAATAGTGCTTTTCGTCTCATGATTGATTTTACAAATCAAATTTCTGTACAATGCAGTGACCACGCGCTTACACAGCAAAGCCTGGTGCAACGAAACCTTCGCCATCCAGAGTAATGCTCATCACTGTGGCAGACACAGAAAACGAAAGGATCCAGCACACTTGTGTCTTCAAACACTACGATGCAAGCCTGTGCCATGGCAGCTGTTGTGGTCATTACAAGGTGCTGGCAGTGCCAACCTCTTGGTCAGCCAGCAGCTGCCTTAGCAATGTGGATCTCTCAGATTAAGCCTGGCTCCAATCTGCTCAGATCTATTCGAGGAAACAGATGATAATGAAGGGACAAACAACTAGAATCAGAGATAGCACAACTAATCCAGACAGCCATCACATCATCCACTAGAAGTCATCACAGGAAATTACTGCAAGTGCAGCAGATGCCTTTAATGTGGAGACGAAGCAATGAGCAATGTGTTCTTGGTTAATTTCACACATCTTTGAGAGTAATTTTGGGAATAGATAGCAATCATTACACCTGTTATCAGACAGGAAATGTGGAAGGTATTCATCCATCTTTGAAAAATCATTTTTTATACCTCAGTGGAGTCCATACCTGATCAGTAAACATCTTTCCTACAAACTTTAAAATCTATATACACAAACCAATAAATATTGGCATTGACATTTCTGCAAACCACACATTATGCTTAGCAATGTTTTCGTCAACGTTTTGGTAAGGTTCAGAAGCAAAAACCCCAGGTTAGGGAAACATCATGTTTTGGCTAAAGTACCTGGTTTTGTTGGCATAATACTGACTAGAAACCTGGTTAATAAAAATTTTTAAAAAAATTTAAAAATGCTTTTTGTGTTAATATCCCCCATAGAAACCCAGTGAGGGGTTGCTAAAAAACACTTAAGTTTAATGGCTAAAAAGCTACAGAAAATACAATAATGGGCCTCATGTAGTAACGTTCTCTTAAATTTCTCTTATTTATTCTCTTTATTTTCTGGTAAGAAAAAAATATTAGAGGTCAGCTCCAGATGCACCAAACGTTCTTAACCTTCCAAATCTGCTCTTACCCAGGAGTGCTCAGTGATGAGTCCCACTTGATCCTAAGTGACCCTTTTAATGTAGGCAAAGACCTCTCAAAACTATATAAGGTTGTAAGAACAAGAACTTCTGCAATATTGAAATCAATGTAGGCCTACTGTAAAATAAAATTAAAGTAAATGTGATTTCAGGGAAATATATTGAAGTATTAAAATTATAATTACGCATGCAAAAAGGTTTAAATTAATTCGATAAATCAAAATAATGAGAAAAAAAAGGAAGGGAAAAGGAAAAGCAACATGTTCTCATACATACTCATGAAGGCTGGGACCATGAAATGGTTTTTTTTGCATTAAAAAAATGGCTTGCACAATTATAAATATATTTGCAAATTTATTTCATTATTAACTGACTTATATTTTAGCTGCACTAGTATACTTTCATATGGTTTGTGTGCAAAAAATCTTTATTTGTAATAGTTATCTAATAATAGTAGTGGAGTAAAAAGCACAATATTTCCCTGTGAAGTGTAGTCAACAAGTAGTGGAGAGGGGATGAGATTAAAATACTCAAGTAATGTCAGTTCCTCAGATTTGTACTTAAGTACAATACTTGGGTAAATGCACTTAGTTACATTCCAGCATTGGTCAGCAGAGGGATGCACAGTAACTGAAATTACATTGGAATCAATGCATCACATGTAGTTTTTTTTTTTTTTTTTTTTACCCCTGAAATGTAACAATACAATCATTATAATTACTCTAAAACATTATATAAATTTGATTGGATGATAATCATACATCGTCCTCAAATGTAAAACTTATTTTTCTGTGAATTGGGCAACAATTTGTTGCCTGTGAAAACAAGATGTATTTATCTTATTGTAGTAGTGAGTGCTCTCAACAAAAATTTGTCTTACCTAAGAGAATAGAAAAAATAAGAAAACACTGGTGAATCCCAAACATCAGTGGGTATTAACCTAATTAGAACAAATCATGGAAAAGAACAAAAATAAGAGAAAATTAGTTGATATAACTGACTATTTAAGTTATAACTCCATTCATTGTGGATTCTAACATTAATATACATTTTATTAGCCTATATATGCGTTTCTCTATCATTGCTATTTTCATTTATTTTTCTTGGTGGTTATCTGTATGATTTATTCTGTTCACCTAAACAATATATATTGCTATTATTACCATGTGACTGATCATCAGTACCTTCATCATTGTGTGCTGTTACCCAGGTTTGTGGGTAAGAATAGCCAGAAAAGCATGCTGGCTTGCATACTGCAAAATGCTGGATGTAGCAGATCCTGGTATTTCTGGCCTACTGCATTTCACATACTTAGTATTGGGTCATACTAAATCTTTTTCTATCATACTAAATAGTATGGTAGTATGGGTATTGAAAGGCAAGGAAAGCTGATGACTTTAGAGTCTGTGATGACCCCACTGCTGATTGTTTTTTCATTCCAGAGCAGCAGACTTGATGAGCCCAATCGAGTGTCATGGGAAACACCTGGCCCCTGTGTGTCCCATGCCCATAAAAGCAGCAGCATCAGTCAGTCTTTGGCTGGCAGACCTCCTCACCACACCCTTGCCTTTTTGTTTTTGTAGCACAACACTGGTCATTTACTTCTTACATTATTGACTCGACAGGTTTCAACTAACTATTTGTGCAGCTTGATTGATTTTTTTTTGAATCATTTTTACTTGGAAGTACTTCTGCCAAGCTCAAAGATTAGTGTGTTATTAAAAAAAAACTGGTTCCACTTTGTTTGAACCAGTTTGACAGCATGCAAATCAAGTTACAGGAGAGAGTCATAAAGAACAATGTTATGTTAAAGCACCCATAGGTAAAAAAAGGAAGCCTACCAAAGATAATTTTGTGTGCTTACGAAAACTATGTGGTGATCAACAAGAAAGCCCAACTGTACTTTGCAAAGCATTCATGCTGATAATTATATATGGAGATGCCACAACTTCCAACAAACTAATTTTAACACACACACACACACACACACACACACACACACACACAAAATTAAAGAGAATTAACGATTTCTGGGAATTTACTATATAATTGCTCTCTTGCTGAAATGACATGAAATTTTGTGAAGAGAACATTATGACTTATTTAGGACTTGGAAATCAAAGTTTAGGACTAGGGACGACTTACGACTTACTTGTGACTTGCAAAACAATAACGCATATTTCTGCCTCCACCTCCTGATAAGTCAGCTCAGATACTACCTGACTTTCAAACTCCTAACCCCAGCACCTAACCCTAACCCTAACCCCTCGTCAAAACAAGTTTCTATTCCTAAACCTAACCACAGTTACTTTACTTAATTACCTAAACCTAACATATGTACCTTTATGTTATTTATGTAACGTTATGTTAAGCAAGTAATGTTCTTTTTGGGGTGTTAATTTGTAGGATATCATATGAATTGTTGTATGTCATAGGATATTAACCGTTATACGAGGATATGTTGATATGGTACATATGAAATAGCAAAAATAACGTGTCCATGGCTTGCAGAAATGTACAATGCCAACGTTTGTTTTCTGAGCTGATAAAGACAATCCTTTTTACCAAAAATTTGTATTTTAATGTGTGAAAGGGAGCTTTTATATGCTCCCTAGGCAGGTGGTGGCCACAATATTGTCATTTCCAGGAAATGCTCATCACTGAGACACAGAATATAAACAAGCAGCTGTGCAGCATCAGTTACATCTGTGTTTTTATTCTGAAACAATATTAAATAACATCTGGCTCTCACTTCCTCCAAATGATGAAATGAAACGTCCTGGGCCATCTCATGTACGTCCCTGGCTACTGTTTTGTCGGAGGATGGTACTATATCAACTTTCCCAGCAGCCTCATGGCACAGTATTCCCTGATTAATGGGTTTGGCAGCAGGTAGAATGAGATCTTCAATGACAGTGTGTGGTTTTTGTGTGTCCGAAACATGATATAGCTATAAAGACACCTTTTTTAGTTTTTTTGCTTAAATGCAGGCTGGCTCCCCTTTTTCTTTGCAGCAGTGAGGCGATATTTTTCTTTGAAAGCTTGGTGGCCTTGTGGTCTTTTCTCTGTCTTTTTTGCAGTTGAGAGAGAATCCTCTGTGCATTCATTAGGTGTTGTTTTTTAGAAACTTGGATACAGTGTTAGATCATCTGATCTGCTTGGTGGTGCAAAAAAAAAAGATTTTTATAAAGAGAAAGACTGCAACTATCAAACTGATTTGTCCTACGTGTGCAATTTGACTGTGTGTGTGTCATAAAATGCTGTCTAGCTGCCAACATGTCAGTGATAGGAGTGTAATTAATCTTGTTGAATGCAAATAAGAATAACATTGCTGATTGGCAATCTGTAAATAAAGTCTCCATCTAAATGGATACCCGATAATACACTAACACCCAACATGGGATAGATGCACACACGGGGTCACCTTCACCAAAAATGATCAAATATAAATTCCTCTCTTTTGGCTGCTAAGAAGCTTGAATGTTTGCTTGCGCAGACGGGCATTAGAGGGGAACTCTGAGGGGAATACTAACAAGAATCAGTGGTTTATATAGGAAGTGAGTGGGAAGTGCAGAAATCAATCAAAACTCAGCTAGACTTGTATGGACAGTTGGCGCATCAATTTTAATATACAGCTGCCTGCTTTCACACCCTTAATGCAGCGGTTTCTAGAGGAGGGTTTAATGCTTGGTGATTTCAACACGTCCAAACGCCTCTGCTAACTCCTACCACTTCTGATACAGATGGCTTGTGCTCCAGTGTCACAGGCCACCAATGGATCAGCTGTAACTTGTGCGAGGGTAAAGTTCATTCCTGCGTGACACAAAGTCTTGCTGGGATCACACATACAAACATGGCTGGTAGGTGAAAGGCTAGGGGCAGACACATTAAGCGACAAGCACCCAGACTTCACAGCCCACTCTTTATTTAATAAGGCAAAGTCAGTGTGACATGATCCTGCCACTGTTTGAGAACATATGGTGTGGAATGAAGTGAGTAGGTACCTTTAACAGGCTCATGCTGTGAAAGGAAGTCTTGCTAAAAATAAAGCTCCCACATGCAGGATGTAACACTTGCTTTACAAGAAACTAAACAGGAATGATAAGGTAGTTAAGATAGTATGATAGACTTAGCAATAAAATATAGAACACTGAACTCATCTGCTGTAATAAATCTGATCTTTTCATTAAAAGTAAAGAGATTCTGATTGATCTTAATATCTAAGAATAAAAAATGTATGACCGAGATGTACTTAACTGCACACGTTGAAGACGGAATATTTAACTGGAAGGGGAGCAAAGCTGAGGGGGCTAATCTAACAAATATTGATCTTGAGGTGATCTACAGCAAATATTGAAGCCCCATTAATAATGCAGTATGTGAGTCAGGAG
The DNA here is from genome assembly GCF_008729295.1 of Plectropomus leopardus. Classification (NCBI taxonomy): domain Eukaryota; kingdom Metazoa; phylum Chordata; class Actinopteri; order Perciformes; family Serranidae; genus Plectropomus; species Plectropomus leopardus. Next base: position 7,157,790 of record NC_056482.1, read on the forward strand.
CAAATTATAATCAAGAATTTTAAATGACAGTTTTGACTGGTTGAACTGCTCACTTTGCTGATAAAATATGCAGGTTATTACATAAATTTAATAAAATAAGTTGTGTTTTTTTCCCCCTGTAATTCAAGATAAGGCAAAATTGTGCTTGCAGACCATGAGGTACAATACAATCACATTTGGTTTCCTGTAGGCAAGCTTCCCCTGGGCCCCAGGCCACTCCTTCAAAACAAATTATTGGTTTTGTTTATATTTATTGTATTATTGCAAATAAAAACAAGAGCTTATTGAAAATCAACACAAGTAAACAACTAAGCTTTCAAAAAATAATTTGAGTTCATGTGTGTGATCTATGTTGTATAAAGTTAGTAAAATGGATATTAAGTTGCATGCAAGACCCTGGGTCTGTGTAAAGGGTGAACAAACAACATCAACTCAGCTTTGCTGAGCCCAACTACCAAATAACCTGGCATAAGTTAAACAGTCTTGCTTAGCCTGTACAATTGTACCAATGCTGTACCCATTTGTTATGTTACCAGGTTATGAATTGTGGGGGGAAAGATGCTGGTTCAGCATGGTGCTTTTTCAGCCAGTGGTGGTCCGTTGTGGATGAGCCTGGGTTAGAAGAGTAGGTTCCGATGCAGTCTTTGCTGCGCTGTATTCAAATGGTGCAGATAAGAGGAAACTGGTTACCCTTTGTCCTTACAGAGTTAGCAGTTCTGCACAAACTCAGCTTTGTTGCTTCTTAGCTTGAGTGTTCGATGGCAGACTTTGTGTCCTGCTGATGGTGCTAACTTGTTGAGCCTTCTGTGTCACTAAGAAGAGTTTGGTGTCTGCTCGGAGCAGGCCACATTCTGAAAGCCATTTTTGAGAAAAGTTTTTTTTTTTTCTGTGGGCAAGGTTTCACACAAAGGTGTGAAAATCAGAGGACTGTGGGAATCTGAGGCCATGTGCACACAGAGATAAGTTTCAGGTGATCTGCAAAAGATTTTTATCGTATGGACATTTTGTCCACACAGAATTGGTGTTTTGGGAGCCCAAATTCGCTAATTTTTGAAACCAGGTCCCAGAGTGAACAAATCTGAAGACACCACCCTTGCGTCTCCGTGTTTACAACCCATACGCATCTTTCCTGAACTGATGATGCCATAGCCCCACCTCTACCTTAACCCGCATGTGCTAACCCCGCAGACAACCACAACAACAATGGCAGATTACAGTGTTGCGTTCATGCTGCGTCTTGCAGTCGATTGTATCCCGAAGCAGAGGTTCTACCTTGTCGTCAGTCCACACAAATGTCTGCTTTCTAGCTCGATTCGTATTCTCCGCCATCTTCTTCTGCATCTATTTGTTTACATTGCACAAATTTTATGCACATGCTCCATGTCTTATTCTCTGTTTTTAGTGTATTTCTGTGGCAGCGTTACAACACCACTTACAGGCCTGGCATATATACTACAGCGTTTTCAGTGGTTTTATGTGGACACACACATTTCTTTAGACAATTCCGTGTTTACGGAAAGTTTTTTTAAAACGAAAAAGAAATAGATCGGTTCTGTCTCTGTGTGGACATGGCCTAAGTCCATACATGCTGTCCTTTGTCTGAAGATCAAAGGAGCTTCAGCTGCCATTTCGAGAGGGTTGAACTTAAGAATTACACGTTATAAACTGACACCACCCAGCATGGTATCATACCACTATGAAAGATGCTCTTTGGTTTTCTGTGTCTAATGCCTAAATAACTGACCAAGCAGTGACATAGCAGAATATTTTTTAATTTCTCCTTATGGTGTTTTGTTCATTTACCCCCTTGTAATAGCCTACAATTTCTCCCTTAAGCTCCCGATGTTAAATAAGAAAGAACCAATGTGAGACAGAGACAAACACTCATCCATCACTTTACTGAGCTCAGTCCCCAGTCTGATCAGATTTATTTGGCAGCGATCATGTCCTCATTGCTGCACTATAGTGTCTCCTGCTGGTTATTTGGGATGTCAGTTGAGATAGGGGAGTTGGCTAGGATCTGGGGGGAAAGCGCTCCACACATCAACAGATCAATAGCTTGCACTTGATTCATTTTGGTGTCAAAATTCCATCTCCCCGGTGCAGAAATATTACCGATAAACCAGAAACCAAGAGGCAAAATCCACACATAATCACATGGTGCAGCAACAGATAACTGTGAGAAATAAAATACTAATAATAATAATGGTTGAAAATAAAAGTGTGCAAGCAATAATGAAGGTTTCTTTAAATGTGCAAACTTTGAGCAGTGATTTTAAAGATGTCTATGATTCTGCTAGCCTCTTATCTTCAGGCAGGGAGTCTCAAAGCTGAGGGGTCCTGACTGCAAAAGCCCGGTCACCTTTAGTTTTGAGCCGTGACTTAAGAACAGCCAGCAGAGCTCTGCCTGTGAATCTGAGGCTGCGCTCTGGCTCATAGGGAAGTTGTGGACTCAGGCTGTTTGAGGGCAGGGGCAAAAACATATAAATAGAAAGGGCACTAGCTTCATGCAGTGGGGCACCAGCATGTAGGAAGCTTTCTAGCAGGTAGGGCAGCCTTTGGACTAGCATCACATTTTCTCAGCTCTAAGTAGGAAGTCACTTGCATTGTTATTTTGTACATTTAAGGGGTTTAAGATGTTAAAAGTCCTTCAGTCAATTGTCTATTAAGGTGGAAGTTGCAAAGTTGTATATTTTAGGGGATTGCTATCCCTACAAATGGACCCATTTCAATGAAAGCATACATATGACTTATTAAAAACCCTTAATAAGGTAGGTTTACCGTAAAAAACATTATGCAGGTGAAAATCATACGATCAGCTACTTAAGTCAGTTGAATAGCCTGCAGACTAAAACACTGTATAGCTGACTTGACCACCTGGGCTCAAATGTATGACAAAAATCAGGAAATTGAAAAATGGCTGAAATCTAGAAATTAATACAGGTTTTTATGAGACAAATAACCCCTTGCTCCAATCTCTCATCCAAATATGGTCCCTTCTGGCTCCAGAAATCTAAGATGACTAAGGCTGGAACTCAAAATGGCAGTCCACAAACTAACAGGGGATAACATGGCTGCTACGTCCGTCATTTTTACAGTCTTTGGATCTCAGGTTGTCTCAGTCAGGGTTCAGTTCCATGTCTCCAGGTCTCTGGTCGATGTCCTTCACTGGTGGCTGGTCTCCACAGCCGATAAACACAAAGAAGCAGACAGAGATAGAAGATTACTTTCTAGCCAATGTTTGTATGTGGGGCCCATGTGGGTAGTAAATGGGCTGAAAAATGGGTCCTATATGGGACTGTCAAGGGGTTCCATAATGGCCCCATGTCTACTGCCCACATGGGTGGGTTTACCCAAGTGGGTTGTTTATTTTCCTTCTGTCAGCACCCTAAGAGGACTTTTTTCATAAAGATGTCAGCATCATCACAAAAATGGGACCAGGATCAGTTTCTTTCATTTAGACATGCAGAGCTTATCATAGCTTGAATTTATGAAATAGTAGCCAGTAGAGTGTTTTCTAGCATGGAGGGCAGCCTACACAGCAGGTTTCTCCACTGTAAGGACCCCACAGGGGACACTGTCTCATATTTAATCTACCACAGGGGCGTCCAAGAGGACACTTTTGCAGTGTTTTCTTCAAACATGGGAGCACTCTGAGTCCACCGGCGCACTGGGGAGCAGCAACTTGGCAATGTAACTAGGAGCTAAACCATGAAGTGCTTTAAAGGTAATCAGTACAATCTTAAAATTTTAAAACTTAATGGTTTCAAGTGAAGAGATGCTAAAGCAGGAGTGATTTTATTTTGCACTCTAGTATTTGTTAAAAGCTGAGCAGCCTTTTGCACCATCTGAAGAGATAATTTCAGCGTTTAACCCTGAATACAATGAATTACAATAATCCCAACAAGACTAGATCAAAGCATGTATGACCTTCCTCTGATCAGGCTGAGAGAGAAAAAAAAAGATTTGTTAGATGCTCCTCAGTTGATAAAAACATGATTACTTGTTGTTTTTCAAGTGAAAGGTCAGAGCCAGGTATTAAACCCATTTCTAGCTGCAGGTTTGACATTTATAGACAGGGAGCTGAGATGTTGTTGTCAAATTGAGATAAACTTTAGAGGACCAAAATAATGTTTTGAGATTTCTTTTCATTTAGCTGGAGAAAGTTTTTGGTCCGGTTGGCACTTTATTTTTTGACAGAAAAGATGATGAAAACTGCATTCTTCACTGGTTTTTAATGGGACATAAATTTGGGTGTCATCGACAAGCTACATCAGCCACTCCGTCTCACCTACCAACAGCACACACTCTGTGTTGACCTGTGGCAACTGATATTCGCTGTCTGTCTAACAATGTTGGCTAGCAAAATACAGCAAGGGAATGTGATGAAATGTGTTTTTTTCCACACGATTAAACCCCACATGAACAAAATGTAAATTAATAAAACTGACTCATCTGCTTCATATCCTTTGAAATGCACCTGGGGAATCCCCATCTGCCAAGCTCGCTGATCAAGGTGCATCCATCCCACTCAGGAGACAGGTGAGCTGTTGGAAAGTAATCCTGCTGAGGGACCTTCTGTCTCCACTGACAAGATCAGGAAAGAGCACATTTGTGGATTTGTTATGATGAGTGGCCCTGTCAAATAAATCATATAGATACATTTAAAACATTATGACACATATTACATGAAAATGTTTTTTATTTAGATTTGATCTACAATGTAGACACAATGTAAAATGTTTCCTGTGGGTTCTTTTTAGCAATGCAAGTAGTAAAATATTGGTACAAGACAGTGAAAAAAAAATGTGTTTAAACCCAACACAAATAATTAAAACTGTACACTCACGAACTTGTGAATGTGCAACCTTTACAATTTAATATAATAACTATAACCAGTAAAAAGGCTGTGTTGTAGTCTTGTGATAATTTCTGTTTTTCAAGAATTTTAAATATGTAAAAAAATTACAATTACAAAATTCTTTTTTTCAAGGGCTTTTCCTTTTCTCTTGCTAAAATGAATTTATCTACTAATTTCTTGTAATATGTGAAACATTTCTTACCAACTTGCTAATTGCCCCTTTCCCATGTATGTGAAAGAAATCACATCAATTTCCTCACGGTTCAAAGGCTTAAAAAAAAGTGGAAAGCATCTGGAAGCAACACAAGAAAAGTGATGTTGCTCCAGGTTTCATAGGGTTAAACCCATTTAAAAATTCAAATTTTCATATTGTGTATGATGCAAGGTATCAGGTTATGTAAGACTCTGTATTTAGCAAATTATTTAGCCAATCATATATCAGTATTAGCACAAGTCACAGCAGGAGCAGCACAGGTGTAAATCGTTAAATTAATGATGAATGAATTCTGTTTAGCTGCTTTCATTTTAGGATCCTTAATTGGATCCTGCATGTTTGCTTACTGTCACTGTCAGAATTGATTAGAACAGAGCCATCGTAGCACTATTAGTAACACCTGTGCTTATCCCACTACTGACAAGTCAAAATGTCTGCATTTGTGTGACTGCATTTGACGCTGGTGTTTACTCAAGTTTGAGTGGTTGTGTAGTGATACTTAACAAATAGCCTAAAAGCCTCACTGCAATCAGAAAACAGCTGTCTGTCTGAACGGCTGTTTTCTGATGGATGGACAGCTTTGAAGGGTGGATGGAACAAATACCTTGATGAATGACAGTGACATGATAAGAAATGTTGCTGGAGGCTTTTTCTCAACACAACTGAAACGATAGATCTGAAGTTTATGGTGTACTAACATACCCAACAGTTCACTCATTTCAGGCCCAGTTTTATATCTCATTAAAGAAATACTTCACCCCTCAAATGATCATTTCTATATCAATTACTCACTCCGTGTTCCACTGAATTTGAGATGAAAATGTTCTTCTCGCCTCCACTGTGAATGAAAAATCCCCAAACTGAGAAAATTCTTGATGAATTTAAGTCATAGCGAGCTATGTTTAATAGCAGCAAAAACCCTTCTCAAATTCTCACCCAACTCATGCAGTATAATCCAAGTCTCATATATCCAGTCACCTACTCAGTACTTCCAACACCTTTTCAACATGTTTTCAAGTGGTCAAATGTGTACCATACCGCCGTGAACAGTGGCTTCTGGCGTCAGTATCTTACGCCAAAATCAATGTCAAAGTGTTGGTATTTGACAGCTTCGGAATGAGAACAGGCTGGTACTTTGCAAACACATGTATTTTTGCTCAAACTGTAATATTTATAACAGTGCATAAACAGAGACAAGTAGCGTGCCTGCACTTTTGTTTTGTAAAAGTGTTTTAAATAGTAAGATTTATCCATGTAATAGAAGTACTGAGCATATGACTGCATGAATGAGACTTGGATTATACTGCACAAGTTGTGTGAGAGATGGTACATGGAAGGTTTGATATAGTTTTGGACTCCTATGACTTTAATTCATCAAAAATGGTATATTTTAAGATTCTTCCTTCACCACAAGCACGTGAGAAGATGTTTTCTTTACAAATTCAATGCAACATGGAGTGAATGATTGATATCCAAACGATCAATCTAAGAAGTTTAATATTTCTTTTAAGGCATAACACGATGTCCTATAGCTCACTGATAGTTACAGATAGTGTGCTGTGTATTGATAGCTACAGTAGTTGTAGGAAAACAGTAATCATATCAGAAGAACTAATAAACGCACGGATGGAGGAGAAACCAGCACAAGATTAAAAACTGATCCTAGATCAACAGTAGCTGGCAGAATGAGTGCCTGCTCCTCCTCTGTCAAACCAGATTAATGCCCTGCATCCAAATGTGCTTCGGTGCAACTCGGTCACACCTCCATCCATCACGCAGCAGGGAATCTCCAGACAGAGTTCACTATTTTACCCATCTGTCAATCAGCACCCACAGGCAGACAGCCCGGGCTCCTCCTGCCAGACCACACAACACCTGCCACCTCATTGCTCTGCCACAAACGCCCGGCCTTCCACCTGGCTCCATGCCCCGCAGCCCTCAGGTCTATCAAGAATCAAGCGTGAAGCATCTTGTGTTAGAGTCCAATTTTGAATTTGGTTTGTTGAAGACATCACAGCTCAATAACAAGTCAACAGCTTGAAAACAAATCACATGGACACACAAGTAGCTTATATGTTGTTTGTTAGCTGTGTTGCTAACCTGCAGGGGATTGGATCAAAACAAATAACTTTTACAGCCTTGATAAATTCAGCTAAGTAAGATGGATTGGTCTATTTGCTGTCATTTACCTCCTCTGGTGTTCACACCAAGACAAAATGTAAGCAAAGAGTCAGGGAAGAGCTGTAAATGAATCCACTGTAGGACACTTTGTCAGTGAACCAGTCCAAGAAGCAGCATATGGAAGCATATACTAAGTGACTTTTTATAAATCATTCCTAATGAACTCTATTTGACTGCTAAGTGTCAGATAATAACTTAGAATCACTTTCTTAATATGGCCACTCTAGTTACTGTTCTTTTTATGTCCCCTAAGTTCAGCACTGCAAATGTTACTACAAATGGATCATTACTTATTGATTACTGGGACTGTGAATGACTTTTTATGTTCCTTTCAAATAATCCTACTCAACCAGCCCCAGTACTCTTTTGATTAACGAATCCTTATACGTAAATTTGTACGATATCTTACAAAGACGCACATACAAAAGTTTGTATGATATCAAACAAATTAGCACCTAACAAATGATCATACTTACTTAACATAAAATATGTTAGTTGCTTTAAGTTCTATTTTACACAGGCTTTACCCTCTTTTGAACTCTATTGGTAACACTCTCCTCTAATTATGAGCGCAAATATTCCCACTGAAATTCATATAAATGTAGCCAGCCAATCAGAAGATACCTGCCCAAACATGTGGTACCCGAGGTAAAGGATAGGATCCATATAATGGTCTCAGCATCGTTTTGACTCTTCAGCGATTGGCGATTTGCCCACTAACCTTAAGCAGGTCATTCAATGGGCTCCATTTACCGTACCAACCTGTTCTCACTCTGAACTCGTCAAATAGCGCCGCTCTGTCAGTGCTTTATGAGCGTGATGCCAAAAGCGGCATTCCACATCCAACTGTAACGCAACTGGATAGCGTCAGATGAAACTGATCGTTTGCCCATGAAACAGTTTTGTTTGTGTTTCTTTGTTTTGTTTTTGTGCTAATTTTCAGATTATTTTGCTGTTCTTTTACCTATTTTCTTTGTGTATTTTGGGGTTATTTCTTCTTTTGTTACTCATTGACTTAGTCTGTTTTTGAAAGAAATCTCGCCAGTTTGCCCAGGTTTAAAGGAGTTAACCTAACCTATGTAACTTGACATAAAGTACAGAACTTTATGTTAATGTTATGTTAATGTTTACTTTATGTCTTTCGTTATTAGATATCATACCAGTAGATATTGTAAACTAGGGTTACAGTATTGTAAACTAAATTACTTAAATGGTGAGAAATTTAACCGAAAGAAATATGATAAAGAGATACCTTAAAATAACTCTTGTGAAGTGAACAGAAAGTGAACAGAAAGTCCTGTGCTGTTTGTACCATTCATAACCCCAACCTACATCAACGGCAAGCTTTCTGTCTTTATAATACCTCCTTCTTTACTCCCATCAGCACGTTGGTCGTGTGATCTCAGCCTTCCTGATTATGTAAATTATAGTTATTCTTTGGTTACTAATCATGATATTGTGTATCTTTTTGTAAAGAACTACCAAAAACAGCTATTTAAGCAGTATGAATATGCAGTAACACATCCTTGACATCCCTACGGGCACTGCACACATGTTGACAACATTTTGAGAGCCTTCCGCACGTGACAATAATACTTAATTAAGCTTGAGATTCACAACAAAAGGCAATAAAAAAAAAGAAATGCAAGATAACTTATGTGCCTACTTGAAGTCCTTGCAAAGAATTTCTGCAAATTCTTTGGCCATTTCAGAATTTTTATATGAACGCCTTGGAACAACTATTACCAACCATGTCATCAAACTGACAGCTTGACTGACAGGTGAAATACCTATCTAATTTATAGATTGGTGGACATTAATTGGATTCTCACTGGCAAGTGAAATGGATTCATTATTGCTCAAGGCTCTGTGGCAGTTCAAGTTTATGAAGTTTAATAGATTTTACACCCAAGGTTCTGAATGCAGCTGCACTTCATGCTCAGACTTCTCTGTTAATGTAATGCATTGATTGTATGATGTGTTAAATGTACTGTATATTTTTGGTTTGAAGCGCAAATAATCCATCTGCTGTATACGATACAATATGTCATTCTCACACACACATGCATTGCAAGTAACAAGTGTAAAATATAATTGTCAAATTGTTGTTGGCACAGATGCTAATCTGTATGGGAGGCTGGATCTAAAACAATTGAAACAGCAGTACTTGTAATGGTTTTAGTATTTACAGTGTTGGCTACAATACATACTGATTAGCAATTTGCATTAATTGTAGGTATTTTTTTTACAGCTGAATATGAGCCATCACAGCCAGATGATTCCACCAAATGTCGAGCTTAAAGCAAAGCTCTTACAAAGCCACCACATGTGTGGAGTTACAAGAATAATCACATGGCTTTGCGGTATTTGCATCTGAAAGTCCTCATCATGGACTGGCAGGGACATGATGAGGACTTCAGTTTGTTTAGCTGTAAGTCTGTTTAGTCTTTATACTGATGGGAACTTCGGTCCATAGTCAGTACTTGTTTATGTCCAATCAATGCTGTCTCAGCTAACAAAGCTCTTATTTTTCTGCTCGCAGCTTCTGAATCGGCCATAAACGCTTATCTAAAAGCGGCATTACAAACAAGATAAACCAAAGCAAACAAATCTACAGAAAATTACATTCTCATCCCAGTCCCTGCACTTGAGCCAAACTTTTTCTGTGAGCTACTGATTGTCAGGGGACTTAGTGTATGCTGTCTGGCTGCTGCTGTTCCCCACCTAGGGGATTTCAGGTCTAATCTGTCAGGTGCATGCCCAAGCATTTCTTTATCAACTTTATCAATAACAGTGCAGCATTGCCAGGGCAACAGAGAGAGAGAGAGAGAGGGGCAAACAACAGCCAATCCCTTGCTCTGGAGCAGACAATAATTACTGGCCCAAGGAGGGGTTGGAGCATGGCTGACCTACGACAAACTAAAACACATTTTGCCATTTTTCCTTGTATTGACATGGTTTCTTGCATGCTGCAATGTTTATTGTATATGATTGAAGATGTACAGTATACCATGGTGCTGTGGTCTCAAGAGGAATGTGAGTGACCACTGATCTCTAACTATTTTTATTACCATTGAAAAATATAAAAAGGACACCCTTGTGAACCTCGAGCCTGAAATTCCTTTTTAGATTTACAAATTTAAACTGCAGTGGATTTTGAAGATTACTGGGATAAATTACCATTTGTTTTATTGTTTTGTTTGTGTGTGACTTCAAATGTTTTTTTATGAAAAGGAAAAAGAAGTTGTTCTAAGGTGCTTACATGCTCAAATAAATTACATATTAATCTTTTTTTTCTCCAATGAACAAGGCAACAACATCAAAGCCTCATCTATTTCAATAATGTCACAGCCAAAATAATTTCTCTTGGCATCTTGACTTGTCATGGTATCTGAATGCCCTCTTCTACTGCATCTTGCCATCTGTTTATTAAAGCCAGTGTGCAGTTTTTAAACATTTCTGACCTGTAGTGGCACATGAATGTGGGTGGAACATGAAAACAATATTTTTTTTATGTTGAGTTCAATTAGTATATACTGAGAACGGTCAACAAAGTAGCCTCCTGGGGCGTCTCACCATCATGTGAGGGTGCCTCTGTTTTTTCGTTGTCTGATGCAAACAGATAAATTTTGCTGAGGCGCTTTCTGGTGTAACAAGGCCTTTAGTTTAGTTGAATTACAATTCCAAGCTCAAAGCTCTGAACTCTAAGCTGGCTTCCAGTTCAGCTTTTATTAAACCAAACAAAAGCAAATTGGCCGCAGCGCATCTGTCCTGGAGCTCAACCAAAATATGGTACCTGTTTGAACATCCTGTCTGAACAAGACACTAAAACTACATCTGTTGTCCTTGAAGGAGAATGTGATCCTATGTGGGAGGGGCCTCATTACAGCAATTCAAACATCCCTGCAACATGCCGAAGGGTCGACATTTTTCCCTGGATTTCCATATCTTTGCATCACATTGTGACCTTTCACAGAGATGTGTCAGGCGTAGAAATCTCTATCAAATGGAATACATATGTTGACATGATAATCTCATGGGTACAAGGGAAATCAACGCTTGGGAGCCGATGTCAGTTGAAATGTGAGTTACAGGCTATATTATCATCTGACAGTGGTTCAGATGGCACAGCTTTCTGCACAACATCATGATGTAATTGTTTGCTCAGGGATAGAAGCACTACAAATACAATATGCATAATACAGTGTTATTCATGTATAGTCACACGCAGTGTGACAGCTCCATTTGACTGCAAGACTGTATCAATATGAAATGATAAATGTAATAACTTGAAGTCGAAAAAGGGCTATTTTGAAATTGTCCTTAGAGATTTTCTCTCGGTCCAAAAACATCATCCTGAAAAGACAAGAGCTCATTTGCAAACTGTAAAAAAAAATGTGGATGGTAATGCTTGTCCTCTCGTATCTAACTCAGCGTTGCAATAGTAGCCAACATGCATATGAATAAATTATCTCCCTTGATACATATTGTGAAAGGCAGCCATAAATTGATTTACTGGTTTTGTCACATCCATGATGCATCACATACAAGGTCCTGTTTGGTGCGTCGAGGAAATCTGAGGAAATGTGCATTTAATTTATGACTCAATAACAGGGGGCCTCTATTCATATTGGCTCTTTTGATCTATTGCTCGCAGATGATTGGATTGGCTACAATGGGAGTACAGTGAGCCAAATAAAGCATGAACACACACTGTCATGATGACAAAAAGCAGAACGCTAGTGACGAGATTTGTATTTTCTTCCCGTATAGTGAGCACAATTACACCAAAGATAGACTGGTACCTTGTAATGAAGTGCTAATGTCTCACAGGTAGCCATGACAACTATAAGCCCTTCACATCTCATTAAGAGGAAATGAAGAACAATGTTTTTAATACAATGAGAGAAACAGAAAAATTAATTTTACCTTTGCAAAAAAATAAAATAAAATACAGAAAAGCAAAGAAAATAATTGATTTGGAGAGGAACAAGGCGATTTGAACAGAAATTGGAGCACTGCATACAAAGAGAGGGAAAGCAGGAGAAAAGGACAGGAGAGTGAGGCAATGAGCTGGCGGGGTATCTCACTCTCCAGCTGCATGCTCAGGAAACTCTTTGGAACACAAAGGTAGGATGGTGGATGGTGAACAGCCTCAGGAAGTGTTACACCCAAATGCAGCCCAGTTGCCATATGAATTATTCCAGTCCCACTGTTTGCACAGGCTTTGGAAAACAACAAAAAGACTTTAAAGCAGGTTTGAAAGATGAGTGGATGAGTACTTGGATAAAAGGTGTAGGGAAAAATGATCTACAAAAACTCCAGCGGGTTGCAAACACAAACACAGCCCTCAGTCAAGGGAATGAAGGACAGAGGAGGAAGAGAATCCCGCTGTCCCAATGTCCCCAGTTATTCATTTTTTTCAATAGTGTATGACTGATGCAACACAGAGAACAGAGATACACCAGACATGTGCAGGTGAGGTAAATAATTCTAGAGGGCCGGCAAAATTGCGACAGAGGAAAAACAAAAACAAAGCACAGCATCCATACAGTACAAACTATACTTTAAAGTCCAACATACAAGCTCTGGGTCATAGACCTTCGACAGGCAAACAGAAGTTGGAAGCCCTGCATCCCAAACACAAGATCCTACAGCCTGTTGGGTATTGTAGTTTGATGGGTTATGTGGAGGTCGACCATAGAAGTGAGGAGATACAATGTAGGAGAAAAAAAACAAACAGGTAATTATTTTTATAGTTTACAAATGAATTGATGAAATTAATGACATTGGACATGTTCTTGATCTGCAGATATGATCTTACACGTTTGAAATTCATACATCTGAAGATTAAAAGGCCTATTTAATGAGGTAATGAGTTCATTGGTTGTATAATAATTGGAAAAATTAGCTCCAGATTAGGAAGATTCACATGAACACTCCCTCTGATTGGATCAACTTCTTAGAAAATAGGCAGAGTTTTGGGTTCACAAGTTGCCAAGTTGAAATCTTGGTGGATGAAAGTGGTTGGTTATTTAAACTTTTAATTAATTTAAGTATTACATGTAAATTCACCTTATTTTAAGGGTTAGGGTTAGGGTAACCTGAGCCCAAGTTTGGAACCATTAGTTGCTGTCGATGACAAGAGACCTAGATTAGTTAGAAAAGTTATTTATTGTATATGATCCTGATAACAAATCATGTAAAGTGATTTTTCTTTTTAGGGAATATTTTTCTATTTACTAGTGAATATACTGGTACAACAACAAGTCTTGGGCAAAATCACTACGTAGTAACTGTAAACTGTTTCAGCCATCAATGCGTTGTTATAATTCTTTGAGTATTACATACAACACATCTTCTTAGTAGCATAATGTTTCCACATTACAACTTAAAAGCTCATTAATCAACACCAAAGTCGGAAGAGATACTTCTCAACTCTGCAAATGGGGCCATCCAAGGAGCATGTGAATACACTGAGTTACTTATGTCTGTGCACACACAGAGGTGCTTTGCATTGAGACTAATCACTGAAATGTTAACACCCAAGTGCTCTGCTGTTCTGTTTGCCTGTTTCTGAAAAGGATATGATAACAGGAGGGTGTTTGTTGGATTGCTACAATGGTGACAAAGTGGAAGCAATTCAAAGTAAGTTTCTAGAACGCAGCAATCTGGAGATAATCACAATTTTTTTTAAAACTGATTGCTTTGTTATGTATACAACATTGCTGACCTCAGGACTGAATGGCTTATTGTTACAGTTATTTATGTTTCAAATTTTAATGAAATTTCAGTTAAATTATGTTTTTGTCAGTACTTTCACAGTTCTGCATTACTGGATTCCTGCTCCTTAGCATCAGTCACGCCCACCTCATCAGAGCAACTCAGTTCACCTGTTCCTGATTACACAAAGTCAGTTTGTATATATACGTCTTACAGACACTCTTTGGTGGAAAGTTCTCCACCATTCCTTGCAAGTCTTTTCAGCGTTTACTCTTGGACTGATCCCTCATTGCTGACCCTGCCTGTTTCTGACTGACCTTCTTTGCCTGCTTCCTGGTAAACTCTCCAACCTTTAGTCCCGAACCACAAGCTCTGCTTCCGTGTTCTTTGTCTTTTCCTCTTGGCTATGCAGAGTTTTTCCCCTGAGGGCTCTGCAACATGAGTTTGTCTGTTCATCCTCCTGTGCTAACCCGTGCCTCAAGAGACCCCAAGCCAGGGAATTGAGCTTTACAGTTGTTTCACTTACCTGCTCATTCTGTGTTCTGCTAAGAGGTGCTTTAAAGGCTATTACAAACTGTCATTTTTGTAAGTGGTGCTGCATCTGGGTTCAAACCACACCTGTTATGAATACATTTTTTAGGTCCTGTAGTGCTACTTCCCTGAGTTATGGAGGCCTCCAATAATTTTTGATCACTTTCACTAGAGAGGGCAATTGTATCAGGTTGGCTTTGGCCCCCCATCACCAACCCATTGCAACGCAACTTTGTATTAAATGGACAAAGTGCAGCTAGATTATGCAAAATTTCAGAGATGTGCAGCATATCTTCAAGCATAAACTACTGGATCTTAAATGGAATAAAAGCAACAAACAATCAGTACATCTGTATGACTGGAATACCAAGTGCCAAACTAACATTGTTAATCATTGCAACAAATTCAAATTCTGCAACAGTTCCTTTCATACTGTGTGAAGCCTAGAGCTCACCTCACGTGGTAAGAACTGAATATGAAGGCAGGACTCCATCCATCAAAGTCTGACAAAAGACCATCTGATACAACTTCATTCAAGTTTGACAAAGCATTAAATCAGGGCATTTCACCCAAACAACACAAGAGATATTAATGACACTCACACATGTCCGTCAGAAAGAGCTCCAACGTCTAATGAGCAATCATCTGTCCAAATATGACTGTGCCTAATTGCACTTTTAATTTACTTGATCAGCGGGCTCAGAGATAAATGCATTTCTAATTGTAATATTCTCAGTCAAATTATCTTTCCTTTTTCTGCCATCTTTTGATGTTGTGAAAATTGATTTTTTTTCATCATAACCCTGGAGATGCCTCTTTTAAAAACGCATCTAACAAAATGGCACTGCTTTTGTTAGTCAAATCCCAGGGAGGCTCTTATTCAGCACCATTAAGAGTTTCTTTTTTTTGCAACACAAAAGACTGTGAAGCTGCAATCCCTAAAAACCTGTCAGCTCAGAGGATTTATTAGTTTTCCACTGAGACATGTTTTAAAAAGTTCAACATCCCTCAGTATGGAGAGATCAATCAAACCTTACCTGCATCTTTGGTGAAAAAGAGTTACAATGATCAAACGCCTATGACTCAAAGTTTCTTTCAAGCCAGCTCATCAACTAAACATTAAAAACCATCTTGCAAATAAATCACAGACAGCAGAAACATGTGAACCTGCAAGTATCTATGCGGAAAGCCCTTTAATTTAGTATCTGTTCAAACGAACATTCATTGTCTCCAAGTGCCAAAAGACATGATGACATTAGCGCCAATTTATCTTCTTTGCACTGGCTGCCTGTTAGCTTAAGAATCAATTAGAAGATTTTATTGACCTTTAATTTCCCTAAGAGCCAGTCTTCTCTGTTCTCGCTGTGCAAAATGTACCAAAAAAAAAAAGTGTCAAAATGGAAGACTGCTTGCAAATCTGCCACCATTTTTCAACATAGAATAATCCAGTACGCACTCGCTGTTAGGAAAGAAAAAGAAATCCTTCCTCAACCTAAGTTACCTTGCAGATATATGGGACTGTGGCTCTTAGTAACTCTGCTTGAGGTCTCTTCTCAGGCAGAGCGTACCCCAAGGCTGTGTCACCGTTAACAACTGGCACCAAACATCATGCCTTTTTTTTCTTTTAAAGACATGCCATTGTGCTTCTGGAGCAGGCCACGTGCTGCACTCTTAGAAAGGACCTCTAGTTGAAGTACCTTTCTGTTATGTCTTGCTGCCCCGAGAGAGCTGCATGTACTTGATCCAGCATTAGCCAAGCAGCCAGTAGAGATGAATGCACTGTAATAAAAAAACAAAGAAAGAAAACAATAAACTTAACAAGAAATGGTATTTGGAATTGTAAAGGTGACAAAGATTGTATAGAAGGACAAAATATTAGCGATGGGTGGACTGATTCTTTTCAGTGTCAGTTCTGTCAAGTTGCAACGCATCCTCATAGCAAAATTATTATGATTTCCTAAGAAATTGCATTATTGTTTTTTGATTTCCCTCAAATTAGCCGCCCACAATGATGTTGGGTCCTTGATTACTGAAACGTTGTTCTCTGAATAAAGGGAGGGTTTACAGGTAACTGGACAGTGTGCAGGAATTTGCCCTTTTTTGAATTCTATGTATGTTTTCCTCCAACACACCTGTCCACAAGTTTTTTGAAGGTGTGTTTGAGCCTCAACAGACCAAAGATCTGTCGTCCTTTGAGGAACAAAGAGCAGATGTTCCAGTTGATGCAGTGCAAACTTGTTTTTCATAGGACAGCAAAGGAATAGCCCGCCTTACTCTGTCATACTCTGCCTCTGATTGGCTTACTCTGATTTTTTTTTACCCTAACCCTAATCAGTCCCAGTCCTCTTGCCTTAACCTAACCAATCCAACTAATGAAGGCAGCAAGTACTAGCCAATCATAGGTAGTGTAGAGAAGGTCATTCCTTCACTTTACTAGGATTCACAATTTGCTACATTTGTAGCCTTGTGCTTATGTGGTGTTGGAAAAATAACAAATGAAAATGAGTTCCTGATCATATTTCCCACCTGATCCTTTTCCTTTGCTATTTGTTATCAATGTGTTGTTTAAATGTTTTGAGCAATAAAGTACAATACATGATCTTTGTAGCTTCCAAGTTGTTTCGACACTCAACTTAAAGCTCATGAACACAATGAAGTTTAAAGAATGACCATCTGAGGGGAACAAGAATGAACCATTGGCCTTGGCTGGTGAATTTCTTGATATGTTACTACACATTACAGTTTAATGAGCACTTAACAGGCTGACCCAGTAGGTTACCATTCAAAGAGATCTATTCATTTTTGCCCAAAAAACGTACAAGGGTTAAATAATCGATGAGGAATAGGTAGGGAGCGACAAATTAACGAATATTATCAACAAGACTAGAGACTACACCCATGCAACTGTTCTGAGTGGCTGTATTTGGCCTCTCATGTGTACATGTGTACCAAATGTCTTGGCAAGCCAACATTTCACCGAAACCACAAATGTCAAATTCAGGGTGGGAAAATCAGAGCTTTTCTCCAAAGTCATTAGGATTTGTCCTTTGATGATTATGAGTGTCTGTACATTTTTTTTTGGAAATCCATCCAATAGTTGTTGAGATATTTCAGTGTGGACCAAAGAAGTGGGTCAAAGGAGTAACAGACATTGCCATCTCTGGAACCACACCAAAAGCACTGCTAAAAAAAATAATTAATTAAAATTTGAAAATGTAAAATGTATTTCTTGATGTAGTTTTCAGCTCTCAGTGGGCGGTATTGGCACTCTAAAGGAGTTACATGGCTGCTCTGACTTGGTGAGAACTTACCAATCACACCAAGGAAAAAGAGGATGAGAGGAGGGGTTGCAGGGTGACAGCACTGAGGTGAGATCTATAACTGTCGTATGATAGCAAAATTCAGGCTAAAGGCGAAAAGGGTGCCAACACCAGGTTTTTGAATTTGATATAACAAGCTCTAGGCAACCAGTGGAGGAAGTGAGCGAGCACTTGGGATAATTTGTTTAAGTTCAGTGAATTTTGAGAGGCTTAAGAGTATTTTGGGAGCCCAGCTAAGCAGAGGGAAGTGCAGATGGGAGATGACAAGAAGTTGGACAAAGTGCCGGAGGGTGTCCCTGATCCCTCAGGGGATGTCCTGCAACACAGGCCATGTTCAAAACGTGGTTGTTTAGGATTAAACAGTCTTGGATGTCTGGGTATGAGTCACAGCAGAGTTGTCACTGAGAATACGAGTCCTCTTCAAGTAAGAGAGTAAGAGAGAACTACTGCAAGGGAGTAGAGTGGGATATGTTGTAAAATAAATATTGATTTCCACACTGAAGAAAGTTCTAAAAGCAAGAGGACGCACGGGCAATGCTTATTATAGTATGGTATAATGGGGAATCTCAAAAAAACACTAGTTGGGATTAATTAAGGTTAATCGGTATTGTACTGCAGATGGAAGTAAAAATGAAAAAAAAAAAAAAAACAACAACAACTAATACTTCACTAAATGGAAAACTTGCAGTTGAGGTTTGAATGTGAATTTGAGGACAGAACTGCAGTGGCTGAAGTGTGTGAAAACAAACGAAAGACATAAGCATTTGAGATTTAACATAATACTTATTGAAAAGTAAACACCACTGAATTCATAGTATTGACATATTTTACTGTGAAAATCTGTATCTAGTTGTTCTGAATGCACCAGTTTAATTTCAAAACATTTTTTTTAAATGGTCATAAATTCAGATCCAAAAATTAAAGTTTCAGAATCTCAAAATGTTACTCTTAAATTTTTTAACCTCAATTTCTGGAGCTGAATTTGACCAGTCAAATCTGACTTTTCTATTTGAAATTGTTCAACTTATTGTTCAATTTTTTTTTAGAACAAAATTTCAAATCAAGAAATGTATTATTTTAATTTGAAATTCAGAACTAATAGATTCAAAAAAATGGTTTTCAAAGAAAAAATGTATCATGAATTCTATGAATTCAGTGCTGTTTTGATTCCAATATTAACTACTGAGTGGCTGTTAAAATTCAAATACTTATTTTTACTTTTTGCTTCCGCAGAAATCCTGTTGTACTGTTGTTAGGTATGTGGATTTTTTTTTTTTTTGGAGAAGCAGAGATATCAAAGACAAGCAACCAAGCACTTTAGCTCCCACAGTGTTGTTTGTCTGCTGTTTGTTTTTGTTCTTCTTTATTCAAGATCACAAAAAAGGGAGACTATCCGACTACATGATAGACTACACCACGTTCCTTCATCTTGGTTGTGTTCAGAGTAAACCGTTATTTGCCTCATTGGAAGATCAATGAGAAATAATTATATGAACTTGTAATGATGTTTTGTCATTTATCCTTCAGGCTGTTAAATGGTTATAATCTCGGTGATGAGCCTCATTGATTACATGGTGGTTTATTGGCACAAGCCATTACACTTGTAATGGTTTTGATCCAACAATGTCACTGACACCACGCACAACACCACTACAGACACAAACACCGGTTGTCACGAGACTGTCTCATCATGCAAAGTAGTGTTTGGAACAGACTCTGCTTGTGAAGTTAATGCTGGGTTTAATCCCTTGGTTTCCTGAATGCCATGCCAGTGCAGGGTGAGATGAAATGGCTGTCTGGCTAGGAGACAGCTTCCAGACGCCTCTCATGTCAGTTTGTCACAGCTTGTTTGATGGCGCTTCAGGTGACAGGTAGGCAGTCTGGGAGGAGTGAGCGCTGCCTCTTTTAAAGTGGCTTTGCAGCCATGGTGACACTTTGAGCTGATCTTACTAGCTTTAAATTTTAACGCTTCTTGATCTTCTCACCGTTGGAAAAGAATTAAACCCTATTCTCATGGGACTAGTTTTACCTGGGAACCTCTGGTAATATGTAATAATTGAAATGGTCACTTGTGATCTTAATCTTGTGAGAATCTGTCTTGTCCATGATTTGTCAACTAAAATTCCCAATGCTACCATATTCAGCCAAAGACTGAGGTCATGTGATAACATTAGTCCTAACCGAATCAGCGTAATATTAATATTTAATATTGTCCAGTGTGGTTTTACTAGGTCTCAAAGCCCAAGATAAATGGTATGTTGCTGCTTTGTCAGTGGACTTCTGCATCTACATATAACGAGATAAGTATCCCTCTGTGTCTGATAATTACATTACGGGATGCCGCTACCATCCCACCATGTGCATATGTCAACATATGCACATGGTGGGATGACACCATATGTGCCTATGTGTAGGCATCAACGGCACATGGCAACCCATGCTGGAATACCAACAAACGCACATGCTGGCATCGGATGGTTGGATTTAGGCAACAAGGGCATGGATGGTTATGATTAGGGGAAGGAGGCACATGGTAAGGTGTAGAAAAAAAGCACTTTGGCTCTATTTTGTGATCTCAAAATGAAAATAGGCTGGAGGTCCCGATGGTGTAATGCTGACAAGACAGTAGTAGGCTATCATCCAAGGAGAAAGAAACAACGTCTGTAATTTTCTCTATGTAACATCACTGAATCCGAAATGCCTTGTGCATAATTATGAGATATCACAGGGGCCACTTTGCTCAAATTGAAAAAATCTTGCCAGAGTGCCAGTAACCATGATGTTTTGGGGAAAACAAACACACACAAATTTAGCATGCTGTTGCTGACTAGCTAACTTATTCTTAGCTCTGTACAGCCAAAAGTTGCACATTGATTGATGGGTGGATGTCTCGATAGTATTGGTTGAAACTGGTTTGCACTAGCTTTTGTAAGCATGTCATATTTTTGTTTTACAGGAGGAAAACATGTTTTTTGATATATATATATACATATTATATATATATATATATATATATATATATATATATATTATATATATATATATATATGTGGCCATATAATGTGAAATATGGCTGCAGATGAGATCTAAAAGGGTCATTTCATCTCAAGATTTCTTAAACTAAATAATATTTAAAGTGATTTACCATTTAGAACTCTTAAATGTGTTCTTAAGACAACACTATTTTTAATACATTTTGTCAACTTTACATATCTCATGTGAACTATTTATTAGCAGTCCTCTCCTTTTCAGGAACAACATGTTCACACTCATACAATTTACACACATTCACACCTTGAAGCTGTCCAGTAGAGCCACAGCCTGATCTTTTGGCTACTGAGCGGCTCCGCTAGAGCAGTTGGAGGTTTATGGCCTTGCTCCAGGGCACCTCCGTGGCGGCAATCGCTGCTTCTTTGCTTTCCGCGCTCAGATCTATTCTGCCAGTGCATGGTCTGTGCCGGGATTCTTCCTTAACCTTCTCTAAGCCCCTGTGAGAACATGCTTCCTCTTCAATCGTTAAAATATGTTTTATTTTAGGTCATAAATGTGAACAGTAAGAAACTCCACAGTTGAAATTTGCATAAATTGTTAAGTGAGACCCAATTAGGCAAATAAACGATTTAAAATCACAAGGTGAGTTGTTTCTTTGTTTTACCAAGTAGCGATTCCAGACTCTGGAGGGCCGCAGGCAAAGAAGCCCATCGAGCCCCTCTACCCCAACCCCCACCTGCACAGGCCCTATGCCCCCTTGAAAAAAACATTTTGAGAACACAAAATGACATAAAAAATTAAAAGCTAACTCAACAACAATAATTTAACAAGTCAAATTATTGTTGTACTAATAAGAGCAAAATGCATTTTGATTTGGGATCAATACATGTCACCCTTAATCAGGGGAGACATGTATTGTCAGCGACCAGACATTTCTCTATAATCTGTTTGGGAATGGCTGAGATTACATGCAAAAACTAGTGTATTTTTTGCCCATAACAGCCTATATTTCACCTAAGATGTTTACATGGGTAATGAAAATGCATAATTCGCTAATATCACATATTCCGCTCAAGGATGATCACATCAAAATGAAGAAAAAGTCATAGCTCTAGCCATGACTTCAGGTTTTCCTTGTGTTTCTTTCCCTGACTCCCGCATGTTTCCACCTCCCCTGTGTGTCTGTGTGTTGTGGGCGTGGCTTTCCCTCACCTGGCTCCTGATTTAACCTACACGCCTGTTGTCAATCATCTCAAGAACCTAAGGACTTCACTCATTCACTGCCAGATTGTTTGACCAGACTCTGTGGTATTAACATCTCAGCTGTGCTGTAGTTTGATACCAGAGTATTTCTCCTTGTGTTTTTGAGCCCGTTTTTGACAATTTTCTCCAGTGCCTCAGATCCTCAGCCACCGCCTCCACACCATCTCATCACTTCCATCTGAAACTCCACACCCTGCCAAGCAAGCCCATCCAGTCATCTTCCTGCTTTTCACAGCCTCGTCCTCCCGTCAGACCTGTCTGCCCCTGCCATCTCCAACTTCCCATATTCCCCCCAGCTCTCTTCCCTAATAAACCCGCTATCATCATTTACCCATCTGTGTTTGAGTCTGCTTTTGGGTCCTAAAGAACACTAAGCCCTAACAGAAAAGTGGAACAGCTGGAGATGCTTTTCACTTCTTTGCATCAACATACGATCTTTTCAAAGTTTTCTATCAGTAGCAGACTTGTTGGACCGTATGAACACAGCCTCCCTCTTTCATTTCTGTAACAACTCTCCTGAAAAGGTCAGCATTTTGATATTTATGCATATCTAAAAACCCTACTGATATCCAACACTTTAATAAAGTTTAACAGAAGGTGTGACCTCAGTTTAGACATTCAAATGTGCAGTACATAAACCTAGAGAATACTATAAAAACGATACCAGTATATCCCACATCTTAATTTGAAAATTCTAAATTTGGCATATTTAAACAGATTATTCTGGAAATTGTCAAGAAATCTCTGTTGTCCCCCAAGGGGCAAATTCATATGCCCCAGGCAGTGTGGGGCCCATTTGTGTGGTAAATATGTCCTATATAGGATGATCAGTAGATTCCCTAATGGCCACATGCCAGTTGCCCACATGGGTGGGTTTGCCCAAGTGGGCCCCACATGGGTTTTGCTTGGGCAAGCTAAGTATCCTGTAAGTATGGGCCCAAAATGGGCATCTTTTGTTGGGCACACTTGGGTAAACCTGCATGTGGGCAATATGCATGGGGTTATTATGAAACTGGTGGACAATCCAATAATGGAATATTAGTGGTCATGTAAGCATAATTAATACGTGCAGGGACATGAATAGCCCTTTTTATGATCATGTTTTTGAGTATCCCATTTATTTTTTTGAGCATGTAAACACTATGTTCTGTTCATGAGAAACTGAATATGCTATCTGGAGTACTTTGAAAAAAACTGGGATGTATACACGGACTGTGACCATATCTCAAACATGATCATATCTGGGATAGGCCTCATAAACAGGTAATTCATGCACATGTTACTGCACTGAATGACAATGACTGGTCCACCCTAACAGTCCACCTTAAGTAAGTCTTGTCACATTCCATAGAAAGGCTAGCTTCGCTTAACAACTTCAGGGCTTACCTCTCTCACTTTAATCAGCAAGTGGCAAGCAAGATGTTGAAACTTGGCCTTGAGGAGTTGTAGCATTTATTCACTAAGAAATAGCAGCAGTAGTAGTAGTCATAGTTGTCACTGGCCTCTATTACCAATTTTTTTGGAAAATATATACCCTGTTTGTCTCTCTTGATAGTGCACCACTGGTTTTACCAACACATTACAGTAAAGGAAGGGATACTTTTTATTGTCATTTCTTAACAAAATTAGCTCTCTGACTTAGAATCTTTGAATGTGCATCTTATTTATTTGGGCTGTGTTTGCAGAGACCAGTGTTCTTTTTCTGAGTCTTTCTTGTAGTTGTTGGACCATTAGTTTCAAATGTGGGGATATTCGTTTGATTTAAAATGTGCGCATACAGTTTGACTCATAGGTTTTATGATTCCCACATGCACATAAACTGATGTACAGTTGCACACCTGAGGTTAATAGGCACTATGCGGCATGCTGCAGCAGCTTATGCCACTGAGGCTGGATGTGCGAAGGGTCTGAAGGGTGAGTATTTTCAAGGATAATTGGGCTGAGAAATGGCTGCAAATAAACAGCCTTTTCTCCAGTCACTTTCCAAAACATGCCATCACATGTTCTTTGTAGTGCGATTAAGATTTTAGTGAGTACCTTGAAGAAGGTATTTTGTGGAATAGAGCCTCAGGTGTGCAAAATAACTTTGGCATCTTGGCTTTAGTCAGCGGAGTTTAGAAGAAAAAAAAATCATGTATTTTCCTATCCAATAATGTTTCAGTGACTTGTCCCTTATTGTTACCCCAAAGGAAACATGTTATGAGGTTATGGAGTGCTTCTATACGTGACTTCTAACAATGAGCAAAATAATTAACCCATAGACCCTGCCATACATGGCACACCAAGACCTTTTGTGAGGGTCTTGCGAGATTATAGGATGAAAACAAGCAGATTCAGTGAGCTATGACTGATTGACAAGGTAATGATTTTCAGAGGTGAGGAATCATCAAAGTTTATTCCAGAAATTGAAGCCTTGTTTGCCTAAGCTGATTATTCTTTGTCTGGGAGACGCTGGTATAAACAAAGCCCCAGAGACAGTTTTGTTTATTCACTACAGCGAGGTCACTAGTTCAGTCACAACACGCTCATCAGGATGTTAACCATTTGGGTACTAATTTGCAAACCGGTCAGCTGTAAAAACAAAAAAGGTTGGCATGGACTGCAGCTCCTATTGCATTAATTCAAGCAAATTAATAAATTAACTGAGTAATGTTCAATGTAATTGATTCATTTGTCACTGAAAGAGGATGTGGTGTACAGCAATTTATATATATTGCCAGACTTGGATCAAATGAATGAACATTCATTCATTAGCTGCACTTTGTGTGATTATAATTGTCTTTTCTTTAGATGTTTTTTGCCAAACAAGGTAGTAGTGTGATGCAATGTTCTGATAAAGCAGCAAAAGTAGACATCCCAATGGTGGCTTTGTGTCAAAAGCATTTGACCTTGTAACCAGAAACCAAACTCTGCATCTCCTGCCAAAGTTTTTGTGTTACCATAATGATGATTTTTCCATAACCATGACCACAAAAAAGCTTTTGGAAGAAACTGACATCGTAGATGAGGTCAACATGGAATCTTAAACGTCATTGAGTAGACATGAGTATTCCAGTTATATCCCATTGTTGTGTATGAGATGTAAACACATAATGAACGTGGAAATGAAATGTAATGAAAAGTATTAGTTTCGCCCCTGGAGGCAAAAGAAATTCTTCCCTGTGCTTCCTGAACAGTCTTGAAGCTCGAATGTTTAACAGCATGTTTAATATTTGCTGTCACTCTTATCTCCCATTAGAGGAACATTTTTTGAAAACATCACAGGTGCTTGCACAAATAACATGCAATAACCGGAATACTATTATTTATAATGTGTATTGTGATAACAATAACTAGATTTCTCTGTTTTTCATGTAAACATCATATCCCAAATTTGATCAAAACCACAAAATCATCAAATCATAATCAGGATAGTCATGCCCATGTAAAGCGACCCAGCAACTTCTAACTCTTTGAAGGTAACATTTTGATTTTTAGCAATGCTAGCAAAATGGCTTTAAAGAAGAAATGGCAGATGCTATGAATATTTCTAGTACTGACGAATCCTCTCACTGTGTCAGAGTATTATGATATTGCAAGCTTTGCACTGTAAATATAGTAACTTTGAAGCACTTATTGCAATTTTTCATTTTAAACATTAAAAGAATGTTGTAATATAAAAAAAAGAAAAATCCCATTTAAAACTTTCAAAAACTTTCCTCAGTTTAACAAATTATAAAACTATGGTGTTACCCTGTAGATGTGTGTTGCCATTTGTTGGTGTCCATTGTGTGTGGCACTAATATCTTTTATTAATGTTCGTGTATATTGAAGTATGGGTGGCAGCTCCAGTATTTACTGCACCTCCATGAGATTGCTCTCATTAAAGACAAAATGCTGACCTTGGTATGACACAAATGGATCTTTAAGAGACAGGCTCTTCCATCACAGTGAAATGGAGCGCTCCCCATCTCGCAATACTGCTATTAAGTTTCATCAAGGCTCATTACATGCTGACTCTATGTCATCTCCTGAGCACTATAAAATCCCTTCCTGCAAACACACAAAGCCACAATAGGTATATTATCACGCACAGTCGCTATTGTTGTTCCTAGGTGTCTCTTACAATAGGAATTAATTCTTTTGAGGTTGCCAATATATTAATGTACAAGGAAATAGCCTCTAGCAGGGTGTATGACCCACTCATTAAAACTGTTCATAAATGCTATTCAGGGTGTCATCAGGAACACATCTGTTACAAACACAACACACAATATTTAATGGGAAAAAACTCCAGTACGGTGTTCATAACACAATGCAATAATCACAAAGCAAAATGGAGTTTTAATCTGTCATTGTTCATAATCAAATGTGGGCTATAATACATCAAATTGTATCTCATTCACCCTCTGATTGATGCCGGAACTAAATTATATTCATCGACTGCTACATTCAAGGCAAAATAGCCGGGCAGCACACCAGAGAGGGAAACAGAGAGGCTGAAATTGAGAGAGAGGGCAAGCGAGAGAGACAGGCAGGATGGTGGGCAGACATAGCAGCATGCTTATATGATCTTGACCCAGCAGTCGATAGGGAAGGGCGGTGAAACCTGATTACAGACAGCCCACATCCCAGCCTGCTGATTTCATTTCCCTCACTCTGCTCAGTTGGGTAAGAGACAGAGGTGTGATGTTCTGCACCAGTAGCCTGCACTGGCTTGATTAAACTTTAAGTTCTTTTTGCTCAGGTATGATGTTACCTGGGATGTGTACATCTGTTTTAACTGCCAGATACTATTTCCAATTCATTTCACATTAATGAAACAACAAGTGCAATTTTTGCCCATTTTATACTTTTACATTGGATTTCCCGACTGAAAGAACCAAATGTGCTGCATATTTTATCAAAGAGGGAATCAAGCTTTTGGTCGTGTCTGAGTGTGTGTATTTGTCTGTGTGCAGCTAATCTCACAAGCCTAATATTTTGTGTGCACATTTCTGACTATATGCACAATTGCCTTTAATTGTTGCAGTGATTCAAAATAGTTCAAAACCTGTTTTATTGATTGTTTAATTCTGTCATTAACTCCTTACTCCTCACTCCTGTTCTATCAAATAGGCCTGATTTCTTTCAAAAACATGGGAAGAAGGCAATGAGCAACTTAGGAGGAGAGGACTCAGATATTAGTTAAAAAAAGGAAAAGTATAGTAAAATTACCTGAAAATCTAAAATAAATTCACAAAAATCCTCAAAACAAAACAGTAAAGTCTGAAAAAACAAAACAAAACAAAAAAGAAACAAGGTAATGAACTGGAAAAAAAGTTTGAAAATGAATATTATCTGTAAATTTGTATTATGACTTCACTATTAATCTTTAAGATAATTCTAAAAATAAAATTATGATAATTAAAAAATATTTTTAATTTTCTTTAAAACAATCCTCTAAATTGACTTTTTACTAGCAATTTGCAGGACATTTCTTGCCAAGTTGATTATTCATTTTTCTTTGATACTTGTGCTTCTACCACGAGTAAGTGGGCTACGTAGGTTAATCTTTTCTTTTTTTCTGGGTGTATTTTAATTGTGTATATTGTTGTTATTTCTTACTTGGTTGTCCTGTACCCCACAGAATAAGTTAATGTCCTTAAAAGATCCAGTTATGATCAAATATATACATTTTTGTTAGTATGTTGTATTTATTTATTGTGCTTGTTAGCACGTTGGCTCTGAGCAACATACCTGTTCTATTTCCGATGGAGCCCCAGCGCGTTGCGCAGAGCAGTATTTTATCAGCTCCTGGGCTGCTTCTGTAACATGCTGCTGAGCATCTGTTGGAGAAAGAAGAATTGTCTAGAGTGGCCATGATCAGCATGGGTGGCTGCTTGAAGTAGATTTATACTGAGTGCAATTTGTGTTGTGTTATTTGTGTTTTCTGATGTTTATATGACACTGAAAAGTAGAGATTACACCTCAGTGGCTTAACAGATATTTTTAGGGATTCTTCTTAAATACAGGCTGCCACAGCATTCTGCTGCATTCTCTCAAATGGACATGAACAAGGTGATAAAGCAAGTGGAAGTCAAACAGCGTTTTTTAGACGGTTGTCCATCCAACAGCCCGACAATATTTGAATTAAGGCCCATCAAGTGCACTCTCCACACCTCAACTGCCTGCCTGGAGTGTCACACAATTGGTCTACCTCTGAGTCTTTTTCTCCTTGACTGCACAGCTTGTCGCCAGCTGGAAGACTATCTGCATCTTCTTTGTTTCAAGCTCTCTTGGCCTCTTCTTGTTACAATGGAGAACATGACATTAATTTTAACTTCTTTTTTTTGTCACACACTCCATGTGTTTGAGGTTATTTATACTTCTCTCTGCAGAAATGCACACGGCAGTCGGTCGTAGATAATGAGCTGTGATGCAGTCAAATGGAAATCAAATGTCCTTTTTTCCCACCACAAAGAGCTTTTTACCGAAGCTCAATGTTTTAATTATTCTTGCCCTGATCAACAGGACATCACTGAAATGTACTTATGCATGAGCCACTACTTTTCTGTTGAAAAACCTGCCACAACTCATATAAATATAAACATAAAATCTCCATTAGTATTTCTGCACAAGGGAGAGCCATCAATTACTGCAACACACACTGAATAAAAGAGTCTTACCCAGTGATACATGTTAATGTTATGGATAGTAACAAAAGCGCCCACTCGTTATGAGCCATAAAATGAGTGAGTGAATACAATTAATTTGAGGCCATCTAACTTTATATGCATGGACAAAATTCATATCTGAATAATTTTTTTTTTGTTTGTTTCATAGAGAAAACCAATTTTAATACCTCCAAAAAGACAAAGTGCCCTTGCATATTGCAGTCGATACTCTGACTGTATGACTCTCACGCTGTGGGCCTCCACAATGAAGTTTTGTTCCTCTCACTGACCAATTTCCTCCACTGGTCCTGCCTTGTTTGAGCTCTTTTACAGCATGATGATCTATCTTTCGAATTGTGGTTCCGTTTTGTTTTGCTTTGGCGTCCTGGCTGAAATTTCTTATTTCATTGTCATTGTCATTGTTTGTCTCCAGTAGAATGTCTTTCATATGTATATTGGGAACATCTGAATGCTTTCTGAGGACCAATTTGGCTCACATTTTAACAAAAGTGATGAAATGAAGGCAAATTCAGTGTGCCTTTATGTTGTTATTACCACTTGTAGCCACAGTAAAGGCTGTCTGAATAAAAGCTACCTACTCTTGATTTAAGTGGAGTGGGGGATACATGTTGTCACATGCAGCATTTAGCTAAATTTCCATGTCTAACACATATACTGCACAGTGGCTTGTTACTCTACCAGGCTTTCCCAACACAAGGAAAACACCACAAAAATAAAGGAATGGGAACTTATATCACCCACAGTCAATTTTCAGAACAGAAACAAATATCTGCTAAGCTATAGCTTTATGGAATATTTTAGTGTGAGAAAAGGATTCTCTTTGGAGCCAGAGATAACAATACAGATACTCTTTTATGCCAAACATATTTTTTTTAATTCAATATGTCAATGCACACAGTATTTAAAAAAATATTTATTTACATTTGGCTTTTATTTGTGCCTATACATATATTCTTTTCTATATTGTCATTCCCACAGCTGCTCATGATATTATTATGTAAAGCCCTTTTCTTTATTTATTTTCATATGATGGGGGGACTCTCGCCATGTTTGACTCATCCTGCTGGTAGATTAAGGCACAGGCATAACAATGCCAGTCAGGCAGGACCCCAGTTCAACAAGCATTTCCCCAAAGTGTGTACAAAATGTTGCCCAAAATTGATTCCAAAATACAGTGCAGAGTATATTTACTTTGGCAACTTTTGGACAGATTTAGAAGTACAATTTTGTCACAGAAAACAGAAATTCAAATGGTGTGTCACATAAAGGAGACTGGCTGAGTGAGTGTCAACACAACTTGGGCCTGAAAGTATGTGTCTAATACGCAGGTGATGGACCATTGCCTTGTAATTTTGAGCCACAGCGGGAAACTGAATTGTGGTGTGAGAAGACCCGGTGGAGAAGTCTGTGTCTTGGTGAGTGACTGCTGATATCTTCCCGTTGTGAAACATGTGTTCTCAAGGTCCTGAAATTATGCACCATGGACAAACAATAGCATGCAGAGTGGTGAAATTAAACAAACCAGTCCAAA
Source organism: Plectropomus leopardus (assembly GCF_008729295.1). NCBI lineage: Eukaryota > Metazoa > Chordata > Actinopteri > Perciformes > Serranidae > Plectropomus > Plectropomus leopardus. The sequence continues at coordinate 7,188,061 of NC_056482.1, forward strand.
CAACAATGACCTTCCTCTCCTGGGTTTGCAGTGTGTTCGGGATGCATTAAGCATTTTTATAGAAATTGTGACTGAGTGGCTACAGTTTACACCTTGCATATTCTAATCTTAAAGGAAGGCTATTATGCATTCCCCTGTTTTCTGTCCTGAATATTGTTACCATGTTGAATATTTCTATCGAACGTGGCCACAGTTTCTAACAATGACATTAATGTGTAAAATTAATCCCTGTGAGCAAAAATCTTGAGGATTTTGACCTTCAAAAATCTTTTTTAGTAACATTTTTTTCTACTTTGACCTCAAGATGACACCAAAATGTGAAGAAAAAAGGCTTTTCACAATGACACTTACACTGCTAAAGGTTGCTACATGCCAACGTCACTGAAAAATTTAATCATGGTTGCTGCAGTAAATTTCTCCTTGATTTCAAATTTCTCCAAATAAAAAAAATGTCAGACTCACAGTAAAAACTAGCTGAACAATAAAACACTGAAGGAATTCTAACAGGAGAAGTTTCAGCTGCTTGCAATATGCAATCCTTGCCACTATATGCCACTAAATCTCCCTAAACCTTACACGCTGAACTTTTAATGGGAAAGGTTACAATCAGCATTCACTCTCAGGACTCACAGGTATTTATCAGTTTCAGCTCCGATCAGTAGTGATGGAAATATGACACCGGGGCATAATGCAGTGTAGGATGCCACAAAATATAATGCGCCTTTGTTCAAACAGTGCTTGAACTTAGAGAAATATAAAAACTGACATTTTCACTGGCTTCCATCCTGTTTTCAAGTGTTTATGAACCTTTTTTCCAGCCTGTTCAGAATGTCAAATGTGACTAATCTAAAAAAAAAGAGAGAAAGGAATACTCTTCCTCTTCCTCTTCCTCTACAGAGCCCTTAACTCAGCAGTATATTGCCTGTTTTTGACAGGTTTTCCCATGTTTAAAAAAAAGACATACATGCTAATTTGAGTAGACAAAGGGTCAATAAGGAAAACCTTTTTTTTAACCATTAAGATATATAAACATGTTCTTCTAGAAACCCAAAACATAAATACAGCCTGAAAATCAGCATAATAGGTCCCCTTTAAGGCAGGAAATTCAGCAACTGTAACACTGGGATTTTGCTTTGTGAATATCAAGTATGCTTCTTCAGACTTTATAAAATGTCATTAGTCAAACAAATCCTTCACGGAACCTGCTCTACTTCTGTGTTAGTGTTTTTTTTTTTTTCTTTGGGAGAGTGGTTGTAGAGAAAATGGGTTTCCACAGTGCACACTTTGGATAATTAGGCAGGGTGAATGGCAGCCACCCCAACACCTCTGTCAAACCAGGAGGCTACTAATGAGGGGAGCATCACACTTTCACCTAGAATATATTAGCATCCCATATGAAGACACTGTCAGCTTTTGTTATCAATCAACCACTAGTGGGGCTCACAGGATGTAGATTGTGTGTATAAGCCTGCCACTGGTTGCCTAAGTCAGACAGCCAAGATTATTGAGATTAGTTTAAAGAAATACAAACAATCCAAATCTTTTTTTTCTTTATTACAGAATTATGATGGGTTCAGCCAGACCTTTTGCACTGCTGGAACAGCGTGAGATCGGTCAAGACCATGGACTGTGTATAAAGATGGACAACATGACAGTTCCCTCAAAGTGTAGCTTTTCAGTCATGATCGCCCCCTGGTGTCTGTCTGCAGTACAGGTCATAAAGCCCGCCCCTCCATGTTGGTGAGTGGGACATCGGCCAAACTAAAAACTCATGCCAAATACATTTTTCCCCAAAATGGTTTCTGTCACAGAAGGAAGTTCTCATCACCCTGATGTCTATTCAAGTGTTTGTTTTTATGATAAAATCGGTTTCAACAAGTTATTCAATTTTACAAAAAAATTTCCACCATGATTGACAGCTGTGTGTGCCAATCCATGCATTCACACTCAATGGAGCTGATTGCTTCTGGTTGGATGGGTGTTTTTATGGAAACTCCCCCACCATGGATATAGCTACTGTGCAGACATTTTAGCGTCACTTAAGCTTAGTTGGGGTGCGTTGTCCATCTTTGTACACAGTCTATGGTCGAGACCAATCGTTCACTACCACTGTCAAATATTGCCCCTATCTCTCCTCATCAATTTCTTTACATTCTCATCATTAGATGTGCTTTTTAAGCTTTCAGTCCTTCACAGGTGACTGTAGTAAAAATGGATGGGGAATTCCTCCCCACAGCATTATACTGCCGACTAATTTTGCACAATTATTAGGAAATCACACTACATCTTGTTGTCACTGCTGCTGAGAGATTTTTTTTTTCACTGTCAAATCATTGTGCTGCCAATATGAGTCTAAAATCTGATTATGACTCTGGTTACAAGAGGATCATCTTCACAAGTTCTCAGTTTTCGCTTCCATTTCCAAACACAATGCCATTGTAATCCATCTAAACAACCATAGTAATGCATCATATCAAGCAGAACAGCCGCTACATCTCCATAATCCACAAATCAATTAGGCTGATAAAGATAACCTGTTCTTAACATTCATCCTGTTACCTGCTTGGTTCCCAGTGCCTAACTCTTCCCATTATTGCAGTTCCAGCCACTCCCCTCGCCCTATAATAACCCCTTTGCCGCCTTTTTCCATCACCCCACCATCTCCGCCCATTTCCTCACCTGCTGCTCATTTCCCTGATTAGAACAGCACTATATATACCTACCAGATGGTTTGGTCTGATTTTGCCCAGATTTTCAGAGTCTCTCTGCCTTTTCTTAGCTCTCAGTTGTTGTCACTCTGAGCCTTCACACATTGCTTCAATTGCATTGGAAAGAGGGCACTCAACATCATTTCACAAAATGATCCTTGTTAGAAATGTGTGATCCACAGTAACTCGTTTTCTGCTCTGGATGTCTTGGAGATTGGACTCTAATTAGGATGCCAAAGAATCAGAAATATAATCATTTTAACAGCTTAGCTTCATTAAGATAACATCATTAAGAATATTGAACCACAGATTGTCTGGACAATACTTATGAGTATCTATTGTTAGCTATGTTTTATAACTTTTTTTTTTACTCCCAGTAGATATTAAATTAACCCTTTAACACCTGGGTTGACATTAGTTTTCTATGCTGCATTCAGTGGCATTTCACAAGTATTTAAACCTCTCAGACCTGAGAAAATTGGTTTGAAAAACAGAAGAAAAAAACAAAGCGCAACCTGGCATGAAATGAAAGTTGAGAAAAAGAAAATGGTGACAAGGATACGATCTGACAGTTAGCTACAAGAGATTATTAGATATTTTATCTCTTATCAAAAACAGGAGAAAATGTCTAGAAAACTATATTTGATATTTTCTTAAAATTATGTCACTGTAAAAAGAAAAAATATATTTGTTTCAGTTTTTTTCTTTCTTTTTTTCTCCTTTTTTAACAGGCAATTTTCTTGGGACTCTTTGCCAATTTCTTGCTATTTTTTTTAGTCAATTCTTGCTAAGTTGCTTATAGCTATCTTGGAATGTTTTTAAAAGAAATCTAGCTAATTTGTTCAGGAATGAAAGGGTTAATATCAATCACTAATAAAAGACGTGATGTATTTGAATTCCCGTGACAGAAAATATCCCATCATCAGTGCTATGGCCCCCTTATTCAAAAAACGGATGCCTCAATAATGTCTGATTTAGATCCAGCTCTGTAGAACATGTGGATAGTTATATTTGGAAAAGGACTATCTAAAGAATAATAGAAGAAATGTATGCTGTTGGTTTAATGCTTGTTCTCTGTGTTCACTAGCTGCTTGTTGTGTATTGTGTTGTTGCCTTATCTTACCCTGACTTCTCTCTTGTTTTATACCTGCCCAATATGTGCTCCATTCTCTGGTTTTACAGAGGAATAAAAAGAGGCAGTCGAAAAATGAACCTTCTGCCTCTGTGCCAAGCACTGTTTGTATCCAACAGAAAGTGTTAACCCCCTTTTTGTTGCCTGTTGGCCCACTCTGTGTCAGTATGGTTATGATATGGAATGAAAAAGAAAAGCTTTACTCTTTGTGCTGTTGGCAGGACTACTGTTTAACTGAGATTGTTAATAGTTCAAAAGCTGTTTGTGCTTCCTGGACTCAAAATGAGTTTGTGTGAGGAGCTCTTTGCATAGAAATACATGGAGACACACAAATCACACACATTTAAATGCTTTTATTGTCATGGCATGGTCACGTCAGACTAAAAACAAACTTTTTTAACATGACACAAAATGGCTTTAAGCCTTCAAATTTACTCCAACTATGTGACTTGATGCCAAAATGATTTAGAGATTGTTTTTAGTCTAATTCCTACCATACACCAGAAGACTAAGAAGAATTCAGACTTTCTAAATGTTTGATTTTGTCGTAGCACCAAGACAAGAAAACATCAAGTTTTATGACCACCTAACACTGAACTATTGAGATCACATCAAGGACACTGAGATTTTTGTTGCTTGCTGTAAGGCTGGCATAACAAAACCATGCCATGACAATACGGGCATTTTAATTGTTCAATTGTTTCAAGAGAGAGTGCCTTAGAGTTTTCTCTGGTTTTTGTTTTATTGGTTGCTAGAGATGCTCTGATAAGATGATTTTTTTGACTTTTCATTTTTATTTGTATATAAATAAAACCATAAAAAGAGAATCAGTGCTGGAGTTAGTGTTTCTTTAAAGAAAGTACTATCTGAATTAAAATAACAAAGACAATAGACAACAGACAGTAAAAGAACCATTCAAAAGCATGGCTGTGAATATGCTTTTTTTGAGCGTCTGGTCCAGATGGTTGCTTTCTTTTTTTCCCCCCTTTGTCTTTTGTACAATATGTTGTTGCATCAGTGGAGCACTTTGGTCCTGTTTTCAAAAAAAACCCCAACCAACTGTGTTTATCCACTTGTAACTATCATAAGTGTTTTGAAACTCAAATAAGAAATCAAAACATCCTCCCTTTAATTTGGATTCGATTAGACCACACTCGAGGGAAAGTTCCTGCTCACTTTTCAGTCAAAACTGACAACAACAATGTGGATTCTCTGTGTGAAAAAAATTGTATACAAAATTTTTGTAACCAACATCTGTCATTGATTAATTTCCCAATTTATGGTCAGGCTGTCAGGCATTTGCTTTTTTCTTAAATCTGTGATACTTCTTTCCTTTCCATTGTCTGCATGACTAAGCAAAAACTACAACACAACATTCATACAGACGTTCAATTCAAATTGCATTGTTGCTCGCAGCTGTAACCTAAGTAACACAGCCGAGACGCAACATAACATGTCGCTGTTATCACATATTGATTTGCTCTGCAGTTTGCCTCACATCATACATTTTCTACCTTATTGATCATATGTGACGAAAAACATAAAACATAAAGCATGTTTTTTTTCTGTAACCACAGACATACTGAGAGCAGTGAAAATCAATATGAATAATCTAGCTTTCAAAATACTTATCCTGTATATGTCTGAATCCTGGGATATACAAGTTAAGGTGAACAGCTGAACAGCAGCTTTTCGTGAGTCACAACACTTCTTTGCATTCAGTGATGAATAATAGATTTTCTTTTCTATACAAGCTTTAAAACACAGCAGTAGTTGACAGTTATTGATTAGTAAATTCCATATTAAAGAATATTATGAACAGTATTTATAAGTGATAATAATCAGGTATTTTTCACATCATCAATATGCATATATTGTATACTGCTCTGCATTAGAACAACCAAGGACATATTGCTGCCAGGGAACAAAGAGGATGTGTTTGGGCCATTGAGAGTCTGCACATTCACCAGTCGTTGATGTAGTGACAAATTATTATTTGCTGCGTGGGTTCAGACAAAGCCCAGGGTCACTGCTTCCTCTCCTCCCTGCACTCCTCCAGCAGAGATTTGATTGCAGCCTTTACTAAAGAATGCCATTCACACTACACTTTATATGAGTTTCATTCATGCAAGACACATTTTTTTCTTTGAAATAATTATACTTTTTTTCTTTTTTTTCCCAAGAGCTTGTCATGCCTATAAGGTCACTTTAGATGTAATATTGTTTTATAAAATTCTTTTAATAAAGAGAAAAATATGAAGCTTTGTTTAAGACTGGCTAATATGTTCTCTGATATTTGCAAAAAAAAATCAACTTCTCTATCTTAATTGCTTTTGAATATTTAATTGCATGGTTTTTCTGTTTTGTACTTTTTGTAGGAAAGGCAGTTATTTAGTTTTGATGTGAGACCATGCTCACAAATTAATAAACAGACCACGCTCACAAATTAATAAATTATGATTATTTGAAAAATGGACAATACTTGTCAAAGGTCCAGTTTGTAGAATTGAGTGGGCTTTATCAGCAGAAATGGAATCTAATGAAATAAATATCCGTGTTCAGTGTGTAATCACCTAAAAATAAGAGTCATTATGTTTTCTTTACCTTAAAATGAGCCATTTATATCTCTATCCGGAAAGGGTCCTTGTCCACATAGACACTGGCTCTAGACAGGACGATTTGCGTCTTTGCATTAACCACCGTAGTTGCCCCGCTGTGACCAGTAGCATCAGAAAAACACAGATTTTTCAGGTGAAGCTGCTTTTTTCACAGTTTTACTGCTTAAATCACTAAGTTTGTTTGTGTTAGAGAGAAAAACACCTTTTTGGATAATTCAGTTCCAAGTTAAAAGCTTCTGCATGTCTGGATCTAAGGCTATCAGAGAAAAAGGTGAGCACACATTAGCAGGTCCTGGACTAGTGGCCCGTCTGTTGCAAGATAAACAGAGCTGGAGAGACACTAATTTGTGACTTAAAACTCCATTTGCTATGGAGAAGAAAACTGTGGTTAATTCAGCTCCTGGTCAAAAACTCCTGCATGTCTGGAGCAGAAAAAAGATGAGCACACATTTTAAGGTGCTGGGCAAGCAGGCCATTGGCCAAATATCATTAAAAAAAGCGTATTTGGAAGAGGAAGATACATTTGAGGATAATTTGGCTCCCAGTAAGAACTTCCTGAACCATGAACACTGAAGGAATTCTAACCAGGAGTTTCAGCTGGTTGCAATCTGTAATCCTCACCACTAGATGGCTTTAAATCTCCTTAAATTTTACACATTGGACAGAAACAAATGAATAAATTCACATCCGTGTCATCAGCCAAATCAATGCTACAACATAGAAAACACAAAGAAGTGAAACTTCACAAGCAGACACAGTATTTTTAGGCTTTATTTAAGCAGATAAAAACCAACTGATATGAAATCTCTTTCTCTGCAATCTTTGCTCATCTTTACTGCAATTTGTATGGATTTCACATTATCATAATGGTTAAATAAAGGTTAAAAAAAACTGAAAACAAGAAGGACTGGGTGGTATTATATATTTACCTTGCTTTAATGGCTGCTGAGTCCCCACTGAAACCAATAATGCCATTGACTGAATTTCATTTAAACGCAATTGAAGGCTGTACTCCTGAATGACAAAAACTACAAATCAATAAGTGTTTGAATCTTTGCTCCGCAACTCACCAGGGTAGTAAACTAAAAATCTTTCTCCAATGGTGACAGGAGAAGCCATCCATAGTTATATTAGTCCAAGGTGACCTTATTTCCCCTCTCTAGTGCTGGAAGAACACCCTCCTAGACGCAACATTTCAGAATTATAGACACATTATAGGTTTGGCCTCTCTGCAGGCTCAACCCTTTTTCAAAATTACACACGTGGCAAGCCCTCGAAAGGTAGATGGAGCTATCTGAGCGTGACTGATGGGAGCTCAACTGGCCATAAGGGGCACACTCGGGCAAAAAAAAAAAAAAACAAGTTCCCCTTTTCCACTATCATCCTATAAGAAAGACAATATTGCGGGCAGGAAAATGTTAGTCCTGACACACTCCAGTTGTCTCTGGAGAGGGAAGGAGTGCAGTGTGCAGTACTGAACCTCAGTGGAGCTGACTCTGACCCAAGGCTTGTGTGTCCAGGCTCAGATGTGTATGCAGTGTGTGTGGCAATGGGAACACACAGCGACATCAGTCAGGTTTGTGGGAGCAGAGAGTAAATGATAAACTGCAGAGAGCGGAACACGGAGGAAAGAGGCAGATCAGAGCAAATGTATTTTAGCAGCGGAGGGGCACCTTTTTGAATTTATTTCAAAGTTCTGACCAACTCTTTCATGGCCAGCGGCCTTGCTTTTTTTGAGAAGTACCTCAAGTTGAGAGAAAAAAAGCATGGAAAGTACAAAAAGCAGACAATATGAGAAGAAGTCTTTAATAGGGACATTTGTGGCCTCTCCCAATGTCTGAACCTGTCCTAGTCACTGTCTGAATACAAATGTCCACACTTCCCCTCAACTGCCCAGTACTGACCTCCAAGTCTATTGCATCAAAACTATTCACACCAGTGAATCAGTGATTTCCAACAATAGCAACACTTGCTCAATAAAAGGCTTGAATAGATTGGCAGCGGCTCCATGTTGAGGGGAAAAAAAGATGACAGTCCTTTTGAGGATGCTAGCGCTGCAACTGAGGAGGCAGAGGATCAACTGCTGGGATTGTGTTGACCTAAAGCAGCATCTGGCAGTCTGTCTGAGATAAGATGTTGTATAATATAAGCCAGTGATTCTTAAAAGGCTTTGGGGACCACCCTGGGTCGTTGGGGGAGTTCAAGAGGGTCCTCAGAAAAATGGGTAATAGTTTATCTTCACTATTTAATATATGTTTGTTTAGGTCTTACTATTTCAACTAGTCTGATTTTATCTTTTTCTATTAAGTGAAACTATTTTTATTACTTTTAATATTATGGAATTGTGAAATTAATTTTGTTGCGCCAATGCAAATGTTCGTATGTCTGATTTTATGTATGTAGCGGCTTTAGGTCCATAAAAAATTTCCCTGTAGAATATTAAAATATACCTTACCTTACCTTACAGAAGTGAGCCCAATGTCATTGAGTCATGAAAGTGACTACTCTGATCAATGGTTTTACTCTCTCTATGATTATTTCCTCAACCATAGATGACAAATATAAAATTCTGGTCTAAATCATACAAAGTCTATTTAAATGGAGGTCCCTGAAGCAAAAGCTTATTAAATGGGAGTCTGTCACCTAATGTATATTCATGTAGGAGCCTTTGTCATAAAAAGGTTGAGAACCATTGGCCTATGCCATTGTATTTATTTTTTATGTGAATTTGTGTTCCCTCTAAGTGGCAACCTTTAAGGTCGAAAGATGAAGCTACTTTGAATGGCCACTTGAGGCTGACCCCCATGTTAAAATGCCCAACTTTACACCAGAAAATAAAACATGTTTACAGCCTGGTACAGTATTTTTTTTTTTTAAAAAAAAAGGTTCTTTTCTTTATCTATTAAGATAAAAAAACCACTGTGGTTGAAAACTAGACTGTTTACATTTGATTAGGGCTAAAATTACTTCGCTGGTCACTTTTGGATCAGAATTTTTTTAACAACAGCCAAAATTTCGAGCTCAAGGCTTTAAACGGATAGCCCACAAACCATTGGGTGATGTCCCGAATGCTACATCCATTATTTTGACTAACTATGGTTCCCTCTGATGAACTATTATGTAGTCGAGAGCTTTTAATGTAAGCGTTAAAAAACAAAAGGATGCACTGAGTCTGTCAAGGTTAAAAGGATTAATAAAGCTTGCCATCTTGGTTTAAACGCAAATCCTCCATGTTATTGTTGTTCAGCACAATGTGATTGGTTGATGCCTTTATACATGTTGCAGAAGCTCTGAAATTTTGCTTTTCCCCATGTAGAATTTGCTTTCTATGTGAAAGTATTCGTGAAAAAAAAAAGTTTGACAAAAATACATCGATGTGCATATAAATTGCATGTAGAATAATACTGCATGGTTCTATGAGTCTCTAGTCCTGGAAAAAAGCCACCCACAAAACAACAAAAACAAAACATAAAAAAAATCCACAACTACAAAAAAAAAAATAAAGTTAAAGTTTTAAATGTACAATATTAGGACATTGTTTGGCTGTGTAAGTATATTTATGGGGGTTTAATATGCATATGGAAGTTTTTGGTCAACGCCAATATTTTTTCTAATTGAATTTGTATATGTTAATCTGCATGGTCACACAAGGAAACATTTATTTTCTCCTTAGTGCAAAAGCAATCTGGTCAGCTTTTTATGGGTGTGAGGCTCCTCCACTTTGGGTTTACTGTCAGTCTAGGATTAACAGCATTGTCAATTGTAAGCCATTTAAATTAATGGGAGATTTTACTATGCACATCAGACATTATACCATCACATAAATAAGACAATTGTGGCCAGAGAGCTGGATCTATGTGTTTCTAGGCAGCAGACTCTGCTACTGTATAGCACCCATAAATTAAATGAGTGGTTGAAAAATATTTGCATTACAGGTTTAAGATCATAGCACTGATAATATCAAATCTCATAGCCAGCTTAATAATCTTGAAGCTCAGCGCTCTTGCAGATGTGACAGGATCACTTCAGATATGTCACAGTATGTATGACTGAATTTCAAAGGCCTATTTCACAAATGCAGAGCGTTTCATATTTGGATTCAGTATCTGTGTTGTGCTTCTGAACCAGCTATTCCTCACCTGTTCACAAGGCAGCTTCTCTGTGTTTGCTGCTCTGTACATATCTGGCAAATCCTCTAGTCCAGCGTCCAGCCCCAACTGCTGCCTGCCTCCATAGCTGCTCCTCATCATATAAGTAGCTGTGTTTTTTGGGGAGTTTTTTTGGCTTAGGCTATGTCAGTTTGCTGCCAGCCTATTTGTTTATTATTAAACAAATACTTCATCCACAAAATGACTTTATTCATATGAATTAGTCATGATGTGTACATTATATCAAAAATATATGAGTACTCAGACAGTTGAATCCAGGTATGTCAAAAAAGACAGTATGTGAACTAGAATGACTGCCCTGCAGAATAGTATTTCTTGCAGAACAATATGATATCACAGTGAAGTTGACCTTTATACAAAATATTCACTTTATTATCTCACCCTATGAGACATTTGTGTAAAATTTTCCATTATCAGAATATGAATACCTGACCTATAGCCTACAACATGTTTTGGGAGGTCACAGTGACCTTGACCTTTGACCTTCGACCACCAAATTGTAGTCAGTTCATTCTTGAGTCCACGTGGAAATTTGTGTCAAATGTGGAAATTTCCTCCAGCCCTTCTTGAGATATCACATTCATGAAATGAGAGAGATGCATGTCACAGTGACTTTGGCCTTTCACCACCTAAGTCTGATCATTTTATCCTTGAGTCCAAGTCGATGTTTATGCCAAATTTGAAAAAATACTACAGATGGTCCTGAGATTATACATTCATTAAAAAGAGTAATACAAGGTCACAGTGACAATTGCCTTTGACCACCAAAATCTAATCCGATTAGATTCAAAAAATCCTTTATGGTGTTCTTGAGATACCCCGTTAAAGAGAATGGGACAGACGAAAGGTCACAGTGACCTTATTCTTTGACTACCAATGTCTAATCATTTCATCCTTGACTGAAGGTGGATGTTTGTGCCAAATTTGAAAAGAAAATCCCTCAAGATGTTCTTAAGACATTGTATTCATTAGAATGGGAGTAATTCAAGGTCACTGTGACCTTTGACCACCAAAATATAGTCAGTTCATCATTGAGTCAAGTGGAGGTTTGTGCAAAATAAGAGGAAATTCCCTCAAGGGTGGATGGACGGATCACCCAAAAACATAAAGCAATATTTTTTTTTCTAACAGTAAAGCATGTAAATACGTTGTAGAAAAAAAACAACAAGTGTGAACCTGAAAATTACCATAACATGGGACCTTTGAGACATCTTTACCTGGTAATTTAATTTGTGCACTGGGCCTTTGCACTGCCGAGCATGCCTATGTGTGTGTGTCTGTGTGTATGTGTACATGTCTTTATTCTATTTCATACAAGAGAATGCATATTTGCACGTTTGCAATATTGATCCCCTGATACCGTAGTTTGACCTCATTCCATAAAAAGCCAAAAGGGGAAAGCCATTGTGAAGGGAAAGCAGCCATTACTACAAAGCTAAAGTGTACATGCATCAGTACATAAAGATCATTGGTCAAGGTTAATCGACCTTGTTATCATGTGCGTCTTCTGAGATCAACAGCTCAAGGCTGGAAGAAAAACACAACCTGCTCACCTTGGGCCTGGTTTTGTATGTGCTTCTGAAGCGGGAGGAAGATGGATCAGCAGGAGCGAGAGTACGGGGCAAGGACAAAGCTGTTAAGTGTTGATCCTTCTCCTCACATTTGTCCATAGTTACGTTTAAAGTACTTCATGTTGGTTTTGTGTGTACCAGCCAAGAATAACAATGAAGGAAAGATGGAAGCTTTCAACAGAGATGGACAGAAGGAGAGCAGAAAAATGAAAGGGAGGACAAAACTTATCAATAAGCAATTAATTCTCATAGCCAGTTTGAGGATGAATGCGTGCAAAATTAATCACAGATTCAGTATGTGCAATGAAGCGGGTGATGCAATAATCTCTTGGCTGTGTAGGAAGTTAAATTGTGGTCAAAATACTGTAAAACAAACTAATGAATACAGAATTCAGCCAAATGGTATTCAACAGATTCAAGCAGCAGCGAGTCGCTTAAATCTCTAGCTTCATTTATAACCTCGAAAAATGTTGATCCCCTTTCACACAGTTTCCTGTTTACAGACCTGTGGAGCAGTTGTTTATCTGCATTATGAGGAAGAGACAAAGTGCATTGTCATTCTAAAACACAGGGAATATCCTTTATTTATTCCATGGCCATGGAGAATATTCCATTTTAATTGGCCAGAGGGTGTGTATCCTTTTCGGATAACCACAGGGCTCTTTCATAGCGACCTCATCACCACTCTATTAATATTTCATATTTGTTTCATTGTACTCGACTGTTTAGGGATAAATTGACTATTGTGAGATCTGCAGCTGATGTTAAGGGAGTCTCTGCAGCCTCTAAAAAATTTCCACCACTTCAACACATTCAAGAAATGAAATGTTGCTGTTTGACCCAACCAAAGGCTGACTATGACATAAAATATTCACATTTATTTCAATTTTCCTGGCAGTTTCTTATCTTAGGGGTAGTTCATATTTTTTGAACTAGAGTTGTTTGCAGCATTTATTCATCGTGAATTTTTTTTCTGCAGTAAATCCCCAGTTTGGAGAAGCAGACTGGAGTCCGACACAGAAGCTAAGCAGTGTAATGCTGTGGAAGGGGTCAGCAATTAAACATATTCTAGCCACCTAAAAAAATGTCCACCTAAAACAATCAATATCAGTTTAAAGAAGTATTTCACCAATATAAAGAGAGTTTTCACAGGCGATCTATGCAGTAGAAAGACACATCTTAATAAATAAGAGTAAGTGGACTGTGCATTGGACAAATAAATGCTCCCACTGGTGGATGATGTCATGCAAACTCGTTCGCTCAACACAATAGTGGCCAGATTACAGTTAAATTATAGATTATAGATTTTTTAAAAATCTGAATTATCTCTTTAACCAGCAATTACCTATACCTCCACCTTCTATTTATCCACTGGTAAATATGCTTATGTGCTGTGGATCTGGGTGAAGGGGTACAGAAATTAGACGTGTCCCCAAAATAAGTGATCAGGCATGTCCAACACAGGTCCCATTTCAGTCTGTCAGCCAAATACAAGACAACATAACCTGCAGAAATCTATATAACAAAGTCCTTTTCAAATGCTAATGTAAATGAGAGAAGTACAGAATTTTAATGAGATTGTCTTTGCATTGTAACGGTTGCTCTTTTGTCACTGCTCTCCAGCACTGATAATTCATTAATTGCCCTTTTGGCTATAGCCGTGGTATTTAATTAGAAATTATGTGGGAATAAACGACTTTATCAATTACTTTGCAGTGTGTTAAGTGGATGCAAAAATTAGCAAATGCTGATGTGGCTGACTTACTCAACATTTACTTTCAGGTCTGACACCCACCAAAAAGGTGAGGGGATCAAGGTGGAAACCTCTCCATAAACTTCACATTTCCCAATGGATTCTCTCATTATTAGACATCATCTCTCTGATATGCTCTACAGCTCAAACCAGCAGTGTTAAGTCAAATACAAATGGCACATTGTCCAAGGCACTGGAGACATTTTAATTAAGTTATATAAACCCTGACAGTGAATTAATATCTAACTGTGTGAAATTTTCATGCTATGACCAAGATGTGGCACTTTTTGACATTCAGAAATTATGTTGCATTAATTTTATTTATAATAATAATGATAATAATAATAATAATAATAATAATAATAATAATACATTTTCCAACTATGAAATGTGAAAGTATCTGGTATGAAAAAGGTCTATTGTCTGTTCCTCCCCTGTCTGTCTGTGTGTGTGACTGTTTGTCTAGAGCTGGGCGGAGTCATGAAGTTTAGCACACTGATTATCCACACACCTTCAGTTCATCACTCACCTGCTGCTGATCATGCAATCAAGCCACCTACACTGCTGCAGGCTCATTCCTCCTCTCTCCGACAGATCGTCCGTTATCCACCAGTAGTGAACTGTCAGGCTCTCCTTTTGTTCTTACGTTCCTGTTGTGGTGGTTTAATGCAGCCAGCTCCTCGTGTCCCCGTCTCTGCAGTCCTCTGTCTTCCTGGAATCCTGCAAAAGCTCCAAGAAACCCCTAAACAACTTACCTGGATTTCCCCCTGCTCCTTCAAAAAACTCTCAGCGCCATACTCACATGAACGCAGTCCTGGAAATCTGTCACCTCACAAGGACAACCTGCAACACAGAAAACTCCTGCCCTGAAGTCTCTCTTGTTCCCCCAGAACCCAACTCTAGAACCCAGCCAAGCCCCTGCCCCCCTTAGAAACTCAGATTAAGTCAATAAATAACTCCTTGTTGCAACTTATCTGTTGTTTGCATGTCTCTGTCTGCATTGTGGTCAAGCTGAAAAACCTTTTTTATGACAATAATAAACTAATGAAAACATAGTGATCTGTAGCATATGCCATTTCTGCCCCTAAATCCTACACACTGTAGCTTTTATAAGGAAGGTTTACACTAAGTGGCAACCTGTATGGCTGAAAGGGGAAGCCAGTGTGAAAATGCCAAAAACTGCAGATCCTCTAATGGCCACATGAGGCTGGCTTAAGATCAAATTGAATCCCCATAGCTCCCCTGTTAAAAATGTCCAACTTTACAGCAAAAATAAACATGTTTACAGCCTGGAACAAAAGATGGTTTTGGTCTCTAATTTCAACATTCATGACATCTGAACGAGGGGCCAATTGTTTTTTAACTCACCTGTTTACATTTTATTTGAGTTACACATATTTAAAGGTAGGGCAGCTTAAGTGACAGGATGGCAATGGCCAAAATACCAAAAATCAAGGCTTCAAAACGGCAGTCCGCAAACCAGTGGGTGGCATCATGGCAGTCTTATCTATGATTCATACAGTGTATGGGCGGTGTGAATGTTTGTCATATAAATTGTATTCATACACTTCAAAGTTTCTGTTATGTTAATCAGTGGAAAACACTGGGTCACTTCACCCAAATCACACAGAAAAATGTTTCCCACTAACCCCCTGTGGTTTGTAGCAAAGCAGACAGTTTGTTTTTCTTGCAGAGATTTTGAGATATCAGGCAGTAAGTCCTCTGCTGTTGATGCAGGGGAATTAAGGTTTATTTGTGGCTCCCAGGGCAGTGCAAAATCTTTGCAAAAGATTTGCATTTTCTACCTTCTTACTGAAAAAGAAATATATTATCCTGGTCTAAAGTACTGGACTCATCTTTATTAATGGTGCATGTCTTTATTTTGTGCGCATGTCTGGACCTTAACATAGATTTAACCTTTCCACAAGCACGGCAATCTGTTAGACACTAAAGCATCCCACACCTGCTTGTGTGCATGCATCCAACTGGGTGTGCATGTATGTGAGTGTGTGGTTTTACCTATTGTAGCTGTCTGCACCAAGAAACTAGCTGTCACATCTGATCAGGAAGCATATCACTCATGTTTCCAAGATTTAATTAGCGGAGCCTGAGCAAAGCTGCCCTTGGGAAGCCAGTTTTCCTTTTTCTTAATTGGTGCATTAATTAGATCAGAAAAAGCACATTGTGTTTGCCCACTTGAAAGCTTGACACTATTGAAGCATCTTATGAGTGTAGGTGTGTCTCTGCATGTAATATGAAGGATAAGAGGAAAATAATTACACCCTCAAGATGGTGGGGGGTAGACGGGTGAGAGGGTGAAAGCAAGGTCTAATCCACAGGTTCCTCACGAGCTACAGGTGACAGGCAGAAATGAATGCGCACGCCCCATGCTGCATCCATTTCCTCTTATCTATTCTGCGCCTGGCCAAGCCATCACAAAAGGTAAACTTACTGTATGTTCTGGTTCTGTTCCCTTTCAGTTGTTCAGTATTCACAGATCTATGTGTTTGCCATATCTAATCATGCTCCGAAACCCAAACAGGATTACACTCTGTGAACCCACAGAGATAACAGCTCATGCTTTGCAGGGGCCCATTACATCCAGATGATAAAAGTCCACAAAAGTGCCAAGTGAAACCCATCTGTCTGTGCGCGTGCACACACACACACACACACACACAAACACACGCACACAAATGTCTGCTAACCTTTTCTTTCTTGAGTGAGTTAAATTTCCCACATAATATCTCCAGCAGAGGTTCTTGCCATCAAATTAGTTTCTATAATACAATCGGATTCTTTTTCTTGTCTTTCATTGTGATGTATGATAATACCAAAGTTGCCAGTTTCCTATCCCACTCAGCAGAATAAATGTCTGCAAACAGTTATGGAAATCATGGATACGTTACATTTGTTTGTTATTATGAAGTGGAAAAGTTAAACTTTATGTTTCAGTAACACTGCGGTTCAACACCACTTGGTTGTAATTAGGAAAACAATGTTTTGGCTTGAATTACCCTCTTTCAGTGTCTCAGTTGATAAAAATATGTATTCTTCTCTTAACTGTGATCAATACAGGTTTACTCTTTCTCTGCAAACCACAGTTATGGCCCCTGACCACATATAGGAGGTTTAGATCGTAGTGTTTTAAAATAATCTGTTCTTTCAATTCAATGCCCTCTTTACAGCTTTTTTCTAGTGATAGTTTTTGCTCCCCAACCCCCTCTTTATTTTGTTTTTTGGTCTTTGACTTGTCTTTAATTCTGTAGCAGATCTGTATTCTAGGGGAAGCTGATGTCCAGGGAGTAGATGTTGCATCCTGTAGTGGTAGAGGAGCTCTGGCATTGCTTCAGGGCAGCAAGAGTCTGTGCTTGCATCCAAAGAAATGTCTGCCCCTGCTTTTTTAGTTAGTTTAGACAATCCACCACTGGATGATGACATACAACATGTACAGTGCATGTATATGTGTCTGTTGGTGGCCACTTTTGTTCAAGCGTCTTTATTCTAATGCCTCTCCCCTCCTTTTTTTTTTTTTTTACTTCCACTGTATTAAATATGGGTAAAATGGAGGCTTAAGACATGCCTCAGTGCTCTCAGAGCCTTATCACTCATCCTGGAGCAAATTAAGCTCATTATAATCCATTAGTGAGCGTCTTAGGGTTCCCTGTAGGCTGAGGGAAAAGCATCTCTCATCTCAAACCTCAGCACAAGGCTGGTAGCATTCAGAAACATCTTGTGTTTTCTTCTTTTGCTTTTGAGGGTGTGAGAGCGGTGTTGCCACATTGCACAAAGAATAATCTATTCACTACCTTGGCGAGATGGAGGGCGAGAGTTAAAAGCCCGTGGTTGTCTCCCAAGTTAACTCTTTAGAACTTAGCACCCAGACAGGCCTTCAACACACAACAGATAACACAGTCTCCTCTGAAGTGTTGTGGATTTACATGTAAAACATGAGCATTCAGCTGTCCTTCACACATACCCTTATAATTGACTCAATTAGCAATCCTCACTGTCCCAATTCTCAAGCCCGGGGACTGTTGGGAACTATGTTCAAGTTATTCCATCTAAACCTTTGCCCGCCTACAAAGGCAGACTGCCTGAAAACTGCCAAGAAATTAGTCCCAGTGCTGCGATCAAGCTACAGCTCAGCTGGAGAGAATAAGTGGAGATCCAACAGTCTTGTCATGTTCTATTTCATACTCCCCTACCCTCCTCTCCTCTCACTTCGTTTTAAAGTGCACCATGCCTGTAGCTGTCTAAAGCAATGCCTCATTATCAAGCGCACCCCCTATCTCCATCTCTGCTGTCAGTGTATTCATCACACAGCAGGCCCTATCCCCTGTTAACGGGGATGTACGATTTGGGAAATGTGGCTCAAACTCCGTTTTCCAGTTAAATAGCCTTGCACAAATTATCGCAGAGCAGTGTTTTCACCAAGAAGGTAGAAACGAGGAATAGAATAACTTGTAAAATCCCCAAATACACTTTGAAAAGAACACAAATGCTGAGAGAATTTTAAGTGTGATATTTGCATTGAAAACATTAGGTAAATTTTGACTTTTGCCTACAGGCAAGCAGGTAAAACTGCCTTGGAAAAAAACAGCCGAGTCCTGCTGAATTAAAAAAAAAAAGAGTTGAAATATTTTCATATATAATTCTCCAGCCAGAGAAATGCAGAGTCTGTAATAGTGACTAATGCTTGACTCTTTTTCCTCAGCCTCACTAGTTGCATTTAGCCGGTGCATCAAGACATTGGCTTTTATAAAGTAGCCATACCAAGAATGTCATCCATAATAACAAGCACCATCAAGTCACTTAGCACCATATGTAGTGGTGGAACAGAACAAAAATTAAGATTTAAAAGTTTCAGTGAGGTTGCAAATGAGTTTTGGGACTTCAAAAAAGAGTTTTTCAGCACTGCGTACGCTTATCACACTCGCAATAAAAGCAGAATTGTTTCAGTACCATGGACAGAGACACAAAGAGGACTGAGTTTCAGAACCATGGAGAGAGACAGAGAGAGGGTCGTAATGTTTCAGCCTCATGGGAAAAACAGAAAAAACAGGTTAAATATGAGTAGCATTAAATAAATGGAAAAATCACTTATTATTACCCATACTGGAAGTGGTCATATAGATAATTGCAGTTGTAAGTTTAATCTTTCTGACGAAACAGGAACAGGTGGCCACATTTTGTCCACAAATCAGTGTCTAGTTTGATATTAGGTGTTTTCTGACCAAACAGTTGTGGGGTCTTTGTGGAACTGCTCCACTCAGGAGCTCCCCTGAGAACTAGATGTGCTCAGGGGCTTTTCTTGTGTGTATTTGTACTGCTAAAAGGAACCCTGAGGTGATGTACTGTAAGCTGAGTAGCCTTTGTTAGAGCAACGTCACTTTTGCTTGAACCAGGCAAAACCGCGTTATATTTTTTCCTTCACAGATTGCCTGTTTATGGTATTTTTGAATTGTTTTGTACCCCCAGCTGGAGATCAAATGTCCCCTTGAGGGACAATAAAAGCCAGGGCTGCATTTTCTGTGTTTGACTAATCAACGTACACTTGGGTCACTTGCGTTTGTGAAACTTGTGTTTCCAGAGTACCCCCTCTAAAAAAAAAAAAATAAATAAATAACTAAGCTAAAAAACTAAAGTGCCTCAAAATGGTGTACTAACAACTAGGATTGTCCCTAGATTCTATGGTCGTAGACACAATAAAAATGTGGTTTTAGATGAAATTTCCGAAAACTATAACAAAGTTTTATCAGTCTGAAAATTGCTATTGTTAATTTCAGTTGGGAAGGTTGTTGAGATGCGTTGCAGTTCAGCCTAAGTGGCCATAAAAAAATTGTGTTTTCCACTGAGATAAAACAGCTTCATCTTTTGACAACATTATGGTTACTGTTTTGGCACAACAACAACTTGGTAAAGATTAGGAAGAGATCACAGTTTGTTGACTAATCATTACCATGTTAGGGCTATGGAAACCAATACAGACTTCTGGTAAGAAACAGGAAACAAACAGTGGTCTCCTTTGTTGAAGTCTGACATTATATTGGCCCATCCATCCACTCGAACCTCCTCCTTTGGCGAACACTCTACAATACCATTACCTGACCTCCTCCCTTTGCTTTCAGTGGACAACTGTCATAATTTCTACAGCCATTAAAGGGCTTTATAACTTGACCATAAACACAAGTAGTTTGGGGGTATTTACTGAAACAAAGGATGCTCTTGCTTTTCTTGGGGGGATGGTCTCATTTGCTTTACAGTGCTGTTGGATTTAAAATAAGCTATATAATTAGATTTCCGCTGTATTTTACTAATTAACAATCTCTGTGCAAGCTTAAAACAAAGTGGATTTTTTCCAAAATGTTCAAAAAGAGCATGCCTGTTGATGCCTCAAGGTAGATGGGAGTTAATTCTACTTTCTGATGACAGTGCACATAACTCCTGAAAGGCACAGGGCATCACAAATCTGATTACATCTAACAATGTGAGTGGAGTGATTGAAAGCTCATGAACATTTAGCTGTTTTCACAGGGAACTTGGGTCAGCACTCATTGTTGCAAACAGTCATTTGTTCATGGCTTCAGTGCAGAGGCCAGGCTGGAAGCAAAGGCAACCAGGCCAATCCTTTCAACTTGTGAACGATGGGCTGTTGACTCATTGAGTCGGTTCGTTAGTGGGGGTGTAATCTCTAGCTGGAGGCTCACATTTTGAGTACACTGAAACTCAGCTGTGACTTGTGAACATGTTCTGAAAAGCCAAATCCACACAAATTAGGCCTTCAAATATGAGTAATGTTGCTCTGAAGCTGACAGCCACCCTTTGACTTCATCCAACTAAGTAAATTATTTTGCTTATATCAAAGACTTTGTTCTTTGTAACAAACAATGACAATAAAAAAAAATTAGTCAATGACCTTAAATGGCTGTCCATATCCTAATCATAATAAAATGTGATTTTTTGTTTTGTAAATGTCTCTTTGAAGCTGGAGTAGACCATTTTATTTTGGTGTCATTAAGCAAAAATCCTTAAATAAACTTTGAGCATATTGTAATTCAAGTGGACTGAGAGAAAAACTAGACCTCCGCACCTTCTCTTTTACAAGGTGCAAGGTAGATTTATTGGACATTTTTTAAAACATAGTTTAAAAAAATCAGATTAAATGTTCTCCTTGATCCTGCTATGTAGTCTGGAATCGAAAGAGGAGTCTTGGCTCTGTTTTCAGGTTTTAGAAAATCAGGGTTGTGCCGGGAGACTTTGGCCAATCACAGGTCATTTCAGAGACGTGGTCCTATTGGCTGCTCTCCTAGTTGCGCATACATGTCCCTTTGGTCAAAGCCTGATTTAATGGCTATTCCAGCATTGTCAACAACTGCCTACACTGCAAAGCAACCTAAAAAAGGAAGATGGACTTAAAAAAGAGAGTCTGACAACTAACTAAGTAAACCACGTGTCAAAATAAGCAAATCATTCTGCAAGTGTTTCAATGATGTAGATAACATGTTGTTAATAGTTTAGCCTTTCTGCTAACTAGAGCCAAAGGCTCATGGCCGTGGCTTCAAGTTCATGTTTATATAGCTGACATTTGCTAGAGCCTCAAATCACAGCATGTCTTCAGCCTCACTCCTAAAGACCATCTCACCAAAGGGAGTGCAGGCAACAGCACCACAGTCCCACCGCCAGTCAAAGGCCAAAGCAATGCAAATCCAGCCAGTACAAACCCCAGCTCCAGCTCCCTGACGGATCAGCAAACTTTCTGTTGCTGCCTTTACACAGGTCAGACGTGGTGCTGCTGCAGGCCACCAACCTGCTTCGACACCCGCTGCTGGTGGGGTCTGCACTGGCCATATTTGAGGTGCTATGGCCGCCGACCAAAGGTGCCTTTCCGGAGCTGCTGCCCACTCTCCATCAGGGAAGCAGTCCATGGTGGTGGCGAGCAAGGTGAAGGGACCATGGGGTGGTTAGCTCACTAATGAGAGAGAGTGAATGCAGGCAGTTCTACAATGAAATAATTCACTATATACAGTGCCTTGCGAAAGTATTCGGCCCCCTTGAACCTTGCAACCTTTCGCCACATTTCAGGCTTCAAACATAAAGATATCAAATTTAAATTTTTTGTCAAGAAACAACAACAAGTGGGACACAGTCGTGAAGTGGAATGAAATTTATTGAGTAATTTAAACTTTTTTAACAAATAAAAAACTGAAAAGTGGGGCGTGCAATATTATTTGGCCCCCTTGCGTTAATACTTTGTAGCGCCACCTTTTGCTCCAATTACAGCTGCAAGTCGCTTGGGGTATGTTTCTATCAGTTTTGCACATCGAGAGACTGAAATTCTTGCCCATTCTTCCTTGCAAAACAGCTCGAGCTCAGTGAGGTTGGATGGAGAGCGTTTGTGAACAGCAGTCTTCAGCTCTTTCCACAGATTCTCGATTGGATTCAGGTCTGGACTTTGACTTGGCCATTCTAACACCTGGATACGTTTATTTGTGAACCATTCCATTGTAGATTTGGCTTTATGTTTTGGATCATTGTCCTGTTGGAAGATAAATCTCCGTCCCAGTCTCAGGTCTTGTGCAGACTCCAACAGGTTTTCTTCCAGAATGGTCCTGTATTTGGCTCCATCCATCTTCCCGTCAATTTTAACCATCTTCCCTGTCCCTGCTGAAGAAAAGCAGGCCCAAACCATGATGCTGCCACCACCATGTTTGACAGTGGGGATGGTGTGTTCAGGGTGATGAGCTGTATTGCTTTTACGCCAAACATATCGTTTTGCATTGTGGCCAAAAAGTTCGATTTTGGTTTCATCTGACCAGAGCACCTTCTTCCACATGTTTGGTGTGTCTCCCAGGTGGCTTGTGGCAAACTTTAAACGAGACTTTTTATGGATATCTTTGAGAAATGGCTTTCTTCTTGCCACTCTTCCATAAAGGCCAGATTTGTGCAGTGTACGACTGATTGTTGTCCTATGGACAGACTCTCCTACCTCAGCTGTAGATCTCTGCAGTTCATCCAGAGTGATCATGGGCCTCTTGGCTGCATCTCTGATCAGTTTTCTCCTTGTTTGAGATGAAAGTTTGGAGGGACGGCCGGGTCTTGGTAGATTTGCAGTGGTCTGATACTCCTTCCATTTCAATATGATTGCTTGCACAGTGCTCCTTGAGATGTTTAAAGCTTGGGAAATCTTTTTGTATCCAAATCCGGCTTTAAACTCCTCCACAACAGTATCTCGGACCTGCCTGGTGTGTTCCTTGGTCTTCATGATGCTCTCTGCGCTTTAAACAGAACCCTGAGACTATCACAGAGCAGGTGCATTTATACGGAGACTTGATTACACACAGGTGGATTCTATTTATCATCATCAGTCATTTAGGACAACATTGGATCATTCAGAGATCCTCACTGAACTTCTGGAGTGAGTTTGCTGCATTGAAAGTAAAGGGGCCGAATAATATTGCACGCCCCACTTTTCAGTTTTTTATTTGTTAAAAAAGTTTAAATTATCCAATAAATTTCGTTCCACTTCACGATTGTGTCCCACTTGTTGTTGATTCTTGACAAAAAATTAAAATTTTATTTCTTTATGTTTGAAGCCTGAAATGTGGTGAAAGGTTGAAAGGTTCAAGGGGGCCGAATACTTTCGCAAGGCACTGTAGTTCACTATATGGGAAACACTGGGTCACTGTATGAAGCAAGTGCATATTTCTGTGGTCATCTTGTGGGAGGGGCTTAGGACAGAGCTGCAGGAGGATGGTGTATTTTCAAATTCTGTTGTTTTTTTTGTTTGAATGTTTTTTGTCTTTTCCAAATTTCTGCCTACCCCAACTTTAAAGGCTTTTCTGGTCAACTGAATCACACTATTACGCAGGAGCATGAGAATTTATTAACAGTATACCTCATATAGCAGATATACTAGGCATTTTTTGTGAGACACATTTAAGACAATAGTCAAAGAAAATGACTAAAACCTATTTTCTTCATTCATCTTTTTATGAACGGCATATTAAGCCTCTTTTTATTATCTTTTAATGCTGCTCCTCTCCAGAAATCAATAGTCCTTTAATGATTCATGTCTGGTCATATCAAAGAGACGTATAGCTTGCACAGAAAGTCAATGTGTCTTGCATGGCTGGCTTTGTAGCAATACTCCTGAATGTGAATATGCTCAAATCAAAGGTTATAAACATGCATCACCACATAGCTCCTTATCTCTCAACAAGGAATAGCTTAAGCCTCAGATGAAACATTGCTCTCATTCATCGGGACCTGGGAACAACATGATGTAAGCCCATAGTCACAGTTCATTCGGACCATGTGTCACTCATCTCATTTTTAAAGCTGAATTTGTTATTTAAATAACTTGCTTTTTTTATTCAGCTATCTCAGTAGTGTGCCAGTGGTGATGTTTTCAAAAAGTGATATAAATCTTGTATCACACTCTTGTACCATTCTGTGTACCACTCAAACTTGGTTACCACAACCACCCTGTCTGCCCTGAATGTTTTACTTACTAACTTACTTACTGTTTTTAATGCTCTAGAAATTTACTGTTGCTTCAGTCCTTGAGTCGCAATGAAAATCATTATCAAGAGACAGAAAGACAGAGAGAGCGAGAGAGAGAGAGAGAGAGAGAGAGAGAGAGAAACAAATTCCACTATAAAGATTGTAACATAATAGTGCTTTGTGGCCATGTTGCAGAGTTGATAACCAGTTCTGATTAATCAGCTGATTTGGCTGTTATCAGGCCATTTAATGGCTCTTATCAGTGGTGATAAACGTCATAGATATGGGTTAGTAGGGGCCTGCCATACCGGCCATTAAGTTGATGAGGCCATTGTCAGGCCATGAAATAAAATTCTCTGCCAGAAAGAGTTCGCATAGGGCTTTCACTAATGTATGAAAAATTCTGCATATGGAAAAGGAGAGGAGGGGGTGTATGAGTCAAACACAGGAATTTTACCCAGGAGATTGGTGTTCAAGTGCCATGTGAAATAAATATTTACGCTCTACCATGACTCATACTGTTTTGGTGCCAAAACTTAAGGAATATGAAAGTGAAACCTAATTAACAAGTAACTACGATTAAATGGGCTGGTAACAGCCCTCTGACAATACCAGAAGGTGTAGGAGGCCCATACGGACCCATAAGGCTTATAACCACAGATAACGACCATTTAATGGGCTGATAATATCCTGATCAACGAGTTCATTAAAGAGTTCCTCCCCGATGATGTGTTACAAATTGATAGCAAAGAGTTTGAGATATGACAGCATTTATCTGGAAGCTACAGCCTCATGAAATTAACAATTGAGTTGTGTTATGGGAAATGTAGTATCCATTGTTTTCGGAGCCTGACCCATATGAGAGACTAAAACTCAGGAGTTCGAGAACTAACAAGCCATGTGACTTTCTGGATGTGTGATGCTAAAATGCTGGAGAACCCGAAAAATATCCCCCTTTCAAGGGAGGCACCAGTAAAAGTATTTCATTTGTGATGGATTGTGTTGAGAAATAACTCATATCAATATTTCCATTGAAATCATTCAAATTTGTCATCAGTGAGTCACAAAAGTAGATCTGAGAGATTGTATACTGTTGTCTAAGTGACTGTCAGAATCCCTCTCATTTTTGTTTATCCACTGATGTTTTAGAGGTCCTGATAATAAGTGGTATGAACACCAGGAAGCAAAAACAATGGGGGCAGTTGACTGCAGGTTTTTAATTAGATTCCATTTGCTAAGTAATTGCATCAGGAATGCTCATAATGAACTCTAATTACTTGTGGAGATCTAAATGAGAAAATCAGTGGCGGGCAGTGGTGGGTAAGGGAGAGTTCAGGCATGCCGTAGGTGACTGTCCTTGGGGAAATTTGCATGACAAATGACTCAGTGTTCATGTTCACTTATCCATCCTCTAACAGGAAGAGAGTTCTGCACAACCACTGTCTGAAGCCATGTCGCATGGTGCTGCTATTTTACCTGCCTGTCTTTTCTGTTATTTTGCTTAGGTGTCATTTGTTTGGAATAGTAATTTACAGCATTATTCTTTTTGCTCCCTTCGTATATTGTCAGTCATTGTATTCCTTCACTTTACTTCTATGACTGTGAGTCTATATCCCGAGGCTAATGCCCTGCAGGGTTCCCAGGTTGGCCAGCTCCCTCCATCTCCTCAGGCTGTGTGTCTTGGTGTACTTTCAGCCTTGTTATGCTGTCAGAACAGGAGATTAGTCATTCAATCAGGCTGAAGAGGAGTCATTGGGCAGATAAGACCCGTGCTGAAGGACCTCCTTCTCCGTGCTGCCGCATATGTCGCCTGAGATTGGCTCCCTGCTTATCGGCGCAGGACATTTGCATCTTTCCCACTATTTTTCCCCCCTCTTTCTTTCTATCTCCCCATACCCTCCCTCAAACTCACCCTATCTCTTAGTTCCTCTCTGAACTATCAGAATTACATACTTATTTTCCTCCCTCTCCAACTGCTTCTCATTCCGCTCTCATACAACTATCTTCAACAAATGCTCCGTCAAATTCCACTTTTATCTAGCATTAGGGGTTAGAGATATAAAAGCTTTTTTTCTTGTCCTCCCTTTATTTGCTGCCAGTACAGTCAATTATATCTGTTATATATTCAGACATTCAAAAGACATAAGAGTGAAATTGTTGAGCCTGCAGCCATGTTTGCCCCCCCTCTGTGTATTATAAGCAGCCATTTTTGTCATAAGTGACTGCACAGCATGCCTCGGATATCCATGAGGGGGTAGACTGACAAATGCAAGTGACAGAAAATACATGTGTGCCTTGTGTGGAGACAAACATTTTAAACAGCAGAAAAAAAGAGCATATTTCAAAAGTATTGCAACGAAGACATTTTGGCTTATCTTTTTCCCGTGTAATATCACTGAGAGTGTATATATGTATCCTGTGAGTATGCACAGTCAGCTTATTAGGACTAAATCTGCATTAAGGCGAGACACTCTAGGTGAAACAAGTGTTCATTTTAGTTCAGATTTCTGTCCTGTAAATGTAACCAAAAGGAACATATTTACATTAGATAATGCCTCATTTGTGTATTTAAACATAACATTTCTGAAAAATTGTCATACAAAAATAGTTCTCTTAAGTTTCATGGTGCTATCTGTTTAGTAAAATATTAACCAGTCTCTTATTTTTGTCTATGAATGTCTAAAATTCTGCAAACCATTTTCTCAAAATGAGGGGGGTATGAAATGATTTATAGAGATATACAAACCACCCCCCTGTACAAAAGCTTTGACACTACTATAACCAAAAAGTGAAACAAGAATTTTGAAACTTAAAATTAAGTTCTAGAAATATATTTTAAAAGTACATTTTTAATTAGAAAATTCATAATTTAAATATATTCAAACATATAATTTCAGAAAACTTGTAATACCAAAATTAATGGTCTTACTGTGAGTAATTAAGTAAGGATGTTTAATGGTGATATCTGTTAATTAAAACTTTTAACCTAGTGTCTTATTTTTTATCCAAAAAATGTATGGGATTTTACAATACGTATATCAAAAGGCTGTTTTTTTCAAAAGTAGCACCAACATACACCAAACTTTCCAGTTGCATTCCTTTCTATATTCTTAAAGTTTTTACAGAAGGGTTTGAATGGGCTGATAATGACCATCTGTACCTATCAGAAGGTGTAGCAGGCCCCTATACTGACCATATCTATGAGGCTTATAAACAAAGATAATATCTGTTTAATGAGCTGATAACATCCGGATTGACAAATCTATTAAAATGTTCCTCCCTGATGATTTCATCAGGTTGTCCAGTGTTGGACTTCAGAATTTTATTTTTATTTTTTTAACAAAAAAAAAAAACATGTCTGACAAATTAAAGACAAGAGTTTAAAAACAGAATGGAGCCTAATGATAGACTCTACTGAGGTGCATTATGGGATTTAATTAGAATGTGCCTAATTTGCATAATAAATATAAAATTCCAGATAACTTGTAATACAAAATAAAATTGTCTTAATGTAATTAAATAAGTGGCAAAGTTGCATGGTGATATCTTTTGATTAAACATTTTATGTAAAAAGAATGATGGAATTTTACAAAATACATCTTTAAAGGCTGTTTCTTCAAAATAAGTTTTTTTTTCTTATACTTCTTATACTCTAAGCAGAAAATATCAACTTCAGTACATGCACTATACTCTCCAGTCTTACCCCAACTATTTTCTGAAGGGTTTTACAGAGGGGTTTGTTCATATATCATTCATAGCCTGATTTATGTAACATTTTATTCCTAAAACATAGCAAAATTGATTTTTTAAGGCTGTTGATGGAAAGATTAAAAAGAGAGAGAGAGGGAGAGAGAGAGAGAGAGAGAGAGAGAGATCCAAAGTTGCCCCTGTAAAAAAGCTGAAACTCTTAAATATATGCAAATCAGCACATATTTAACTAGATCATGCTTCATTGCTTATTTAAACATATTTTTAGAGTTTCAACCCATTGTTGGTTGTTTTTTTTAGTTTTAAGAGTCTTAGAATAAACATATTTTTGAGAGGGCTGCCTCATAAGGTGTATCTTATTGTGAAATGACAGCTGCATAAAGACAGTTGGAGCTGATCAGATAAGTCTAAACAATTCTCCTAAAAGCATAGAACTAAACATAGAGCTTGAACCCCAAACCCTCATTTCAAACCTCAGTCAATTAACCACTCATCTGCCAACCCCATCAGTGCAGAGAGGGATATCAATATGACTTTTCTTAGCTGTTTGGCCTTAATTTGTGAGTTCTCTTCCCTTGTAAATTTACACGTTTAACCTTGTACTATTATGACAGTTTTTGAAATTTAAAAATATATTCTCAGTTTTTCTATTGTTTTTCAATATGGCTCAAATCCTCCTTCATAGATGGACGCACAAATACTGACCTGTCAGCTGTTCCCTCCATACTGGTCAATAGTGGAAGTTTCTAAGTTGAAATCAACGTAAAATTAAGTTTTTCAAAGTTTCCACTTGTTGCCTATCATGTCTTGAAGAAGGTCTCATACCAAATATACAGTAAACATTGAAACACTGATTTGAGTGTGCCGATGCACTTTTTTTCGCTATTGTTTTTGGACTCAGTTTCAGCAAAAAACAGTACCATGAACAGTTGATCAGATCCAAATCTTTATGTGGGTTATCAGGGGTCATACAAGTGAAGACAGAAAAATCTGTTCAGGGAAATTACATGAGAAATAAATTCCAGAAATCCAAGCAGAGACAAAAAACAGGGACTCAAACAGCAGAAAAAGGTTGGAGAGCATCAACACACAACAACCACAATAACAATCTGGCAACTGAATGGGGTAAACATTGGGCCTTAAGGCTGTTTTCTTAAAGTGACTTTTGTCTCCACATCACTCAAATTCAGAAGCACTTGCATACATCACACTTTCCAATCTTACTCCTGCCTATATTCTTAAGATTTTTACAGAGTTTGTTCATATATCATTTAATATATATATAGCGTTTTATTCTAACATTTTTTACAACATTTTATTTGTAAAAATGTGTCACAACTTTTCATGGCATAACAGTATTTTCTGTTTCATGAAGTGATTAAAAAATTTAATTAAATTAAATTAAGAATTTTGAACCCAGCTTTATCCAATATTCAGATTTTTGCTCTGGATATGTATTTACTAAATGCCTCATTTTCATATTCAAGAATAAAACGTTTAATCTAAAAAGTAATTGTCTTTCTGCAAGTAATCGACCGGGAACGTTTCATGGTGATATCTATTAGTAAAACCTTTTATCCTGTTGTGTCTCCTTATATGCCAGAATGTAAGCCATCAAGTAACATCTGCCGATATGCCAGCATCGAATCACTGATTGAGGTTAGAGATTTCAAGCATACACATATTTTTAGTTTTTTGTCATCATCCTCACATGCTGTGGTGGTCTTCACAAACACAGTTGGGGCAACTAGCATATTTTGTTTGCTAATGAAAATAAAATTGGTGGCTCCAGTCAGAGGGACATAAATTAGACGGTTTTATTGGTGATCATAAATAGCAGTTGATGGCCGATGTGATTCTTTCATCCCACACCGAATGAAGCCATCTTGCAAATGAAAGGCAGGGGAAGCCGCAGCCAACAGTTCTGTCTGTTCACATCTAATACTCACCCACTCAAGGATATTCATTAAGCTCACATTTTGGCAAAGCAAGCATTACCTATAAATATGAAACAACAGTGGCTTTAAAAATGTGCTTTTTAGGGATCATCTTTATTATACAAACCATCCACAATGGACTTAATATGTTTATCAAATATCCGTGGGATGTGCATGGCAACAGGTGGGACTTAGTGGATTAGGAAGGGTGTCAGGGTGGATAGATGAGCCCCGAGGTGAGGAGCTCTGGCTTTAGCCCTAAAATTCTCACTCCAGACACACAACCGATCACCATCACATATGTGCACATCATTCCTCCCCTTTCCTCTGTTCCTCCTCCTCCTCCTTCCCCTTGCTATATTCCTTTTAGATCTCCTCCTTACTTTCAAGCCCTCCCCATCTCCCTCTTGGGCTGTGTGGCATGAAATATGATCTGGTGTGCAGAGAAAGGCCCAAACAGGCCAATTTATCAGAGTTAGAGACATACAGGACTAAGGCACAGAGAGTACAGCCCAAACAGCCACCTGAATAGACCCCACCACTGAAAGTAATCAGTGGTATCACAGCGTAATTTCTGTTTGTTATACTGCATCTCAAAATGACTCGTCCATTAGAGAGGGTTGTACATGTTCGATAAAGACCTATAGACACACGTGTGCATATATCCAAGCGCTGCCTCTCCTTCTTGTATATACCATCCACTTCTCTCATCGCCTGTCTCTTTCTCTCTCACTCTCACTTAGTCTTTATCTCTTCATCTCCCTGTTTCTTTGTTTACTTTCCCCGGCCTGCCCTGTCTATCTCCAGAACCCTTTCTGTTTTCCCTTCTGAGTCTCTGTCCCCTCTGATCTTTATTTCCTGGCATCCTCCGTCTGCGCTGCCAGTCCAGAGTACACAAATATACCAGTCTGCCTAAACAAAACACAAGTAGCCTAAAGACCAAGTGGTTTACTCCTGCCCCTGTGTGCTCTATTGCTCATATGTGTCCATATTACCCCATATACCCCCTAACAAATATGAAACAAGCTGTTAATTCAACTGAATTGTTTGTTTTGTTCCAGCCTCTTAACATAACCTCTCTGGGCTGTGTATTGAAAAAATACTATATAGAGAATTTAGTTGTATTTGCCAAGTCTGACAAAAAAGAAAAGATTATATGAATGGCTGAAGGTCAAAAGGTTGAAAGTTAATGAACAAAATACCAAAATTAAGTATACCAAGACAATAACAACGGTCTATAAACTAATGTCAGCATGCGAACATGCTCAGAGTAATAATGATAACCTGGCCATGTTTACCAGGCAATGTTTATCATGTCTAACATCACAGTATTAGGATACTACAGCCCGTTCTTATTCCCACATCATCAAATAGTGATGCTTTGTCACACGCCCCAAGGCACCCATTAGCACATTTATGTGCTATTATAATTCCAATATAAACTCTTCCATGGCAATACTTGACACTGAAAACAACTGACATAGTAAAAAGAGCGAGAAAGTAAGCACAGACTATTGTGTAATTTTCCGTAATATGACATAACATATGTACATATGTCCTATGTGATACTAAAAGTCAGTTGTTTTATCATTTGCATGCACTGATGCCATTCATGTGACTTTCTTATGTCACATTGTGTAACAAACCTACATATCTTAACCCAAAACTTCATCTTTTTTTTAAACTAACTATTGTTGCCTAAACCTAACATGTCATTTCACAACATTAACCATGTTCCAATGTGTTCCACCTGTGCGTCACATAAAGACGTCAAAGGGTTCCCTCTGCCTTGTTATCAGATGCTGAGCAGTATGACGAAGCGTTGGTATATGAGGACCTGGGAGTGAGAAAGGGTTGCAAACTAACATGTGCTCATTAGCACTAAACCAAAAGTACAGCTGAAACTATTGGGTAATAGTTCAGAGACAGCAAAGCAATCGGTGCCCGGAAGCCTATAGATTCCCAATTTATCAAAATATCATTGCTGACACATTCACACTTTGAACCAGCGATGGTGCTAGACTTAAAGTCAGGCAATGACCAAAGTCATTGGAATTCATCCTCTAAACCACCATGAATGCCTGCACCACAATCCATGGCAAACCATCCAATAGTTAATACATTTCCTTTAAAAAACAAAACTGTCAAGAGAGAAAAAAGTCAAGGTATCACCAAAGTAGGTGTAAAAATTTTATAAAAACCCATCCAATAGTTGTTGAGATATTTGAGTCTGGAATAAATATCAATAAGTCATGATAAGTTGTTTTATGTATTCAGCTGTACAATTTATTTCATTTTGCACAAGTGGTGTTTAAAGCATTTGTGATTTTCTGAACTAAAATCCATTTAAGCATGTCTTAGTCCATGCTCCACTTGGCAACCACCCAAATGTGATTTGTGTCATACTCAGACTGGAAACTAATTCACTTTGAGTTGATACCGAGTCCAGTTTCTATGACAGCAATGAATATTTCCAAAGAATGACGTGCGGAAGGCCACATCTCTGTTCTTCTTTCTGCCTGCAGCCTTTTTTTTTCTAAAAATGTGTTCGACACACAATATACATAAATGTATATCTTGTTACCATAGCAACAAATGCAGATGATGCCGTCACATGCAATTCAACTTGACAGCTTGCAAATTACAGTGTGGACAGTCAGTCTGAAAGGTCAAATTTGAGAAACAAATTGGATTTGCCAGAGGCAAATACACATGGTAATTTGTCTAATATTCATGACAGAATGTTTAAAGAAATATGCTTGACAAGTCAGCTACTGGAAACTGTTTATGTCAAGCAGAGCAATTAGTTTTGATCTCAGAATTGCACTTGAGATCTCATTGTTCTATGGCTGTTGTTTTCAAGAAATACAGAAATTTCTCATCGTTTTCACCCTGCAACATCAACTCCAAGACACAGACAGCCATGAGCATTCACACCAACAGAGCCCACTGATCACACCGCTGAAGCTAGGAATGGTTTGAAGTGTTAAATCTGCACTGCAGTGCTAATCACAGACTGAATAAAAGAAGTTAAAGTTGTACCCACTGTGGCATCACCCGCAGGTTTCTGGACTACTGTTTTAGCCTTAAATTTTGAGGAAGGTTTGCTGCGGCTCGAGCAGCTACTTGACCCACTGACCAGATATTTGACTCACTGACTGCACTTACATGCCAGTCCACCATCAGTCCCTTTCACTCCTTGATCTGGATGAATAAGCCCTGGGGAAAAGCTAAGTGATATCAGAGAACTGGCTGCAATGAAAGCTGCTGCTATATCGCCTCAAGTCGCCTCCATCTCAGCCAGAAAGTTGCGCATAAAAACATCCCAAAGACTACAGCCCATGGCCAACAAGCATGCATGCTCTGTGCCTACATAGAAGAAAATACCCCTCTATACCAGCAGACAGCAGTAGTCTGTAATCTTCATTCAAAAAGGGGAAACTGGAAAACCATCTTGATGTTAGTTAGCCAGTTTGCACAATAATAACACTATCACATGTTGAAACAGCAAAGAATATTTATCGCGTGCCAATGAACAACAACTGAAACCGCCATAAAGTTTCTGCCAAAGAGCTCAATGGCTGCAGAAACACAATGTTACAAGTTTGTTTTGATATCACTCCCTCTTGACTTCAGCAATTTGTTTACAGTGAATTTCATTCACCAACGGGCTCCTCCATCACCACATGAATCAAAGAAAAAAAAGCTGACTAGCACTGATGGTGCAGGGCACACTGCAGTGATTAGCGCAATGGACGGTCACTGACAGCCCAAAATTGACGAACAGTCAACCATCGGCTTGGTGCATCACAGCCTTAAGGATTACATCTTATTAGTTGAGAGGTACTTATAAGGAATTACATCATCATTTATAAATAATTATAAAGTGGATTATTGCTATATTTTACCTCATATTTATTAAGTACAACGTCCATAGTAAAATTGTTTAAATAACCATCATGTTACTGGACTCTTCTTACTGGTGTAAGGTCCAGACAAAAATAATTCAACTATACATGTCTGTCAAGGTTAGCATTTTAACCATCGCAATATTGTTTTTCTTATGGACAAACAAGGGATTGCTCTAACTGAGATGATGACACCATCATGGTAGTGACTTGTCAATCACAAGGGAACCATGCTCCAAAGCATACCCTACCGTATTATCCTTTTTACTCTAAATGGGACTATATTTTACAAAATGAACATCATGCTGTATTGAAGAAGACTTGAAGCAAGCGAGTGAGACCATGAACTCATTGGAAAATGTCTTCAGAGGTAATGAATTAAGTGAAAAGTATGGTCATTTACTTCTGTACAGTTAGACTACCTTTTGCAACCAGCGGAGACGCCTCCTGTTGGTCATTAGACAGAATGCAGGTTTAAGACACATTGGTTACACTTTTCAGACCTGAAGATTACTCATTGGTGCTAATCCGCAGCGATTACATGTGCAGCCTGCTTGTAATCGAGACTAATTACCTGGCAAGAGAAAAAGGTGGTCCAAAGTATCATCAACCATTTAGCCTAATGGTGCCTCCCTTAACCCAATGTCTCACTTGTGTCAGACTAATCTTATGTGCACTCTCATTGTAATCAATGCTGACAAAACCGTGTTCAAGAAAGTGTTACGTTTCATGCAATAGGACAGTGGGAAGCATGTGTAATCTATATGAACATATTCATCCATCAAAGTCATTTGGTGTGTGTGTGTGTGGGGGGGGGGGGTGCACACCATCCCCAAAAGGGCACTTCTGCATGGATTTTGTGCTGTTGTGGAAGGAAATCGGCTAATGAATCTCAATGACTTGCAATTACAGCTGCTGTAGTTACATGCCAGAATCTGCAGAGCATGTCGAGGAGCGAGGCAAGCTGCTGTTTCTGCAGTGGGACTCCTTCCCCAGGTGCTGTGCTGCATTGTGTGGAGACTTGGGCTGTTATTGATTCCACTGGAAACAGCTTCTTTATTAAAACCTGCATCTCAACCATCTGGTGTAAGGATCCTAGAGGTGTCTGTACAAACTACATGAAAATTTAATCAGCAGTGTCTGTCCAAAGTGACTGCACTTACCCCCTGAATACAACATACAGTGTATTATTTATTCATGCACGCTCCCCAATATCCGTCATGTTGACCTTTGAATCACCAGTCCCTTCTTGTGAATAGACAAAACTGACATTGGAAATATGATTCGGCACTGCACAATACTGCTGACCTTATGGTGCACTGAATATATAGCGGATGTTTACCAAGGTCATTTACTGCCAACAGAAACAAATGTGCCATATTGCTTTCATTTATCTTTACAGACATGCCCATATGGAATATGTCATGTTCCAACTACACTGTGATTTAAACATCCTTGAGCTTGCACACATTTGCATGTGCGTTAACACATGCAAAGGACCTAAATGTATACTGTCCATTGGATGAGGTTTAAATAAGGTTTGGAATTAATGCCATAACTTTAGCACCTGGGCTAATTACTTGGTGCATCAATGCCACACACACGCTCATACATCAAAGAATGTCATCATCACCTTGTGTGAAACAGCCAAACCCAGGCTATGTCAGTAATGAGGCCAGAAATGGTGATTTGACTGTAATTGAGTGAAAACTCTTTTGAAAAATCACAGCAATTCTATTTCATCTTTAAGATATGTAGGTGCTAAAAGGCAGATTCGTTAGACTATTTTGTTGCCAAGGATGCCAGTGAAGCCAAATTGTCTTTGCTGATCAAACATCTGCAAGCTAAGCTGGGGGCTGAGGAATATCACAGTGCAAGCAAAATGAAGGGTTTTAAATGCTTTTTAGTGCTTTTTATAAATGTCATTGTTTTCATCATTCATTCCATTTATTTAATTTAATGTCAGCTGCCTTTGTTAACTTTCTCTATGTTTGATTTTTCTTTCAGTACAAGTACAT
The DNA here is from genome assembly GCF_008729295.1 of Plectropomus leopardus. NCBI lineage: Eukaryota > Metazoa > Chordata > Actinopteri > Perciformes > Serranidae > Plectropomus > Plectropomus leopardus. The sequence continues at coordinate 7,224,089 of NC_056482.1, forward strand.
ACCACATAGCTGAAGTCAACTTCATGAGACAGTAGATTTATATAATCGATGTCCTCTGTAGATCTACTTAAATAGTATGAATAATATAAAAGATACTGACATTAAATTGCTGAATATAGGCGTAAGAAAAAAAAAAGAACACATTCATCTGAAACACTGCCCATGGCTTCATTTGCATATGGATGGTAGGGACATGTCTCGACCAATATCTTGGTTTTGAGTAAACTCATCTGCATTATCCTCATTGTAACACTTCTGTGCACAAAAATATGGGACAATTTGTGGCTTGTATTAATTCAGTAAAGGACAGAGCTTTTCTTTTTTCAGTATGGGACAAAAGACAAAGGGGAATGGAAAAGTAGAATACGTATGTGTTGACCCAGAAGAGATAATATTCAATGAGAAAAGTTGTTTTACAGGAGAATCAATATTTGAAAGCAATGGAAAATATTTCATTATATTTTTAGATTTTAAAATTTTGCATTTTTCTTTCATAAATACAGACATTTTCACCATAAATTGGTGTATAACCCTTCAGCAGAATACAGGGAATGAATTGTTGGATGTACTGCCAAATTCAAGTAAACAACATTCGAGACAGCTTATGAAATGAACATTTACAGCTTTGGTGGACATTGCTGCAGTCAGGATGCCAATGGCATGCTCCCTGAAAAATTGCAAATCTGTGGCTTTGTGTTGAGTAGTAAAACTGCACATTTTAGAGTGTCCTTTAATTGTGACCAGTCCAAGACACACCTGTGAGGTAATGATGCTGTTTAATCAGCATCTTGGTAGGCCACACCTGTCACTCAAAGGGATTATCTGGGAAAAGGAGAAGTGCTCACTAAAACAGATTAAAAGAAATTGATACCAAAATTTGATAGAACTATATCAATTGAGATGACCAAAAAAACATCTTAGATCCTAGATCTAACTTTAACTGGGGAAAAATGGGAGCAGAGACAAGTGTGCATTTCGATTTCTGTTCAGTATAGTTCTATTATATTGGAAAGAAGGCACATCTCTACTGCCGCTATCTCAAACCATCAACAACTCACACCAAAATGATCTGAACTGGTAAAAAGCATTACAGGTTAAGAAGAAATATTTGTTTCTGATATGGAGGTGAATTTTCCTTTTTTGTGCTCAGCCTAGTTTAGTCACTTTAGATTGAATGCTGTGTGCATCAGGCTGAACTAGCAGAGTGTATCTATTTTAAAAAAAAAGAGGAAAAAAACACACCTCCTATCAAGGCTGTCAGAGAGTCAATACAGACTAGAAGGGCAGCCAAGGGTATGTTGTGTGCACTCATAATGCATATATACACGGTTGATCACAATTCAAAACACAAACTTAGAGACTTGATAAATGGTTCAGCTTTGATTTCAGATGCGTGCATTTTATATATTATATATTCCTTGATGATATGCTGCACAATTGCAAGCAAAGAGCATCCACATGACTGCAACCACACTGCAAAATTAAATTTTATTTTCTTATATATTATTTGTTTGTAGGTTGTGACAGACATGAGTTAGTTCTGATGAGATTTTTTTGAACCCAGTACAAAGAATGGACATTACCTTTTATATCAACAAAGCAGGTTGTTCAGAGCGAAGGACATTTTTATGTTCACCGTTACCTTTGGAAGCATTATAGCGGGTTTTGTATAATTTCCAGTATGAATAAACCCTCTCAAGTCATAAAAATAATGAGGTGAGGCTTTGCAGTAATGGTAAAACCAGGTGGTTATATTTCACTTGGTTTCTTTGTGTGTTGTTTTCTGACTCTGCTGTCATTTCAAACCCTGTCACTCCCATTGCCAGCCCTCATCAGTAGATCCACTCTAACTGCTGATCTTACTCACCTGTTCCTCATTCCCCCATTAGCTCTTTAGTATATATACTGCTCCACTTTCACTAGCTCGCTGCCTGACTCTCTTTTTGTGCCATACCTTGGCTTTCCAGCGTTTCTTATTTGTATTGTGCCCTTGCCTGTATTTTGGATTCTGTCTCAGCCCGTCCCCTTGTTAATTTGTGAATTGCCTGGATCATTTTGCATCATTGTACTTCTATTTTAAATTTTTATTCATTTTTTGCTCAATAAAGGCTCTGCTTTGTTCATCTGCATTCTGAACCGTGCTCTTGGATTTTCGTCTTTGAACTGTAACAATATACTACAAGTTAAAGTTGCATGTGCTACTGAAAGTGAACAAAATTAAACATTAGTTTCTGATACATGCTTAAACTTCTGAAACGTATGCAAATTTGCTTGACTAAACATGGAAAGAAGGCAATGAGCAGAGAAAAAAAGAAATGTCCCAAAAATGAGCAAGAAATTAGTTAATAAGTACTACAAGTAAACTACAACAAAACAAGTTTAAAAAATATTAATGTATAAAAAAGGAAACAATGTGGAAAAAATGCTTAAAAATATTTATATAATTTTGGAACATAATTTAAATGTGCAATTATGAAAATTATAAATATTTTTTTTTCCCTTTTTGAAATAAGTTTCCAAACGTACCACTGTTTTTGCAATGTGTGAATCATTTATTCCTACGTTGCTCATTGCCTTTTTTCAGGAAAAAAAAATCACTTTGCTTGATTTTTCTCAGGGTTCAAAGGTTCAAATACTTAAACGTACGTAAAGTGTCATTTGCTCCAGGTTTCAAAGGATTAAACTCCATCCAGCCCATATTTGCATGTGGAACATAGGATGGATTACAAAACACCATAACCTAAGGCATGGCTAGGTTACTACTGGGTTTAAATGATGTTTTTCCTAGATCCCATTCAGATGCACACCATAAAAGTTGACATGGCAAATGTGAATGTGTAAAATGAAATAAGTGATAATGACATTTCTGTCAGAGCCATTTTTGAGTTAGCCAAGCTTAGCAGCAGGACAGAACTGAACAAAGACATATAGGGGGTTTTGTGGAATGATAATACAGAGAAAGTTGGCAAAATGACTGGAGAAAAAAAAGGTCAGAAGGAGAAGCCGAGGAGGAGAGGAGAATGTGAACAAGATTGAAAGAGAGGGGGAAAAAACTAGACAGAGGAAAAAAGAGATTCACCAGGATCTGCACTGGCCCAGCAGCAGCTGTCACTACACTTGCGCCACTCCCCACAGCGCCACAACTGAGTCCAATGAGGAATAATGAGCTTTAGAAATCCACAAAGGTCACTCACTGCAAAGATCTCCCTCCTCGCTGCAGCCCAATCAGAAATGCCACCACCAGAGCTCAAAAAGAAAATTCTATAGTTAGGAGATGGAGGTGCAAAAAGAGGGAAAATTTAAGAAAAAAAAAACCTAAAGAGGGAGAAAAGCAGAGCCAAGCATTCTAAAGAAGATCTTCACCTTTATCTGACATCCTGAGAGCAGAGGAGCAGTAGGGGGGCTGCAGCGGGAGATGAGAGAGGAAAACAGAAGAGGGAAGGAAGAAAGGAAGGAAATAAAAGTAGAGGAGGAAAGGAAAACATTAGGTATGACGCAGGGAGATTGTGTACTGAAAGGAAGGCAGAGATTGTTGAACTGAGACATTAAGGCCTGGGTCACAGGGCAGAGAGAAAGAGAGATATGATAGGATTGGAATCATTAGAGAGAGAGCAGGGCAAGAGCGAAAATATGCTATAAAGCCTTAGTGTGTGAAAGAGGGCAATATCATACACGCAGAGCTTCTTTAATCCTGGGTAAGTGTGCTGGCCTTCCACTCGTTCACCCGCTCACACTCAGTGGGGATGGGCAAAGAAGAAAAAGAGAGGGAGGAACGAATATATTATCTCTACCCAGCAACATATCCTTCAGGAACATATGGCACTTAATTGTCTCACTTGAACTTTACAGCCGTTGAACTATTCAACACCATAATAATGTACTTCATTTTAAAGCCCCAATATGCAATTAATGTACATTGCTGTTTCTACGCAACCGTGAATGTGCATGCGGCCTGCATTCCAATGGCAGCTAATTTGGTGGAGTCCACATTGTCTGCATAATACCTGGAATTGCCATTTGATTGTAGAAAAGTGCATACAATCTGACATTTTGCATGTTTAGAGCCCGGTGGTACCAGCAATCTGTTTGAGAAAATGAATAAAAGGTATGGAATAGCTTAGCATAAAGACTCTTAGTAGAGAAAGATAGCAGGCCTGGATGTGTCCAAGCCTTGAAAAATGTTCATACCAGCCCATGTAAAGAATTGCAGTACTACTATTGTAGTATAACTTTGGACAGAGCCACGTTAACAGTTTTCCCCGTTTCCATTTTTTTGCCAAGCTGAGATAGTTTTCTGCTGGCTTTAGCTGCATATTGACCATACACAAATCTGAATTTCGTAGCAGGCATGATCCTCTCTAATCTCCCTCTGATTGGCTAGTTTCTTGTATCCCAAAATGTTGAATTATTCCTTTAAATCAAAATGGCAGACTTGCAACTTTATCTTATAGATAAAACATGCAACGGCCAAAATACATGTGGCAGAGATACAGCATGTCTGCAACAGCATACCGGTAGCAGAGCACATCCATTATAATCAAGTGAGGCTGTTTTACGAACCTCGGAAGCATTACACAGCTGGCCAACACAGAAAATCTTCATGGAGCTGTGTATAAAATGTATACAATCTGTTTAAAAAGAATTCCCCAGTGTACTAAAGGCAATGCACAGCAGCAGAGTAACCGTGTGTGTGTGTGTGTGTTTTTACAGTTAACATGAAAATAAATCCATAAAATCAATGTAACCTGTAATTAAAAGAATTCAGTTAATTAATTCAGTACCTTAGTACTGAACTACTTTAGTTCATTTATTTCTTTTTATTTATTTACATTGGATCCCCATTAGTTGTTACCTTAGCATAAATTATTCCTCCTGGGGTCCACACAAACAAGACAAAACATACATACAAATTTGGTCATGGTCTAAAAGATCAAAAGCTCAACTAAAAACCAGTAGTACAGTAGCTACTTATAACTTTATGTCTATATGTTTAAGCCAATCAACTGTTAATTGTGTTAAAGTGGTGCATGTTGAATGACCCTCCCTATATGCATGTTGAAATTCATAATTTAACCCATTCTTTGTGAAATAAAATTAAATTTGTTTGAATGCAATACCTTCCATTAGTTTGCTTAAAGTACTAATAGGTCAACAATTTGGTGCTGTAATTGGCTCCCTGCTATTTTTTGGTAAAGGTGCAATCTTTGCTGTTTTCCACATTTGTGGAAAAACACCTTCCATCAGACTTAATTTAGAAATATGTGGTGCAAAGTGGTTTTGCAATAGTCCTTGCTGACATCTGTAGCAGTTTAACATCCAAATTTTCATAGTCAAAGGGTTATCACACCCAGTTAATATAACTTGTACACATTCAAACCTTGTAGTACCAACTTAACAATCAATATGCACACAGTGAAAATGACAGCAACCAAGTCATGCCACCACAAAGACAGAGTCTGTGAAACAGGTAAAAAAAAAAATTAATAAACTTTTTTAAAAAATGGGTCCTGACTATGTGATACATCTCATCTGTTCCCCAATATATTTCAGCTGTAAATGACCTAAATTTGACAAATACACAATATTCCTATTCTTTGTTCAATTTGCATGGCTGCAATCAATCAGATGAGGGTCCAGGTCAGAGCTGAAACCAATATGAGACTAGTGTACTGTTGCAAATATATAGACCATGACACAGGTAGCCATATGCACAGTGTACCTCCTTTAGTGTTACATTATTAGAAAAATGGCCCAATTTAATCACAACTAGACTGATAGCTTGTTAGAAGCTTTTAAAACTAGTCACTAGAGATGTCACCTGTAAGTATGACTGCATGGTATTTTTTCTGCCGCTTTAAATTGACTTAGAAAAAAACTATGAGAAATCAAATGAGTCCACCATGTTTAGGTAGTTTGGAAACTGGAGGCAAAGACCAGCGACAGCCCGGTGAGTGGTGCATTTGTCCAATCAAGTGTAGGAAGGGCTCATTTTTGATGACTGAGTGAAGGACAGAAGTGTCAATTATCTAATGTATTAACTCCTTGAAATGTTTGTCTCATGCTAAGTCATCCATGGTGCTTGCCAAACCACAGTGAGGGAGGCAAAAATTGTGGATGGCTGTCCCAGATCACCTCTGTGTGAAAACTCAACAGGCCTCCACACTAATAATTCTCTATACTTCTAGTATAGAGTAATAGTTATGTCCTGCAGATGTTTCAGTTTCACAATAAAGCTGCACTCGACAGTGCAATGAGTTTTTATCTGCATGCATAGGATATGTCTATTTGTTGCTCGAACATGATAGAGAATTGACAGGATCCGTCATAAACTTTGGCTGAAGTTTATGGAGAAAGTTACATTAAATTCAATATATTGAACCTATGATGAGTCCATTATATTTGCATTCAATCCCAAACAATGTTTGAGAAGCAAGATGAAATAAAGACAAGGCAAATGCAATAAAATGTCCACATGTAGCTCTAAAAAAAAAACAAAAAAAAAACGATTCCACAAGCCAACTTGTTCACATTGATGAAAATAACTATGCTCAGTAAAAACAGCTAAATCTCAGCGAGGTAGGAAGAAGAGGGGATGTACTCTGCCTTAATACTTAATGTAAAGTATGACATCAATATTAGATAAGTGTGCATTTCTCATCCTGTTTGCCGGGGCCATTTAACTGGCTGTGCTGCTTCAATCTGCTTCACTCTCGAACTCTGATTCAACTCCTTTGTTCCTCTGCCTCCCCCGGATAGTGCCGTACCTGGTTATCATTTGACTCATCATGTACGTAGTTTAGAGTGAGTCTTAGTTAGTATGACTACTTCAGTCCCTGTTTTAGATCCTTGCCGTTTTAAAGTTTTCCCTTCACCCTCACCCATGAAAGGCAGTGGTATCTTGGTACAAAACTTCAGCCTCTGAAGCAGCAATTTCTACCCATTGTACTTGGCATTGAGGGCGATCTATTACGCCTTGTGAAGTTGAAGTGATTTAAGTCTGGGCTTAAAGGCAAAGGCTGTCTCAGCATACATTTCAGGTCGTGATGGTTGTCCTCTTCATCATGCCATGGTAAAATCTTTTCAGGCTGCCTCCACCAAAACATCAAAGCTAGAAAACGCTTTCATAAAGAGATGGTGTCAGTAAAATACTGGGACCACTATTATCTCTCCCAAATGAGGAAGACAAGATTGCCATTTTCTGCATTGTAATTATGCTTAATTTTCTACACATAACTTTAAACACATAAATTTATGATTTGTGATACTGAGGTATTTAAATAGAATTGGCTTGAGCTGACATGAGGTCAGCAGAAGAATGGCTGTCCAGAGGATACATGAGAGTCACTGCTAAACGTTATGTCCGTGTCTTGTAACAGTGTAGTCGAGGGTGAGAACATTGCTGAAGATTTCAGAAATGTCTCACAGACAGTGCCAAAATGTAATTAAGTACATTTATAAAAGCACTCTACTTAAATACAGTTTAAGGCACCAATACCTTACTTGAAAATTTCTATTTTATGCTACTTTTCACTTCTACTCCATTACATTTTGTCTTAGCAAGCGTGAAATATTACCAAACAAAGTGGAAGTTGAATCTGATGGCTCCGATGATGCTTATAAAAAGATTTGCCACTGGATACTAATATCAGTCAGTGCATCCATAGAATACACCCCCTAAAATATGGCATAATAGCGCCTGATTGGGCCTCAAGTGCATTTGTCATAGCATTTGTGGCTTTATACCCATTTTTTGTGTCACATTGATTGATACTCACTTCAATCCCTTGGACACAAAAGAAAAGTCAATCAATTATAGTTTAAGCACAGAAACATTAGAGGTGTGTCAGCCAGGGTCAAGGCTCTTAGTATGCAATATTTGGATAGGTATAATACACACACAAAATACATCATTTACATAATAGGTTATGTTCTGAATGAAGGAAAAGGTGAGGGTGTACAACCTGATTAGTCAGAAAGAGACGGATGAAGTGAAGAAAAGGCGAGTACAGCGGGGTGGAATAATAATGAATTACTGTCGATGGCCGAGAACGAGGATACACACTGATATATGCTGAGGCATGTACTGTCCTCCAGTTGAGTTCAGGATGACTTTTTCCGATGGTACACTGCAGCATCCTTAATGATTCAAGCTACAGAAGTGCTGAGATCATCACAAGTGCGCTTTTACACAAAACACTCATGCAAAGTTTGCACCGACTAAAAACACCCACGACACCCACGACACCCACAGACCACATGAGTCGACACAATACTGACATACGGTTTTCAAAAGAATCCTCATCGAGCTGGGCTTTGAAATGTCACTATGTGAAATGGATGACCTCGCTGTAAAAATCGAAAATATTTACTTGCAGCTCTTATTGTACCTCAGGTCTCCAATGACAGAGGCAGGATAGTGAGTCTCATTGAAGCATTTTTTTCTCACTAGTACAACAGAAATTGTCGGGTTAAAGATCATTTCTCAACTTTGTCTATAAATTACGGAATTCATGCAGGTCTTTAAGTACAAATCATGGATAATAGCACCACACTTTGTCTGAGTGAAAACACTTTGTGCCACTGGAACAGTTTCACCTTAGCAAAGATTCTTAAACTATGAATGTGATCAACACCAGTCTTCTAAATCTCTTATTTGGTGTGTGGATGATGGTGGTGGAGATTTGCAGTAGGGCTACTCCAGAGAGATTTTCTTAATCAATACAGTTTATTTTAATTCTAGGAGACAGCTATGTTTGTTTATAGATCTCAGAGGTCATCATAGAGCATATGTAAATTTGGTTTCAGTGTGGATTGCCAGGTTAAAGGTTCATGCTTGTAGATTTTTTAGTTAAGCTTAATTTATTCTGGCAGTCTCCCCAAGATCAACATGAGGGAACTCAGAACAAATTACATGCGCCCAGGATCGCAATTAAAGATGAGTAAATCACACAAAACAGTAATTGTACATACAAATACTAATTAAAACAAACACAAATATAACTGCAAGTGCAATTTAAGAAATGTTCAGAGTAATGAGAGTCTCTAACTGCAAGATACTTTGCTTTTCATTTTAGTTGTGAGGTAAGCAATTTACTTTTCTGTGAAAGAAAAAAATGGAGAAACAACCTTTGTTCTGTTATAATTATGTTACTTCATGAACAAGATGTTTATTGTGTATGAAAACAAATAAGAGACAACAGTATTTTAAAAGTTATTGACTGCTTGTTAAATGTAAACACCACTGAACTCAATGCACTAATATATATTTTACTTTGAAAGTCATTTATCTGAATTTATTTGTTATGAATTCACCTCTTTGTGTGTCTTGATTTGCATGGCAAAAAGCTGAATTTGAATAAACATCATTTTCAATCATCAAATTAAGATCCCAAACTTAAATTTCCAGAATTTCAAAAAACTAAAAATGAAAAATAAAAAATAAACTCAGGTTGCTCAAATTCAGCTGGTCAGATTAGGATGCAAGAAAGTCAAAAAAACTCTCTCTCTCTCTGTCTCTCTCTCTCTCTCTCTCTCGCTCTCGCTCTCGCTCTCCTTAATTGCGAAACTTGAATTTGAATTTGTGAGTATATTCAGATCACTTAATCAAATTGCAAATCAAGAAATGACAGTTTTCAAGAAATTCTATCATGTCAGTGGTGTTTAAATTTTTGTATTAAATACTTAGTAGTTGTTAAAATTAAAATGCTTTTGTCCCCTTTTTGCTTCTACAATTGTGACTTATGTATTTGCTAAAGTGCAATGCATTTACAATTGTTGTATATCCATCATCATTGATTACACACACTTAGTATTTCTGCACTTTTCACAACTTTTGAATTAATCAGGCCATTGAAGGGAGACCATAACCTGGGAAAGACCTGATTTCCTGTATTATCGGCATAAAGGTGAACATTAAAGTGCTGAATTTGAAAAAAAAATATTGACTACATAGCGCAGTAGCCAACTTTGATACTTGAGGGACACCTGGAACTGCAAGGATTCAAAATATGGGTTTTCAGCTTTTTTTTTCCAAGTCAAAATAAAAATCTTTTTCAAAATTTCTTTCTGTAATAGGCATTGCCTGACTTTTAATGTTTTTGCAATTTCTGACACAAATTATAGTGACGCAGTCCCTGGTAACAAATTAGAAAAATGTTTTAGATTTAGCAACATGTGACATTTGATCTGGTTTGTTTAGACATCAGCTGGGTTACATTTATTTATTTATTTCAAGACTAAGCTCTTTGAGCTTTTCTGAAATGGTTGAAAACCAGTAAAGATAAGAGATGCATATGTTTACCACTAAGCCCTAATCTTCTCCTGAGAACCATTAATTGTAGGGCTCAACAAGGGGTTAATACCAATAGTATCAGTGATGTGACCATTCCCTGTAACACATGCATTCAGAGCATAAGGCACATTCATTAGGCACCAAAGAGTTAAGTAGACATGCAATAAAGCAGTTCTTTACATAAATCAATACACCGCCTCCTCTTCCTTTTCTCTTACATATAAACAAGGTAGGCTATATTGAGCAACAGTTATGTCTGGAGCATGGGCACTGAGCCAGGTTTCTGTGGGAATTAAAAAATCTTAGTTTCACTTTAACACATATAGAAGACTTTCTATTTTTACTTTGTACATGCATGAAAACAGTCATGTGCAACCCCCTGGAGTCCCTAAGTGGTCGTATTTATTTTCTTTATCAACACCCACCATAAGTGCTGTGCAGTTTACAGAAGAGGTTACATGTGCATACAAGTGCATACAGTGCAAATCAAAGTTACATTTCTGCCAAGAGTTCCTTGGTTAAAACTAAAATATATAGCAAGCAACTCACAGAATTAAGGCACCCGGGAAGGGTCATGGAAGGAAAAATACAAAACATAACAAAGATAAACTTCTGAGTGATCTCACAAAACTTTTCAGGTTGAAAAAAAAGGGTCAGTGTACTTCTGGGTCAGTATGACTCCATGGAAAGCAGAGTTCACACACTGGTGAGAGAGGTTCATTGAATTTTATTTAGAGATTGGTCTAAAAAATCTTTATATTTGAGGCCAGTCTCTTGCATTAAATAAGGGTTTGGCAGGAGGCACCATTTTCACATAAGTAGGAGACAAGAGAATATTAAGTGCGAGGGGACACTCCCATTGCAAAGTGTTCTCAGACCTGGTGGCTGTAACAATATGCCCACTTCCTTATGACAAAAACCCTTGACCACTGCGTTTCCATGGAAACTACACTCATGCAGGTCCCTCAAAAAATGTACAGTAGCTTGGAAAATAGCAATATAGAACACTGAATTTACTTTTTATCAGGTCACAAATGAGAAAAAATAAGCACACTGGAAGATTACTTCAGAGATGAACATTGATTTGGCATCCGTAGAAACTCGAGTTCAGCCAGTGCTCACCCATGTGTCAGACTGTATAAAAATAATGGACATAGCCACCATGGTATCACCAGCTGGTTCATGGTCCCATTTTGAATTCCCTAAGTTTGGCATTTCTGCTGTTTCCATCTTGGATTTTTGGATCCCAAAGTGTCATGAGGTGGTCATGTTTGACAAGAGAGTGGCACTGTGGAGGACAAGGAGTGGAACTGGTAGTGTGACTTTGCAGACAGTGCGTCACTCAACAAGGTCCACCCTTAATTATGCAGAACTTTAAGCCCTAATAAAATGTATACTGGTGAGTTATTTCTAAATTCATCCCACATACAGTTACCATAAAGATGAACATTAGCTACAGAGATCAAAACTGTTTTTCATACCAAGCTGAAAACATGTTAATTTCTGCTGTGAAGTTCTTTATTATATCATGTGGGTCTATGGGAATTTACTCACTTTTGGAGCCAGCCTCAAGTGGCCATTTGAGGAACTGCAGCTTTGGTAAGTTTAGTGCTGGCTTTATTTTTCAGCCGCTTGGTTGCCCCTTGACTCTAAAGGCAGCAACAGAAAGTTTGCTATGATCAGCAGACTTTCTGTTGCTGCAGTTACACAGGTTATGCCCATAGCAGAACTGCTACAGCTGCTATTTGAAGGACCGTCCAGGGAGCTTCTGCCCACTCTCCTCTGTGCAAGTAGTCATGTTGCAGCAGGAAGTAAAAAGAGATTGCAGGGTGCACTAAGTATTCTCTTCACATGTCTCCCACATATATGAAAACCATGCCTACTGCCTATTACAGAGCTTGGGAGTAATATTCATAGCTATCTACAACCAAGGACAGGTGCCCTAAGCAGGTGGCTCTGGAATGAATGACTCAGCTTGCCAAAATTATTTAATTATTTAATTTGTGCCCACGATTTAATCAAAATTTGGGAACACTGCACCTGCCTTACAGTAAAGCTAGCGTATTAACAATTTTGTGACCGTGCAACCTGTAATAAGATGTGCTATGCCAACATCAAGTGGGCCTTGGCTGATAGGTCAGTTTTTCCCCACACTGCTATTGGTGGCCTTGCAGCCCACAAGGTGAACCGGCACATCAGGCATTTGCCAGTATTGCCAGTTTGTCAGTCTGAGCCTTGGTTTGATTACACCACCAAGTAGGAACATCTGCATGCATTATCACCTTCGAGCTACTCATCACACCCAAGGCACTTCCAAAATACGCTGTATTTTTAGCACAACATGTGTGCGCACAGGTGCAGACTAACACACACACACAGATATTCTCTCACCAAGCAGAGAAGGATGGAAGGAGAGACTGAAGATGTGCCCAGACCAAACCGTGTCAGGTCAACCATGCAGAACAAAATTTCAGGAGGAAGTAGCGAGTAAAAATAGGACAGTAATGTGTGGAAAAGAGGAAAATTAGCAGCTGGACTCCGCATTATTTTTCCACGGGAGTGATCACAGCCATCACACAGAGATAAGCCTCGGAGAGGTCAATAAGGAAAACCATTAGCTGACAAATGGCCTCCACTATAATGTCATTATAAACTAGGCCTGTAGGAATCGCATATCAACACATGGAAAGGAATAACAACAGCCTGGACATTAAGACTAATGCTTCCCAGTGATAATCCCTCACTTCTTACTTTGGAATGATCATTAAGTTGCACCACTCAGATGTAAATGGGACATTTCCGTCATTTCAGCGCTTTAATTTATGCTTCTAAACTCTAATCCTCCGTACTGTTCAGGCTCAGAGATCAGGCGCTCTCACTTACGGGATTGGACATTGGACGAGGACGGCACCGGGCAAAATGATTTCCCCCTCTCACTTTCTGTGTCGTTTCATCTCTTGCTTGTGTCATAATAAAAAGAAAACTGAAAAATAACATTGGGCAGAAGTGAGGTCTTCCTATTATTCAGACCGCCGTGGCCTTGTTTACACATACACCTTCTCACCCTTCAGTGATAGCCCTGATGTGGGATTAATGTTGTCATTTGCACCTATTGTTCACACACACACACCCCCACACACACATCTTCTTCTGCATCCATATGTCCGATCCCCTTGCGTCGCAGTTTTTGCTGTAACCTCCAGTCTTTCACCACCTCCTCCTAGCTTGCTTCTTCTCCTCCCTCTGCTGACTTTTAAATGAGCAGAGCACCCAATGGATATATCACTAACTCCATTAAGCAGACACTGTTAGCCTTAAGGTGCAGCCTTGTGTGTGAGTATGTGCCTCGTGTGTTTGTGTGTTTGTGTGTACAGTATGTGCATGGGAAGGAGAGAAGGAGAAAAAGGAGGGAAAGGGATGGAGGTGTGCAATGTGTGTGAATTAACTGCATGTGTGGGTGGGCTGCAGTCACATACCACTGAGGTCAAATTTGCAAAGATTGAACATAAGCACCTGCAGTCCCCTTTTCCATTCGTCTAAGGTGGAACAGCCATTAAATTAATGACCTGGTCTCGCCGCCTGGATGTGTGTACGAGCCTGTATATGTGTAAATAATGTGTGTGGGTAGAAAGGAGCACAAACAACAACCTCAAATAATGTAAATGAATACATGAAAGATGAGCAGGGATAAAGGGAGAGCAGACACCGGTAAGCTGTTTGTTCTCAAAACAGCTCCTGGTCTAGCTTTTAATCATAAGAGAACCATGTTTATGTGTCACAATAGACATGCCACATTAGTTATAGGTGTGGAACTGGATAGTAATCAGCTTCGTGTGTTTTATCTCAGTTTCTTGAGAATTCTACACAATTGCATGTATATAGTTAAAAAGATTTAACACTGTGGATCTGGAGCAATGATGTTAAACATCACAATATTCCTCCAGTCATTTCAGATCAATATTAGTACTAACGACTAACTTGTTATCTCAATTGTGGAGTAAGAGATTTGATGGATGCATTATGGGTAGGATGTGTCGAATGAGGAAGTGTAACATTAGTCGGAACTATGGGAATCATCAGACTTTCAATGCTTTTGAGAGGTGTTATAAAATAATCTGTGAAACTGACATACTGAAGTGGTTATATGATGATATATCATGATGATAGATATTTTATTTGTTTTAAGTTGTGTTGTTAAATAACCAAAATCCATCTTCAAAATGGCTCATGCCGACGTCACCTTGATGTAGAATTACGACATTTAGCCACAGGGTGTGTAGAGCGAAACCCAACATCTGCAAATTGCCATTATGTTAACATCCTTGTTACGTGAAATGTTATCACACTGATTTCATATGAATCAAAAGTTCTGTTACTGCATTACCTACTTCTTCCCTTAAATGCTTTCAGAAATATATTTTAGTGTACTGTTTAGCTGTAAAATTAGAAAGTTTTTGACCAGGCCACCATGTTAAAACTATCAAGCCAAAATCAACAGCACCCACCAGCTGGAGCAAACACTCTCATTTTACAATTAAACAGTACACTAAAATATGTTTCTGAAAACATTTGAGGCAAGAAATAGACAATGCATTAAAACAATCTTGGTTTATATTTGATCTGCGCTGCCTAGTTTGACAGCTCGACTGCAGTTCAGTGATTAACATGACTGACTCATCCATGGTGGATTCTTGCAATTGCCATTAGAAGAATGATGAGGAGGCAGAGGAAAATAATTTTTTTTGTACAGTCAAGATATAGTGACAGTTTCATCAATTATGACATAAAGTTATTTTTATAGAAGTTACCAGCTACAGCTTTAAGTGAGTTCACTCTGAAGTACTTAATCTTGAATCTTGAAGGAGAATTTGTGTCCTTTATAGTCGCATCTCCCAGGAAGCCAAAGGATCCCTCTTACTCTCAGTGCATCCTTTCCAGAAGGTCATTTGAAGACTTTTATTGGTGTGCCAAACTGCAAATAAACTTTTTTTTTAAACATAGATGATGATTTGAATACTTGTTTTTTTCCTGTACCCAAGGTGAGTGTGAGTGCTGATTCACTTTCTAAGCCTCCTGATAAAAAAGGAGCAAAATAATTTGCTTTCACCTTGTTTGTTGTTTTTGTATTTAAGGCCACCAATTTGTGAATTTTATTTTTGGTTATAATGTGCAGTGAATGAATTTTTGCAAATTAGTATGCTCCACGTTTTTCAATGAGAGAGAAGGAGTACATGTAATTTGAAGAGTTTTAAACTAGGTAACTGAACTTTTTCATAGAAAAACCATATCACACACAAATCATTGCTCCAAGGAGAGTCATTTTTGATCTCATAAATAATGTCTAAAGGGGATCTTAAAATAGTAACTACAGTCTTTGTAGACTTGGAATATATTACCTCATGTTTTTGTGTCTGAGTGACTAATAAGTACAACAATTTTTGAAATTGGTCAAGTATTGAGCAGAATGCTGCTATCAGTAGTGGCAAAATGGGCCATGATATTACCAATTGTGGCATTTGTACACCGTCAATTTATATCCACTAAAACTGCCTATCACTATCATCAAACCAACCAGAAATTTTTTTTCATTGCAAAACACATCTTGTTTAAAGTGAGCAAAAAACAAAATAAAAATCACAAAAGTTGTATTGGTTTGTCTTTCAACTGTTTCAAAACTCCTCAGCTCTGGTTTAGTTGAGATAAATCCATAATTCACAGAGTTACATGTGAAAATATGCTAGCTGTATACATGCTAAAACTACTTGTTTAAATGGATTCTGGTGAGTTTGGCAACGGTGATTTTGGGGCTGTTTCTCTAACTCTTTAAATAAAAGTCTATAAAGTCTCAGTAAGGATCCTTTCCATATTGTTGTCAGACACTTAGAATAATGATCTGAGCCTGTCAGTAGAAAAAACAAGCACTTTAAGGCCACGTTTACATGAGAATAACCCTACTAAAAATAGAGAAATCTTGCCTTTGCATTTAAAAAAAATGCATTCATATAACAACATGAGAATGAGTATGATCCTCATGAACACAGAGCCGCAAAAACAACTGAAAACGCTGTAGTATGCATGCCAGGCCAGTAGGCGGCAGTGTAACTGTTTAATGACACACCATAGACGAACACCATGCGCATGTGCAAAGTGCGGCTGTGACGTCACCGTTCTCACAGGATCCACGCATTGCCAGTTTACAAGGCAACAGAGGGGGTTGTGTTTTCAAAAATTATACTCTGGAACCCAGTTTCAAAAGTTTGTGTTATCCTGCCCCCAAAACACTGTTGTCGCGTGAATGACAGGTCAAATCGGAATAAAAGTTTGATGTTTCATCCAAGAACTGTTGCCGTGTAAGTGGCCCCTTAAATTGATAGTGCACAAATGCCCTTAGTGGTTACTTTGCAGCCTGTTTTGTAGCTTCCTTGTGCTGCGCTCTGCTCAAAACTGGACCAATTTGAAAAAGTGTTGTTCCCATTAGTCACCTAGACACCAAAACATGGGTCAAAAGGATTGAAAAAAAAATAGTGAAGTTACCCTTTAAATGATGGATTATCAAATAAGGCACCCAGCTTGCAGTTTCACCCTTTACCCATCCTTTCCTTTGCTCTACTCCTCCCCTTCATTCCCTCCATGGTGTTCTACCTCCTAGGAAGGTAGAACAGTAGTGAGGGAGGGGAGGAAATAAACAATATGGAAAATGAGCTTTGGTATGCGGCATGAAAGTTGTTTGTCTTCACCCTTTCAAACCTGTGGGGTCCCACAGTCAGTCACACACAAATGGGAGGGCAGAACATTGGTTCCACTTACAAACCAACTCAAGCACGAACCAGCTTTGTCCAATTATGGGAGGCACAAATTAAAAGTGCAAATTGCAGTGTAAAAATCTCAGAGTCAAATTTAAATGTAAAACTTGAAACCAGGGTGCGTGGAGCATTCTAATGAAGCCATTGAAGGGGATTAATATGCTGGGTAATTGCCGGATCTCTCCTTTCTCTCTAAAGCCCTTTTTTAATCAACAGTCAACTAATTACTAAACCCAGGGATGTTGAGAATAAAAAACACTGTTGGTTTCAAGAAGATGGGTGGACAGAGAGATAAGAAAATGTGGCCTTCCCTGCATGGAAAAAAAAAGAAAAGTAAAAAAGAAAAGAGAAGGAATGATGCAAAAGCCGAAGCGATGCTGCAAATTCTGGGCCTCTGACAACAGCTTAACAACAGCTCAGACACAATAAATATCTACAATCCCTGGTTTGTTACAGGGCCTTTGTCCAGCTCTGGGCCTTCTAAATCATTCAAATGACTTCTCTCCTCGATGGCACCCTTGTGCAAAAGTGTCATATTACCATGTTTGCAGGTCTTAGGAAACTTTGAAACTGTTTTGGAGAGCAGTTTCTGAATCGATCAGTATATTCTGTTGTGTTCCCAACGCTGTAATGGCAAATTCTTTTCATAACAACCTTGGAAGCTGACAAATCACCCTGAAAGGAAAACTCGGAGTGAACTTCGACTATATGGAGCAGCAAAGTGGAGTGAGTATTCAGCAGCCACAGAGGTAAGGGGTACAAGGCTTCTGCAATGCATGGCTCACATTGGCATGGCCACAACATGTTGTTGTGAAATTAGTAGCAGTGTTTGGCTGCTTATTGGCACAAGTCAAATATACAAAAATGTGTGAATCAAAACTCAAGTAAAGATATTAAATACAAGTCTCATTGAGCACAGCAACTGATGACCCAGCTTAAAATTCAGTCTACTGTTCTACTAATGGAGGGTTTACAGTCAGAGGTTTAAGCTTTATGGAGCTCATTAAATACATTCAGCCGTAGATAAGCACAGTTTGAGTCGGAACGGGCGAGTAATTTGCAGACACACAAAAAAGCATATACTTAAAATAAAAGATAATTGTGGTTATTTCCAACCTGTGGGTCATGCTTTCTAGACAGTGTTTCTCCAGTGTTGCTGGCATGCATTACAAATCTCTCTTGTAATTTTTGACCCTGCTTCTCTCATCTGCCCACCAAATCAACATTTGGTGGGCAGAACAACAACAGTCAACATTTTTCACACCCTAGCATGCTGTGTATGGTAGCAAACCAGAGACGTAACTATTTGTATTTTAAGAGCCACTGAATTCTTAACACTGACATTTAAACACCACTGAATTCTCAAATTGGAAATATTTTACTTTGAAAACCATGCATCCAAATTATTAACTCTGACTTCACTTCTTTGAAATTAGAATATTGAATATTAAAATATTATATGCAAAACTTGAAACAGAAAAATCTGTCAAATTTTATTAGTGAAATTTAGCTCCATAACTTGAGGTCAAAAAATATCATACACTAACGTCCGGGCTACCCTGCCTATCCTGGCCTTAGAAGTCGAAATGTTGCTATTTCAAGTTATAAATAAATTTAGATTAGTAACTGAGTTAACTAAGTTTTTGGAGCTAAATTTGGCATCATCATATTTAACTGATTTTTCAATTTAAACTCTTTCCACTTGACTTCTTTGATTGAAATTGCACATCGAGAAATGTCATATTCTGATTTCAAATTGGTTAATTGGACAAATAAATTCAGATATATAGTTTCCAAAGTAAAATATTCTAATGTTATAAATTCAGTGGCTGTTAAAATTCTAAGATTTTTGTTTCTTATTTAATGCCACAGTTGGACAAATTTCTTGAAAAATGTCATATATTGTTTGTTTTTTTTAACACCTGTAGCAACAGACAAGACATTATGGTATGTTTTGGATGTATTTGCTGACTATCAACAGCTAGCTTAAAGTTAGCCACAGTGCAACCAAAGCAGCTTTCCAGATGCGCAACTCAGCTGGTTGATCCTTTAACGCATGCTTACTTGCAGCTAACATTAGCAGGCCAGCTAATAAGAGACACCATGTAATTAAAACACTTTGGAGTTTAGTCTCCCCACACCTTCAGCCACTGTGCCTAGCTAAAACAGAGCAACCGACCTGATGTCACCATCCACCACACAAGCTGAACACCACATTGTTGAAGAAATAGAGCATCACTGGGATTATTAACTGTATGGACGGGTTTCCAAGCAACATCAGGTGGTAGAAAACAAACCGGAATGACTGACAGCTAATGAGGAGGTTGTCATAAAAAGTTGTTTTTGTGCCATAAACTGCACAAAGCGCAAATGTAATGGTTGGGAAATGTTCATTATATCGATAAGAAAACCTCCTGCCTGGTTTGCTCAGAGTGCATAATTAGCTAGTTAGTATCTAGCAATCTGACTGAGACTTTAATAAGGTACCGAAACTGCAGGAGGAAATGCAGGATTTAAGGTACAACAGCTATCACTTTTACTGCATGTGTATGGTTTTATGTATTTACCATTGCAAACCATTATCAGCCTCTATTATCAATGCTTGTTGATCAGTTTGACATGCATTTAGTGGCAGTGTGCAAGTTGGTGACAGCCAACAGAGGTGCCAACTGATAGTTTTGAATGGAAAATGCATCACATTATTATGCTTATATTTTTTGCAGGATAAAAATTCAAAACAGGTGTGCAAAGTCTAATTTTATGATCCTGTGTGGCCGATAAATGCTTCTTATTAAATCCCAATGAAAAAGAGAGGACTTGAGCACACTGAGTGTCCTCTTAAGTTAAAAGCATGTGTCAGTTGATCCTAATTAGCATTGGTAAACTCTCCCTAATTCCCATAGAAGAGCATAAAACTGCAGGATTTTGCGCACTCACAAAAACTAAAAAAAGAAAAAATGAATTCAAGAACATCCAAATGACAGACTAAAGAGGGTGGAGCACTGGACAACCATAAAAACACTTAAATAGTTCTGAAGTGCAGGCATTTCTGTAGGAAGTAAATGCCAAATGAGCTGTCATATTTAAGTGGATGCTGTATTCTGAGAAGGGTGCAAAAATGAAAAAAAAAAACAATAAAGGTTCAATTTCAAATCTGAGGCCAAAAACAATATTGCCAAATACAGAAAAGAGACGCTGACCACTGGAGAAGGATAGGCTTGCCCTCATCGCTCTCTGCAAACAGATCTACATGGTGCTGAAAGAGGGCGCGATCTGCAATATCTTGCAGCAGCAGTAAACATACTACAGTGCAGGAAGACCAGAGTGTAGAAAAAGGCCTTCTTTGGGCCTAAAAATAGTGTGATCTTTCCTTAATTAATGGATTGCATTGTTTCCTATTAACATAACATGATGTGAATTGAAGTGTGAGTGTAGCATTTATTTTTTTAAAAACATAATGCTTTGGAAACGAATGATATTGATCAAATCTTGGATTATAAAATTATTATTAAATAAATCATATGACATTACACAACCGCAGAACTGAAGAAAACACAATAATTAGTTATTTTGCATGAACATGTCAGAGCTCAAAAGTGTGCAAGTGTGCTCTTGAGTGTGCTCAGATTCTGTTATTACCTATCACCGTGTCCTAACAGCAAGGCAGCATCTGACTATCACACCGCGCCGGGTTACATCAAACTCTGTCCACCCAAGGTTCCAACACATTTTTACCAATACATTTTCAAACCTTTTCCATAACCTTTCCATAATATTTTACCTTATCATTACCATGGTTTTATTTCAGTATTCTAAAAGGGGTAGAACTAAAAACACATATCCCATTTGTGGGTAAGCAAACTGCTGCTGGCCAAAATGGGTACTCTGCAAAACAACAAGGCCATGCCCCTATTTTGGGCTTTAGACAGCCTAACTAAAGACCAACTGTCACACAACGCAGCTATAGATTTTAAATACCATGTATTTTGTGTCATATGTTAGACATGTTTTGGGATTTTAATGAACATTCCAAAACATTTCCAGGCCTGGAAAAACAAGTTATTCTAATTTCATGACTTTTTCCAGGAATTTCGTGACCATCTGAACCATGGAAACCATTAAATATGGACCCCCATCACATCATATAAACAAACCACTTACAACTCAGTGTTGTAACCACTGAAAAAATAAGTGAGTACTTGCCTCCTTATTATTCATATTCTCAACAATACTGTTGCAGGTGACTTAGTTTTAGCTACCATACGATATCATACAATATCATGCTCCCTGCTCCCGTGATCTCCCTCCAGCCAGATGCCAACTTATTCAAGTTTTTGTATTGAAACGAGGAGGTAATTCCTGCAAGCCACACATTAAAATGGAACAGACAAAAGCTTCGCACCACATATCGCATCACTCACAGCCAGTTAGGACAGTCCAATATAAAACAAACCAATCAAACTGATTTAGTTGCTAACACTCGGTATCCAGTATCCCAAAGAAGTAAAAACTGGTAAGTGTCTTTGTAAAAACGACATAAGTGGGTTTTTAAGCAGAAATTTCCTCTTGGTGAATAAGGCCCTATGACTACTTTTTAGGGGAGTTAGATGGGAGAAAACAAAATAAAATTGAGCTGCTCCTCTTTCTGTTTGTTGGGTTGTCAATATGTCCTGTTTTCTCTTCTGAATATTCTCCCCTGGCCTGAAGGGTCAAAAACAATCCTCAAACACTGGGATGATGCATCTCTAAACAGTAAAAAATAGTATTTTAGGGGATTGTTATCCATTATAATGAATGCATTTCAATGAAAGCACAAAGATGATCCATTAAAAAGGTTCACTGTATAATATATGGAACAGCCTGCAGACTGAAACACTGCTCATTATGATTATGATTTGTGTTACTGTGTTTGTGTGAAATTCTGTGACTTAAATCACCGCAGAGCTTTGAGCACCAAAACTCTGTGAGCTGATCCAAATGCTGCTCGTCTCGACACACCCTGAGGATCGCCCCCATCACACCCAGTCAAATCCAAAAAAGCAGATAAAACATGTCATTTCGATGTTTTAACACTCACACTGCTGTTAACAGTTCCTTAAATAGCAGTGACTGAACCGCTATCAAGTCCCAGTTATAATGGCCCTTATTTTAGCACTCCTTAGCATTGCCCACACTTGTTTACTTGGCTTGCAGCTGGTCTTTTTCACATTCACATCATATCAGAAGAAGCAGAAGCATGGTCGTCTCATTGTGACAGCTTGAAAGCATTCCTGTGTTTTACTCGCTGGAACACCCACATCAAAAATCATTTTTATGTATGAATTTTTTTGTATGAAATCAAATCTATTTTTTTTATTATTTGGCTGAGAGTGAACATGACAGATGATTGTGACTGTGCTTAGACTGCCAACATTTTCTGACTCCCTGTACTCTTGGTAACAGACATCCGTTATTTCTGATGCTAAAAAAACAACACCATTCTTGTAATTAAATGTCCGTTTATCCATTAGTTATAGCTTTAGTCATCCGCTTATTTGTGCCTGTCTGACGCCTTCATGTGCACAGTTGGTTTTGTCTGTGTTGTTGAACACGTTGGACTGCAGTATATTCAAGTTTGAGACTCTAGATCCACTTTCACATTCACTGAGCCTCATGGAAGCATTACAGAATGAAATTTTCTCTCATTTTTGTTTGTATCCACCATCTGTTCTTATTTTCTTGGTACCCACTGAATTCTGGGATTCACCAGTGTTTCCTCATTTTTTCTTTTCTCTCAGGTTATTAAAAAAATTCAAGTAGTCAAGAGCACTTGTACTGAGATAAGAAAAAAATACATCCTCCTTTTCACAGTCCACCCATGTGTAAGTTAAATAAATGGGTGGATTATGAGACCATGGGGCCCCTGGGGCCCACAGACATGCAATAGGCCCCACCACCTCACTTATGGAGCAAAACACAAAGGCTTTATTGTGGGTTTGGCTCATTTTTGTTGTTGTCTCTTTTAGTCTTTATGCATCCTTTAGTGGTTTTGTGTCTTTTTGAGGTTGTTTTGTCTCTTTTTGCACTTATTTTGTGCTTCTTTGAAGTTAGTTTTCATCTCTTTTTGTCATTTTTATTCTCTTTCTCATCAGTTCGTGTTATATTATGAGTGACATTTTGCAGGTCAAGAACAGGGGCACCTGACACTTTGGGCCCCTGTGCCTGAACCCAGTATACGCATTCAGTGATCCATCCGTAGTTTTAGAGGGGTTTTTTTTTTAATTATCCAGTTTAAGGTACTTTTAACCTGAGTATTTGATGACTTTAGTTACCTGTTACTTTGCAAATGAAGATTTTTGCAAAACATTCAAATGAAAATACACAAGTGCAGCTGATATAATCAGTTGACTGATCAATAAACAGAAATATTTGCATTTAATTGTTCCAGCTTCTCATATATGGAAAGTGTCCCTTTTCCTTTCACTATTTTGATTTATTAAATTGATTAATTTATTTCTGCATTTAGTACTTTTACTTTATATGCTTAGAAACATTTTCTTGATTGTACTTGAAATAATATTTTTTTAAGCAGGACTTTTACCAGTAACTGAGTATTTTTACAGTGTGGTATTAGTACTTTAAATTAAGGAAAGGAGCAGAGTACTTCTTCCAACATGGCTGCTGACACCACATGTACAGCCTCACAAATGTTTTGCCACTGCTGTTTCTTTTTCATTTTCCAGTAATGACACTCCAAAATATCATGCTTACTTCATTTTGAATTTTATTGAACAATTTCACTGCTGCTGAAGTTTTTGTCAGGACAGCCTTCTTTGGTGGCATCTTTCCAGTTCTTAGGCATGTGGCAGGGTATTTGCACACAGCACCACACCTGCCCTTATATGGAGTTAAGGGGGTGTTACAGATGCTGATAGGTCACTTATGATCAAGTGGAATTCAATGTGCCTGTGTAAGAGCAGATTTGGTGGTTGAGGTTGTTTGGTGCATGTGGAGTTGACCTTTTCAACTCTCAACAGAAAATCAAAAGAATGTAAGTACAAGATGAAAAGAGTTTGTTTCTCTGTGTTTGTGAGAGTGACAGAGATATAGTTTAATGTGTTGGAATTGTGGCTGCATACTGTTTTGTTAGTCTTAATTTACAGGCTGATACTGCTGATTTTATTCATACTGTCGTCATTGATTGACATTGAGGATGTTTGGGGTTTTTTTTTGGTGCACGTACATCTTATCTATTGATACATTCAGACCCGTGGCATGCTCTCTCCTTGGTGATGTTGTTGCTGTTTGGCAGATTAGTGTGTGGATTACAGCCTGGCATGGCCTCTAGTTTCACAGTGGTGATCTGGTAGTTAAGGCCTTTAACACAGGCCTGGTTGTGGTGACCCTGCTGTGAGTGTTTTATGAATATTCTGCCTGTCCTGTCTAGCTTTGGCTGCTGCAGCAGCACTTGTGACTGGCAGATAAATCAATTCCTGTTATCTGAAGAGACTCTGAGCAGCATGCACAGACTGACAGTCTACGACACATAAAGATATATGAAATCATATGAGAAAACTGTCGTAAACTCACTGTTGTGCAGCAACAGAAGAATGTATTTGACTATTATATGATATGATAAATTCATACTGATATAATGCTAGTTATACCATGATATACAAGGAGTAAACACAAGGAGCAAAATCTTATAATTTTATTAGAAATTGTTTGCTAGAATGCAGTTTGCATTACTGTATCTTTAGTTTAATGTTCCTTTGATTTAAGCAAATCATATCAGAGAAACCTTCATGAAACAGCTATTTGGAGGTTGACAGAAGTAAAACACAAACAGTCCAGAAGGGATTTGAACTTGCAGTCTTTTGACTGTAAAACTCATTATCAACCAGTTCCTTGTTATGTTGATGCTGAGTCAAATGATCTTAGGTTTCATAATGTGAACAGGTATCAGTTTGTAAAAATGTGTTTGTCTGAAGGTTGATGGAACTGAAGTGTCTGCAGCTTCAATCTGATCTTTGGATTTGTGTTGATTGGCCATGAAGACAGACCAGTGGTTGAGGACATCGGCTGGAGACCTGGAGACATGGTTTTGAACCCCAGATAAGACAACTTAAGGTCCCACACACAGATGGCATACAGGCAACACTTGTATTGTTAAATTTCCAGTGTGTAGGATTTAGTTGTATGTACCACTGAGCTTGCAGAACTGACACTGTCAAGCGTGTAAAGGAACTGCTGTGGCCAATATGGAAATACAAAGCCCTGTTTAAAGCCAGCTTTTCATTTGTGCATTCTAAACTATTCTGTGTGAGAGGACCCACTCCATATGTAGCTATAAACAGCTCGTTCTAAGAAACGAAAATGCAACAATTCTTATTTCAGGTAATTATACACTAAAGAAAAATTTCTCATTTAATATTCCATTTCTGCAAATAAATGTCCTTAAATCCTACATATACTGGACCTTTAACAATCTACCATGTGAGGAGTTCAGCTCTAAAACTGCAAACAAGTGATGAGAAAAGCTAAAGTACCACTGGTTTTCAATTTTCAACAATATAAGAGTCAATAGTGATCCATTATAGTGTAAAAATAGCAAAACTCAAAATAGCCATATTAACATGCTGTGGTTCTGACCTTAAACATGTTTAACATGTTAACATTTGTTACCATGATCTGAACAAAAGTGGACAGCAGATACACTTCACTGTTCTCACATGTCTATCATGCATCTCTAGCTGACCTTTTGAGAGATTTTGTTACTGCCTCAGTCAATACATCCACTCGCTTGCTAGCTGCCTGCTAGCATGCTCACTAGTCATGTTTACGGTTCTGTCAGTACAGCTAGAGATATCACTGTCAGCACATCTTCCCCAGGGCAAAATGATGGATGGTCACGCAGCACTTATGCAACTTGTCATAAAATAGACAAGTTACTAAGCATTAGCGTGCTGTCATCAAAACAACTACCACATCTTGTATTGATGTCATAGTCCCTGTCGGAGAGGCATCAGAACACATTAGCGTTTACGCTACTTAAGGTATGTGGTCAAATGTGTCCTAGGCCATCTCAGCAAGTGGTTTGAATCATCAGATCCCAATGCATCTTGGTGGTCGTTTATACTTTTATTTAGCGCTGTGCATGTGATCGGATCATTCAAGACTCATGTTTATACCATGTGTGAACAGGGCCCTAGACACGTGTTGCTGAGCACACAGACAGGCAGCTGTGGCTCAGAGGTAGAGCAGGTCGTCCGCTAATTGGAAAAAACGATGATTCGATCCCTGGCTCCTCCTGTCAACATATCGAGGTATTCTTGGACAAGATACTGAACCCCAAATTACTCCCGATAGTTGTTCAATTAGTGTGTGAGTGCGGCAGATGGTTTCTGAATAATAGTGGTACCTTATACGGTAGCTTCAACCACCAGTGTGTGAATGTGACATGTAGTGTAAACAGTGCTTTGAGTGGTCGGAGGACTAGCAGCTCTATATACAAGTGCACTCCATTTACTGATAATGTGTGAACACAGTCAACCATGATGAACAAAACTTAAAAATACACAGATATACCTTTGAATAACTGTGTATTGCATTCATATCCCATTCACAATAACCAGCTAATGAAAAGATCCACAGACACATTTGTATTTGTCACAATCGTGTCAACATTCTAGCTTTGTGTGTACCAATGTTGCGACCAAAGCATCACACAGCATAAACAGAGTTGTTATGTACAAATGTGATACGGTTTTGTCAGGCTAGAGAAGACTTTCATGAAGGTGTGTGATGCCGGAAAATTTTTTGTGACGATGCAGCGGTTGTGCAGCGCTCATTAGTTTGTCAGATAACGCTTTCCCTGCGGGGCCATGGCAGCCGCCTCCTGCATTGCTAAGCGAAGCACTGACAGCTGTGACATCAAATCACTGTTTGAAAGCGTTACTCATCGCTACGACATTGTGTCATCATGAAAAGGAGGCCATACCCGCTAGTCTAGGCGCAACAAGCTTCACATCGTGACAGCCAGCTGCACCAATCTGCGGCATGAAAGGGGTAGGTGGCAGGTGGAGGCTAAAGGATCTGTGGCATTGAGAGAGAGGGGAGACAAGAATAAGAGGTAAGATGCAGCGGTAAAATGAGCAGAGAATGTGGGAGGGCAGGGTTGAGTTTGAAGTATTACATGGTGCTGAGGAAGAAAGATGTGAGTGGAAAGAAAAAACAAAAGACGGAGGAGTGAAGGGTTAAAGCTGAGAAAACAGATGATAAGAAATCTCTGTGAAGTTTGAACAGACCGACAATAATCTCATTTAAGACAGACTCCATTGGAAATTAATATTCTGTCCATATTCACTTTCAGTTGCAGAAAGGCTGGGACCAATATCATGACAGTCAAACACTTTGTCTGATCACTGGCTAGGCAGGGATTCAAAAGGAGCTGGCTTTGCTTTGGTAAACACAAATCAGAGCCAAATCTGACCGGAGCCAGGCAGACAGCTGAAAACACATTTTGTTTCATTAAATGCCCTTAAATGATACATATTAGTATATATTGTGATGCCTACCTCTCTGAACTAGAAAGAAAATGACTAGAGAGTGTTTTCTGAAGCAAAACCATGAACTCCATGGTGATATAACTGTGACACTGATTCAAACAGTGGCGGATCTTCCTATAGGCGACATAGGCGAGCCCCCATAGGCCGCCCACTTCCCTCGCTTTTTTATTTTACTTAAAAAAACAAAAAGAGAAAAATGAAGCCAATGCAGAAGTGCCAAAAACTGCAGTTCATCAAATGGCCACTTGAGGCTGGCTCCAAGACAGTAAATCCTCATAGACGTGCATGTTAATCTAACCTGCATATTATTTTATTATTTGCCATTAACTAAGTTGTTTACTCATGTTGATTCCTTTTAAGCTCTTGTTCTTGTTTGGCATAAATAAAGATTTTTTTTTACATGGGGGGGTCACCAGGGGAAGCTTGCCTAGAGCCCTGAATGTGCAAGGTTTGGCACTGCTCAGAAAAATTGCAACTACATGTATAAAATCTATGTTTCTGCATTCATAGCCTACAGCTGGTGTTTGACATGCGACTCTCAAAGAGAACTGCTGTGTATGAAGTCAGCAGAGGGATTTTTGACAAGTTGAGTCTCGTGCTCTGAGTGTGCGGTCTATCTTCTCTTCCTGCATCAGAGGAAAGTGTGTGGTTGACTTCTCTGAATGGTTACAAAACAGCAGGGGGTCCCAGGCAATAGTATACCCTTGGGTGCTTTGCAGACTTTCCCTTGAGTTTCTGCAGACCCCATGCTGAGCTCATTTAGCCGACTCGAACACTGGTCACATTTTTTAAGTCAAGAATACGACTCTCTGTTGACTGATTTTTTTTTTTTTCGTAAGAGTTTAATTCCCCAGCTTCCAGGATGTGTCACAGTTAACATCAAAAATATTATTCTCTGCAGATGAATCCTGCAGTATCATCCTAATTCAACAGACCCAGACAGGCCAACTCATCTGCAGCTGCCCTCAAGAAAAACTGCACTGCTGAGGTATAATAACATTTTTCCCATTTCCTCGCTCAGTGCATACAATTCTCTATGTGCGTGTTGTTCAAAAACATTGTTATCCCATGCAACAGTTGTGTTCTCACATATCGAGCATGGCATATAGGTGGTAAAACCTGCTTGATGAACAAAAAGTCTGTTTGCAGAGGCATTAGATTCCTCATCATAATGGCTGATCCACATGCAGCCAAACAGATTTGACTGCTCTCATCCAAAGCCAGCAGAGGATTTCACTGCAAATTGATGTGGTCCCTTTTACAATGTCCCTGGCTGAGTACTAGTAAAGCCAACATAAATCAAGGCAATCACAAGGAGATATGGGAAAGACTTTGCCATAAATCCCACAGGAATCATAAATGTACAGCATCTAAATGCGTCTGTCCACACACTACCTGTCTCATGCTATCTGCCTCCACATTACTTTCCTCTGTGCTCTCTTTCCTACGTCCTCTTCGTTTCATGCACGTGTCAACGTTGGTCCAGTCATTCTTTAAATTGTGCTGATTTTGGCCGTCACTTTAAATGTTGACTGGTTTCCTGGATTATTGTGCATCATTTCTGATGGCATTCAGCATCAGTAAAGTCATTCATAGAAAGAGGATTAGAGTGCACAGCATTACACATCATCGGTTGTAGCGCTTCACAGCCACTTGTTGGACCTGTCACTTGTGGGACTTGTCATTCCACATCGATACTGTAGTGGGTGCTGTGTTGTAGAGCAAACACAATCAGGAAGCCACCTGATGTACGAGGAACAACACCTTCAATATTTCTCTGCAAGATGTTCTGTGTCTAAATGAACAGACTTGAGTTCATCACAGAGTCTTTACTTTAACACAAACATTACCAAGGTTAAATCAGAATATTATGACGTTTGTTAACATATTTTTTTACATACCATAGATGTGAATACATCTATTATCACCCTTTGGACAGTAAGTGAATAAAAATTTGAACAAAATTGGTCTAGGTGACCATCAACTGAAAACTGTAGGTTACACCAGTGTCTGAAATGGGGCTACCCCTAACGGAACTTTTAACGGTACGCAACTTTTTTATTTATTTAATCTCCTGAAAGGGATCCTGCATTTGGTTGTGTAGGTTTGAATGTGTGTATCTGTCTGTTTGCAGCTAATCTTCTGGCAAACTAATGGTTAAATCAGCCTAACATTTTGTGTAAACGTAAATGACTGTATGCTCAAGGACCTCTAGTTGTTGTGTTGATTTACAACTGTTGAAAAACCTGTCCTATTGGCTGTTTTTCACTGTCATTGACTGGTGGCCCCGCAAGTTTTCCACATTTGGCTTGGCTAAAAACAACAAGCCTTGTCTAGTTTGTTGCAGGCCAGAGTGTGGCCTTTTAGTGGCTCAAAACTGACATCCATCTCAAAGACTGGTCTCATTTTAAAGCAGGGAATCTGCAGATTAAATCCATACCCAGTCAAAGTTGGGCCCAGTGCAAGGTGAATTAGTTCCCGTCTTCAGGCACAACTCTACACCAGGCACAGCATTTTGCCTGCCTGATTTTGTAGACTTACAGATTTGGTCTTTTGGGTCATTTTTCCTTCATATTTGTGCTCCTGCCATTAGTGAATAAGCAGGCTAAAGTTAAAGTTAAATTGCTTGTTTTCTTCTTTTTTGGTCTATTTTTATTGTGTTTATTGTTATTTACCAGTTTGTTGTGCTGTAGCCTATCAATACCATTAAAACCCCAGTTAAGAATGCAATAACATTAAAAATATTCATCTACATAATTACAAATATAATCTATATTTCACAGTGCATGTTAGCAGGAGAACTTCATCTGCTTGTAGCAACACGGCATGACTCTATCAAAAATAGATGAGGCATGTACTTTTGCTTGTTTCTAGGACATTTTTTTTAAACACACTGCGGGGCATCTGCTGTAATGACAAGAATTATCTACAATGGTCAGGTCAAGGATGCATGTGGTCTGGATTCTAAACATTTGAAATGTTATAAGTGTTTTTCAGTTACAGCAGTGTTGTTCAGTATATCGGACACTGATGGTGCAGTGCTGTACTGCACCTCTTTACAGTAGATAAGGCTTTTTTTTCTCTTCCAAAAACACAGGGGGCCTTATGCAATACATGAACAAATCTTCTCTTATTTTTGCTGATATCCAGGATTTGTTTTTAATTTTTTAGTACCCATTGATTTTTGGGAGTCATCAGTGTTTATTTATTTTTGTTCTTCTCTTGGGAAAGAGAACATTTTATAAGTGGTCAAGAGCACTCTTTCCAAGATAAAAGAAAAACATTTAATTTTCACAGTCAACATGTTTTTTCCCAGCATAAGTAAAACTATGTTTTACATTTGAGGAATATTCAAAAAAATGCATAAATATCATACAATCAAATTTATATAATGTTTTAGAGTAATTATATAATTATATAAGTATGTATTGTTAAGTTTCAGGGCTAAAGAAATAATGCTACATGTGGTACTTCAAATTAAGATTTTTGCAGACAAAGTAAAGTAATTTTCATACAAAAAAAATCATGGTTTCATCTTCTCATATAAACTGTATGTATGAGGCCTAGCTGCTTTTCCTTTTAATTATTTTTAATTAATCTTTTTTTTAGACCTTTTTGCATGCATTCTTACTTTTAATACATCAGTAATTTCCCTGAATTCACATTTACTTTGTTTAAATTTATTTTCCAGCACATTTCACTACTTTCACTACTTCACAGAAATTATTTGTCTTCTTACAGCTTTTTTTTGGTGCCATGTCTCCGGTCTTGAGCATGTGTCAATGTCTTTGCACACGGCACAAAACCTGCCCTTATGCAGTGTTTAGGGGGTGTTAAATATGCAAATAGGTGACTTAGGATCGAATGGGATTCAGCATTTAGTACACCTGAAAAAGAACAGATTTGGATGGTTAAGAACGTCTGGTGCACCTGGGTTTTCTCTCATCAGAATTGAGAGAAAAAATAAGG
This sequence comes from Plectropomus leopardus, assembly GCF_008729295.1. Taxonomy (NCBI): domain Eukaryota; kingdom Metazoa; phylum Chordata; class Actinopteri; order Perciformes; family Serranidae; genus Plectropomus; species Plectropomus leopardus. The sequence continues at coordinate 7,255,699 of NC_056482.1, forward strand.
GAAATGTAAGAGAATGTTGCTGCATGAGGCCCAAGGTCACACAAACCACGATCCAATCATCAAAAAGGAATTGTGCACAGTAGTGTTGATCATTTTCTGCAATGCCGCTACTTTCCACTGCAGACTATTGGAATATTTAACACACTAGAATTCCTCACAAATGGGTAATCTGTCTATTTTAGTGACTGCAATGACTTACAATTACATGTCATAGTTTCCCCACCTTTTAATTCATGGCTTAGTCTAATCAAACACTGATGGATGGGTTACATAGGACTCCAGGCAGTCAGAATGAATTACAGGGATATGCAAACCACTTCTCACTTCTCATGGTGGCTGGGCCTTGAATGGATCTTGCTGAAAAAGCAGTGCCGATCTTTCTCTCCTCTATTTTTATAAATAAATTGTCCCTTTAGGTCACAGAGCTCCCCTGAGCGACATCCCTTTACGGAGACGACCCGTGCCTGCTGAAATATTCCAGACAGTTTTAGCACCTTGAGTCTTCTACTGTGAATCACTACAGTCAGCATTTACTACAACGTCCTGCTGAGGGGCCAACCGCCAAGTCCATTTATCACCATATCGATGATATTGTGCGTTCCTGTAAGTGGTGAATGCAGGTGCTTGGGCACCTCAATGCCCAGAGGTGTAACAACCTCACTGCACTATTATTTAAAGATGTTATGGAATGTGTTTTCCCCGTTAAATGAGATTCTTTTAACCAAGTCTGCTTTGCACCTGAAGCGTGGTGTGGTGCTTGTTTTGACCAGCAGGTGGGGAAGTTTTCATGGACTTTTCTACCCCTTCAGCCCCCACCCCTGTCTGTCTCCTGCTGCCCCTGATGTGAGGAGTTCTTGCACAAACTTCATTCCACTCCACAGAGGGAGAACATATGTTGGAGACTCACCACAGGCAGAGCAGAGAGTAGACAAACAAAGCTCTCAGACTGGACTAATTCTTTCTTTGTTGGATCACTTCTCTCAAGTCTGGGTCTTCATGCATTTTTGCATTAGAGTGCATGAATGTGGAAGTTTGTAAATATAATTCTAACTACCTGTAGACATGGATACATCCTCTTCTGTGAGCGCTCTTCTCCTAGCCCTTCTCCTCTTCCTTGACCCATGCGGCCACTTCTTTGTCTGGGCTGCAATGGACTCCTGCTATGACGAGGAAGGCACCCCAAGCCGCTGCATGCCGGAGTTTGAGAACATCGCCTTCAATCGGACCGTGGTGGCATCAAATGTGTGTGGTTCCCCACGCGAGGACTACTGCATGCAGACCGGCTCAACACGCTCATGCCACTTCTGCGACGCCTCCGACCCAGAGCTAAGCCACAACGCCAGCCTCCTGACAGACTTCAACAGGAACGAGGTGCCCACGTGGTGGCAGAGCCAGTCCATGTACTATGGCATCCAGCATCCCAATTCTGTCAACCTCAGCTTGCATCTCGGTAAGAGCACTGCAGCACACCCTGACCCAGAGAATTCCTTCTCAACTTGCAGTGCAGTTTTTGGCCATGCTGAGTGATCTGGGTCAAGCATGTGTGTCCTCTGGGTTCAATTATGGTTTCAGTTCCTATAATGTCGTATATAATGTCCCATTTCATTTTAAAGTGCCTGAAAGCTTTTCATGTGTGCTGCATTTGCTGTGACTCAGTAATAGATGTAACCCTCTGCTGAATGCAGAGGGTTTCCAGTGTTAAAAGTGTGGTGATGGGATTTCAGATCAATGCATGTTAGTCGACCTCACACCAGTTGTGTATCACCACTTTTCCCACTTTTCTGTACAGCAAGTTTCTTCATACTAATGTCCATTGATTGGGAAATCTCTAATACAAAACATCTGTGCTTTACAACACATTAATTGTGTTATTCAGTCGCGCCTCTGGGCTGTCTTCATAAAAAAACACTTGGCTCAGACATGGTTTAGACTTGGAGCATTTTTGCAAGCACATTGCCACAAGGGCATGTCTGAGAATTTGGTCGGATTTAAAGTGGATGAGGAGGACACACACTTGCATCTGACACGGCCAGATAGCGGCTGAATGATGGTTCAGTGTTGGCTCGAGTTTACATTCAGCCCACGTACCAATATGGAGTATTAGTGATGAACCCATCCGGATCTGGCTGCTGTAAAACAGTCACAACTCATGCTTTTTTTTAAAGGTTTTATTTGGGCAAGAGCTCAACTAGAGAACAGCCATGACCCACAGCTTTCAAAGAAACATTATTTCCAGCAGGATTTGGACCAGGCGAGGCCAGAAATCAACCTTTATGCTACCACTTTAGCTTGAAATCAACATTTCACTTTGTATTTCACATACATTTAAATGTATGACATGATACATGTTATACATTTAACTTTAATTCTTTGCAACAGGATCAAGCAAGTGTGTTCAGGTTGTTGTTTTTTATACTTTTTATTTATTCAACATAAGGATAACACATACAACATATAGCACAGAGGAAATGTTCACAATATACAATAATGCAACTGTCAGGTTTTACCACAAGAGATAAACAGTACAAACAGGGCCAGAATATCAGACAATTGGCCCCTAGGTATAGATATGCAAAAGGCTCTACCACCTCTCCTTAAACGCAAGAAAACTCTGTCCCCCATTTTGTTATGGTACTTTTTATACAGAAAGGTGAGGCGGCATTACGGCACCATATTCCCACCTTGAACAGGCAGTGTAAAAGGAGCTAGTATTTTGCATGTCTTTGTAGATGTTATGCATCTTTTTGTAGTTTTGTGTTTCTTTGTAGTCATTATGTGTCTCTTTGTAGTAGTTGTGTGTCTCTTTGTACACATTGTGTATCTCTTTGTAGTAGATTTGTGTCTCTTTGTACACATTATGTGTCTCTTTGTAGTAGTTGTGTGTCTCTTTGTACACATTATGCATCTCTTTGTAGTAGATTTGTGTCTCTTTGTACACATTATGTGTCTCTTTGTAGTAGTTTGTGTCTCATTGTACACATTATGTGTCTCTGTCTAGTAGTTTTGTGTCTCTTTGTAGTCATTATGTGTCTCTTTGAGGCAATATTGTGTCTTTCTTGGTTTTTGTGTGCCTCTTTGAAGTTGCCTTGTGTCTCTTTGCAGTTCCTTTGCATCTCCTTGTGGTACTTATATATCTTCCTTGTCAATATGTGTTAATGTAAGTGACATTCTGCAGGTGAGGGTCAGGCTGCCCCTTTCCACTTCCATCCCTCCATGTGTACAGCTGACTGTAAACAAAACAGAAGCCACTTGAGAGAGATTTCAGAGAGATTCCAGCTAAAGTAAGCTGATAACCTGCAGAAAACCCCTAAGTTGCAGGAATAACATGGTGATAAGGAAAGGAGCACCAGCTGAAGTTAGCCAGGCATTTACATAAAATGCATTTAGAATTCAGCAGATACCCTTACTTTCCAGGGAGGTATATTTCACTAACCCCCCAGCCAGAGTCATTTTTGCATAGCCAGGGACTTGGTCAGCAGGTCCACTGTCACTTTAAATTATGCACATTTTCCCTTTACTTTGGTGAAAGTTCTCACAGAACTTTTGGAGGAATCCCACAGAAATACATCTTAAAGAAAGTTTAGCTTTTGTAATTTCTAAAAGGTACGCCTATAGATATTTAAAAAAGTTACTCACAAAACAATTAGACCCAATATATTACAACTATATATCAAAACCACAACGTTTTAGCTGGAACATATTTAGCAGCCCAAGAGCTTTTCAGGAAATTGTGCAACTTTTGTTCCAACTTCAAAAGAGTTTGTGTTTGCTTTTTCCACTTGAAGTAGTTTTAATTGATACAACCTATAATACAATAGAAGGCACAAATGCATTGTTGTGAAAAGGCAGCGTAATGATAATGGGGAAAGAAGCTGCAAAAATTTATGACATTTTGTAAAAAATTAGCTAAACTCTTAAAGACAAATTACTTTGTTGTTGGCACAAATTATGTAAACATAATGCTTCTCCAGCATGGAGTGGATTCTGTGGCAGAAGTTCAATTTGTTTCTTTTGTTCAGCACTTGAAGTACTTCATTAGCAGTTGCTCATGTGCTTGTTAAACATCTAGGCCAACAATCCTGAGATTTGGATAGGTTTAGCTGGGCAAAGGCTTGGCTACAATAAGATCAGGTAAGATAAATGTTTCAGGTTTAGCCGTGGTAAAATGTGAAAACCATCAGCTTAAATAATTAAACTTCACTTCACTTGGAACTGAACCTGGGTCTCTGCAGTTCAAAGCAAATACATAACCACCTTAACCATGCTGCATTATTCCTGTGTTAGTTAGGATTGCCTCCTTCATGCACCCTTTTTCTTTGAGCAAATGCATTTGACTCACTTATTGTACACTGCGTACATATTTGCCTTTGAAGACATTCCTCATTTCACCAAATTTTATGAGACCAGCTTGAGCCATTAGCATCATTATCCCATTACCATGCTGTGCAAAACTGCTGAAATAAAGTAACAGAGCACATTTGTCACTTTAACTGAATTAAACTGTGGCGATTAATGTTACAAAGCATTAATACAAATCTTTCTATGAAATTACCTTTCCCACTTCCATTTATTTGCTGTGCTCTGTGTGTGTGTGTTTGTATGTGTGTGTGAGTAACTGAAGTTCCCAGCAAGGGTGTACCTAAGAATTTGGGCCCCCGTGAAGAATATCGCTCGGGGCCCCCTTTTATTATTGAGCTACATTAGAACTAATGAAACACTAATGAAAAATAATATTTTTTGTAACCAGTAGATCTAACAAATTGAATTTGTTCTCAGTTAGAGGTTGCAATCAGCATATTCCTGCATGGTTTAATCTGTCCTCTTTTAGGATTAACCCTTTGAAAAAAAACATCAACAACAAAGTAATAAGGCAAGGAGTATTGACAGGAGAAATTACTCCCCCCGTGTGTGTGCCCTAAAAAAAAATAGTGGCTTGAAAATGAGTAAAAATAGATAAATAAAAAGTACAAGAAAATGACTGTCAATTCATCATAAAAAATAAAATTAAAATTAAAAATTAAATTTGAAGTAATTTTCTAAATCTTCTAATTTTTTCTCCATTTTTCCCCCATTTATTTATTTTTACATTTATTTATCTATTTATTATTGATGGGTTTATTTCATACTCTGCTGCTCATATTTATTTGTTGATGTATTTATTTAATAATATTGACAAAATGACATTCCATAACATGTAACCTGCAATAACTGTTCTGGCCACGCGAGGGCAGCGAAAACAAGCTGTACACACAAATCTACAGGTGAATTTGATGGCAAAGAAGTTGCTTATTTTACACCCAGCAGGCAGGAAGAACTTTGACTTTGAAATTGTTCATCTGGAGTTTCTGTCAACCTGTCGACTGTAAGTCCGAAATGCACTTTCTTTTCAGCGTTTATTATTACCTCAAGCTCCCAAGAGAAATATGTGGCTCTTTAGGTGTTAGCAGCTAAATGCAACATTGTGTCAACAAGCTAGCATTAGCTAACGTCAGCTAACGGTGTTAGCACGGAAATCAGTGGTTTTTTTGGAGCGTTTAGCCCAAAGTGCTGCCCGTTGTAAATGTGGTGAAAGTGACACAAAACAGTTGAGTTGAAAATGTAAGCTAAAATCAGGGATGAAGATGTTTAAAGACGGTTTGAAGCTGGTAGAGCTGAGGGAAAGTGTTTCCCCCGTTGATGCGTAGCGCCCCCCTCCGTGATTAGGTTTGGAAGGGGCACAGGCACATGAGGACTACATAAAAAAAATATATAAATATATGTCAAGTTGTCAAATATTTCAAGTTGTCCTAATGTAAACCGTATATGGTTATTTTTTTAAATAAAATAAAATAAAAAAGGATTTGGTAAAGATGCTCAGTTGGGGCAGTGGAAGGGTCAGTTATGTAGCTTGTGGCTCAACATTTTTAGGATGCATTGATCAAAGTTGTATTAAAATGACAGTTTGATTAATATAAAATATATCATGAAACAAAATATGTACAATAATATTTCATAAAAACAAGGGAGAGCGGGGTGAAAATATAATAAAATAAATCTGTTAATAATAGTTATATGTAATTTGAAAAATAATTATGTGAGTGCTTTACAAAAGAGTGAGTGCTAAAAGACAATTAAACACACTAAAACCCACTTGGCTTCATAATGAAACCATAAATTGATAAGTGCTAACAATATTCTTGATGACATGACAAAAATGCAATATTTTATTTCAAGTTGCAAGAATACACAATTGCAACAAAATGAGTGTTACAGATTTATATGTCATTATAAATGTAGTTCCCCTTCAAATATTCTGTGAAAACTGTTAAAAAAAATCTCAGTTCTTTCGTTTGTAAGCAACAACAGTAACTTAGAGAGATTTAGATTCTGTACAGAATATAAATATTAAAACAAAATAAAATTGTACAAAAAGTGCACATCTAACAGTTGCCAAATACAAAAAGCACTGTTTTCAATCTATAAATAATACTTATATATTTTAATGACTGAGTTATCTACTTGTCTAGAACTTGGACCTGTATGTGCTGCTGTTTTTCCTCCAATGTGTTGTATATCACAATATGATTTTTTTCTCATCATGATAAAAATGATACTGGCATTATCATAGAAGATATGATATCCCCTACTCCCCGTCCAAAAAATATTAACATGGGGTGACGTCAACTTGACACTCTCTATTCTCTGTGTGTCACCTTTGATGACACGTGCTATATCTACAGTTAGAATCACCGCAATTAAGCCTTCATATATCCTGTGCGTTTAGCTGATGGTTGTATTTAGACGTCCAGCAATCAGTCAGGAAAGACGGTTTGTGTTCAAAACTAGAAATTTTCTTGACAAGTCAGATCTCCTCCCTCCTCCTCTGTCGGTGGAGTGGGCGCTCCCCATCAAAAAGCTCTTCTTCAAAGGAACAAGAGACAGGGACAACATGATGACAGAAGTCGAAAATGTCAGCGCTCTGACCGCAGACGAACTGATGCATCACGTGCTCTGAAAACAAGAAGTGCCTCTATCAAATGGAGAATATTGATTTCCAATAGCGAGTAGATGTCTGGCTGGTGTTTTGAGGCTTTGTTGTTTATAATCTCCAGCTAGCTCTTTTCCTGGAGAAAGGCGCCATATTCTGCTGCAGAGGTTTGTTCAGTGTTGTCTGCAGGGTTTGTTATTCTTCAGACAATCCCAACACCCACATGTCTGTCTCCCTCTGTCTAGATTGACCTTTTGCCCCTTTCCTGCACTACTCCCAAGCATGTGTTTTACTCGACCTGATGCTTTGAATTATTCTAGCATTCTTCAAAGATGATTACAACACACCATTTTGATGTAAGTGTCTGAATATCGCTAAAATTTGTATGTGCTGCATCCCTCTGGTCCATATGAAAGCTCTGTGATCCATCTGGGTTGCCGGTGGGGGGTGTCTTCGACATTACTGTTTTCTTTTGCCTCTCCAAACAAAACAAGCTCTCTCTGAAGGGTATACAGGCAAATGCTGGGATGATAAACACAGCAGTAGGATGCAGGGACACATATTGCAGCCAGGTCAGAGTGGGTCTGCGGAAGAGTAGAAAGAAGAGGGGGAGCCGGGCTGCTTCAAGGGGAGTAAACAAAACATAATGAGGAAGACGGGGGAGAAAAAAGAAAACGCCGGGCGATTTACTGGTACGGAATTGGGGTCAGGTTTTTCCCACAAAGACTTGGTGAGATGCACACACATTCCAAGTGATGTCTGCAGCTGGTTCTCATTCAGCGCCATCAAAGGCGAGCAGCATCCTGTTTCGGATGTAAAACAATGATAGAAGTCTGCCACAGTTGGCATGACACTCTAACAGATTACTGCCGCGCATATGAGGCACAATTCTCTGTAAGAGGCGATTCTTTTTTTTTTTCATTTGAAACTTCGAGAAGCAGCATGATTAGAAGATAAATCCACTCATCCGTGTATTTACTGATCAGAAAAAAAAAATCTCAGCCTGGCGTAAATAGATTGTAAATATTGAGTCTACAGCACTTGTGGTGAGTTTAGTCTCAGCCGGTCTCGGTCTAGCGCAGCTGTGTTAAGTTGACACTAATGATTCAGAGCAGGGTCAGACGTTTTATTTCTGCAGTTCCCAGCCTTTACTCTTAAAGTCTATGTCCAAATAGTGCTTTTATTAGTGTGCTTGCGCACAACATGAACAGCTTTGGTCGGATTTGTGGTGACACAAAATTCTGGATCAGCGCTGTAAAGTCACAGCAGACTGTTTTTGTGTGTTTCCAAGCTTGTCCTAATTTTTGGTGCTCAGGGACCTGTTACTCTGTGGACAAAAAAGGAGATTTCTGCTTCAAACTGAGCTGTGCAAACTGTGGAAATAAGGCTCAATCCCAGTTCACCCCTTCCCCCTACCACTTAAGCTTTCTCCCTGCATTTTACACGTTCACGTATAGGGGTAGGGTGTCCCAGTTCTTTTTGGGATAGAGGGACAGAGTGAAGTATTAGGTTTTTTTAGAGGCACACTTTAAACAGTGTTATTAGAAATCATTGGCAATATGGCTCCACAAGCAAAAAAAAAAAAACCCACAGATATGAATTCTTCTTTTGTAAAGATTCAAAGTTACAATAACCATCTTACTGTAATGTTGTTTATATGTATTATGGTAACATAATACATGACAGCTAGCTAATATTACATTGTTAATGTCAAATTTTGTATCAGCAATGCGCATTACATGCACGTAAAATGCATCAGTATTTCTGCAAATTATGAATTTTAAAGCCTTTGTGCATCTCACAAAAGACGATCGCTAACAAGTGGTTAGATGAGACTACAGAGCTTTGTACTACTGAACACACCACTCATTGTGGTGGTGACAAGTCATGCAATTATTGTGTAGTTTGTTTAAAGCCTAATGTTGGCACTTTACTTCTGAAGATAACGTTTATGCTGCAGAAATCCTAAAATTAGTGTTAATTTTTGAATATTATCTTATATTCTGCAATAATCCAAAAGCTAATGGAAAAATCCCATTTTCAACGAGGGAACCAGGGCAACGCTAACTTCCATGTTGGCTTACAGATAAATATCATCCCTGCCGCACTTTATAGCACACACATGAGAAATCACCACTGCAGAATGTAAACACCTATTTATGTAAATGCCAGTATTGACAATTGAATTAATTAATTGAGTAGATTTCAACTACTATCCCTTGTACAGTAATTCTGTTCCAAGGGGCAAGATGGCACTTGAAAATGAAGAATAACAATAAGAAGTGGGCTGGGGCCTCAATGTGCAAATTCTATGTCACACTGTTGTTTATCCATAGATATTTTGTGTTATATGCCTTAATTCTAATAGCTAAAAACCCTCTCTGTTGTGGCCACATAATCTCTAATGATTACATAAAGTTAGCATTCCTGTAAGACGATGGATCACGAATCATTAGGCATTTTGAATAACAACATACAAATATCCTTTGCAATTAGTGTGCATTTCATCACAGGGGATATCCAACAAATGTTTCATCTTCTGCCTCTTTTATGTTTTCGCCTCCGTCCCAGCAGGGCCGAGCTCACCTCACGCAGGGAGTAAATGAAAGCTAAATGATCTTAGGGCTCCTTAAGGAAAGATACCATTAGAGATCGCTGCAGAGACAAGAGACAGAGATGCCTAGATCTGACTTGGCAGGGAAAAAAAGCAACAGATGTCATTATGGCTGTACCAGTGGATGGCATCCTTCTATGAATGTGCAGAGCGACTGAGACTTAGTATCTAATGGTGTAGAAAAAAATCCCCAAGAGTGCAATGAGTAGCCTGTTAAGAGTTTTTACATGTTACTTCTCACTCCAGTCTCAATATGACTTCAGTTTGTGTCTGCCCAGTGAATCCCCTGTAAAGCCGCACACATTTGGCAGATTGTGAGTGTGCGTTCATATTCAGGAAGTATAACTCCACAAGCATCCCTGATATGGCTCCAAGATTGTTGTTTGAAGTGTCCGCAGTGAGTAAACAATGGGCAGAAATGACACCACTCAATCAAAAAGAAGCATTGATTCTCTGTTTGCACTGAGATTAGAGAAGGAGATGTCGATTTCCCACAAAACCAAACAGGAAATCTGATGAAGCAACCATTAATTCAAGCCGCCTGAGTATGCAGTATGCAAAAAAGATACAAAAATGCATTCTTTCCTAACCTTTCCTCTCGTTTAATTAAACTTATACCTGTGAGACTCATCCCTACGCTTATTATGCACTTCCAAAAATTACTTTACAGACATTTCTTCAGTTACAATGCAACACCAATTACAGCGCAACTTAGTCGGCTCTGCCAAATCCCCCAGCACAAACTCAAATGGAAATCTGAGGACGGTATATCTCCTCGTTTGCTGCGGATCTTCTTCCAGATGAGATTGTGCTCTGAAACCTATTTTCTCTTTTTTCACAGATTGAAGTCGAATCGCTGTTTTTTAGGGGGAATACAAATCTTTGAAAAGTCTGACTTCTCTTTCTCTCTGTTTCTCCACATGCCCTCAAATGACTGATGCACCGCTAAAACTTTGCGTAGAATTAATCACTTGGTCGATGATATGTTTAATTCTATACCATACTCGGCTCCTCATGACACTCATTAGTGTTTTGCATGTTTGACCAATCACTTTTATATTGATTCAATTTGCCGCTTTCGTGTTGCATCTCTAACATTGCATCAAACTACATTTGATTCGACAATACGGGACGATTTCCCTAATGTGATTTTGCACTCATTGGCCCATTCTGATGTTGTAAGGGAGGGAAAAAAAGCCATTTTTGTCTCTTTCCCTTTGACCTATGTTTCACTTCTGGGGCCTATCATGATCTGGATAATGAGAAAATAATCCTGGGTATTCTTCTACTCCTGCAGGAATGACATTCATTTACCCTGCACAGAGGCATGGGAAATTAAGCCTATCCCCCATTGTTTCCCGTCTTTCTATAATGCAATTACGACTCTTTCTTTCCCTCTGCTCCTGGGCCCTAAACTATCACCCCTCAGTATTTGTCTCTTACATAACCGGCCCTGATCTAGCTGTGTAACTACAATGGATCTAGTTCTAACAGTAATTCTTTCAATGATCCCATTCAGAGCTAATCATATCTGTGTTCCACAGGGAAGGCTTTTGAGATAACCTATATACGGTTGAAATTCTACACCAGTCGGCCGGAGAGCTTCGCCATTTACAAGCGCACGGAAGAGGATGGGCCGTGGCTGCCTTACCAGTATTATAGCGCCTCCTGTAAGAAGACCTATGGGAAGGATGCTAAGGGTTTTATCCGCCCAGGAGATGATGAGCGGACGGCTTTATGTACAGATGAGTTCAGTGATATCTCTCCCCTCACTGGAGGAAACGTGGCTTTCTCAACCCTGGAGGGACGGCCCAGTGCGTACAACTTCGACCAAAGTGTGGTGTTGAAGGTAAGAGCACATTTTGTTGTATGCTTTGTATAGAAATTACAGCTCTGATTTTTTACCTTTCATATACTTTGGTTGACATGGCTATTACTGGCTCCACTCAAGTGTTAGAGATGTGTCTACCTTCTCTCCAATATAGTAGAACTAGATGGCTTGCAAGGCTCAAAGTGCCAAAAAATACATTTGTAAAAACTCAACAGAACTTTCTCTTTCCAGGAATCATGACTCATTTGCTTAAGATAATGCATACACCTTGTAGTGATCAGTTTCATGTAGGAGCTGTTTTCTTTCTACCGAACTCTACCTACCAAACATTTCATCCCGCAGAAGGCAGCATGTATTTGCTCATGCACGAGAGGCTTGTGACAGCATGAGATGTAAACATTACTGGCTGAGCTGTAATGTTAGCCAGCTCAGTGATGCATGGTAAGCTTGCAGTAGCTAGCAAGAAAATAGTTCTAACATGAAACTGCTCACAACAAGGTCTCTGGATTCTCTTGTGTAACCAGGTCATGATTTCTGGAAAGAGACATTGCTGTTGAGTTTTCAATTATTGTTATTTTTTAAATAATTTTTTTTTGTGCACTTTTAGCACCACAAGCCAAGTGCCATCGAGTTTCATTATATTGAAGAGAAGGCAGATATCTCTACAGCCGATATCTCCAACACTCATCATGCCAAAACAATCTAGACTGATAACAAGATAAAAATATTTGATGTAGATCAAACATTAAAAACATTAAGCTATTTACTTCTTTTAAAACATTTCAAAACTTTGCTGCCACTCCATAACAGATATTAGATCCTGCTAATGTTGACCTTTTCAATTTTTTTTTCCTGAAAAACTCAGTGTGACAATATGAACATTTTTCTTCCAAAAGACGTCATTATTTAACTGTATATACAAAACGTAGACAGCATGTTGGAACAGTGTTGTGCAACTCATGTTTCTGGGCCACTGCCTTAAGGATACACCTTTACAAAAACAAACGTACCGTGGTTATACACAGATAAATACGCCTACAAGCCTTTTTCAAAGCAGCTGAAGGGAATCTAATGTTATACTTGGCTCTGATTAACATTGATGAAGCTTTGAAAGGGCTGTGCTGAATTAATGGCAGCCTCTTGGGGGAGAACCGGGGAGGGCACAGTAAAGCGTGGCTAAAAATGAGTAAATAAAACCCTTAATGCAGCCACTCCTTTTTCCTCGGCAAGGCTGTGAGTATGCGTGCGTCTGTCCAAGAATGTGCTCTGCGTGGTTACTTACTTTTCATGTCAGTAATTACTGTGGATCTTTGCTGTCATGTGTAAATTTTTATGTATTTCCGGGTCCGTGCACTGGTTGCACTAACTCATAATCAGCCGCAATATTTATATAGAGTAAAAGTAACCTTGTCAAAACAAGTTAAGTAAGCTGGCTAATTAGAGCAGAGATCTACAGGGCTATCTACTGAAGGAGGGTATATCATGATGATACATACAGTAATAATAATACCTCATTGTCGAGGCAGATGAAACATGTGTATGCATGGCCAGAAATAGTAAATCAGCATATTGTCCAGCTCCTGTGGTAAGTGCGACAGCTGCTGATATTTAATTTTCTCTGGCTCAACCTTAAAAATCAAACTGTGTATTCAGACAGAATACCACGTGAAATTAAGTGGCAGCCCTGTTGCATACAAACACACTTGAAAACAACTCACATGAATGTCATGAGACAAAAAATTCCCTTTGCTTTCTGTCTGAATATATCTTAAAGGGAAACTCTGGTATTTTCCAACATGGCTTCTATTTTCCCGTATTTTTGTGTGTTAATGACTAATAGGAACAACAATTTTTGAAACTCGTTAAGTATTGAGAGAGAGTGCTGCAGCTGGCAAAAGTGAAACAGACTGCAATCTAACCACTTGGGGCAAGTGCACCCTGTCAATTTATGTCCACTAGAAGTGCTTTTATTTGCTACAGAAATGCTCAGATTGTTGTCGTAAGTGTCTCCATAATGTTGTTGTAATGTAAAAGGACCCGACAGAGAAAAATAACCATTGGAAAATAGGTTAAAAAATACCCCAAGATCTAGAAATTCTGTTTACATACCGTTAATTTAATACATTTATAAGCAAGGGCAATCAATACGTAGATTACATTCAGTTGCATCGTTTTTCAGGGGAAGGAAGTTTTACCCTTGTACTGCACAAACCCTGTGGGGATGTGGTTGGAGACAGGTGTTTGCATCATAAGTCGTGACTGTGATCAGGTTTGGGCAACAAATGCACGTCAGTTTAGGTTAGAGAAGGATCATGGTTTTGCTTAAATATTGATAAAGCAAAAACTTTTTAGTGCTTCAATTCACTGTGACTTTTTTTAATTAATATTTAACCAAGAACATGATCTTTCCCTAACCTTAACTGCATGCTTTGAGTGCTGAATAATAACCATAAAAACATTTAACATGCTTTGCTGCTACATGCAGATATTGTATCGCAAAAACAGATACTGCACTATTTCTTCGACTGTGATGGGTGTTCATTCAATGCATTTCCCCATTATGTTTTAAAAATAAAGTAGTTCAATATTTACCGTTGCATGTAAGGAGTTTAAATGTAGAAGTAATTTCTGTTAGACAGAATGCAACTGTAAAAATACATTTAAATAATGTAAATGATCCCAGTAGGAGCAGCCATGGTGAATACAGATCATCCAAAAGTTGTTCTTTTTCAGTTAAAGTCACAGTGCCACATCTGTAAGCAAGATGTGGACATACTGGCCTCCCACTGCCCGAGTGTTCTCACTCTGCATATTGTTTCTTTCCACTGTCTCTTACAGTGCTATTTGCATGTTGCTATTTTTATTCCTTGTCTCCACAACAACAAAAAAACACCATGTGGTGGACATACATCTTTAAAAATAATCTTTATTTCAGGCACGATATTCCGCGGTGATCAGTCGTCAGTCATGGCCCCCCATGTTGTCTAATGATGAAATGTTCCTCCGCCTGACCTTTCTCCTCAAATGTCGTGAGGGAAATAGGTCTGCCAATGCAAGACTACTACCTCTGTAAAGGAAGCTGTCCTCCTCCACATCATTAAATAAGAAGAGTAAGGGTGTCTTTTAGATGATGTGTGGAGGATATGCAGTGTAAGCCTGCATAAGCATAACCTGTTCCCAAAGAAAGAAACCATCTTCCAAAACTTAATAAAGTAACAATGAGGGGATTTTTTCAGAAGATGTGTTGCTCCGCCTGTCAGTATATTTGTAGTTCACTGTATATGACTGTTATAAATCAATTTAAGGATGATTTAGCTATGCTACACCCGAATCCCAAAATTTCTCTCAGCCCACACTTGATGTTTTGAAACTCGACTTGAAACATATGTTTCAAATCTCTGTATGCAACATTCTGTGAAAAAAAAGCTAAAGGAAACTGGAGTCTGAGTCAGAGCAGAGAAATGGTGTTTTTGAATATTTTTATGCCTCCGTGGAAAGCTGTGGCTGGAGGCATAATGTTTTCAGGTTGTCCATCCGTCCACGTGTCTCTTATTTTCGTCAACACGATATCTCAAGAATGCCTTGAGGGAATTTCTTCATAATGGGCACAAATGTCCACTTGGACTCAATGATGAACTGATTGAAAATAGGTCAAAGATCAAGGTCACTGTGACCTTGCATCCCTATCATTCTCGTGAGGGTGATATCACAAGAACACCCTGAGGGAAGTTGACACAAATGTCCACTTGGGCTTAAAAATGAACAGATTTGGTAGTTGAAGCCCAAATCTCAAGGTCACTCTGAGTGTTACTGCACAAAAGCTGTTTTTAGCGATAACTAATTCATGTGCTTATTATTACAAAATATAGGATAATATGATGAAGTGATGACATTTTATATCTGAGAGGTCTAAGGTCAACTTCAATTTGATATCATAATGTTCTCCAAGAAAACTTTTCTTACCATTATTTAACATCATAACTCAGAAACAGAGGGGGAGACATTTGGTCAGATGCTGAAGTGGTGACACTAATCTTGGATGCCCTCCTTGAAATTGTGCTGATTGTATAAATTTTCTGTGCTGCTGGGCTGATGATGTGTGCGAAGTAAACTGCAAGTGCAACTTGACTTGTTCACGGAGGCATTTAACTGCAAAGAGGTCATTTTAGTGTTTAAATAATTTCCTTTAACCATGTCCATTTAGTCTGTGAATAAAATGCTGTCATAGAGGTTAGATCTAAAATTTAATTGTTATATGATGGATCGTTGCTACTTGATTTTGAATTAATGAACAGAAATACAGAACTAATTCGAATAGTTTGTAGCTGATTAGGATTTATTGTGATGCCATCATTGTTTTATTTGCACTCCTAAACCTTCCAAAGATGTATGATCTCAAAAGCACAACAGGGTGATAGAGCTGACAAGCCCTGAGGGCTACATATGGTATCTCTGCCTGCACACATACCTTTACCCCACCCCCTGCCACCCCAACACACAAATGCTCTCTGTGCCGGATGCTGTCTTCTCGTAAAACCTCCCCTCCCGTCAACCATGGCACTTTGAATGGGTGACATCTCTGCAACCTCCTACAGAGTAGAAAGAGGCAGCTTTCCCCAAGAGTGATCCCATTTCAAACTGGGAAAAGATGGAGGATGGAGAGACAGCAGTGGTGGAGTCACATCAGCTCTCAAGCATACGCTAAGCTGCACTGAGGAGCAGGATAAAGACATTTTCTCCTCATCTCTGCTACGTGGGGTCCCCTTGCGTCAACAATGAGAGAAAATAGAAATGAAATGCACCATTGGATTAGCTGGAGTGTTGCTATGGTTGTGCACATTGTGTGGCAGGCTAGTTTCAGTGTGGCGACATACAGCTGCATGAAAAGAGAATCTGCACACAGAACTGGATTTGGCTGCTGAGCTGCAAGTCCAGAGATTGTCTTATCTGACTTGCTAAGACAACAAAGAAAAGAGAGTGAATAAAAACATAGTTATGTGGCTTAGCAATAGCATCTTAACCCACTGCCAAACAAAAAGACCTTTCTAGAAGTTTCCACAAGCACAAGGATGTTTCCTGCATCATCCTCCGTCTTCCTGCTCAGTTTGTATTACTAATTTTCACTTCCTGCACTTGTACTTCGGCATTGTTTTTGCAAGACAGCAGTTATAAAATGCTTACAAGAAAAGGTATCAGCGTCCTGGTTTTCTAGTTCAGAGATTATTAAACTGTCCTTTTCTGATTAATCCCTTCACACTAGTCTTCTACCACTGTGCTATTTTGGTTTCTCCATCTATCTGTTACATAATTTTGGACTCTGGCAGGCTGGGACAATAGCAAACTGGAGTCTAGGTTTGTAGGACATACTGGATTGTGCCTGCTGTGCTGAAATTTTGTAAAGTGAGTGCTGTGTTTTCGGTTGGAAATACATGCTCCGTGCATGAACAGAGCGAGAAATACATCTTCCCACCATGAAAGGATTATGTGGGATTAAGGAATTAAGGGACTAAGGATTATGCGAAGGAGGCATGGGTAGCATGGGTAGAAACAGGTAGTCGGAGTGTTGACATAGCGTAACAAGAAGAAAGGACATTGTGGTTAGGATGGTGGACACTTGTCTTAATATCTAATGACGTGTGTTTGTCATGGAAGAAAAAGATGAGACAATATATACTGGTAGCTTAATTAAAAAAAAAAAAAATCAGTTGTCTTTTTTTGTCAGAAAATTTGTCCAAATCTTAACCACACCAGGAGGAACCCTAGGCTGACCTGAAGTTGTCTTTCTTTGTTACGCTCAGTGGTGCCTTCAAAGGGGGGCCAAGGGAGACCATGTCCACCCTGGTACCCCTCACATGGCAAAAATAATTGAAGGCCAACATTACTGTCTTAAAGACGGTGTGGCACTCTCATTTTTAATTGTGAAGTTCATATAATCTTGTGAAACTTGACAACCAATTGCATCCAGTTGTACTGATCATGTGGAATACCTTGTTTGGAGGAGTGTTAAATAAGCCACATTTTGGTGCGGGAACAACTGGCATGGCCATGTTCAAAGGAGTCTCTTAACCTCTTACCTCAAAATATCTAAACAAAAATGTGCTCTGTAGGTACATAGGTGTCTCCCCTAAATCATATCAGAAACCAAAGTTTATCAGCATGCAATTTCCTAACTCTTCCTTTTTGACATAGTTTTCAACTAGCCAATAAACTTCAACAGCATAATTGAATTCCTGAAATTTAGTGATGGCTTTTGCTTTTGTTGTTCCACCCCATGATTTCCAGTGGCTTCATCTGGCCACCCCTATGAAGAATATCTGGGGGCGTCACTGCTTACGCTCAGCTGTTCCACGGGAAAGATTTTCCATTTGTGCTGCAGTCACATAATGTGACTGCTAAGTGAATGTGGTGTATAATTGTATCAACAACACATTTCATTCATCCCATTACATTTTGTACACTGGAAGTTGTAAAACAAGGGGAGGACATTTTTGGTTTTAAGCATTTTGAGCAGTGAGTCATACAGCCTTGTCATAAGGGAAAATCACTTTGTGAGGTGTAGTGTTTTTGTCGCACCTTGTGTGTGACAAGAAAGAATCCAAAAAGCACCCAGTTGTGCGAATATGCTGTTAATGTTCGACACACCAAATTATAAAAGTATTTTAGACACACTAGTGGCCTTGCTCAAGGCCTACCTGTAGGCCTACTCTCTGGCAATCTACAGTTGTATATGTTGAACTGAAACATAATATTTAAACAGAAAAAAACAGAACACCTTTATACCTGTTGAACCTTTGTTAGACTTAAGTGTCTCCAAATTGGGGTTTTCTAAAAGCACTTCCATTACTAGGGGCAGCGCTGTTCCAATAAACACTCTTATGACTCAGTCTATCCAACTGATTTGGCTTTTTACACTTCAGAGGACTCATCCAAAAAGTCTGTTTTATCTTGGAGAGTTTGATTCCCAGGTGTGTCAGTCCACAGTTCCAGCTTGTCCCTGTCTCTGCGTGTCCAGGTCAGCAGCATCGCAGTTCACTCTCTGAATGAGGAACAAGCATCAGCGCTTTTGATTTTGGCATTTGTTCCTCAGGCAACATCTGTGATGATTCCTGTTGTTTTGTGCGTGTGGAACTACTGTGACCAGCTGTATGGAACAGTCTATCAATTAATGCATTAGTTAGTGTGTAAGGGAAAGCTCAATATTATTCAGTCTTCTATTATTGAAACAAATAATTAGATTTTGATGCTCATGTCAGCCGTTAGCTAATTCTGTTCTGTAGGTTGTAACTCTTGGAGACACTACTTGAAACATCATGTAATATTTTTTATCCCAGGACGGGAGGTAAAATATAGAATACGATTACATAAATTACTACCATTACGTGTTGAAAAAGGTATTTTTCTGTTTTCAGTAATTGAGATCACTATAAAAAATTCATATCAGATTTTAAATATTCAGACATAAAAACTGTTGTTACATAATTATGTAGAAAGAAAAAATATCCCCCTAAGGCCATGCAGGAATTTCTTCAAATTTAGCACAAACATCCACTTGGACTCTAAAATAAACTGATTTGAATTTGGTTGTCGATGCTTGAAGGTTAGGATCACTGTGACCTAACAAAACGTGCTTTTGGCCATAACTCAATAATTTATATAGTAATTATGACACAATTTTACACAAATGTGTAATAGGCTAAAATGCTGAAGTGATGACATTTTATATCCAAAATGTCAAAGGTCAGCTTCACTTGACATCATAATGTTCTGCAAAAACATTTTACTGGCCTTTATTCACCATCATAAGTCAGTAACAGAGTAGAGGACATATGGTCAGAAACTGAATCGGTGACACTAATCTTGGGTGTCCACCTTGAGTTTGTGGTGTTTGGACAGATCCTCTGTGTTCCTGGGGAGAAGATGTGTGCAAAGTATTGATGTTTTCACATGGATGTAAACTGTAACTTCAACTTGACAGGTTCACAGAGGCATAAAACCGCGAGGCAGTAATCTAGTATTTCTAGTCAATCTATGATAAGGGACTTTTTCCCCTTATACATCACGATTTTGAAAAAATCTTGAATAGCCTTTAATTTCAACAGTCAATGTTGTCATTTCTCATTAACCTATTGAACCTTTAGATGTTTTTCTTTCCATGGTGCCGCCATGTAAAGAAGGACATAAGGGGAGGACTGGTTGATCAGCAAGGAGCCCTTAGTCACATTAAAACCTGGCTACTAATGGTGCTGTTGGCTGTATTTCAATATGCTTTGGATGACATCGACCCACTGATTATAAAGCTGCGGGGGATCAATATAAGCCAAGAATACATAGATTGGCTGGAAAATCTCTCTACAGTCCTGCCAAGCCACCCCTCTCCTTCACTCCACCTCTCCCTCTCTGCCTCCCTCTTAAACAACAAGATGAGAAGACCCATAATTGACTGTGATCTGTTCTCCCATTAGAATAAAAGGCGGATCAATTGCACCATTTCTTTCATTAAAACGCTCATTCCCTCTCTACTTTCAGGGTGATGGGACAGAGGGTTGTAGTGAGCAAAGACAAAAACACATCAGCAATCCTGTTTGATGCACAAACAAAGCTGGTGGATTGTAAAAAGAATATTGTTTTCTTTGGAGTGAATGGTCAAATAAGAAGAGATGGTGGGGGCACACTTCATAATGGTAACATACTGGTTCCCGCTTGAGCTACAAATACTAGAAAAAATGAGGAAAACTGGCAACTCAATACTAGAAAAAGGGTTGAGAGCAGTTCTCAAAAATTCCCACAACAATGCTAAATCTTGAATATAAGATGAGAAAAGGAGGGAAGAGGGGACAACAGGGAGGGAGGTACATGCAAGGTCATACTATCTTTTAGTTTTAAACAATTTCTTACACAAATCCAAAATGCTTATTTTCTTATGTAATGTAAATAATGAGATTTCTACATTTATTTCACCAAGTATCTCCCAATATCTTACATATTATATGTATTAAAAACCAACAATAAGACAGTTAAAACAGCAGACAGTCTGTTGATTCGGTGAACTGGTGTCCAGATTTTGGTTTCCATTTGGAAGCCTGTAGGCGAGTTCGTTCCCTTGTAGACCCGTCCAGCTGATTACACATATCGTCACCACAACGCTGCAGGCTGCTCTGGAATGCAGCATTTTTGGCTGCAGGGCTTTCCAGGACAGGTGTCCTCTCCAGAGCTTTTTGCTGCTGACTTTGCACAAGCATTGGGGTCCAGTGGTGAAGTCCACCGGAACAGCTGTGTCAGGTATTGGGGGCAATGTGACATATTGTAGAACAGGAAGCGTGCTTTGCTCATATGGTGCTGCCAGGTCCGCAGAAGTGAGGAAATAACAATCAGAGAGCAAGGTAGATTTACTCTGTAGGCGTAGATGGTCACTTCACTGGAGGTGGTTCCATGACAAATGAACCCTATAGGATGTCACATGGAGCTGCAGGCCTGACAAGCTTGTTGTTAAATATGTTTGCTCATATGTTGATAAAGCAGGAGAAAGAAAGAAGATCTTTGTACTTTTGGGGGTCTCTAGAATAGGGGTCGACCGATTATCTGCCTGGCTCCGGGTTGATTTTTGGCATTTTGACGATTATCTGTATCAGCGTTTTATTTTAATGATCACCGATAAAATTGATTCATGAAAAAATGGCCGTATTACACTCAGCCAACAGCAGGGAAGGTAGTCTGCAATCTATACATCTAGTTTCAGCATGGGAGGAACTTTTACTTTGTAAAACTTCAGGGAGCTATTTTTATTTATTTACTTTTTTATTAAAATTTTCACTGAACTTTATTTTTAAAAAATGTCTTTGATTAAACATTTGCTAAAAGCATTTAAACAATGTTTTGTGGTGGAGTTTGTTATATTCCAAAATGAATGATGAATTTAGACAGAAATATTTTCATTCTTGTTGTAAATGCACATCAGTAACAAAAATCAGTCATTCTCATTAAGTACCAATAATCTATATTGGTTTTGGCCTTGAAAAACCGATATCAGTCGAGCCCTGCTCTAGACACATAAGGACATATATTTATGTTGAAAAGACATGAAAAATGTGATTGCAATTTTGTATAAACATTAATGCTTCCCAGACAATGAATCATGATTACTTTTCTTCCTGTGCCACCAGCTAGGGGTGTGCATATCATATCATCCACGTGATGATACTGGTATAACTTTTAATATGATAAAAAAAATTCATATCGTGATAATGGCAATATTTTGACTTGTTGACATAGCAGCGTCATAACATTACATACGGCAACAGCTAGTGTGGCTGAAAGCAAAATTGCTACCAGCTTAGTGCAACCTCGGGAGTGTTAAATCAGTGGCCTGGGTATCCTGAATGTTTTATGAACAGCCTGGACTTTTCAGACTCCTTTTGCGCCTTAATGCTCAGGGTAAACTGTCTGTGGCTCCAAGCAGCGGCAGTAGCAAAACCTCTCTCTGTCTCCCTCTCTTCTCTCACCGTGTGCATGCAGGAATCAGTGTCATTAGGTAATTTTGTCTTAAGCCCGTCATAATGTTAATCTGCGTGATGCTCCCAGTACAAAAGTAAACTTTATATATATGAATGTGAGATGCTAGTTGCAACGTAACAGCTAGTGTAACGACACTGCAAAAGTGTTTTTTTGTAAATGTGAACTGTTTAAATGTGTAATTTTTGATCAGTTTTATTTTGTTGTAATTATATGTTATGCAGAGTCTGAATCTCGCTATCAGTTAACAAACTGAAAAACTGAGAGCTTACTTTTGTTCAGTTTTTACTAAATAGTTAAAGGCACAGTACAACTACAACACTTATTCTGTTGCAGTTGTATGTCATATGATGAATAATATAAATACTCTAAGTATTTTTGTCATATCGCCAAGAATATTGTTATCGCAAAAATACCCTGAAATATCGTGACATTATTTTACGGCCATATTACCCACCCCCAGTACAGATAGATTTAATGTGAATAGGCACTTGGTTGTAGCAACATAATTCAGTTGTTACCCTTAAAGTACCTATTTTGGTACCCATCCTACCAATGGGTCACAATTCTATTTTTTCTAATCCTTAACAACAACACGGTAACGTATGTAAAACAGTGGTACAATAGTGAAAAGGTGCAGAGTGCAAGTTGGGGCTAAAGTAAATATAGCAGAGTTAATGTTAACAGGGTGCTTTATATACATGTGATAAGTAGATATGACAGAACATACAGTGTAAACAGCATGCTTAGATTATGTTTGACAGATATTTACATGTACTTAAAGTGTTAAATTAAAAAATATATCATTAACGCTGGTGGCGTGGGTGCTTGGTGTTACAGCGTTATTGCATGGGGGTTGTTCTTGACATGACGTGAGTGGTGTTGAAGGTTCATCATAGTGACAGCGTGCGAAAGGATGTTATTGTGTCTGGTTTAGGGGAAATCTGAACAGGCTGACACATTAATACAGTACAGAATGATATATATAATGACATTCACATCAGCCATAGCTTCAGTTTGTGTTTAGAAAGAATTGGCAAGTGTTAGCATGCTTACAGACCAAAGTGCATTGGCCAACCTGGTAAATACCATCTTACTGTCAGCATGTTATTATGCTGATGGTAGTGTTTAGCTCAAAGTATTGCTTTGCCTGAGTACAGCCTCTGAGGCAAGCTAGCATGCCTGTAGACTTTTGAATACAAAACTCTGGTAAAGTACATCATGGTAATTAAATTATGTCACAGTCTCATGTGATATGTACACACATCAAGTGCTCATCTGTCATCCACGAGTCTGGCAGTCTTGCTGAATCGCACATCGGCAGCAACCTTCGGTTGTCTCTTCATGATTTCAAACCTTGTGTGAATATGATTATATTGCCATACGCAGCTGATATTGGCTGACTGGAAGGTTTTGTATTGCAAGGGTAATAAATGGAGGATAAGTGTTCCATTTTCGTGCCTTTTTGAGTCTTTTCTTCTTACAGTCAGGGGCATAAATATAGACAGTGCAGGCAGTGCGGTTGCATTGGGTCCCACGGGGTGGGTGGGAGGGCTCCTAGAGAGAGTGAGCCCTCCAATTATGTGTTGGGCAGAAAATGGGCAATTAAGACTGCCACCTCAGATATTCGCCTGTGTTCAAGGAAGAGCTCAGGTTGAAATAGAAATAATGCTATTTTATGCCCTCACGCAAGCGATTGCCATGACCTTACATTATGTTTTCAGGTTGTCCGTCCGTCTGTCCCATTGTCATGAACACAATTTCTCAAAAACACCTTTAGGATTTAAAAATGTACTGTTTAGATTTTGGTGGTTAAAGTTCAAGGTCACTGTGACCTTGCATCCATCAGATACTGAATTGGTGACACTAATCTTGTGTGTCCACCTTGAAACTATATTGATTGTGAAGATGTGTGTGAAGCATCCATGTTTTCACAGACATGGATGCTAACTGTAACTGCAACTTTACTGTTACGCAGAAGCATACAACAGTGTGCCGGTAAATCTAGTTTATTTGTTGTTGCTTTTTAAACAGTCAGTAATTTAAAACACAATTATATTTTTATTCTACATAAACTATAAAAATGATTCAATAAAATTGATACTTATTTTATGTGGTATTTTTGTCATATACAGATTTGCAGAGCTGATTGCTGGGTAATATGTATGTCCAAAGTCAAGTCTCTACTTGATCATATGATGACACTATAAACGGTAACACAACACTGCTTCAGTGAACCACAAATTATGACCTCACACTGTTGTTGTTATGATTTGACCTTTTTCATATTGTATCGAGGTTTAAAAAAAAGGTGGAGAAAACTCTGTAATACCCTGCAGTTAGTTGTCTGGGATCGAATTTTTATTCCTCAGAAACCTCAAAGAGCTCTTTCACAAGCGGAAGAGAAGGAGGAAAAATGTCAGTGCTGTGATTGTAATCACTGATTAGCCTCTATAAAAACACAGCTCTAAAACAAACTGTGATTTTGTGAATGCCTTTGCTCAGACAGAATATGTTTTTCATAAAGTTGATTCAATCAGAGTAAATGCCCTAAGCACTCTCTGCCCAGTTTTTTTTTTCCCAGCATTGTTTGTAGCAATATTGCATTTCTATAGACATGAGCACTGATCCAGCAAATGCATTAAAATCATACCCCGGAGGCAAAAAAGAGGCCATAGCGTACCATATTTTGTCCGTCTGACTGACACTGTAGACCAAAGAAAAGCATGCATTTTAAATGCATTGGCCTTAATGAGTAGTCCTAAAAAAGTTTGTGTTGTTACACATAGAGATGATTAAATTGGAACTTTAAAAAAGCCACTTATCTGATAAACATATATTTTCAAAAATGCTTCAGTGGCAGATAACAGTGTGGATGTATCTATTCAAAAACATCTCCTTTATCACTTGGCTTTTCTCGCAGCGAGATAAAGATTGGGCATTTATGTCAGGGGGGTTAAGACCACAGTCTTTACATACAGATTGTCAACGGAGCATAAAATGATCCCTGTTCCTCTCTGTGACATGTCAGCGTGCCATTTCCTCTGCATATGGCTCATACAGAAGCATGCATATTTCATGAGGCTTAAAACAGGAATTGCATCCTGCCCGTTTTATTAGCATTTTAATCCCTCGGCAGATTTAACGCTTGTGCCTCACTCTGAGGAGCGCGTAGTTTCAATATAGAGACTTCACACGCTTCATCTGCCGCTTTTAAAATATATCTCCTTGTCATTTTGAGAGGTCGAGGCAAAAAAAACAAAAAGAAAAAAAAACATCTGGTGACACTTAGATGCACAGGTGTTTTTGCCTCATGTATATGTCATCTCCATATTGTTGCGTGTTAGACTGGTGATCTAATGTGTTTTTCATTGCCAAATGATTTTAATTTGGATTAAACAACACTCACCTCGTAGCGCAGCATTTAGATGTTTTCTCTAAAGTAATGGCTTACTTCAAAGAGGGTTCTGTTGTCAAGTTTGTAAAGCTCTCTTTTTTTCAATAATCACGCCGAAGATGAAAGCTGCTTTTTGAATTCTAATTTAATTTGTTCAGTCATCCATTAAAACGGTTTGTCTGTCTCTCCTGCCACCAGTCCAACTTCTCTCTCCCCCTCTCCCTCTCTCTCTCTCTCTCTTTCTCTCGCTAGAAAGCTGTGTGGCAAATTGGAGCTCCAGTGTTGAATGACAATGAGTAAAAGGGGAAAAATACATATTGAGGGCACAGTGAACTTAAGCAATTAAATTAAAAAGTTATTAACTTTGGAATGAGGGACACTGCTCTCTTTCCCGTCACTGCCTGCAGCCAGAGGTTTCAGAGTTCAAGGAAACAGACTGAAACTGAAAGAAGGCGAAGGAGACAGACATGGAGAGAAAAAAAGAGATAGAGACAGACATGAGGAAGGAGACAAGAGAGTGAAGGTGAAGGTTACAAGCCCCCGAGCAGAGTCGTCTTCTGAAATGTTTGATATCGTTAAAAACTTTGCTGCGTGCGGCCTGTCTTATGTGCACCTGCTCATTTGATCATTACAATGTTATTGTCTTAAGCAAAGGACTGGCTCACTGCCACCCTCAACGCTTTATCCTATCCCTAAGTCAGCATCATTGTAGCATTGTGGGCCCAAATTCCAAGGGAGCGGGAATCAAAGTTAATTAAGCTTTTGCTGCGCTTTGCACAAATAATACGTAATGGGCTGACTACTAATTAACCCTAAGAAACTGCTTCCTTTCAGAGCAGTAAATGATATTTGGAAGTATGTATGCTTTTCCTTACACAGTTAGCACTGTTCCTCCAAGCATAGCTAATAACTCTTCCATATGATAATGGTCTTGCACCCTATGATAAATGGAAGAGTGCTTGCTTTTATGGTGCGTAAGAACTTTTAAAATGCTAACAAAAACATTTTATCATCGATGTGTGTGTTAAAGCACGCGAGCTGGATGTTGGATACAATAGCAATGCAGCGGCAGTGTTCAGAATGGCCCCTCATTAACAGAGATGTGAATCTCATGCATTTTAATGTTAATGATCGTCAGTTTGTGCTAATCACTTATTTAATAATTTAACAAAAGGGCAGGTCATGTCCATCATGTCCTTTCTTTGTTGTTTATTGGAGACCCTGGATATTAGTTGAGATATTAAGACATAAAAAATGAAGTTCTTATAGACAGACTGAATACATAAAAACAAGGAGGGCACATAGATTCACATTAAACCTTTTAATCTGTGGTTAGCTAGCATTTATATTTTAGGTGCAAATGCTAGAAAAAGAAATGCATTACTCACAACAAGAATTCTTTCAGCTTAACATCCCTATTTGTTTTTCACTGCGTTGTTTTTATGTGATACAGCTATCTGTTTCCATGTGGTCTCTATGTAATTCCCTCACTGATTGAACACCCAATTTATAGCGCACAGGACCTGTATTATCATTATGAGAACATTGTGCTTATTTTGTGCTCGAATAGCAGGCTCTGAGATACCCTGAGACAAGACAAGTGGATGGATGACAGTAGGAAGATGAGCAATCAAGGAGATTTTGTATTTTGTAAGCATAATGCTCAGGAAATTTACAGGATTTAAATGGATGTAGCCACCGTAGTGTCCCCCGTTGTAGACCCCCATTTTGGTTTTTTGTGGGAGATTTAAAAGCTGCTGTAAGCTGTCAGCAGCCAATTTAAAGAAGAAAAACAGCGGCCGAAAATGTCTCAAATGTCTAAAATTCAGGAGCTCCTTACCCTCTGTTCAGTCTCATAAACCAGGGATGGTAAATGATTGTTTTTTGCATGTTATGTCATTATTATTGTTAAGAAAGGGCTTCTGACATGTTACATGTCACTTGGGAGGCCACTTGTTAAACGTCAGGCCAGTCATGCCTCTTTAGGTTGCACAATGCCAGCATGCTGTGTAAAATCACACACTGGAGTGGAATGATGCTGCTGTTGTGTCGTTCTGTGTGAAAATCTCAAGCAGGTAAAAAGAAGGGACTTCGTAGCAGCCCTATCTCTGCATAAATCTCTGTCTGAGCTTGCCACTCATCCTTTATTTTCTGTAACTTTAAGCCTTAATAAAATGTCAATGGGTAAGTTATATAAATATGTGCCCCTCTAGGGTTGTCATAAATGTTTAAATTAGCCACAGAGACCAAAACTGTTCTCTGTACCAGGCTGTAAACATATTTATTTCTTTATTGTTGTTGTTATTATTATTATTTTCACCTTTATTAGACAGTACAGCTTTTAGAGTGAAAGGGGGGAGGCAGGGGATGACATGCAGCAGGGCCAGGGGTTGGAATCGAACGCATGGCCACTGCAGCAAAGACATAGCTTTTGTACATGGGGCGCTCGCTCTATCAGGTGAGCAACCTGGCATTTTAATGAGGGAGTCTATGGGGATCAGTTGGCTTCTGGAGCCAGCCTCAAGCAGCCATTCGAGGAACTGCAGTTCCTGATACTATGTTGGCCTCATTTTTTAGCCCAGGTAGCTGCCTTGTCCAAAATGATTTCCTATCCTCAGTTTGTTCTCTTGCCTACATCTCACCATTTTTTTTTCACTGGAAAACAATGTGTGCAGATGAGTAGTGTGTGGCTTTCCTCTTACAGCCACTGAGGATCCTCACCTTTGACACAAAATACAAAGTTTCCCTTTAAACCAGAATTGATTTAAACTATTTCCACTGCCTCAACCTTGCTGCCCTTCATTTTACCCAAATTTGTTACCTTGCAGCTATGTTTCCCATCTCAACATCACAGCGCACACTCATAAACCATGGATGAAAGTCACGTCATATCCATGTAATGTAAAACAAAGTAAAGAATCAGCATCTGTATTCCCTGGCAACTGCATTGCATCAGGGTCATTTGATGTCTTCCAAACCCCATTAGCCAGGAAAGTCATGTCAAGCAGGGCCAAAGTCGATAAGCGAGGGCCGGAACAATAGCACGCCAGCCAACTGCACTCAATTCTGCAACAGTGTAGTTACGGTTATTACAAATAGCAGCTCTACTGTATAGCCCTCAATAGGACGCTAAGGCACAGAACTGTCTGGGAAAATCCTGGAGTGCTCTCCAGCTAGCGAGGAGAGAGCAGAGATAAGGCTGGCGGAGGGAGAGAAAGGACAATAAAGAGAGAGGTGTAGGGTAAAGTGAGAGGGCATTTCAGGTAAGAACACTAATGGCGCGATGAGTTACGACTGCAGAACACTCAAAATTTTGCTGAAAGGGAGCCACCAGCTGGCCTAGTTAAAATAAAAAAAGACATCGCCTCGCTTTAAAATGACCTGTTAATTAGAGTTTTTTATACACTGTGCCACTGATTGCACATTGCAAAGCACACCAAGCTCCAATTTGAAAAATCTTCTCTCTACTGGCAAAGTCAGTTTACCAGCAAAGCCAACCCACAGGTGACACTGAAGTCCAGTAGTCATGCTGACGCCATCCATGCAAGGGTTAAACCAATCAGGAACACATGTAGCATATTCACACCAGATGTTCCAGTAAGGGGCTATGACCTCTTCATGGCTCAGCAGTTTGTCTCTTGGGACTGCGGGCGCGGTGCAGGCAGGTGGTCCCAATGCTTAGACTCTATCCTTGGAGACAGCAGGAACATGGTCATGCTGACAGAAGAAGAAAGCCCCTAAGAAGCAGCTCTTTTAAAGATAACTTAGTTTTAAACTTTTTCTGCACTGCTGCTCAGGCTATTTTCAGCTGAGAGAGATCACATTAGGTACCTATGAAGAGAGCCTCACAGGGCTCAGAAGTGTCATCTTTGTTATATTTTTTGCCACTAACCAATTAAGCCACTTTCTTCAGTGGCTGGACAAAGAGTAATGCTTTTTTATTACATCTAAACTGGTATGAAGCTAAAAAATGAATGTTTCATTATGTCAGTGCTCATTAGTTACTATACAAATTCTGCTAAGGCACTCTGGCTGCACTTATACTGTATATACCAAGGAGTTATCTCCTTGTCTGAAAAGTGGAGCTGATGCCCTAAACTTGCATTCTTTCTAAGTCGTCTTCAGTACAGCAGTATGTTCTTTTTATAAATAATGGTCCCATTACAGTAAAATAGAGGATAAGGGGGATATGCTTTAGGGCATGGATACCTTGTGGTTGACAAGTTGTTCCCTTGGCAGTCTCTACTCTCTCATCCGAATGTGGTCACTTATGATTCCAAAAAAAGCAAGATGTTGATGGATGGGGGTCGTCACAGTGACTAAGTCCACTTCTTTTATACAGTTTATGATAAGCCAGCTATTTTTTTGTATATTAATTACAATTTTGTAATCCTGTATCCTGTCTAGACTGATTCATAACTTCCAGAGAGCTAATGTACGTACGCTGGTTTCTCTTCTAAATGCTGCATGATGAAATTCTACTTGCAAATACTTAAAACTTGTAACTTGATTGTTTCAGATCTTATCATTTCATGATAGTGCAGCTGTCAGCAGGGACTTTTTTTCTGTATTGTTATGTTCTGCTATGCTCAGACACATGATTTAAGATCAGAGTTGGCTGCCAAAAGAGCCATGTCGCTTATTGAGGCGTTGGAGTATCCCTTTATATGTCCATGTTAAGAGCTCTAACTTCAACAGTAACATAAAGAGCAAACATAATCAGTCTAAAACAAGACTAAAGCTACTTTTACATGTCTTTGAGGTAGCTGCCCTGACAGCAGGAAAGCATTTTTAGAAATGGCTGCTGCCACTACAGTCCATATTTACAGCCAGGTGCTTTGGTGAATACTGACACCAGCTTGTAGCTGCATACTGTAGCAAAACAACAGAAATCACTGAAATTACTAAAGATTTCTACATATTTGGATAGTTTGCCAGTCTTCTGAAGTGGAAATGTTATCACAGGCCCATTTCTTCTTTTGGTTGTCCTAATAAGTTGCTAGTGCTGTAATTCGGTATTCAGACACCAACATTATCAGTTCCTCCGTCTTTTGGCTTACACGATATCGGCTATTTGATAAGCCAAAGACAGGCAGAAACCAACAGACGTTCAACACTGTAAACGCTGCATGTTGAAGCAAAAATTGTGTGTGTTCCAATGGGCGGCAACCCCCCCTCCCACAGTGATACTTCATCATGCTCACATTGACAATGTATACATGCTGACATCAATCACATATAATTTTCACCATTTTACTTTGCTAATTAGCGCTAAAAATGAAGGATAATCATGCTAAAATTACAACACAAAGAAGGTCATTCATCAGGTTTGCCAATGTAGTTTAGCCTGTTAGTTAATGCCAAAGCGATTAGCATTTATCCTCTTGGCTCCATGAATGTCTGTGCCAAATGTCATTAAAATACATTTAATAGTTGTCAACATATTTCAATAAAAGCCAAACATGACAAAATGCTAGTGGCACAAGAGGTTAAGTCAGGAGATCACCTAAGTTAGCGGGATTCATCCTTTTGGGAACATGAATGTCTGTACATAATCACCAAGGGTCATACTGCTAGCATGGCAAGGAAATGTACATATGGTACGCTTTTCAAAATTATAACAAGAAAACAAGGTAAAGTACATGATTTATAAAGTATACTCAATGTTCTTTTTATTATTTAAAAAAACCCAGTTCTGTTCAGTGGGTGCTATCTGATGGGCTTTAGCACTACAAAGACAAGCTGTAGAGCCTGAGAAAAACATGAATGAATGAACACCTCACACGTGTTTTTAGTCTGAGGCCCATCCGCTCCAATCTCCTTCTCTCCCATTGCCACACTTCAAAGATGCCCCTGGGGAGAAGCTTCAAAACGCACAGCATTATAGGCTTTTTCAGGACTGCCACAGAGTCCCAAACCAGCCAAGAAACAGACAGAAGTTTCTCTTCGGCTATTTGTTTTAAAGTATGAGATTCCTCATGTCATTTGTTCTCCCTTTACCTGGCCCCACTTTTATCTTCCACCCTACTATTGCACTTCCCGTTTGCTTTTTGTCTGTTTGTGTTATCCCTCTTCACTTTCTTCTCCCACTCTTGCTTCATCCCGTCTTTACCTTTGCAGTGGGCTCAAACAGAGGAGCTTAAATCATATCAGGGATTGGAGCCTTGCCACGCGCCATCCATTAAACAAAAGTAGTGCTGCAGCGTTGTCTCTTTTCTCATGTTTTTTTCATATATTGGCTTTTGTCTCCATTAATCCCTTTCCTTCTAACCCCCTTTTTTCTGACATTAACTCAATTTCCTACACCATACTCATTATCTCCCCATTACATCTTCTCTCTCCCCTGCCGTTACACCATCACCCCTGTCTCCTTGATCCACCACCTCTCCAATTTTGACTTATTTTCTTTGCTCTGTCAACTTTTGCTTTCCTCATACCCCTTGCCTCTCTCAACTAAAGCCCAGTTGGTGTCCTTCTCCTTCATCCTTTCCGTCTGCTTCCTTGTACCTACAAGAGTGCCAGCAGCCATCAAACTGACCAAAGTGGATGGGAGCAAAATGTGTTTTCTAACATCTCTCTCACCCCGTTGGTCCTTTTCTTCTTTCCTGTCTTTTTTTTTCAGGAATGGGTGACAGCCACTGACCTGCTCATCTCTTTGGACAGGCTGAACACCTTTGGAGATGAGTTCTTCAAGGATGCTAAAGTTTTGCGCTCATACTTCTACGCCATTTCTGATTTCTCTGTGGGTGGCAGGTAAGAGACACCAGAAAACACGCCATCAGTGATAATGTCTCCCTTGTTAAAAATTAGTCACTTTAGGATTTAACCTTGAGTTTTGTCACATAAAACTATGTTTGAGCAAAAAATCAAATGAAGACTCAGAGGCTTTGTGGTGTCCAAATGCATTTCCTTTGTGCCATGGTGGGGGTTTTTTTGCTAAAAGAATTTCACATTTTCAGCTTCCAGCTATCTCAAACATAATGGAACAGAAGCCCTGTCTATTACAAAATGCATTTATATAATACTAATTGGTTTTGCCAAATATGTTCTGAAGGAAATACAACTGCCGCCTAAGGAGGAAGGGGTGGGTGGTTGGGCATGCAAAGCACATATTTTGACACCAGAGCCCAGGGATTTTGTTTCATTTCTCATGTTTTAGAATTAGGCTTGTAAAACAATAATGGTTGGGAAATCTTTTGGTTGGTTAAATATTGAAAAAATTCAGCATGCCACATCTGTTGCCGCAAGCTTTCTTTGACTTTCACAGAATTAGCCAATACCACATTCTTTTTCAAATACATTCAGTTTGAACATTTTGTATTATAGTTTCCAGATATGCATAGAGTAAATTATTGTGTTTATGATTAACACAGGGTGTGTGCAGGTTGAAATGTATTAAAATTAATTTTATTAATATAAAGCCTTGAAAGTAGTTAAATTTATGAGGTCTTATAGGACGACTGTGTAGGCTTTAGTGGCATCTAGTGGTGAGGATTTCAAATTACAACCAGCTGAAACTTCTTCCAAATGTCAAGTGTGACCTCCCTGTTAGGATTCTTTCAGTTCAGGAGGTTTTTACTAGAAGCCAAATTGTCTGCAGAGCCCCCCCCCCCAAAAAAACCCCCAAAATCAGTAAAACCACTGAATAAAGAAGTTTCACTTTAAAATCAGTTTTTCCCCGATGCTGTTCCACTTGTCACAGACAGGCCACTAGCCAGTCACCTGCTAATGTGTGCTCGCTTTCTTTACTTTGATAAATTAAGATCCAGACATTCAGTAGGTTTCAAGCAGAAGAGCTCTTACCTGAGTAGTCTCTTCCCTTACAAAACAAACAGACCATGTGGTTTAAACCAGTAAAACACTAAGTAAAGCACTTTCATGTTGAAAAATTTGTGTTTTTCTAACGCTGCTCACCTTGGAGTTGCTTCTCACTTCGGTGGCAGACGCAAAAACAGGAAAAGGGCTATATAGAGCCAGTGTTTGGTTAGTCTGTTCTGGGCTTCTGTTGAAACATCCCAGAGCAACATGGCAGATGCCTGCAAGGAACCGCTCCCTATGTAGATATAAACAGCTCTTTCTAAGGTAACAAAAACGATTCTTATTTCCAGGTGATTGTGCAGTAAAGATATGGTACTGGTTATGTGATATTCTACTTCTACCAATA
Organism: Plectropomus leopardus; assembly: GCF_008729295.1. Classification (NCBI taxonomy): domain Eukaryota; kingdom Metazoa; phylum Chordata; class Actinopteri; order Perciformes; family Serranidae; genus Plectropomus; species Plectropomus leopardus. Next base: position 7,289,181 of record NC_056482.1, read on the forward strand.
TGCATCCACCTAAATCCCACACACTGGACCTTTCATTGCCACAAACAGTATTATCTGATTTCATTTATTCAACTTTTCATGTCTCATTTTGTCAAAATGAGTCTTGCCCTTCTGTGTGAAAGTCCACATTTCTAAGGTTACAAATCTGTCAAGCTACCTCTGAACCTAATTCTGTCTTTTTACTCTATGTTTGCACTCACCTGCTGGCAAATTGTAGATTGGCATAACTCACTCTAACCTATTATTCCTACATAATACCTACCTTTACATGGGATTAAATGTATACTACTTACCTTCACACTTAACTGTAATGCCTAAATAAGAAAAAGATGATTTGTCCAAAAATCAGTCTTAAATTTGGCTAAAACTGTTCTGAAATTTCTTTAAAAGGATTGAATCTAATCGTCTGATGCCTGTACACAGCCTGTAACAGCGCTACCTTTCCATGAAGAACATAATTCAGTACACACATGTTGTACATTAACAGCATTTTCAGGGACAAGGCTGTGAATCACATGGATACTGTATGTTGCCAAAGAAAGATGAGCAATCAACACCCCACCCTTAGAAGCTGTTTGCAAAACTGATAACAAAAATGCCTCGCTGTCTGTCATGTTGCCATCGGATAAAAAATACACCGAGATAATCCTCCGTCCTTCCTCCACTTCTTTTTGGTTTATTACTCAAAGTAATGAGAGAGGACGTGGTGCCAAGGACCAGGCTGCACCTTGGCGCTTCAGATAGAAGTGGACGATTAAGTAGTTGAGATGAAGCCTTCAGACGGAATATAAATCTGATCTGACACATGTCATAAACACTTAGGATCACTGCAGCGACAGGACAAATTGCCCCACCAATGCCAAGACACCTGGGGGAGAGACCCACATGACAACATGTTAGCCTTGCGCTTTCTGTATGAGAACACATGCCTTTACCTCGGCAAGATGGCTGGTGGTACTCACCGATGTTATAAAAGACTCCTCGTGATTTATACAGAATATCAATACAACCATAAGGTGGACTGCTGCAGCAATAAAAGTGCTAGAATTGTGGTGTATATAAAAAAAAATGCTGTTTATGCATCTTTTCATTCTGGTTCATCATAAGGACTCACTTTTTGAACCACACATATGGTGCCGGTACAGCTCAGGTCAGTTCCCCTCATAACATATTCGGTTAGAATTATTACCGAGCGGCCCCTGTCTGCTCCAGCAGAAAGATCTGATATGTGAATTGGAAAGCGCTTTGGAGTTACTGGGTTGTTGTCGTCTCAGCGACAACAGAAATAACTGGGTCTGAGCCTCAGGCAAGCATACGTCTGGATCCAGGACAGCTGGCTAAATTTGACAGAGCCTGCCACTCAGCGACAAGTCCCCGTCCCCTATCACAGCCACTTGACAAAATCCGACGACACTGCCAGGAAATATTACTCACAGGAGGGGCGTAGCTGCCACCATGCTTCGGAGGAAATGATAGGCTCTCCAAATGCAGGGAGGAAAGGAAATTAGCAGATATTAGCGATCTTGTTGTGAAAATGGACTTAATGAATCCTGTTTATCTCATGATTATTAACTCATACACTTATTTGAAAATGATGTGCACACAAAAAGAAAAGTAAATAAAGGCGTGCGTGTAAATTGAACACAAATGCACACACTCATTCTCACACAGAGATACATGCTTATTGCTGTTTCTTTCACCCTCAGACAGTGTGAGTGTATTAGCACTGAGTTGAATCGTGCAGTTGCTGAAGGGGAATAAAAACCCCACCTCATCTCAAGCCATGTTTATGCCCGTGAAAGATAATAAGAAGTGACAACTCCTCACAGTGGAAAAACCCTCTCACTTTCCCCTCTCTTCTACCTTTTACTCCATTCACTGTGTGCATTAGTATGTTGAGTCAGTGAGGAAAAACAGAGAGAGAGGGAGAATGTGTATATGAAAAGTAGTACCTGCATCTTTTACATAACTGTCTGTCTGCGCTTCCCTCAGATGCAAGTGTAACGGTCACGCCAGCGAGTGTGTTGAGGGGGAACATCAGAGGCTGGTCTGTGCCTGCCAACATCACACCGTGGGAGATGACTGCCAGAGATGTCACCCCTTTTACCAGGACAGACCCTGGGCCAGGGCCACTGGGGACTCCGCCAACGAGTGTCTGAGTGAGTAGCCGTCTCCTCTTTCCTCTGTCACAACCCCCGCCAGGTGCAGCCTCCTGAAAAATCCACAGGGAAGTGTTGAATTCAAGTGACAAGTTCAGGCTGTCAAAGGTCTCGAACAATCGGTCACTGCGCCGCCTCACATCAACCTCCGAGACATCTGAAGATGTCGATTTCCTCCTCTTTTGTATTTGCTGCATGAGTGAGTAGATGCTGATGATCAGTAGGGCAACCAGGCATTGGTCTGAAATGAACTTTTTTCACCACCCTTGTCTGACAATTTTATTTGCCACTTTTCAAATCAATGCGCTCACGTTTAGATAATTTAGATATCATTTAATGTAAAAAATGATGCAATTTAATGTTCGATACATACATATTTACACCAACAAGATTACATGTATGGCAAATTCCAGTGTTTGAATTACATCAAGGCTTTTTGGGAAGCCCTATTTTTGGGGACTGGAGGGGTATTATACACAAACATGGACATGCATGAATGCTGAAATATACTATATGAATTCATACAGAGAATATCTAGCCTGAAACAACAAAGAACAGAGATTTTCTATTTATCAGAGAATACATAAACATAAGCTATCATATTAGGGTCCAAATGTTTCCAAACAAAAGAACATACATTGTAGTGTATTTAAGCACATATAGGACAGACCACCTGTAGAGTTATGAGTTCATAGTTTCAGGCCAGGTAGACTATTAATGCAGCTCATCAACGGCAGAGGAGTCAAGTCACATGTCTTGGACTTGAGTAAAAAATATAATAACTTTAGACGTGACTTGACAAACCAAATAATATGTGCAACTCGACATGGACTTTAACATCAGCGACTTGTAATGTCACTTGGACTTGAGCCGTTCAACTTGAAAATAGTTGATACCATCCCTAAGTCTAACATTAATACTACATTATTAAAATGGTATAAAATTTGGTTAAGAGCACATTGTGACTTGTTTAGGACTTCAAACATGAAGTTTAGGACTTGGGACTTGTCTGCCTTGACCTGGGACTTGACTCGGGACTTGAGTACAAAGACTTGAGACTTATTTGTTACTTGCAAAACAATGACTTGGTCCTACCTCTGCCAGTGGATCCCAGGGTTTTTAGAATGTCTTAATGGAGCTTTTAAGGTTACATTGGATTTTTTTCCAGCCTGATGTTGTGCATCACATCTTTGATCAATTGGCTGTGTGCTGGAGGGGTTACATCCTTCCATTTAAGCAGAATTGAGCGTCTAGCTAATAGAGAGGAAAAGGCAATGACCTTCTGTCAGTGAGCAGGGAGACTGGAATCATCTGGACCTGAGAATATACCAAAAATAGCATTTGTGGGAGAAGGCATAATAGTACAGACTGTTGCAAAGTTTTGAAGCAAGACACAGGAAGTTATCTTTGGTCTTGAGTAGCCGCAGTGTTGCACAAGGACAGACATGGACATGTTCATGAACACCTGCACTGTACATCTATTAACATGAGATAACATTACTGCTTATTTTTCCTGTGCTCCGACTGCCAACACCTGTCTGCTCCAAGTGCATCAACCATCTCTCTTTCTCTGTCGCTCAGCCGCTCTCGCTACACACTGAGCTATTCCTTTTGGCGTGATGAATACGCAAGGTCACCAGGGAAGTTGATACAATTATGAATAGGCACATTTATGTATGTGTGCCCACGACTGTTCATTGATTAGAATGCAGTGAACTTCAGTGGCTAGTAGGGTTGCCTTTATGTAGCAGTTGCGAGCAACTTTCAAGTGTGTGTCTGTATCCAACTATAGAGTTCACAACGGGCTGAAAATATTACAACCCAAATTGAACTGACCCCTGTGAGCTGAATCTTGAACCTAACCCGTCTAACCCGTCAGAGATCATCTCATAAAATACTGTGCCCATGCCCGACCAAGCCCGACTCCCCACAAAAGGCTCTAGTTACCTTCCAACATCCAGGGCACACCGGCTGAGTGGCGGTGCAAACCACATGCATCTGCATCTGAAAATGGAACAGCACGGTGTATCACCGTCCTTCTATCCCTGCCAACAGGGCACTGACAGCGGCGGTCAAAAGCCACCGGGCTACAGCAGATAATATAAGATGATATCAATCAATCCATCCGTTCGTCAGTCAGTCAGTCAGTCAGTCAATCAGTGTATAATTTCTATAATATATGTTTAATTTTCATTTTAAATTAATCAACAAATTAAGTGCAGAGTGCTAACTTTATGATTTTATTTATTTATAAATGTGTTGTTTTTGACAGCCTGAGCGCTACCCAACCTGGCCAGTCAGTGCACGTTTTTGGTAGGAACCTGGTCTCACCTGTCTGGTGTTTTGTGAACCCATTAGGCTCAGGTTGAGACTGAGAACTTCGCCAAATTATACATTGCCTTACTGAACGTGTGTCTCTCCTGTGCATGTTCTCTGTCCGCCAAAGTGGCAGATGGATTGACGATTTTACCAACCACTGCCAACAGTGTACCTGCATGTGGCAAATGCTAATTTCAGACCCTGCAATTAAGTATTCACAGAAGCTGATATTCATCGATTCTCATTATGCTGTACCTTGAATGGTATGTTATTATGTGAACCCAGCTTCACACAGCATTTAACTACTTCTCTGCCACCACATTTCAGTTACCACTTTTGGAGCATAATCACAAAGTAATGAAATTGATTTTTAATCTAATTCAGTTCATTGATTTAAACATTGCATTTAAGTATTGGCCTTTTGGGAGTTGTGTGTATGTATATTAAAATCCGCTTCCTCAGCTGCTTCTATACATGCATTGCTCATTTGCACATATGTTTGCAAGCGTCAGATATTCTGTATGTATGAATTAGCATTAGAGTATTGTCAGGTTTCACTCATCACACTATGCACTTCTAGTGACTACTGTTGAGGATGAATTGTAATTGGCTGAGGGATAAAAGGATAAAGGAGAGTGGCTCGCAAATTGTATTTGTCTTTTCGCTGAATTCCATTAAGCAGCAAGCTTGTTTTAATTACTCTTACTCTTGGTTCCAAGCAGATGGCGTCTTGAATAGACTACTGCACCCAACTTAATCAATGCTGTATATTAATAAATAAACACACACCATATAAAAGAGACACAGAATGTGGAAACACAATAATGAATGCTCAGTGTAATTGCACATTTCTATCTGGCACCACACTCATTTTGCCTTAGTTTGCCCCACAAACCTTTTATATTTCCTGCCAGGCACCGGAGCAGCCACCATATTATTAGCACTCTGACAGTTTTATACGCGAGTGATAATCATCAGCAAACTTGCATTGAGGATGATAAATAGACCAAGAAGTGAAATGTAAACAAAACTATTACTACTACTGTTTTTTAAAGAACATGAAAATTAGAAATTAATTTGTTTTTTGTTTCAAGACAAAATGAGATCATGATCTGGCATCATCCCAAGGTGAGAGTCTCAGAGAATTTTCATTAATGATATGTTTTTGATGAATCTGTTAATGTAAAGAGGCTTAAAGGATAACAATACATAACAAACTTTTAAACATAGTATCACCTAAACCACCAAAAAACATGTTTAACACAATAAGCAAAGATAAAAAGTTGCAATACAGTGTTTTTTTAAGAAATGGCTTCATAAGATGCCAATATTTCTTCAAAGGTCAAGTGTGTGGGATTTAGGGGACATATTGGCAGAAGTGGAGTATAGTATAAAAAGTATGTTTTCATTGGTGTATAAACACCTGAAATTAAGAATTATTGTGGTTTTGTTACCTTAGAATGAGCAGTTTATATCTACATAGGGAGCAGGTCCTCATCCATGGAAATCGCCATGGTCATAAGCATTTTTGTGTTACATCCACCACTATAGTGAGCTGCCCCTCTGAAACATGAGTGTCGGGAAAATAGTGATTTTTCAAAGTGAAACTGCTTTATTCATTGCTTTTACTGGTTTTCAACAAATGGTCCATATGTTTTGGAGAGGAAGAGACCTCTGCAGATAATGAATCTCTCTTGAACATCTGAATAAGAAAAAAAGTGAGCACATGTTAAGTTATTAGAGAAAAGGTGAGCACACATTAGCAGGGGCTTGGCTATTCCAGCTCCTCTGCTGAACAGTGTAGGAGAAACACTGATTTGACCTATGTGGATAATTTGACTCCTGAAACTTTGAGCAACAGCACCTTTCATGAGCACATAAACCTTTGAACCCTGAGCAAATTGGGACGATGTCTTTCAGAGGCGTAAGGAAAAAGGCAAAAAGTATCTTGGTAAGAAATGTTCCAGGAATCGCAAGAAATTAGTAGATTTAGAAATTGATTTTTGAAATGCTACAGGAAAATGTTTAAAAATTGAAAAAATGCGAGGGAAAAAGTATTTATTTTCATAATAATGTATTAAAATATATATTACAGAATTATTATACATTTCAAACACTTTTCCAGGTCATATGCCTGTGGGGTTTTTTTGTGCACATTTTCTGGTAATTGTCTTGTCCTTTTTACTACTTGTTTTCCTGCTCATTGACTTCTTTCTATGTTTTGAATGAATAGTTTTACTTTCCTTGATGCCAGTCTTTCTAGTTTTGTATATTTTAGTGCTGCCAGATCTTGTGAGAGAAAAAGCAACCTGGTCTATGGAAACAACACCAACAGAAGCAAACTGATTACCCCAAAAAGACTAAAACAAAACAAAAAAACAAATCCCAAAGAAAGCTTGACCAATACACTGCTTGATATATATATATTAAGTATATATATATATACCTAATACGGTATTTAGGCTTATGTATGTATTTAAAACACTATGGAATTAATAATTATACGATTATGTCAGTGAAGGCACAACAAAGATATCTGGTTGGCCATTTAAATTTTTTTTAAGAATGACACATACTGGGCCTTTGATTGGCCATGTTTGTATCCTTGATGTTTTTATCAGTCCTAGGATTTTGAACAAGATCTGCATGATGTGCACATTCTTACATATATACCTACACACGTACAAAATCTACATACTGCCTTTAAATTGTCACCCACTTGAGGTTGAGTACAGTCCTAAAATCCACTGTCATTCTTCCACTCTTTTTTATTTAGCTAAAGAAACTGAATCTGAAATGAATTGTGTTATTTAGATTCGGTCAGTCCCCTGTGTGTAAGGGGTAAGGGGAGGGGCAGATTGAATGGGGTTATGGATAGATGCTGCGACAGGACAAACAACAGAGAAAGGAGACATATACTCCATTGCCACCAAAATTAGCGCATGCAAATGTGTTTCTTAAACACAGATAAACCTGCTAAAGCAAGGCTATATGACTGCTTTTCTATTGCCAGTGGATCAGAGCTGTGTACATGGCTCTGCAGTGGACAAGTATGTGTGCGTGTGTGGGTTGATTTGGTGTGTCCGCTCGATGTAACAGACAGGCTGGAGAACAGGTAAACAGCAAAAAGCAGCATAGACAGAGGTATCAGAAAACTTAATGGTGATTGCTTCTTTTTATATATCTCTTGTATTCATTCTCTTTTTTAAACTCTGCAGACTAATTTGGATTGATGTTTTTGCACTGTAGTAGTAGTAGAGTAGACGGACGGTAATTAGTTTTGGCTTATCACTGCATCTTGCTGGTTAATTAGCTGAAATGAGTGTGTTCACCTGCAAAATATTGACACTTTTTCCTCTTTATGTAGCTGCATTCACTGTGGAAATATGAGTGTTGCAAAATCATCCTTATACATCCTCAATAATGTGGATATAATTTGTTAATACATAACAATACAGTACACACAAAAGCTAAAATGATTGTTATATAAGAGCTATAATTGTTATAAAGGAAGTCTTCAAAACCTTTACTTGAGCACAGTGCAGAAACAATTGACAACACAACAACAGAACTTTTTTTGTTATTATTGGAAGACAAAACATGAACAGAACACAAAAACAGTAAATGCAGGCTAGTTGGCAAAATTTAATCAGGAAATAAGTGAACAAGGTTATGAGACAACAGAACCCAACAGAGATATAGTCATGTATATGGTGCACTCATGTAAATAAGAGGCAGCAGGAAATTCACAAACACTTTGCAACATCAACTACAGTTATAGCGGCTCAAAAAGACATTTTGAAAGGGGATGAGTAAAGACAACACGTGCAGTGCTGTTATGTTGACTATTTACAATGAATGCTATCACTGCTGATAGAAGCTGGCAATTTCTGGCAAATTTGGCAAAAATGTTATGTGTCTCTCTGGAGCAATATTTTAGAAAATAAACTATAACAGACTCTTGACCTTTTGGGGATGGGAAAAATATGGAAACTGAAAATAAGAACATAGTTATGACAAAACATGAACTTTACAAAGTAAACACAAACTGACATACAGTTAATAATGTACTTATTTCTGCACTGGTGTCTTTTTGCCTCTTTAACTGTAAATTCCCTTTTGATATTGCATGTAGTAAACCTTACTCAGAGGAATTGAAACTTACCACTTAAATAAGTAGCTATCTCATTTAAAAAAATTAACTCACAGCTTCGTATTGCATACAGGCGTCGTGCAAAATCCAATTTCAGCCCACTGTTTATGTGTTTATCTCAGTCAGTGCAGTATGTGTTTGGATATTTGCACATGTATGCAAATTATATGAATCAAGCATCTCATTTCTCAAAAGATCTGCATGTCACAACAAGATAACATGATGTCAGGTTAATGACAATCTGCATGAACCTGAATGCCTGAAATAGAAGTGAAAAACCTCATAATGCAAACACGTTAAAGTAACCCCATCGGTGACCCTTGGTGAAGTGTGTGAATATAATGTTTTGGTCAATTAGGCAAATTAGTGTCGTCCTCCCACATACTATGACACCATATTAACCTACCTTAGTAATGCAGTATGGTTCCTTCATATTTCTACCCTGTAACGGTTTATTCTGTCCTCCAGATGAAAAGTATCTAAAATATTGTAGTGTTTGCTACACCTGCACTTTAAATACAGCTGTATGTCAGTTGCTGTTATTGTAATTTATATGTCATGTATTGTAAAAGTCAAATCTCCATGTCCTTTTTTTAAATAAAACACACTTAAAAAAATATTTGTTTTAACTTTGAAAAGTTACAGGCTACCTTAAATTTTGAAGTTGGCTAAATGTTAGAGGACAAGTGGAATCATTACAAAATTACCTCAACTTGCCTTCTCAAATTCAGTCAACTTTAAATTTTAAGGCAGTCCAGCACTAGCTTTTTGAGTTGAAACAATTAATTTCTTTTTACAGGGCAGGTAAAGGTGTATTAAAACACAGAAATGTACCCAGGCCATATTTAAAGACTGTGCCTTTAAGCAAACCATTAAGACTTCTGTAACACTGTGATGTCACAACTACACTATTTGGTACTACAGCACCATTACAGTAATTTCCCACCTGCAATGATGTTGCAAAGATGTACGGACTGCAGATGTAGAAGACCCGCCAAAACAGACATCAAAGTACACTGGGCCCTTTTGGGAGGGGGTATAATAGAGTGTGAATAAAGGTATATTCAGGTAGACAGTATGAGAAAAATCATTTGTGGGCATCAAAGGTAAAGACCTAAAATTGTTTCAGTCATACCTGACAGGAGCTTCTCCATCTGCCTTGGCAAACATTCTTTAGCTGTGGCCCCTCTTACTTGTGGAGTTCCTCAAGGCTTCATTTTGGGCCCTATCCTGTTCTCTCAAGGGATGCGTGCAGCTAGTAGCATTGAATTTTTCCCGACTTAATTTTAGTGATCATCAAGTCTCTTCTGTAAGTTAATTAAGGAATTAACATCATATTATTCATACTTTAATTGTGATGGCCCACCAGCAGATGGAGACATGAAATTCAATGCATTTAGGTAATATTCATTCATTGTGCAATATAATAAAAAAATACTTACTGATCTGACAGACCAAAATGTTGGTCTGTCATATGTATAAACCTGAAATTAGCATAATATGGGACCTTTAAGACATTTATTACTGCTTCAGAATGAGAAATTCTTTCAAAAAGCAAAATGACAAACAGCAGATTATTACAGCTGTCTTGCTTTTTGTTATTGTGTGAATAGTAGTAGCAGGTGGTAAATGGAAGCTTCGGGGGGCTTTTTCTCAGAATGTTTCAGTGTTATGCGACATGTCTGCGTGTTTTTATTGGTCATTCGAGATTGTTTATCAAATCTTGATATTGGATTCGGATTTCTTTTAGTTCGCTTTGTGGTTGCAAAATAGGTTTGGAGAAATATGCAAAGGGTTGGTTGTCTGTGTTTATGTGTACGTATTGGGGGTGAAATGGGATGCCATTATCATCAAAAGTCTCCCCGGCTGAAACCATTTACAGCCCAAGCAGGTTGCTGCGGGTCGTCATGATTTCCGTTGTTTGCTTGATGTTGTCATCGGCTTAGCCTGAGGCTGTTCCAGTAAGAAGACACTTTAAATCCTTTCTTGCCACCAATTTAAGGTTGAAGGCTGCGGTTGTAGCTGGGAGACTGTGATCATATTTTTGAATATCAATAGTACACACATAATACTGCAGCTACTTATCATCTTAGCCTCTGGTAGTACTCCTAGTGTGAAATGTGATAGATATAGCAGATTTAAACCTAAAATTTGGTTAATCTCCCCTTGTATTTTTGTTTTGGTTTATTGTGTTTGCTTTTTGAACTCATATTTCAGCTAGTAATTTAGGACAATAGAGAAAAAACAGCAAACATCTGGTCTACTTCTGAACCCCGAACGCTTTTGCACATAGCAGATGTTTTATTAAATACACTGTACTCCCATTTACAAGCAATCAAGCAGCTGGTAGGTTGAAAATTAACTGCTGAAAATGCCATGATAATGTATACAGGGAGATTTTTAAGAATTTAAAAGCAACTTCTTGGACACTAGTAAAATGTAATTTTGTAGGTGAATTTGTGGAAAAACAACATTTAAATATGTTTTGCTGCTGGACCCCATCAATAGTTGTACATTATATAACTTCCATGGCAGACTAACATCCAGTGTAAGGAATACACTAGTATAATTTAGCATTATTTATACTTAGCCCTACAATAACATTATATGATCTGCACACTGAAACACGAAACGCAGATCAAACTAAACATTGATCATAGAGCAAACCTTTCCAATAATATAGAAAAAAGCTGTTCCCTCCTGAAATACTAATTACAACCTGTCAACATCCTTTCTCTTAGTTTCCTGCTGACTCCTTTCCACCTCAACTGTCACAGGGCTGCGCCCACATGATACGCATTACAAACGTGCTGCATGTAGTGGAGTACCTGCAGGTCACAAGGAGTCAGGACAGAAAATGCACTATAATCACATGTTAACAGTACATGGAATACACTTATAGCTTGGAACACAAAGCACTTCGTACTTTACTGCTCAATCATCCATTTACTAAAGGTACCACCAACCCAGGCTGATTGTTTCCCCCACTTGCAGTTTCCATGCTAAGCTAACTGTCTCGTGGATCTAGTTTCATTATATTTAGCATAAACACTGGTATCAGTCTCATACCTACGCCAAGCAAGAAAGGTATAAGCATTTTTCCCAAAATGTCAAAATGCTCCTGTGATATTGGAAGTCAGCCACACTAAAGTAAGGTAATATTTATATATTTTATATATATATATATATATATATATATATATATATATATATATATATATATATATATATATATATATATATATATATATATATATATATATATATATATGAGAGAGAGAGAAAGAGAGAGAGAGAGAGAGAGAGCTGTGTTAAAGCCTAAATAATGTTAAAGAATAAAACATTTAGAAAATGAATGGCCTGTCTTTGTACATATCACTCTGCCATTACACATTCCTTTAGCATGGGTGGAGAGGAAATTAGGATTATTTTACAGTTTAGAGACTTCAACCTTCAGGTGTGGTAAACAACTGTTGGACAACTGAACTTATCCTGTTTCCGAAATGCTGCTTTTTTGCAGGACCTCTTACTAGAGATTCATATCTTAACCTACGCTCAAAAGCAACAGTAGGCGCAGGAGTGTGTGGGTTAGGTAGAGGTCTGATTCCTCTGTAGCAGCACACTAAAGGTTGCAAAGATATGTGTGCAGCATGATCCCTCATAGACTGGTTTCTTATCACTGCTGGTGTTCTGCTCTCTCTGCTGGTCCGACATCTCATTCGTCCAGCAAATTAGATGTAAAAATGAGAAATTATTGTGCCTGCAGGGACTGTGGTCCCTCTCTACAATGCATTCTGCAACAATATATAAGGGCACAAGACAAGAAGAGGGTGAATTGCATCACCTCTCATGCAGGTGAGGTGAGGTGGTAAATTCCTCAAGTCTCCATAAAACCGTGCCCTGCTGCTGAAAAACAGCCGATACACAGATCGCTGAATTTCAAAATCAGGATAAGTTTCCGTATGTTTCTGTATTATGTGATTCCGCAGCAGCAATAGCCCTTGGGTGGTGACACAAATGTTCACATGGACTCAAGAATGAACTGATGAGATTTTGGTGGGTATAGGTCAAAGGTCACTGTGTCTCATTCTTTGAGACTTCATGACCTTGCATTCGAATCATTCTTGCGACGGCAATAGCTCAAGAACACGTTAAAGGAATTTCCTCAAATTTTCCCACAAGCATTCACTTAGACTCACAAATGAACCGATCAAAGTTTTGATGGTCAAAGGTCAAGGTTACTGTGACCTCACTTTTACCCATTATTCAAGGTAATATCTCAGGAACAGAGTCGGAGACATTTGGTCAGATTCTCAATTGCTGACACTTATCATAGGTGTCCACCTTGAGACTGTGCTGTAATTGTAGTTCTAACTAATTTCCTCAACCACTGTCTTTCCAAAATTAGAGGCTTTTTGTTATTACCAATAACATATGAAAACATTCCTAGTTTGGACTCAATATTCCAGCTCATGCATGACCTGGATTCCATATATTGTTGTTATCATTTCATCCTTTTAGTGATTTACATATCTTTTCATGTGTGGCATTATGTCATTTGGTGAGTAGTTCAGGAAGTATTTGCATCACAGCGGCTGATTTGATGTTTTTGTATAGAGCAAAGGATACTTTCGATCAAACATCTACTAACACTTAAAGTGATGCTGACACGAGTTAACTACTTCTATTTTGATTATCAAAAGGAGAAAAATCAACCTTGATATTAACACATTGCATCTCTGTGACCTGATTTTGCATAGTGCTACTACTGCAATAAGAGTTTATTCCAAGGAAACGGCGTGCTGTTAAAAGCACCGTATATATAGAATGAACATGGCTCTCACTATGTGTCCGGGCTGATCTCCATGAAACAAAGCCTCAAGGAGCAATATTATGGCAACATCCACGCCTATATGGGCATGATATGCAAATTTAAGAGTCCTTGAAAGCCCTCAGCAGGAGTCTGAAGTGCTGCAAGACCAGCCTGTCAGGAGAGGTTAGTGCTACTGGCTCATAGTCACTGAAGGCACTGGGCCATCCCTTTTTCCCTTTTTCCACACGGAGACAATGCAGCAAGTTTTTTTTGTAGTGGAGACACACATTTGTAATGAAGGCATGCAGGAGCTGCAGAGAAGGGTGGTTCAGATAGTTTAGGATTCTAGGTAATTGTTTTCAAAACTAACTGACCACCTTTACTAAACAAACCACATGTATGACTATGGCTTGGCATCAATAGATGGCGGGAGATTGAAACAAACTTGTCATAAAACCTAAGAGATTTTTTTTTTATGCCTCTGTGCTAGCGATAGCGGAGGCTAGAGGCATTTTGTTTTTGGATTGTCCATGTGGCACCAACATTCACTTGGACACAACGATAAGCTGATTAGAATTTGTTGTTCATAGGTCAGTGGTCAAGGTCCCTATGACCTCCTCTGTCATTCTTGTGACAGAAAAACCTTGAGGGATTTTTTTTTTTAATTTGGCAAAAACTTTCACTTGGACCCAAGAATGAACTGATTCCATTTTTGTGGTCAAAGGTGTAGGTCATTGTGACCTTGTATGTTTCATCCTTGTAAAAGAGACAACTCAAAAACACCTGGAAGGAATTTCTTCAAATTTGACACAAACATTCGCTCACACTCAACAATAAGCTACTTAGAATTTGGTTTTCAAAGATCAAGGTCACTGTGACTTTGAATCCATATCATTTTTGTGAACGCAATATCTGAAGATGGCCTTGAGGGAGTTTTCCTCAAATTTGGTACAAACATCCAGACTCAGAATGAACTGATTAGAATCTGGCAGTCAAGGTCAAAGATCAAGGTCACGAAGACCTCATAAAATGTTGCTGTGGGGGAAGATGTGTGCGAAGCATCCATGTATGCGCGGACATGGATGTAAACTGTAAGTGCACCTTGACTGGTTAAAAAGGCGTGGCGGTATATCTAGTTTTGCCATCGATCTCTTTTTCAAAACAGTTCATAAATGTTAGTGTTATTGGTGGCTAGCACGCGGTGAAAATCATTTGTTCTTTCGACACTGGGTTGTGTTGTTAATGTGCTAAATGGCTGGCTAGCATCTTGAATCTGTCCTGTTGGTCTTCTGGTTTCCCCGGTTGAAAGACAAATACAGACTGCAAATACAGACTACTGCTGGAGAGTTATTTTCTCCCACGCAGGTGCAAAACGTACATGCTAGCTGACCATGGCTGTAGTCTGTGCAGTGCATTCAAGAGCATCTTTTTGGCCAAGACACAGGCAACGTGAGTTGAAGCACCAGTTGACCTTCGTCACCAGTAGTTCTTTGATGTCGATTTAGTGTGTCCGGGCCTTAATGTATTGAATGAAATAACCCACTACCATAAAATCTTCCCCAGTCAAACGATACCGCGATTAATCCTCTTTGTACCCAGCTCTGGAAAAAATAACTGGTTTTGCTCACAAGGTATCACCTCACGCATTCTTTATTTTAATGCATTGTGTGATGGGCCCACTACAGCAGCAGCTACAACCTGAACAGCCTATGGTGTTGTGAGGTGGAGCGCAGTGTATTGTGCAAATTTGGCAGTTCAGCGTGCCAAGATACCATTAAAACATGGGAAAGTAATTAAAATAATTAGATTAGTTTACTGAATGCTTTCACTCACATTAAATAAAGTAGGAAAAGGTATAAGATGAAGTACTCTATTGGTGTTGGTATCACTTTAAGGGTACTGGTATTGGAACTCCTATTATAAATTTTACATGATACCCAGACTCATGTGTACACAAGAAAAGTGACTCATGCCAGACTGCTTTCACAGGTTGTCACCATAATCACCAAACTTGCCTCCCAGAAATTACAGTACAAGAACTACTAATGTCTTGTGCCAAAAACATTATGTAATTGCTGGCTGCATTTGCCTGTGGTAACAACATTTTGAGAAGGTGCCACCTGTGCAAATTATTAGCATATAAACTAAGTTTCCAGGAGAATGGGTTTTTAGTAGAACAACTATACATACAAATCAACCTTAAACCATATCAGACCTTGTGCAAATCTATCTGCTAAAGTCACATTTCAGTTTCTTTTTCTTGTTCACCTTAGCAAGAAATGCATCTACCACACGTCCCTCTGTCTATATATGGAGAAAAATAGAATTTATAGCTAAGAAAGCTGCCAGCCGCCACCAAAATACCCCATGGTGTTGTATTGTAAAGTATTTCTATTGTAATCCAGCAGATTTCTCATCCAAAAAATGTGTGAGGCATAGTGTTTGAGGAGGTGGCTCCATCAATCAACCAACTGAGTGTGGAGCTAAGTGTGCCTCCTTACTTGTGTGGAGCCTCCACAGTGGCAGGCTGTGTGGTCTCCAGGACAGGATCGAGGGAGGCACACGGAAGAGGTGGTTGTGGGCGGACAAACCAAAATGTGGTCAAGATGGCCAAACACAGGCTGTGGAAAGCTGCGTAGAAATCTGTGTGTTGCATCTGTTGGAGAACAGCTTAAAGTGATTTGCTCTGTCTCAGTTCACTCTGCTGTTCTGTATGTGTGCACTGCTTGTGGCAAAATTCATCACATAAACACCACCTTTAGCCATCTGAAAACGGGGCCAACATCAGTTTTCTTGTGCTATTTTCAGACAACCTTTGAACCCTGCGCTAATTGGTGCAATTTCTTTTAACAACATGAAAAAAAAGGCAATGAGAAACTTCATAAGAAATGTTCCACGATTTGCAAGAAATAAGTGGATTTAGAAAATGATTTTTGAAGAATGTCTAAAAGAAAAAAAAGAAATGAGCTAAGGTGACACTATATTTAAAGTTATCCATACTTATAATTATCCTAATTTTTTTTTCCAGGTCATTTCCTTGTTTCTTTTATTTGTTTTTTTGTTGTGTTTGTTTTTTCAGTTTTGCTTTTTATTTATTTATTTTTGTTTAGTTACAAATTTTCAGGGAACTTTCTTGTACTCTTCCTTAATTTCTGTCACATTTTTGGGTGATTTCTTCTTTCATTGCTCATTGCCTCTTTCCCATGTTTTTGAAAGAAAACAAGGGTTAGACTGTTGTGCCACACTCATTGTTCACTCCTTCATTTTAACATGCTTATTAAAATGTTAAGATAAGAGGTTGACCTTTCCAGTATCAACATAACAGGCTGGTAATTTAAATGACAACATTGAAAAATACACTTGAGTCAACAAGGATACAAAGTTATTCAAATCACATACCTATTTTTCATTGCAGATACCGAAAAACCAATTTAAAACAGCAACAAAAAAAAAAGCTTAATAAAAGCAGTGAATAATTAAAACATTAGCAAATATACTTTTGAACTTGCTAAGAGGGATGGGAAGCCAGATGTTCAGTTTGCCCTAAAGCTCATTTCAGGATGAAGGACCATAATTACACAAACTCATTTTCCTCGCTTTGGTTCACACTTGAAGTCACTTTTGACATAACCTACTGATAGACCTGAAGTTATGTGAGTAAAACATAATTTTGAGATAATTGTTAGGTTTTTGAGGATAGCCTGGGAGTATCAAATGTTCTCCATGATATCATCACAGATTACAACACGGTGTATGCTAGATTTAACATGAATATGCACCTCGTAGGTTCAGTCTGTTGAAAGTACTGCCACCTGGCTATCAGCTCCCGAAACCAGCAGGGGCTGCATCACTAGCCGGCACCATAAAGACAGAGTGGATGGGAGCTGACAGGTAGAGCCGGCTGGTGGTATTTGTGCTCTAGTTGCCCACCAGTGCCAATCAGATGTGAGTCATGCTGCAGCAGCTTCCTGTGCAGAATGTCAGTTTTTGTCAGATTCTGTTGCCCCTGTGAGCAGACGGATTGCAGATGTGATAACAAGAGACTCAGCATTACTCAAAGACGCATGTTGTGTTCAAAAGGCCACTCCCAGCGGTGCAAAGGCTCCTACAGTATCTTTTTATTCCATCCATCAGGAGTACAATTTCAGGACGGATGCAGCACTCAATATTTTTAGATTAAAAATAAGTCAAATTCCAGCCCAGTTGCCGTAAGAAAATGTTGGCGGCGTACATTTCTGTAAACCACAGATATGCTACACTTGTACGTTTTATATGTATAATGTCAGTGTTTCTAAAGTGGTGTAAATCTGATCACATGCATATCTGCTGACTGGTGAAGGGATGGTGGTGGGCGCGAGACGTAGTTGAGACAACTGCAGCATAACAGGGTTTTTGGCAACACATCGATGGCATTTGCATCTTTTATTTCGCTGTCATTACTTTAAGCAAAAACAAAATCTTTTCATAACTCTAACCAAGTGGTTTGTGCTTAAATATAACCATACGTTAACCAAAGTGTTGTTGACATGTAAAGAAAATTAAAGTTTCAACGTATCTGCTACATAATCAGGTGCAAATGTTACATATCCGTGGTTTGCAGAATTGTACATGCCAACATTGGGTTGAAATTTCAATGTGTAATGTGAAAGGAGTAGCTTTTAATGAAGAGAACTAACGTAGAATTAACACCTGACTCTTCAGTTGCTCTCAGCTCCACAAGGTTTTAGCTTCTTTTGACTCATTTTTGTTTTATGGCCACAGTTTGAATATTTTGGATAACGTCCATCGCTTTCAGCACTTGTAGTTTTTGATGCAGATGGCAGCTGTTTTTAGTAAAAACTCTGATAAATCCACCATACACATTATCATAGTTACTTCCAAAACAAATGAATCACTTGTTACATATCACAGATAGAAAAGTAATTACTTCACCACGCTCAACAGCGAATGTAATTTGTTGCAATACTCGATTGACTAACAGCTCCATCAAAGTTATCCTCCACAGCCACACACCTTATCATCTCTATTTCGTCATCATCATCTTTCTTAACATATCTACAGGAACAGAAAATGAAACATCATGGCTTTTGGTCTAACAATGATAAGCCTCTCGATGTTATTGCCAGTAATTTAGGGGTGTAGCAAATGAATTCCTGGGCTTTTTGCTAATCATTATAAAAAAGATATCTGCATATGAATGCAGATCATAAAAAAAGGCTAATATGAAGCTAAATTGGGGTCAGACGATAGGTGGTGGGTCTCAAGCTTGCATTTTTGCAAATGCGTTTCACCTTCCCACATGTACCGCTCACCTGCCGCGTGATTTATCAGTATCACTCGGATTCTTCCAATACCAGAATATTTAAAATACAATATAACCTTGTACAGCCTAGCTCCAGTGACTGACAAAAGCTCAGCTGATTTTGACTGAACAAGTCCTGCCCTTGTTGTAAAGATGTGGGTTTCAAGCACACACACATACACACAAAAATATGTAAAATGTAGAGAAGATAAAACCTACACTTGGAAGGAGAATCAAAAGCAATGACAAAAAACACTAAATGAGTGTAGAAAATAGAGTTAAATTTAAATCAGACTTCTTTAGAGTTAGTGGGAGGGGCCTTTCATCTCCTTCAAGCTACAAAGTTAGCAACTAGCTGGTGAACACAGTGGAATATTTAGCATCACACTATTGTCAAAAGTTGGGAAGGACCAAAAAGACCTAGAAGGAGCATGAATATTTGGCTTTTGATAAGTGGTTAGAATCACAATCCCAGATGAATGTTATTGCTGGTTTTTGTATGCTTGTTTGCTATCCCTTTACTAACACGTCAGCCGTATCATCTCTCTGATGTGACTAAACATCAACGGCGTGTATATAGCTTGTTACATTGTGACAACGTTAAAATAAATTTAAAAAAAGAACAAATGCAGATTTTCTTAGCGATGATGAACCCTTATTTACTCATAATGATCTTATGAATATAACAGTAGTCAGACCCAAAAGAAACATGAAGCATCTTATTTAATCTTTTTAGCAAATTAAATGTTTTTCACCAGCCATTCCAAGTTTGTAGTGTGTTGGGTTTGAAAGCAACTGGTGATCATTTTTTATCTTTGAAATAAAGTGAACACTGCTGAGACTCCTGATTAACAGGAAGGAATAATCATATGGTTATTGCCGGCACAACAGAGAGCTTGATTCATAATAAAATGGGCAATTTCACCTAAATCCCCCCTCAGGGTAACTGGTAAACTAAGGAGGGATTTGATGTGAGGGGTATGAGAGCTGTGATGCTGCGTTATCAGCTGAGTAATTTGCTCTTGTATAAACATGAATTACTGTTATCTAAGTGCCCCCTGACAGCCGATTGGCTCCTCATTAGGCCTGTGTGAAATGAGATTAGCAGCGAGCCTCTAAATTATGATCCAATCCCAGAACACATAATCTCTCGCACATATACCCCCCTCTGTCTCTCTCGCTCTCCTCCATCTATTTCTGTCCTTTCTACCTTGTTGCCTTCTCTGCCCACTCCGTCCCCTGTTACTGCTCTTTCCTCGTTCTTCACGTCTCTCCTCACTTGACCTCTTGCTCTTTCCCTTTCTTTCTTTCCCCCGCCCGCAGAGTGTAACTGCAGTGGGAGGTCAGATGAGTGTGTGTTCGACATGGAGCAGTACCGCAGCACCGGCAGTGGGGGGCGCTGCGTGAGCTGCAGAGACAACACGGATGGGCCCCATTGTGAGCGCTGCAGGGAGAACCACTACAGGATGTCTGCCGAGGAGCCCTGCCTGCCCTGCAACTGCAATGTGAATGGTAAACTGCAAACACTTTGTGTTGTGATAAGAACTTAAAACCCCTAATTGTAATCCATGCAAATAATATTATTTTTGTTTTCTCTGGCATGATAAAATAGAATTATGGTTAAACTGGAATGCTCTATTAGCACCATAAGCCACCACAAGCAAGACTTAGCTGCAAGCAAAGAGGATTAATTATTTGCAAATTTTATGGCCAAATGTTTTAAAATCATTATTAACATGACATTACTCAAGCCGTCTTAACCCTTAGAACCTGGAGTAAATCGCTTTTTAGGCTGCTTTCAGATGCTTCTCACAAATATATAAACCTTTGAACCTTGAGCAAATGTGTAAAATTTCTTTCCAAAATATGGGAAAGGGGCAATGAGCACTAAGAAAAATCTGAAGTTTTAGAAAATTACTTTTTTAAAAAGCTAAGGATGAAAGAAAAACAACTGGTAAAAAAACAATATTTATAATTATCATTATTAATTTTTTTTTCCTTTTTCAGTTATTTTATTTGTTTTTTGTTTTGTTCATTTCAGTTCATTTACTGTACTTTTGCAAATTTTATAGCCAAATTTTTCAAAATCAAGGGACCAAGAAAAAACCTGGGGATAAACGATATATATATATATATATATACAGATAGATAGATAGATAGATTGATTGATTGATTGATTGATTGATTGATTGATTGATAGATAGATAGATAGATAGATATGTATATATAGATATTTTTTATCTATTTATTGTAATTCCTTTCCAATTTTTGGGTCATTTCATTTTGTTGCTTGTGCCTTCCTCCTTTGTTCTTGAAAGAAATCAATCCAATTTGCTCAAGTTTCAAAGGGTTAAGTGTAGAGTCTCTGGTTCACAATTTATAGAATCTTGTTTCGTCTCATGTTGCGCACATCATATCTGATTTATCCTCGCCTCCCAAATGACCATTAAATAAACCCGTGACTTCACTCAGCCCTGCTGTTGTAAATCGATCCAGTCGACTCACTTATCATTGCAGAGACTCATTAAACAGAGTCTAATTTTAGTTGTAGGTACATTAAATGTTTGGGCTCTTAATTACACCATCATCAGGGTAAAGAGAGAGGAACCAGAGGAGGAAATGAAAAATATACTGTACATCAGCGATTTTTTCCTCTACATTTCCTAGATAGTGTAAGGTGATTGCACAGAGCTGTTGGAGTCCATTATATTGATGAAAGGTTATAGCAGACTCCATCAGGCTTCCTTTTCTCTCATGTCCGCAATACCCCAGCTGCTCTTTTTTCTCCATTAACTAAAGCTACAGTGTGTCAGCTACAGCGAGGTTATATCCTGCTCTTTCAGCCTCATCCTTGGGGGTTTTCGAACAGAATTCAATAACAGGTATTCAGTTATCTGCAGCATGACAAATTATTAATGATATATTGACACATTTCATGTCATTCACCAATGACTTTTACCAATTCTGAAGTTTTTTAGCTCACGTTTCCTTGAAAATATATCTCCCTGTTTCCCTTTTGTCCTCATTCTCTCCGTTTTTTATTCAGATTTTTTTCCCCACTGATCCATCTGCTGTCCCTCCCAGGTTCAGTGAGTCTGCAGTGTGATGCAGAGGGAAGGTGTGCGTGTCGAGCTGGCGTGACAGGGGAGAAGTGTGACACATGTCGGGCCGGCTTTCACTCGCTCGGCCCCAGTGGCTGCAGGTGAGCAACACACGTAGTCGTAAACACAGTCGCACAGACATGTTGACACAAAAGTCACAAAAAACAATAGAAGTATAGAAAGAACGGCTAAAGAAATGGTAAAAAGAATATACCTGCGTAAGAGGGAAGGGGTTAAAAAGAAATAAGCAGGTACCACAGAGACAGACTTTGTTTCATAAATCTTCCCTCTTTTGCAGTTATACCATCTCACTTCCTCAAGCCTGAATTTATCAAACTACAAAGCTGCCGTAAACAAGAGGATTCTCATTTCTCTATGTGACACCACTGTGAATTAGTGACCTTCTTATCAGCGGGTACCAGGATGTGCCGTACAGTACCATACTGCTAACAACCGTTTGAAAAAGCAAGCCATCTCGGAGCGCTGTAATTTTCCACATGGAAATATGAAGTTGGGGAAAAACATCAACAGTCAGTTCAATCAATATTTCAACAAATATTTCAATCATGTTCATTCAGATGTGTCACTGCCTTCTGCCACCTTTGCTCTTAATGCTTTATGCACAATACACAGAATATTTTAATCAGTATTATCATGTATTTACTATATTTACTATGATTTTATTCATCTTATGTGTACAACAGTGTTGATGTTATCACAATCAGATCAGTCATTATGGTTACAGCACATAATGCTTGTCTGCATTTCATGAAACAATATTACTTATTTTAATACTCAAATCACTCAAAATAATCTGATCTAAATGTCAAAGTCAACACCTAGCTGGTAGATTTGGGTACTGTTGAAAAAACCTACTCCCAGTACTCAAAGTGATACCAGTACCAACAGATTATTTCATTTGATATCTTTTTTTCTACTTCATGGGAATAGTAAATGTATAAGAACTTGTATAGCATCTTTGTAGTCATCCAACCGCTCAAACACTGTTCCACTACATTCACCCATTCACATACACGTTCACACACAAGGTGCCACTATTACTCAGTAACCATTCTGCCTCACTGATACACTAACACAACAGCCATCGGGAGCAATTTGGGGTTCAGTATCTTGCCCACGAACTGGAGGGGCCGAGGATTAAACCGCCAGTCTTCCTAATTAGTAGACCCACTCTACCTCCTGAGCCACATCTGCCCAATGGAATGGAAACATTCTATGGCATAAAATAAGCTGCATAAAATGCCACCAGACAGCATAGGTGTGTAGTAAAGCTATACTTTGGAACATTTTGGTGGCATCTCAGCAAGCTGAACTGCCTGCAATGCTTGATTTCACCACACCACAGACTGTATGGGTTGTAGCCACATTTATTTGAAGAACACTTGCAGTGATTGGCTGCGAGCAAAATCATACAATTCTCTCAAAGTCTTCTTTTTATGGATGTTGTCATAAAAAGGATCAAATGCAGGTATTCTATAACTGAAGAAGTTTCAATACCATTTGGTATTGTTTTTTTTTGATTGATACCTTAAAGGTATCGAGTACTAATAGCACTACTACCTGGTAAACATTTTCGTTTTCGTTTCGTTTCGTTTTTGTTTCCCTAAAAGTTGATGGGGATCAAATTTTAAGCTAAACAAAGAGTGAATGTTGGACTTAAAGAAAATCAAGTTGCCTTATACATTACTCCAAATTAATGCTACTGTTACATATTTGCTTGATGTGTTAGTAAGTACTAACAAGTGTCATATCAGAAACTAGAAGATATTTACAGCTCCTGACAAATGGCCAAAAAAGTCAGTTATTGCTGACTAAGAAACAATTCCAAAATAATTAGAGCCCAATTGAAGGGTGGATTTTTGTTATATCAGATTATCACATTTCAAATACTCTCATATTCTTACATGTGCACCTTTTATATCTTTTATATATTTTTTATAAATGTATGTAACTGTGAGGAGGTCTGTCCTTACTATATAAGGGGTCAGCGGGTTCATGTGATTAGCTACGGGAGGGCCAGGAAAGAACAGTGTTCTCGAGGTCATGAAAAACCTCGAAAAGTCATGGAATAAGAAAAAAATCATTGAAAGTTTTGGAAAAGACATGGAATTTTCTTGTGTGTAATGAAACTAAATTTTACAGTAACCTTCCATGGATAACTTGCCACACAATGTAGCGCAATGGAATACAACTCAGGTCACTTTCTGTAAGTCAGCTGTTGACATAACATAGCTCGAACATGCGTCAACTTTTGGCTGAACGATAAATCATTCCGGCATCGACACTGAGATGCGCAGTACTTGAATCGAAGGACGTGCATTGTCAATTAAGGTCAGTTAACAACTGATTTGCTGCTTGATACAAATGAAAAAGTCATGCAATTCTTCATTATCAAAGACTAATACCGGCTTAGCCTTCCCTTTAAGACAGGTAATGTGTATATGTGACGTACTGTGGTGGCGTTTGTTATGGTGTTACAAGTGAGACTCTCCTGAGAGTGTGTGTGTGTGTAGAGAAGAACCATGACCAGGTTGGCAAGTGCCACTGACACAGTGAAGCGCATGCTTTTCCAAATTGGAAATTGTATTATTTGTCATCAAAAAGTTCTGAAATATGTGGGAACCTGTAAGAGGTAATTATCCTCATTTCCTTATATGAACATGTAAGTTGAGACAGAGAAGCTAAACTGCATGGGATTAAACACGTTAACTTTTCACATGGAACCAAGCCACTATATATGATCTTGTAACGTGTGTTATTTCCGTATATTGCATGATAAAAAGTTGGGTTTGCATTTCTTGCAGAGCAAACTTGCAGAGTGAATTCTGTTCATCTTGTGTCTGACCAACACATTGAATAAAGAGCATGAAATAGCATCGACCTTGTGGCCTGATTGATTGAATTTTAATTTATCTTATTCAATATAAAGAATCTTTCCTTCAACTAGGCAATCCTTTTATCCCTCCAATTCAGTGGTAAAAACATGGTAACTAAAAAACACATGGCAAATATCCAGTGTCATGATGACCCAAGTCCTGAAAGTAGACAATATCCCTGCACATGGTCAGTGCTTTGGTTGGTCAGCCAGCTGTCCTGACTGGGACAAAAAGACCTGGTGTTTGAAGAACCAAGCCAGGGACCATGCGGTCTCCTCCATCTGTTACCATGGTGACCGGATCCAGCCTCGCTGCCTTCAGAAACTTCAGAGAACAGCTTTAGCCAACCCCAAGGACAAACTTAACCTCAAAAATGTCCCTGCTTGCCTTCAAAGACCATTGAATGCATAATACTTTAGTTAGGAAAGGTCAACGTAGTCTGCTTTTGCTAAATATTATCCCATGTTAATCTGGTTTTATTAACCCTAACATCCATAACCTCTTGTAACTGTCACACACTATTTATTTATAGACTATTATAGATCATTCATATTTCAACCAAGAGATACTGACTAATGTTTTGATTTATTTATGATGTTCAATTATTTAGCATGTAGTCAATGGGTGCTTCTGTTTGTTTAAAGGGGTATTGTTTGGTTTTTTTCTTGCATAGAAAAACTGATCACTGATTGGAAGAAGGATTGGTCAGATTGATGACCTACTACAATTGATCTCTCTTAAATGTGATGAAGCATCAAATAAGAACAGAAGGGATACAACCGCTGAAGTAGTATTTTTCTGTTTTCCTACTTTGCTCTGATTTTGATTGTTTTAGTATGCTAAGAATGAGCTCAGTGGGTTGAATTGATTTTAAGATACACAGTTGCTTTCATCTCTAAGATATGACACTGATTTGCTTTTGAAGGTTTACACACAGTTTTTTTTCCCCATCCTTTGTTTCAGCATTATGATGCATCGACCTGCTGCGTACATCTGGATGATGAAAAAGCACATTCAAACTTTCTCTGACCTCAGAGGTCTCCTACTAAGTGTGCACTATATGATGGTGCATATGTGTATGTGTGTGTGTATGTGTGTAGGAGAAGTATGTTGTAGTATTTATATTCATAAGAAGTCTATCCTGGCTCTCCCTGACCCGCTCTACCTGCCGAGGGAATGCTAAGTTGTGATGGTGTTGAATCGCATATCAATGACTGTTTGGTGTTAACTCTATGTCTCAACACCAAACTGTGAACACTACAACAGACAGTTGACCACCTCTAGAAATTCTGTTGTAGGTTTTGAAAAATGACTTTAATGTTTATTTTTTGGACTTTAAAGGAGCTCTTTACAATAGTCAGAGGTTGTCTGCACTTGGCTCACCACATGGAGGTGGCTGAGCCGGCAGCTAGCAGCTAATGTTGCTATAAGCAAAACAGTGCTCCTTAGGTTTTGGCAACAATGCATGTGGTTAGGTTTAGAAAAAAAAAACAGGGTTTGTCTTAACATTTAAACAGAAAGCAAACAGTGGGCTTCTGGGTAAAAGTCTGGGGTTTGTTGGATCCATAGGGACTTTATTTATATAGCGTTACTTGCCAGGAGCATCACAAACTGCAGCCATCCAGAGCACATCATACCACTGCCAAAGGATCCTTGGTGCATCCATGTCAGACACCAACTTCCACTGACAACACGGCAACATTTGACAAGTTGGGTTGTTGCCTGCTGCCTCTAAAACTGTGGCCCCGGTGCGTTTCATACCGCTTTAAAAGGTGCTTCTTTGCATTGGTACTTGATGTTGACATCATTGTAAAAGCAGTGCTACTTGAAAAGTTGAGTGATATCCGGCTGAAATAACAGTAACAACTCTGAAGTTTTCCAAAGCTCTACTGTCAAGGTTATACAGCTCTCATCTTTTTTTTGTTCAGCAGAAAGCGCTTAGAAAACCATTGTACGCTTTCTGTTCAGCACCAAATAGCAGACTGATAAAGTTAGCGAGTAGCTGGCGAGCATAGCAGAAGCTATGCTAAGCTATCTTAGCTTCAGATAGAGTCAGATATTTTTCTGAGTAACTGTTGGAGACCAAACTAGAGCTAAAATGGACAAAAATATCAGACTTAGATTACCCAAGTTGCAAAAAAAACACAATTTCAAATCAGTGCTAGTGTTGCTCCTTATCAGGCGGATGTGAAGGGCGCTATTGCTAATGCATGCACTTAATCATCTTAAGAAGTTCTAATTTGTTTTGTTTGCATCTTTTTTCCACACCAAAAACATCAGTTAATGCAGATTTTCAGTGCGGTTGAAGATAAAGGAGGCTTTAGTGAAAACCATTACTGGTTAACAACCCTTGAAACTCACTTCCTTTATTGAATATCACAAGTTTTTGTAAAAACAAATTTATAATTCAGGAGTGTATAACAGTGTTAGACCTGACCCTTAATTTGGATAACTCTCATAGACAAAATTCTATTAATACAAGTTTATGCATGCACACATACATGCATACATGCACATGCACACACACACACTTTCTCTCATTCATGCAGCAAAATCAGGCTGTTGAGTTGAGGTGTGAATTACTCAGACCAGTGGAGCAGAAACAAGTAGAGACGGCTTGCCTTGGGATAATTGAATTATTTGTAATTGCGCCTCATTAAAAAATAGATTCTGTGTTACAGTCTCAAACAAAAGTGATCAATCAATGAAGGTGATCAAACACGTTTTGACATTTCCCAAGTCAGTGCTGACCCACCCGTCTCACTTGCTTTTATCAATGTTGTTTACACAGCCTTTTCCTGTGATAAGTTGTGTACTAAATCAAGCATCTCAGCATTGATGATTTTTTTACAAGGGCACGTGTGCTTTTTGAATGACAGCAGTGACGACAAAAACACATTCACAGGGTAGACGAGTTATTAGGGAGACCTAGGTTCAAGGCCCAAGACAAGGACCTATATTGTTGAGGCGTCCTTGAGCAAGACACCCCACTGTTTCCATGGTAGCTGTTTTGTAGCTGGCCATCTGGGATGCTGAAGGGGGCAGGCGAATAGAGAATGGAGATCAGTGAAGTTATTACATTGTTCTGGTGTTTACAACCCTTGCTTGCTTTTTCAGGTGTTCTCCCACATGTCTGTTATTTGCAGCGGATTTAAATCTTTCATCTTCACGTCAATTGTTTGTAGGCCATGTGAGTGTGACCCCAGCGGAAGTGTGGATGACTGCTCTCCTCTGGATGGACGCTGTTACTGTAAGCTGAACGTGGAGGGACAGAGCTGTGGCAGGTAAGTTTTTTGCTCTCGTCACGTATCTGCGCATATGACCTGCTGTTACCAAGGCAGCTTTTAACGTCCCCCACAGTGGAACCACTGTAAAATCATTTATCAGTTTATTTACAGAATGTAGTATTTTTATGCAAATATGCCGGTGACAGCAGTGGCCGGTGTCAGGTCAAAGGTCAAGGTATGGGTAACTGATCTTCATTTTTGTTTCAAGGAAATCTCAAAATTGCCTTGAGGGGAGAGTTTCAAATTTGGCACAAACGTTCCCTCAGACTCAGGGATAAACTGATTAGAATTTGGTGGTCAAAGGTCAAGAATCAAGGTCACTGTGGCCATTCATCCTTCTCATTCATATGAATGTGATATTGCTAGAACAGAAAGGGAATTTCTACAAATTTGGCAAAAACCACTTTGAGTCAAGGATGAAATTATTAGAATTTTGTGGTCAGAGGTAAAGGTCGCCATGACCCCATCCATCACATTCTCATTATAGTAGTATCTCAAGAACACAATAGAGGGAATTCTTATAATTTGGTACAAACGCCCACTTTGGAAAAAGTATAAACTGAGTAGAATATTGTGCTCAAAGGACAAGGACACTGTGACTTCACAAAATGCCATAATTCAGAAATTCAGATGCTAATTATGACAAAATTTCATACATATGTCTACTAGGATATAATGATCAAGTGATGACACTTTATATTCAAAAGGTCATAGGTCAACTTTACTGTGACATCATAAATCCACTTTTCTGGCTATAACATTATGTCATATCTCAGGAACACAAGGAGAGACGTTTTGGCAGATACTGAATTGATGACACTAATCTTGTGTTCCCACATTAAAACTGTGCTGATTGTATAGGTCTTCTACGCTGCCGGGGGAAAGATGTGTGTGAAGCTTCCATATTTTCACAGACATGGATGTAAAATGTAACCACAACTTGATGGGTTCAGGGAGGCATACAACAACAAACCGGTAATTCTAGTTGTTAATGTCTTACTTTTAATTCTTAATTTTAGGAATAAAACATTCCCATTATCAATCCTAGATTTAATGGTAATGATAAAGTAATTTTTATAAAAGATGAGTGTGTTACATTCAGCAAACAGGTCAGCACACCCTCACCAGCAGTATCCTAAAGCTTTCAGAATAATTTGTCTAAAAATTGCTCCGAGTTTTGGGGCTGTCCGTCATTTTGACTACTTTGACATGAACCTCACTGTTACAACATGTCAATAACCAAAGTCTCCGAAGCCTCTCCCTGTCTGTTCCTATCTTGTTCCTCTGGGACACAGGATCAAACAGATAAACTCACTGTGACATTAGCAATACACACAGCCCCAGGTCTCAAACTATTGAATAATTCTGTGCTCCCTGTTTGTTGACTTTTTTTGCTGATTTCACGGCTCGTTGAGCAGGCCCCTCTCCTGTGTAATGTGACCAGTCTAGTGGCTGATTTTTAGCGGTGTTCCTGTCCCACCCATATGCCAGCTAGTGTCTGGAGGTCAGAGCTCAGGGTCCTTGCAGCTGAGCTCCATTTGGTCCCTTCTTCCATAACACTGCAGCAACCAGCTCCCTGACTGCTGCACTGAGAACAACTTAAGAGATTAGTAAGCATACACTACAGCAAGGATGTGGTAAAGAGCTGCAATGAGGTGCATATGCAGGACATGGATGTTAATAACTAGTGTGTTTGTTTGTGTGTGTGTGTGTGTGTGTGTGTGTGTGTGTGTGTGTGTGTGTGTGTGTGTATCTACAGATGCAAGCCAGGATTTTTCGACCTACAACAAGTAAACCCAGCAGGCTGCCAGGCGTGTTTCTGCTTTGGCCACTCACTGGCCTGCTCCTCGTCCAATCACTATACTGCTGTCAACGTCACCTCTGACTTCACTGAAGGTAATGTCCAAGACTCACTAGCTATTAATAACGTTCCCTTGTTACTGTGGGATTGTTATTACTTAGTTACAATTAACAAGAACAAAAGTGTTACGTTGCTCTCAATTCACATACTCTTCATTTTCCTGAAAAGGTCCTCAATAAGGGGTTGTTGTTGTTGTTTGCATATTTTCTTTTTCTTCAATATTTAAATATGTCTGGAAATACACATTGTTATGAATCCAATGACAACCAATCCATGAATGCGTCTTTCTGTATACCAACTTAATCATGTAGGCTGGTTTATTTTATTTGTAAGGAGCCAGAGACAGCAGATAAAAATTTGCCTTTTAGGTGAGCTCTGAGCTATGGTGGCTCTGCAAGCTCATCACACTGCAACTGCAAGACATGCATATATACAAAACACACTAATTAGAAATTGTCTGCATCAGGTTGATAATATGCACAGCAAAAATGCTGCAAAAAAGATAAAACTCTGTTATCCATTTTGCATGACAAGCAGCAACAAAAATAAATGAAGAGAAGACATTTCAGACAACTATTAAAAAAATAACAACAATAAAAACAGAAATGCAGTAAAGCTGACTGCCAATTAATTTATGAAATAGAAATTGAAGTGTATTTTTCTATAATATTCAAATGTTATTGTAGACAATATGCCGTAAATAATTTGCTATACACCATATATGTATCTCTCTCTCTCTCTCTCTATATATATATACAAATATATCATATTATACACAGTAGGTATTTTTATGATATAGTTGATGCAGTGTACAATACACAATCACATTTTGTGCCCCTTAGCAACTCTTTTTTTTTCTAACTTGTTTTGTTTTATTTTCTGTGCAACTTGCAGGATCTCTGAATGTGTTTGTGTTTTCTATATTTTCAGCACGTCTCTGTTTTTCATGTGCTTTCTTTGCAGTGTGTCGCCTTCTCAGGGCCACTGTGAACAATTGTTGTTTTCTCTGTTGATAACGGAGAAAATAAAACTAATAGAAAAATAATCTCAATACATCTCCTGTAAGAACTCAAATGTTTAAACCAGTAATCATCAACTAGTGGCCTGAGGGCCACATATGGTCAGCTAAAGCTCTCCATCCGGCCCTCATAATATTATTGAATTTAGAAAATATGATGAGGGAAAAAAGTATACCTGAATTTATGATAGTTTATATTAACATAGAGTGATTTCAGGGAAAGCTCTTTTGGAAACATCATAGGTTATTAATTGTTAACAATTTCCTGCAATAGTCAACCCTCTACCTTCTTTATCCCTCCATTTGTCACTTGGCAGTTTGCGGGACAGGTCAGATGCTTGACCCATATTTCTTGTTGGTTGCAAGGTGCAGACTGGATAGGTGAAGCTAAAACTAATTCCCTTCTTTTATTAATTGAATGTGGCTTGTGCCATATCTTCATGCAAGAGTGGGGGGAAAAAAATATTGTCTTTTTTTTCACATGCTTTCTATTGATTTTATTTTTATTTTATCATTTTAATAATAAAATAAGTTTATTCTAATATTTAAAAATTATTAATTACGTTTAAAAATGAAGGAGGAAAAGCAGATAAGGTCTAAATTTTATTTTATTTTTAAAGCCAGCCTGACACTTTCTGTAAAGAAAAATTCTGGCCCTTGAACAAATGTAGAACATGACCCCTGGTTTAAACTCTTTGTGAACACTAGTTTTAACCAAATATATCCTGACAACCTGTGATGCAGAGAAGAATAGCTATGATTCATGTTTTAAAATGTTCTCTTATCTCCAGATCAGGACGGCTGGTTGGGAGAGTTCTCTGGAGGGCAGGAGTACCCCCTGCTGTGGAAGGAAGGTGAAGTCTACCTGCTGCCTCTAACTGAGGAAGACATCGGCTTCTACAAAGCACCAAGTGAGTCAGAATGTAAATAATTGAGGTTTGATTTCATCCATGAGGACACATTGACACCTCCAGTTGGGTCAAATGGGTGGATTACAGACAGTAAGGTGGCAGAAAGATGTTTCAGTATTGTTGGCATTTTTTTCAATAAAAAATCCTCCAGTTGTTGCTCTTCTCGCAAATATGTAAATGATATTAGTGTTAGTGGAGCATCTTTAATACCCATATCTTGTTCCTGTTGTTCCTTAGTGAGATTAATCAGGGTCTTTGGCAGCGGGTCATGCGGCAGTTATTCTGACACCATTTCCCCAATCCGTTATCAGAGCCATTGGAAGATAAGGGAATAAGCTGGCCCAGCTACAGGACTTAGGGCCCATTTCTATCAGCCGCCCCAGCAGCAAAGGCCCTGATGGAATTGGATGTCTTGGCCATGCTGGAGAAGCAACAAAGTGAAAATTGGCTTGGTTTCTTCTTGTCTCCACTAAGTCGGTTCTAGCCATCAACTCGCAGCCCCCTTCAGCCACCGTGCAGCCCCGCAGCCGGAGGCAAAACAGGAGCAATCCCATTAACTCCGCATCCTGGAGGTTTAATGCCCAAAACGCGCGATCACAGAAAACGACTCCATTTGGAGGCATCTTTTTTTAGAAAGATGAAATGCTTACAGCAGGATGTGACAAAGCTGGGTGGTCAGGCATAATTTGTGAAATGTCATTATGAATGTGTTCATAAGTCACGGATGTGCAAGCTGTGAGCATATTTGTGCACACATATGGATAAGTCCTTAATGAATGCTTGCTTGCTTGGCCATATATATGCGTAATTATAACTGTACATAGATAATGGTGTCTTTTAAAGTTGCTTTCTTCTTCACACGGCCTATAGTGACGTCTCTGTAGGCCACTGCACACAGATTAGTGGCCCAGCTGGCCGAGAGCAGCTTTGTGGCAGCCTGCTTATCTACTCCGCGCAGTGGTTGTTTATGTTGTTTCTCCACATAATAAATGCACAAATCTATTGCCTTGCCATCCCTATTAATGATCTCATTTTCCCTCGCCCTTTTTTTTTTCGTAGCCATGCTGCGTGTGTACAGTTACTTTAAAGATTAGAGCGGAGTGGCAGTGGCCTTGGAAGGAGCTCTGGAATTCTTTCTTCACCACTGTCTCTGCTCTTTTTTATTTTTAATTTATATTTGCGTCGAAATCCCTCCACTGTGTTCTCCACCAAAGTACTAGATAATTCTGAGTGACAAGTCCGCGTCAAACATCATACGAAATGCAATTTCTGTGATTCTCCACCAATGTATTTGTCACCGTAGTTTGTCTCGGGCTTTAGCTGTCACACGAGGGACAGGATTCAATCATAGCGAGGTTTTTTTTTTTATTGAATTCGTCAAGAGAGACAAGTGTTTGGGATCTGTGTAGCTCACCCGGCTCCAGAAATATCAGCTACAGAGGACAAGACGTCACAGATATTCTTGCAATAGTGCCTGACAGGGTGTTGTTGGGCCAGACAGGAAGAGTTTGAAATAGCGTGAAAGAAAAAGAGAGAGAGAGAATGTTACTCGTGACGATCAGGCCAACACATCACTTATGCCTTCACTCTTTCCTCCTCTTCATTTCTTCACCATAGATTGTTAAACGACCGGATCGGTCAGGACATCATAATTGCTCCTTCTTTTTTACTTTCATATTTCATTTCTAGTGCTGGAATGTAACTAAGTGCATTTGTTCAACTAAAATACTTAAGTTCAAATTTGAGGTACTTTGAGTATTTTATTTTCATGACACTTTATACTTTTACTCTACTACATCTCAGAGGCAAATATTGTACTTTTTACGTCACTAAGTTTATCTGAACACTTTGTTTTTGCATTAAAAAAAAATAGGTTACTTTCTAAATTATGATGTTTTTTTAATAACTAGATTATCAGTTACAAATACAGCTGCAACAATTTCAAAGTCTTCTTATTTATTTATTTTTATTTTTTGAGTTTTATTGGGTTAGGGTTAGGGTATTTTTTTTATAATTTTGAGTTTGGGGTTAATTTTTATTTATTTATTTATTTTTAATGTGGGGGGGTTAGATAATAATCATTTAGTAATCATTTAAATAATAATACATCATTAATAATATATAATTTTTAGAATATAATTTCTTACCTTTATTTAAGTAAAACTTTCAATGCAAGTTTTTTTTTACTTGTAACAGAGTATGTTTACAGTGAGGTATTAGTACTTTAACTTCAGTAAAGGATCTGAATACTTCTTCCAATGTTCATCTCTGGAAACACCTTCAGTTGTCCTCTCCTCTTATGTTCTTTTCACTGCTAGTGCCCAAAATGTATATACTGTAGGTAGACATCTTTGAATGCACGTGGGCACTTTAGGGTTTCCTCTGCAGAATGTACAATGTCACTCGTCATCCTGGACATCTGCTTGACAGTTGACACAAGCGGAGTTCAAGTCCCCCCCGGTGACTCAACAGACTGAACACTTGAGCGCAGCTGCCAGGAACTATCATAGACAAACATAGAGTACCTCCCTAAACAGTTGCTTTGACCTGCCTCCAACAACTGTGGTCACTACTTGAATCTGCTGGACAGTAACCGTGTCTCTCTTGGCTGAGCGGCGTTTCATGCTGAAGGGGACATCATCTAACATAAGTCCTCACAGCCATCTGTTGAGAAGCTTGCAATGTTGATCCTGTTCATATCTGCAGAGCCAACCTGCTAAGCCTGAAGCAGCAGGGAGACAAGAAAAGGAAAAGAAAGGAAAGGGGAAATAAGAGGACAGAATTTTAATGAAATAACCCTCTAGTAGCAGGCGAGAAAGGAGCATATGGCCGCCCTTGTGTTCAGCTGAGGAGTGGAGGAGAGAGGGAGAAGAGCAAAGATCCACAAGAGCAGCTCCAGGCTCCCTGTCACTCTGATTCAAGCAGCATTTGCTGCTAAGAGCCTCATACAACCTGAGTACTACCTGCACCTGGGTCTGCGTGTAACCCAGGCCGGTGGCCTTGTCATCTGGAAGCATAAGTAAAACAGAAAGGAGATGTAGCAAAGGGAGATGAGAAAATTGAGTAGAGAGATGGAGAAAGCAAAAACAGGGAATGTGGAGGAAGAGACGCAGAGAGAAAGTCAACTAACTTAGAAGGTGAAGGGGTGTTTGAGTGAGGCTGAGAGTAAAGAATTCAGTATTCTTGTAACAAGCTCTGTTGTACGTGTCTGACCACATCTAAAGGTAAAAGCGCTGATACCCATTCCAAATGGCCACACTCAGAGGCCCGGTGAAAAGCCAGCTATCATAGCCTCCTCCCGACTGCATCCCACCACCTCCCAAATCTCACCACAAGAGCTCTGCATCTTTTGTGTGTTCTGTTGTCTTGACGCTACATATCTTTCATGCAGTTTCTTCATTCTCATTCGTGATGCTGCACTACACAAAAAGGAAAGGAAATAGTAAAGAGGACAAGAAAGAGAGCTTAAGAGAGAAATTCAAACCTTGTCTTCTTTATTCACTTCAAAACACCTGACCAGTCACTGCGTGGATGTGACCAACCCTGATCAAGTCAAGACACGTCATTAGAAATACGTCACCAGCAAAAATCATTGTTTCCTTAGGCAGGGTTCCTGCGGATCCTTAAAAAGTCGTAAAAGGCATCAAACTCATTAATCTAAAAACAAGGCCTTAACTGGTATTTAAATGTCTAATGCTAAGACATAGGAAGTAGGACTTTTTATCTTATTTTCTGATATATTGTTATTATTATTATTATTATTTTGACAGTTTTGACACATTCTCACTTCTTACTCATCAAATACCGATGCTTGGTCAGTTACCCTGCATGTCAAACCACAATGCTCTCGGTATCCCTCCGGTGTCAGTTTAGGATGCTCAGGGATGTCGTGGCAATGTACACTTACTACATGCATTGTGTTTTTTTTCAAAATAATAATAATAATAATAATAATAATAATAATAATAATAATAATAATAATAATCATTACATACCGTCTTGTTCAAAATAAACTTAAAATGTAGGTTTTTAGGTTTAATTCTGCCAGTTTAGGCAAAAAATGCACAGTTTTAAAAAAAAAAAATCTAATAGTTTGGCTTAAAATAAGTATATTTATTACTAATGCAAAACTATATTATGTGACATAATATAGTGTTTTTATTTCATGTATTCTAACCCATGGCAGAGGAAGTTTTTTGAAGTGTATAAATGCCTCTTGAGTGGAAAATAACGATAAAGATATCATTAAAAAATGCATCCACCTGGTGCATCTTATTCTGTTACTAAAGGGTGTCTGTATTTGTCGATTGTCGCCACTGACCAAGCGTCCATATTTGACAAGTTGAGAGCGTGACTAGGTTGGTTTTGCCCGATGCACTTTGCGTGAAGCAACCATGCCTGTATCAATAAATCTTGGTGTGATCAGGGCTTAAGATTGCAGAAAGTTACAAAAATTGTCTGACACATTCCAGCAAATTCCAAGATAGGAAAGATGAGGGATGAAGAGATTTCAGACGCCGTTAGACAATCTGTCGAGTAGTTTGTTTGAGCATACTGAGGCCTTGAGGCTGTTCAGACCGACAACAACACTGTCAAAAATGTATTGCATTCTCATTTATTTCAGACCACAGCATTGACACAATGGTGCAGACCCTGAAGGCTCAGAAAAAATGTCTTAGATTATGTGAATTTGTTTCCTCAAGAAAGAAGATTTTATTTCTGATTTTTTTTCTATTTATAGCTAACATAAGTCATCTTTATTGGTTGCGTAGGTGTATTTAGTGCGTATGTGTTCCAGTCTGCATATACACATTAGGGGGGAAATTGCTTTAAAAGTCCCCTTGAATATGAATGAAACTTTCTTCCTTTCATATAATTAGATTTCAGGTCACGTATTTTGCACCTGCAGGTAGTGCAGTTTAGTGTTAGACTGTGTGTCCTGACAGTGTTGGACCTGTTTAAAAGTTTAAAGTTTGTCATTCAACCTTTGCCCCCGGACTAGCAGCATGGTGGTCGATGTTAGAGCTTCAGTGGGACTTGTGTTTGCGTGAGGTGGCTGTGATTTAATTGAAATTGAGTTGATTTAATTTGGTTGGAACAAAGTCTAAACCCCCTGATTGATCGTGAGCTCCTCCACCGTTCCCCAAAAGTTATAGGGGAATCTATCACTTGTTGTGACGGCGGCTTTATGTGTTCCTGGCAGAGTGTCAGCGGCAGCACAGCCACTGGACTTCACATCATTCTAACACACTCATCGGAACAAAATTGAGTTGTACATTTTGAGGCATTGGGTTTTTTCTTCATTATGTTTTGTACTGACAGAAATGTATGACTTATTAATTTGACTTTTATACTTTAATGATTTTTTTTGGCCATTGATACATTAATTATTTTTTCTATTGATTGTTATGTTTGTTAGTATTCGGAGCCCAAGTTGACATCTTAAAACAGCTCATTTTGTTTGGCAAGCATTCGAAAACCCAGAACCTGCTTATGTGTGCATACCTTTTTTCTTTGATAACTATCAGTAGCATCTAGTGATGAGGATTTTCGATTACGACCAGCAGAAACTTCTCGCAGTTAGACTTCCGTCAGTGTTCATTGTTCCAGACGTTTATAAAGATAGCCAAATTATCCACAGAGGTCTGTAACTCTTCAAAAAAAAAGGCTATGTGATCTAAACCAGTAAAACACTGAGTAAAGCAGTTTAGTGTTTAAATATCAATGTTTTTCCGACACAGCTCATCTTTAAGGGGCAACTCAGTATGGAGGCTGGTGCAAAAAAAACGAATTGCTCTTTCAGTAAGGCAGTGTTTGGTTTGTTCATTCTGGGCTTTTGTCCAAACTTTTTTGAGTGGGGGCCAAATTAGATAATGTGAAAA
The DNA here is from genome assembly GCF_008729295.1 of Plectropomus leopardus. Taxonomy (NCBI): domain Eukaryota; kingdom Metazoa; phylum Chordata; class Actinopteri; order Perciformes; family Serranidae; genus Plectropomus; species Plectropomus leopardus. The sequence goes on from NC_056482.1 coordinate 7,326,884, forward strand.
ATACCCGGGGGCCAGATGCTTCTTGCATCAAATGGGTTATTTAAAAAAACAAAAAAATCCCATACAAATGAGACAAACAAAACTGTTTCACTGTTCAGCGAAAAAGTATTCAGCTTTCCACCGTTTCTGAAGCAGCAGTCCTCACCGTCACCTCAACGCCTCTTTGCTGTGGCCATATCTGCTACCTTTCGGTTTATGAAAACACAGCAGTTCTGCCTGCATAGTTCCAACTCGATGCATTTCTACAAACTAAGTTCTGCCATTGTGTGGAAAATGAAAAAAAAAGTGATATTACTTGATTAACCAATATAGTGTGATGGGCCACATAAAGTATATTATGTAAGTCAAGCTGAGGGCCATTTAAAATTAGTTTGAGGGCCACAATTGGCCCCTGGGCTTTACTTTGGACATGGCTGATCTAAGATAACCACTTATTACCAATTACCAATTACCAACCAATTACCTTTCAAGGAATACTTTAATATTTTGGGAAAGATAATAATGGACATGGGTGATTGAAAGTGATTGAATTTATAAATTTTGTGTAAGAATGGAAATCCTCTGAAGCATTAAACTGAAGGTACAATAAAAATGTGAATTTCAGCATTTGAAGAAGGGAACCATCCTCACATGTGTGTGTGTGTGCAGCCGGCACGCTATGGTATTTAGAGATGGCTAAACTTGTTTTAATTCTCTCCAATTTGTCATGTGAGATAAATTAATGAATATAAATCCATGGCAGTACACAGACAGCAGATCAGGCTTACACATGAATAATTTTTTCATTGTTTTTTATAGTGATTCATTACTTTGGAAAAGGGGGCCTGCCAGTGGGGCCATTCCTGGATGGTCTATTAGGGTTATGAGTAATTACGCTTTGGTACCTCAGTCCTCACAGACAGAGAAAGAACTAGAAGGAACCCACACTGACGCAAATCAGACCCCAGCAGAATAATGGCCAGCATACAGAATCTGAAACATAACCACTCACTACCATAAGGGAGCACTTTAGGAGAGAATATTAGCTTAGTCACACAACAATATTACTGGGCTCATTACCCACCGTTATGCAACGAATGTGCAGTATATATTTCCTATTAATCATTTCAAAAGTAATATCTGTTGACTTTTATTTTCTGTGAACATGAGTTTCTTACATTACTCATTATTATAGAGCGCCACTCCCCAAATATAGGTAATTGCCTCTTCTCTGTTCCCCCAAAATAGTGGCTCTGCTGGGACTGTGCTCACTTATAAACTTAATGGAACAATGATCATCTGCTGGTGGATGCTATTCTGTGGAGTGTGTGTGTGTGTGTGTGTGTGTGTGTGTGTGTGTGTGTGTGTGTGTGTGTGTGTGTGTGTGTGTGTGTGTGTGTGTGTGTGTGTGTGTGTAAGAGAGAGAGTGACTGACTGGAAAGTTGACCAGAAATTTCATACTTTCTGGACATTTATCCATTATCGATTTATTTCCAAATAATCGTCCCATTAAAAAAAAAAATAATAAATTAAAAAATTAAAAAATAATATTAATTTTAAGGTGAAATTTCTGGCAATGTGTGGGGCATTTCTTGCCAAGTTAGTCATTGTCTTTTTCCCCATGTTTTCAGATAGCTTGTGACAGGTGTCGAAAGGCAGCACAAGAAAACTAATGCCAATCCACATTAAATGACTTTTTGACATGACCCACGTTTTTTGTAGGATTTTTTTTATTTTTTTTTTTTTGATTTGTTTGTTATTAAAAAAGCTGGCATAGCTGTGATGCGTGGAAGGGGGTATAAGTTCATAAGGGCATCAGTCTGACATTTTTTTGAAATAGCATACAACAAATTATATTACAAGTGGCACAAAGACTCTCAACTGAATTTTACACTAAGGATGAAAATATGTATAATTAGGCCAACCATTTGAACACTACGAGTATACTATTCACTTTTATGTGTTTGGGTCTAGATTTGCACTGGTATGAGTGGTGTTGAAGTCAGAAGTGAGTATTGATTGGTAATTTTCGGTTAGACCTCACCCACATCGGTTGTCTTTCACTGGTTAAGATGTTTAGATGTGAGAGGGCTCGTTGATGGCATTCCTGTCTAAATGGTGATGGATTTAATTTAAGAATCCTGTCTTTTCCTGACTGGCTGACGTTTTTTTTGTAATAACTGTCATCAATATGTATTGACTCAGTAACTAGACTGAGTTGTGTGGCAGCTCATTTCACTTGAAAGAGTGTTTTGTCTTCAGATGGTGGTGATGGTGATGGTTGGTGGTTGTTTAGCCCCTCCCCCTGCTCCTGATTGGCTGTAATTATCTGAATCTATCGATTTTAAAGTCACATTGACATGAATGATGCCTAATTGGATTCGGAACAGAAAGTGCTATTGATTTGGTCATGTAATTGAAGCCTTTCCCCGTCCATCACTGCCTGGTTTTCATTAATGACAAATACAGATTGTGCAGTGTTGAATAATAGATATAAATAACATAGCTGTTGCACTTCCTTCTGTCATGTGTCCTCTCATTAAAATTGAATTGTTTTAAAGCTAACAGCTATGTAGGAAGCTGGGCGTGCTGTTTCATGTAAGAACATGAGAAAAGCGTGACTGGTTTCTCTCTTGAGAAAGCTTTCAGCCAGATATGCACCTCTCCTACATAGCCCAGACACACACTTTGTAATTGTTTAGCCTAACTGTGTTGTTGTTTTGCATTTCTTAGTAGTTATAATGCATCTTTTTAGTTATTTTGTGTCTCTTTGTCAATGTTTTCTGACGTAATTCAGTGTCTTTTTGGTCATCTTGTTTCTCTGTGTGGTTGTTTTGCCCTTTTTTGTATTTTTTTTTTGTGTCTTTGAGATAATTCAGTTAATTTTTTCATTATCTTTTGTCTCTTTGTGGTTGTTTTGACTCTTATTATAATTATTTTGTGTCTCTTTGGGGTAATTTTATATCTTTTTGCTCATTTTGTTAGTCTTGTTAGTCCTTTGCATCTCTTTATGGTCAATTTAAATTTTTGTTGTCTTGGTCAGTATGTCTTAATTTAGTAATAATAACTATTTATATAGCACCTTTAAAAACACAGTTTACAAAGTGCTTTGACAAACAAAGCAAAGCCGAAGCAGTAAACCCCAGAGTTTGTAAAACAACTGAAGTTAGTCAATAGTCAAATTTGAGTGAAATTTTACAGTTGAGGGCCAGGGGGGCCCCCTTACACCTTGGGCCTCTAGGCACCTTATTTGAAAGAAGAGACACAGTAATGTGTCGCTTTAACACATAAAAAAGAATCTCCCTTATATTGGAGCTGAACAAAAAGTGTGTCATTGCATAGAAGCTGGAGCTACAGTGAGAATATTAATATAACAATACAATATATAATAAAGCAAAAGAGGTGATTGGTAAATCAAATAGCATTATTTATTGGACCATGAAATACATTAAATGATGACGGAAGAAGAAACAGATTAGGCTAGATTGAAATAATTATAATTGCTTCTAACTTAAAAAAAAAGCTAATTACTTTAACACATCACTGAGTAATACATTACCAACAGCAGACAAACACCTCAATTTGGGGTGTCCAAAAGTGAGGCCACACAAAAGTGCTACAGGTCAGATAAAAACACAGCGAGAGTGGGCTACAGCTGTACAGAAGGGCAGGGGAGAGATGATAAAAGCGTGCTGTCGGTTGAGCAGATATCAGACGATCAGACAGTTGAATTGCTCCGAATGACGCCAGAGGCACCTCGCAAGCAAAATCACCCACTCAAGTCCTTAGCCTCCCCAACCCTCAGAAGAGCTCAGGATGTACTTCACACACGATTACGCTCAAAAACAAGGTGGCAACCAAGCGTGCAACCTGTCAGTTTTGCCCACTCGCTCAACCAGAGCTGGCCGAGAATGGCAGCACGGTTGGTTTTTTTTTCTGAAAATTGTTATGATTTTTTCATTTTTAGAGCATAACGGGTGCAAGACGTTCTACAACAGCTGTGTTGTTTACATCTTTCATATTTCCATATTGAGGGATGGCAAGACTTCCGCCTATTTTTATACATCCAAAGCAAAACTTGTGTTTTTCCTTTAGCCAGTTTGGGGGGTTTGTTGAAGGAGGGGGGGTGGGGTGGGTATATATAGTGGTAGCTAAGATCTTTGAAGTCCTTTTAATGTACTGTAATGAGCCAGAGATGAGAGGGTGGGTAATTACACATAGACTCCTGCAGTGCTCCATATGGGCTCAAAAAGACTGTACCCCTCTGCCCTGACACACACACACACACACACACACACACACACACACACACACACACACATACACACAGACAGAAAGAAAAAAAAAGCAAGCTGAATATTTCTGATTATACACAAAAATAAATACTAATTCCGCTTCCCTCACAACACTCTTGCACAAACAGTTATCCATCTCTTGTGTTTACTACGTTGATGTGCAGAGACTTGGCTGACCTCAATAATAAAGCTGACTCCACACACCTCTCTAACATCCAACCTTTTGCCCACCCACCAGAGAAATTCCTGGATCATCAAGTCCACAGCTACGGCCAGCTCCTCTCCATCACCTTCACCTCCGAGACCGCCGCGCTGCTCCCCAACCACGTCACCTTGCTCCTCCAAGGCTCTGGAGTCACCCTGTCTGCCGACCTTTCACCCACACCAGTGCTTGACCATGACCCCGGCCTCACACCGCGGCACTCCTTCGTTGTCAGGTACGAGGATGCAGGCACAGGGCTGTCAGTTTGTTAGTCTGTGCACATTCTTTTATTTTTGTTGCTTTTTTTTACTGTTGAATTTGAGTCTCTGTGGAAAATACCAAAGCGTTTGCCTGAATGTGTGCATAAGAATGGATGTCGGGGATGTTTGTTTTTCTCTGCATCTGTGCATGTCCCTGTTGCCTTCCTTGTTTCTTCTTACAATATATATAGAGTCCACAGAGGACAGACTATCCAGGACACCCATGTACAGACTACAGCTCACCTACACTGACTGTGCTGTCATAATCCCAGCAGAGTGTCAGGATATGAATGTAGTGATGAGCCAGCTCCCCCATGTGCTGGTTGTCATGTAGATCTGGCAGGGAGAGAGAGAAGCATTGCATTTCCATTTTTATATTTTATACATTTAGCAGATGGTTTCACCCAGAATGACTTGAAATGTGCGCAGAAGTGTGAGGAATGACACAAAAGTCACCAAAAGTACAAAAAAAAGTGATACTGCAAGAGGAGCAACAGTCAAACTTACACTTAACTGACAGTTTATTATGACCCTGAAATAATCATGCAGTAGAGCTGAACAAAGGACAACAAATTTAAACAAAACCAAGAGTCTACAGTGTTCATGGGAACAGTGGTGTGTTGCGCTAAATGCTACAGGCAGTGTGCTAACATGCTCATAATGGCAAAGCTAAAATGCTAATGTTCAGCAAGTATAATGTATGTCATGTTCACTTTCTTAGTTAAGCATGTTAGCATGCTAACTTGGGCTGTCAGCGTGAACGTGATGCCACTAAGCTTTGTTTATACCGTTTTTTTTTTGTTTGTTTGTTGGGTTTTTTTTATCACGTTAATCACCGGCCAACATTACTGTCTTTAAAAGGCTGAATTAGAGTGATGATACTGGTTTCAAATGAAACTAGAAGTCCTGAGGAAGACCATGCCAAATTTTGGCAATGGAAAAATGGCATGTCATATTACAGGAGTCCCTTGAACTCTGACCTCAAGATATCTGAATGAAAATGGGTTGTTTGGGTACCCATGAGTCTCCCCTTTACAAACATGCCCACATAATATGAGTCCCATTTGTTTTTTTGCTGTCCCTTGATTCATAATCAAGACAATCTGGTGACAATCTATTTTGTAATGCAAAATAATGAAATTGAAAACATGATTAAAAAATGCAATTAATCAGGATGAACTATCAAAATTTTATGATTAATTGAGATTTTAAAACTTCTTTGGTTGACAGCCCTAATGCTGACATTTGCTAATTACCACCAAATGTACCAAAGTACAACTTAGGCTGATTGTAATGAATATTTTGCAGGTATTTGGTCATTAAAACAAGAAGTGTTGTCTATCTTTCTTGGGATCTCTAGCTGCAATGCATCAGTCACAGCTAGAGTTTTGTTGAACTAAGCCTTTATTGTGCTTTCAGCTACACACTTGTAAAGTTTTGTGAACCAGGGGCGTAAAGTGATGAAGTGCGGTCAGTGGGTACAATACAAATTACTCAGCCAGCTCATACAATGGTTTCTGAGGTAGTTTCCACAACAGTTGGTTTTACCAGGACCACATTTCGCCATAATAACACACATACACAAACACAAACACACCCACACACACACACACAGACATAGTATTGGCCTAAATATAGGGACCCCCATAGTTATTGCAATTCGTCCTCAGGGGGCTGTGAATATTTGTGCTACATTTCATGCCAATCCATCCAATAGTTATTGAGACATTTCACTCAAAGTTACAAATGTCGACACTCTTAAGGCTTTGTGGGCAACATGAATGGCTGTACAAAATATCAGACCGATCCATCCTTTAGCTGTTGAGATTTTTCACTGGATAAGTTAAAACTTTGACCTGCTGATGGCGCCTGTTATAAAGTCAAAGAATCACCAAGGCCTGTCGCACTCATCCTCTGGGGGCCATGAATGTCTGTATCAAATTTTATGCAAATCTATTTGATTGTTGTTGACATATTTCAGTCTGAACCAAAGCAGCGGACCAACTGACCATCCATCCCAGAAGCTATGGCACTAACATTGTTGAAAACTGGCACATGTAAGACATAGTCCACACGTACACAACTACTTTTGAAAACAGGCTTTTTTTAACGTCCAAACAAGCACTGTTATAAGAATTCATCTTTGTCCAAATGAATATGCAAAAACACAGCTGAAGTGCAGTCAAGAGCATGCCAAACCAGCAGGTGGTAATATAGCCCGAACCCTAAAGCCACGAAAAGAAGAAAAAGACACAAAGAGTTTCTGAAACTACTCCCTCGATCCAGAATCCAGAAAGTTCTTTCAGTAAAAAAGGCTGTTTGCACGTGGAAGAAAGGCAAAAAAGCTTAGGAAAAGCTACACTTTCAGATACATCTGTGTATGTGTGGACTCAGAAATGAGGGGATTCTTCTTTGAAAGATTACCTCAGACCACAAATATAGGAAAGTTTTTATTTTGTAGTGAGTGGAGACAGGGTTATACAAGGTACTTCTTTAACAGACGAAGCTTGTAGGAGTCTGATGTTTTGACTAAAGTGGGGAGGTCACTCCACTAGTAGGCTCCAGGAGGCAGAGGAGGGGGGGTGGATTGGAAGGATGACCAGGTCGTAGCATTGAAAGGAGAGCTAAGTGGATTATAGCGACAGCATGCAGAGCACTAGATGGAGTGTAGGCGTGGGTCCATGGCCTCGAGGTACAGTTACGTGGGCAGTGGTCCCTTTGCAGACTGATATGCCAACACCAGAGTTTCAAATGGTATGCAAGCAGACACAGACAACTAGCGGATGAAATGTAACATAAGTGATCTCATCGAAGAACTAGAATTACTGCCCTATGGTTCTTTGCTTCTACGAACCACTGAAATTACAGTACATTGACAGTTTAAATCCATGTCTGTCCATCTTCCAGCAGCCAGCACAGAAGATGTTTACAGTCAGCACAATTTTGAGGTGGACACCCAAGATTAGCCTCACCAGTTGGCCTTTTGAATATAAAATCTCATCACCTTACAATTATATCCTACGTCCAAGTGGAAATTTGTGCCAAATTTGGGGAAATTCCCTCAAGGACCTCTTGAGATACTACATTATTGCATACACTTCTTGTGTTTAGCATCAAGCTCATGTGTCAGGATGTAGCTTAGTTTTTTGTTTTTTTTTAACTTGATGGCAATTGTAAGTTTGACTTATATGTTTTTTTTTTCCATTTTTTTATCCATGAGTTTATGAGTTAAATCATCTCTGACCTGCCAAAGTACTTTGCTGTTAACAGTGGTAGTTTTAAATGTCTGAGTAGAGTAGTGTCACTCACTCCAGTATAATGCATACTAAAGCCTCCCACACCAACATGCATAAGCACACTTCTTAAAGTAATCAGATCACATTCATACACTTCCAGTAGCACATAAATGTACATGTATTAGATCTAAACTCACAGAGTGGTGTTATACAAATGCCTGATTTTTCCCAAGTACCTTGTGACAAGGCCTAGCAAATCTTACTTAGACCTTGCAGGCAGGTATAGTTTTAATATAATTCGAGGGTAACAGCACCTCTCAGAATTCTCCAGCAATCACAGGATGGATGTTGTAACAAAAATAGCAGCAATCAAAATCAAGCTGTGACACAGCTCCTATCACACAGAGCTGATGGTGTTTACATTACTTGTCGCTGGCAGTCTGCTGTTTTTGTTTTCTCTGTGTCTACTGTTAGATTATATTAAGATGCGCGTGTGTCAGTTGTAATAATTTGTTTGTTTTGGAGAGAAAGTTGATTAGCCACTCTATTCAGAGACAAAAGCAAATTGAGTTGCCTAGTGCCAGCCTGCATTTTCTTTTATAATGCATCATGACCCCTAGTTTGTTTGCGTCACTTTATAATAGTCTGTGTTTAGTTTTTTTTCTTCATTCTTGGCCAACCCAAAATGCAGTGAAGTTAAAGGTGCTGTGTGAAAGATGGTTCACGGGTCTTCAAATGCTTGTTTCGTTGGGTTGGTGGTTCGTTTAATGACTGAGAATGAGACTGAGCAGTCAACTGTCTTTCTTCAACAGTTACAAAAAGCACAATTGCAATTGAAGCCACCAATAACTCTTTCAATATACATTTTAGGGTTGTGTAAGCAAACAAGTGTTCAACTGTTGCAGCACATCAGGTCACATCAAGGTTTTCTGTCCACACTGAATCCATTAAATATGCATTTCTTAAGTGCATCATGTAACCAAACCACATACAAATCAGCTTTGGGCTCGAGATCAGACTGCTGACATAACTACTGAGAAGATGACATTAAGTATCCTGCAAGTTATCTTCTAACATTTGTACTTTTTAAACACATTTCATACTGTGATATTTACTGGAAATGACTCACAATAAAGCCAACATCAAGTAGGTTTTTATTAGCAATGGTCATCTCCCAGAAACTTTTTAGCTCCCTTGCAATATCCCTTGAATCCAATTTTCCCCTCTTATTTAGGTTTTTGCTGTGAGTTAAGGAGATATCCTACTGATAATTCTTCTTTATAAATCAACCCTTTTGAGTCCATTGGGACAGTTTTCAAAGCGAGCAATGATAATTAAAGTATAGCTCAAAACAGGGAACCTTCTCACTTGCAGCAGTTAGGACACCACTTTTATCAGCTTCAAATAGAAAACGTTGCTATAATGGCGAGTTTTAGTTTTTTTGACAGACTAACTCTGCTGTGTTTCCTCTCGTCAACCCAAAAAACACACTAACTTTTTAGTAAAAAAACACAGACCTCCCCACTAAAATTTGATGTCATTCATGTTCAGCTCAGCTGCAAATCATGCACAGCCTGTCAGTCACTGATAGTTCTGTTTTTCTGTTCATAAACGTAATATTTTGTTACGTTGTCATGTTGCTTATTACTAATGCAATATTAGTTATATTTAGCACAGTGATGATTAAGGATACTATTTAATTTGCCAGAAGTGTCAAAATGACAATTGCAAGTTTAACTACTTTGCATACATCAAACTGATTTAAGCTACATATGGGCGTGTGAGTACTGTTTTAAGACCGACTCTAAAATGTTAACCCATCCTGAGCTATTGTCTTCAGTCCGGGGACAAAATCATCCTTTCCCATCAAGATATCCATAGTGTCTGCCTCACCAGCCTTACCATAAAGGCAGACTGTGCTTGAACATGTAGTTCCTTCCTAAAGTGAACAGCCTACTCTCATCATCTGTGTTCTCATACTAGTCCAATTTGTTGTTGATATTGACCCTCAGCTATATGTAGGACTCTTCCACCACCACTTTCTCTGCTTGAAATCCTCTACCAGCTCTTTCATCTCACATTACACTTCCCTTGGTTCTCTGTGCAATTTCCACTGTACCAAAAACTCCTGCAGGCCTTTCTTTTCGTCTTGCCCTTCACGGTTAAGTGGTCAATCCAAATGCGGGGGTGACTAAGGCTGGAGGTGATCCCTAGTGTGACAGCCTATGGGGAAGCAGGAGTGTAATCAGTCATATTGTCGTGGAGAGATCTCATTAGGCCGATCAACTTAGGGGAGTGGGTGCAACCTGTGAAAAACATACTAAAGTTATTCACACTATTTTTGTTCTCTTCCCCCACTTGGCCTGGCATCTTGTAGCCAGTAATCCTTCTCTTCCCACTCAGCACCTCCTTCACACTGTTTTGTTGCAATTTGTCTTCAATTCTGCCCCTGTGTTTCTATCTTTAATTCTCCTCCTCAGCACCCGCAGACCAACTTCACTTCCTCCCAGTAGTCAGCCCTGGAAGCCCTCTTCTTCCCAAAGCAGGGATTTAACTCTCTTTGTTTTCAGAGGTTTGTTTAAAGAGAACTGCAGAAAACAGCAAACTGTTAAATGGCTTTGAAGGGTCCACATGGAAATTAACATGTTATGCAGCCGGGGAGCCCCTGCATTGTCCTCTGTGTGCGCTCCGCAGGGGTTGTTCCAGTCCATTAGCTCAAAACAGTCCTGTAGAGCCTCCACATACTTGTGGGATCACCTTCTTACAATCTCGATAACAATGGGCAGCTGGCTGTTGGCTGCTGCTCAAAGGAATCTGAAAAAAGCAGAGATATGTTAAAATTTTTAAGAAGCTGAAGGGAAGGTACAGTAGGGTAAAGCATTCTGAGTTAGTTGCCTTGTCGGGAGCTGCAGTAGTCCAGGTTAGGGCTAAACAATTAATCCCGTTCAAACTGATGTCAGGACATAAAAGAACACAGTTTTATTTTATATTAAAGGGGCATCTTTTTTTTATTTCTTTGTTTTTAAGTTGCTATATTAATACTAAACATTTTAACTAACCAGAGGATCAGAAAAAAACTCACTCCATGTTGCGTTGAATCCATGAATACAAAATTTCTCACATGCCTCTGATGAGCAAAGTATCCTGTCATTGGAGTCCACGTTTAACAACATAATCCAAGTCTTACTCATCCAGTCAAATGCTCAGGACTTTCCCATACAAACAGCCTTTTCTGGTGAGGAACTAAACAGAAAGTGAAACTAAATATATGCTCTTTTCATTGCAAGACTCCATTGACAAAATCAGTCATTTTACCTCTCTGAACACAGGAGCTGCGCGTTAACCACAGCCCCGATCAGTTAATTTGAACTTTGGTGTTTTAATAGTTTATTCAGATTCAACAAAAATCATACAATAAAAATAATAACACTAATAAGAGCGTAGATAAGTTTCACTTTTTTCTGTTCAGTTCCCCAGCAGAAAGGGGTGTCTGTTTGGGAAGTAATGAACGCACTACTGGATAAATGAGAAATTAAAATATATTACACAAGTTGTGTGAAAGTTTGTAAATGGATGTTTTTATCTAGTTTTGCTGTTGTTGAAAGTGGTCCAATATGACTTCAGTTCATCAAAACTTTTCTCAGTTTTGGCGTTCTTCACTCACCAGAAGGATACCAGAGAAACAAAGTTTTCTTCATCAATTCAGTGTAACACCGGGTGAGTAATTTATATACAAATGGTCATTTGGGAGGTAAAGTATTCCTTTAAGTGCAATTTACATGTTTATATATTGCAGCATAGCTCCTTAGGGGAACAGCTCAGTGTGTAACAGTTGAGTAGTTGAGCGAGAGAAAGTTAAATATGGCGGTGGATGTGCTCCACAGCTGTTGAGGATCGGAGCAGAGGAGGAATTAGCACTTAAGTTGTCAAAATGTAAATATACAGTGTAGGTTTCAGTTTGTCCATGAATAAATGATGCAGCTCCTCAAGACCAAGTTAAGTTAACATGTCTTGCTTTCCAACTGCTGGGTGACGTGAAGGGGCTATGCTTTGGCTTGTGGAGCGGCAGAGTGCAGTGAGCTCTTTAGTTTGGGTGATTTTCTAGTGTAACTGACTGGGGATCAGTAAGATTCATATTTTATTAAAAAACTAAAATAAAATGTTCTCACCAGGGCTGTTGTTTTTCAAAATGCTTTGTTGCTCTTTTTTTTCCTTTTTGTTTGCCACTAATGACATGATGGTCATATTTCCTATTTACAAAATTCAGCATCTTAATAAATATATCAGTTACATAAACTTCAGTTCATCTCATTTCAACATGTATGTCTGGCCTACATAAAAGATACATTTATACGCTGACTGTTATGTTGGTCATACTACAGATTGATTTATTGTATGTGTATAGTGGATAATGTAGTAAGTTGCACAATAAATTACAATTGCAATATTGTTTTAAGAAAATAACAGTGAGGTTATTTTCCCGTATCATTCAGCCCTAGTTCAGGTGGGGGATGATTAAAGCACGAGCAGAGAGTTCAGAATCCTCGGTGAGGAAAGGTGTGACTTGTTGTAAGTGTAAAAACGGAATGTGATGTGGTTGCAATGATGGGGCTCACGCAGCGGTTGGTTGTCTAGAATCAAACTCCAATTCTTGGCAGTTTGGGCAGGAGTCAATATACTTGTCCTGTGTTCTTTTGTGGTGGGAAAACAATGTTTGACAAAGGACAGGTCATCCTTGCTGAAATTGGTTTTAGTGCGGGCAACAGAAGAGATGCCCACTTCAGCTGGAGTATCAGGTGAGAGGAAAGAGAGTGTGTTATTGACAAGGTGATGGTAGAATGATGAAATAAACCTTCTCCTTGTTTTCTGTATATTAGCTATGTATGCAGATATTTGCTGCATGTAAATTGTCAAAGTCCTGTTGGAGATATTTTGCTATGCTCCAAGCTTGACTCTAGGATGTTTTGATCCAAGATATCAGTTGATCAACCACATTGGTCAGGACTATTTGCTTAATTGCTGTGAAATGTTGCACAGACATTTGTTGCCCCCCTAGGATTACTCCCAATAACTCCCTTTACTTTTTCTCTAGAACCACCATGAGGTGCACATTTGTGAGTCTGTGAAAAATGGCTTAACGACTATTTGATATATTGCCATGAAATTTGGTACAGACATTTCAAGTCACCCACATGCTTGTATTTTTTAGAAATCGCCCAGCTAACCATACTTTCCTGACAAGAACTGCCTGATTTCAAAATCTTCTGAAATGATTCATAAAAATGTGAATTCAGAGGACATCCTTCACAGGATTGAGAATCCAACAATACATTTTGCGCCGGCCAGCTGTTTGATGGAGTTCAGGCAATCCGCCCTCCTCCTCATCCCAAAATAAAAAAAAATATACACTTTTGAGATTGTTTCGGTGCAAATTGCAGTGTGTCGAGGATATCAGCCGTAGCGATGTCTGACTTCTCTGGAATATAATACAACTAGATTAGAACTTAGATTAAACCCAAAAAATCAGGCCCGACCCTTTATAAACCCGCACAGTTTCTGTCCATCATGACCCAAGCCTGACCCATGATAGTAGTTTGGAGCCTGAGCCGGATTAAAAACCTGAATTTGTACGGTAAAAATAATCCTTTAGTATATTACATTTTATATAATATAAAACAGATTGTTTTTAATTTTAAAGCATGTATAACAAGGTAAGGGTGTGCGTGTATCCTTGCACCACTTCTTCTTCTTCTCATCTCGTGTAAGACAGGTTCGGCAGATTCGGCGCATCTAGTGTGCACAGCGATGGTGATGCAGCACGTAGGTGTTGATCACCAGTCTCCACTACATGTTATTTACATTTCTTCCGCTGCTGGGGAGGGAGAAACAGAAACTGGCAACCTATTAGCTTACTGCCTCCCTTTCTGTTTCTCTCGTTTTTTTCATCCCTCTCTCGCCTGCGCTCTCTCTCTCCCCCGGTTCTCCACATGTTCCCTCACTTCCCCTCTCTCTCCCCCCTCTTTCTGTCTCTTTCCCTCTTGATTTAGTCTGTTACAGCTTCTGCAAGAGTGTCATTTAGTCATGAGACCATTTCATTTAATACAATTACATAAATAAACATTAATTTGGGGAGAACCTGACCCAATTCAAGCCCAAGGATCAGGATCCGAACCAGGTGGTTCGGATCACATCGTGCACTGTCATGACCACGAGCCTCTTGACCAGAAGTAGATGCACGCATCCTTTTATGATGTGAAACGGCATTTTGAGCACCACAAGCTGAGGGCCACCTTGTCTTATTATATTTGAGAGCGGGCATCTCCACAACCAGTATCTCTGACACTCTGCAACTCATTCCAAAACAATTCGGGTTGATAAATAGAGCTATATGTAAAAAATGAAATGTGTGTTTTTAATTTAGGGGTGAACTGTCCCTTTAAGGCCACCTTCCTGATGATAAACTTGTAAATATTTGATTTCACAAGTTGACAGGGAGCTCTTGAATGCACCGTTAGTTTGGGCCCTGTGAGTAATCTTATTATGGGGCAGAGGCACAGGTTCAGCCTTGTTTTTCAAGTCAAGAAAGACACATCTTTTTTTGTTTGGTTCATCAGAGGATCCAGCCTCTGAACTGGGACACAGCTCTTTCTGTTCCCTCCAATATTTCCTTGCCTCTCTCTGGTGTCTGCGCACCAGTAATGACTTTCCCCTCAGCACCAATAGCCCTGGCTAAAGAAGCTCTTTGCTTCCCTTTTTGAAATGCACTGGAGCTTGGGGGACAGAGAGACTGTCATTAAGTGTTCCTCTCTGGAGAGGTTCTCCACAGATCTCATTACACTTCTCAGGTACATGCACAGATGCACTTCACTACATACTCTAGTATATCGTTCCCTCCCTACTCACTCTGTCTCTTTCTGCCTCTCCCTTTCACACACACACACACACACACACACACATCAAGAATTTCTGCTAGTTAAAGCTTTCGCACAAACACATCAATCCATGTGGCCATCTGCCAGTGTGATTTGCAACAGTCAGATGCAAAAATAATTTGTTCTGAAAACGGAAACGTGCACATCTCCAAGTGTTTCCCTAAAGGCAAGTGAAAGCATAAATAAAAATGAGCAGAAACGTGCACGCTTCACATCTCTGTTGACTGACAGCATCTGCGTTCATAGCTGGTAAATATGTTAACCTGTTAAGTGGCTGTGTGTCCCCACCTGCTGCAAAGATCATTTTAAAATCAGATGAAGGAAAAATATATGGAAGCATGGGGACTGGAGCTGAGGGGATTGATGAGAGGAGTTGGTGATTGGCTTATATAAGGTAGCATCCACTCTTCTCTCTGATGTTGCCTCTGTTCACTTTCTTTTCCCTTGAAACCAGTGGGCGGGGAGGTTTTATTGCCTCGCTTGTAGCTGTGTGCATACGTCTGCAGCATGCAAGCATAATATTTATGCCATAAGGAACCCCTTAGATGCTCTGCCATTTTTTTTTTTTTTTTTTTTTACAATCAACTGATAAACGTTCAACGCACAGTGATCAGCTGTTCACTGTTTTCCCTGGCAAAAGAAGTGTTTCAGGAAACTGCTTATGAATGACTTTAAAAGGTATGAGCCAATTTGCAGGAGTCAGCAGAGCTCTAGTAGTAATGTGGGCATGTGGTCCATCTGGCACTGTGTACATTTCTGTCATGTTTTCAGAATTCACCCACTTTGATCATAGATCAGGGCCAGCTAAATATATTGAACAGAAGGCTCATTGCTGCCAAAATAAAATAAATTCCCATAGGTTGGCTGAGCAAAGCAAGAAGAAACATGGAATTGTGTGCTGGGTAAGCATAGGATTTCAATTCACCTACTCCCAACAAGGCACCCTTTAGCAGCAGTATGAGATGCACTGGGCGGCATCATTTTTCGACGTTCCAAGCAACTGCTTTAGCATTAAATTTAAAAAAAAAAAAAAGAATTTCTTTGTTTTTGTTTTGTTCATTTTTTTTAAACCTCAGGAAGTAAACCTAAAAAATATTTTTTACCGACATTTTTAATTTATTTTCAAAAGAGACTGTATGCATTTAACAAGCAGAATCTGCCAAAAATGTAAGTTTATTTTGAAAAGACACAATGTTTAACATGAATTTAAATTGAAACGCCATTCCTGAGCATCCAAAACTGATGTTGGAGGGGTACCTAGACTGTTATAGTTTGACGTATAGGGCCACTGACAAAGCATCAGTATTTGACAAGTTGGGAGTGAGTTGTGTTGTATTTGTGATTAAACCCAAACAGTCTCAGGCCAAAAGCTCTTCTTGTCTACTTGAATTTACTATTACTTTTGTAGGATGACAAGGGGTGTCTGCATATTAGATGTGAATAATTGCATTCAAGATTTATGGATTATAGGCAGGCCTCTATTTTGGTCCTCCATCTATTTATTATGTACTTTCGACCTCTTGGCCATATTTTTAAGAAAGCCAACATTAAGTTTCACTGCTATGTAGATGACACACAAATATACTTATCCACCATGCCAACTGCCACTCCTCAACCCATTTCCCCTTCTGACTGTTTACTAAAAATTGAATCTTGGTTTTCATAAAACTTTCTAAAACTGAATAATGATTAAGCTGCGATTCTCCTTGTAGGAACTAAATCTACTTTTGAATTGTCAAAAGTCAGAGAAAAACAGCTTAACCAATAATTCTTCCTTTAGCTTATACCGATCAGCACTTTCATTTTGACACACACTTTGGTTTTTCACGATGCAGTTCCACCTTGTGTCCTCTTAAACTTCATCTGGTGCAGAATTCAGCTGACTGTTTCACTTCCAGAATTTCCACCATCAATAATATCACTCCTGTTTTTCAGCAACTTACCTTGCTCCTGATAAAGTAACACTTCAACTTCAAGATCTTGCTCCTCATTTTTAAGGCACCTCAAAACCTCATCCCTTTGTATCTTTCCAAACTCTCCTCACCCTTCTGTGCTCTCAGATCCTCTCCTGCCATCCAATTCTCTTCACCATCTGCCTGCTTGACTACCACGAAGTCTAGAGCCTTCAGCCTTTGCAACTCTCTCCCACAAGACATTCACAATATTGATTCTCTCTCTACCTTTAAATCTCATCTGAAAACACACCTTTTCCTGCTGGCCTATTCGTAATCTTGACTCCAAAGCCAAAACACAAATTGAGTTTTGCAGTGATGCTGACTTTATGATGATTATTTTATACCTCATTTGTATAACTTTGATTTTACACCTTGTTGTTTTATTGACTGATTATTGTATATTTCTGTTTTGCTTGATTTTATGATGTCTGGAAACATTGCTGCTTATTTTTTTGTTTGTTTTGTTTTGGGGTTTTTTTAGTATGCTTTGTCAGATGCTCTTGACAACTCAAATACCTAGTTTTGGTGTCCAAAAAGCGACCAGAAATACAGTGATGTCTATAAAAATCAGCTTTTCATGGCACTGTCCCCTGTGGAAACACAGTGACGGAACTATGATGGGAGGCTAAAAAGCTGCTGTAAAAATGCAAAGATGACTCACTTAAAAACGTATCTTTTTTTTAAAATCAAACTCAAACAATGGTCTGCAGCTTGGCATGCGTCTTTGCCTAAAAATGTTGATTTAATGTACCCGTGGTTTGCAGAAACGTACAGCATTCTCTGTGGGTGACTTGGCTGGGTCACAGCCTAGTAGGTCAATTATTAAATAAGTAAATAAATAGAACAGGTGAGGTGCCCAGGAGGTGACTTGTTAGAGCGGGCGATCCATGTACAGAGGCCGTGTCACCGCATCAGCCAAAAATAAAGTATCTTTAAAAAAAATTTTTTTTTAATAAAACAGGTTATAATCAGTGAATTTTTTGCAGTCTCTTCAGAAACTCTGAAAAGTGCGCATTACAGTGTGTAAAAAGGGGTTACAATCAAGCATGATAGCTAGTTTTGCTTCTAAGGACTAGAGTCAATTATAGCTTGACCAAGACTGATATACTCACCATCGCTTAAACAGAGTGTGAATGCTTTTATGCTATGTATTGATATAAATAGACAATCCAATTAAAATGTTTTTTTTTTCCACAAGCAGTTCTGCACAACTGAAATATGCTAATAACATGTCCCCATACACGAGGAACTTGCTTGTATTTTTCAATTTTACACTCACTTACATGCTCACTTATCTGCCCAGTACCTCATCATGTCTCTGTTTCTCTTTCTCCATCCTTCACACACCGTTTATGTCTTGCTGTCTTGCTCACCTTGTATCTCTATCTCTGTTCTCTCTCGAAGGGTACTTGTGTATGTGTGTGTGTGTGTGCGTGCATGCATGTGTGTGTGTCCAGTATTCTTTTGGGCTTTTCTCTCCTGATGATCTCCTCTCATCCTCAGTGGAGCAGGCTTAATTACACTGTGGCTCTCCGCGCTCTGCTTGGTGCTGATTAAAAGGGACATTGACGCTCCATAGGGAAAGCATGACTGGGAGTTTGTTCACTTTCATGCGCACTCTGCTTATCTCTGTCTGACCAGCTCCATTACCATGGCTTTGAGGCCCAGTTTGTAATTGCCTCTCTTTATTACTGTGCCTGCATGTCAGGCCAAGGAACAAGGACCCGCTGCATCAATGGAGAGTCTGTGTGGCAAGCCAGCGAAGCACACACACAAACACACATGTTCTCATGTGCACAGTGTAAATGTGAATGCTGAGGCCATGCGCGAAGTAAAGCACTTTGAAAGTGAGATAGCATCGTGCTGAGAGCAGTTGACCTAATAAAATAGAGGCCATCGAACACTCACACATGAAAGGCCTGAATTATTTTGATCTGGTCAACAAACTAAAGGTTTTGCAC
Source organism: Plectropomus leopardus (assembly GCF_008729295.1). NCBI lineage: Eukaryota > Metazoa > Chordata > Actinopteri > Perciformes > Serranidae > Plectropomus > Plectropomus leopardus. Next base: position 7,345,704 of record NC_056482.1, read on the forward strand.
TTCTTTAGTCATTTTTGCCTATAATTACAAGGCTCATATATAATAATTGGGTACCACTTTCAAATTAGGTGCCCTTTGTAAATGCACTTTATAAGTTGAACCAAATGACTTTAATAATAGTTGAACAAGACTACAGCCATGCTGGCAGCTGTATGAGGCCTTAATTCAGCGGCCAGTACACTCCATCAGAACTGTTTGAGAAAAGTCAAGTAGCTTTGTAAACCCCTCCAACACGCCTTGCCAACATCTGTGTGACGCATAGACTTTATGAATAATAGACGTAGCCACTGTGACATCACCCATTGGTCTGTGGACTTCAGTTTTAGAGCCTCAAGTTCAGCATTTCAGCCAAGACCATCTTGGTTTTTTACTGCCAGAAGTGACCATATTTGAACAAAAGGATGGAGCTGTGGAGGAGCGAGAGGAGGATCTGACTCACAGACTGTGGTGTCGCTTTGCATACAGCCTGTCACTCAAGTGGCCCTGCCTCTAAATATGCCTGACTTTGGGCTTTAATGAAATTTAATTCAGGATGTAATATAAAAATTCAACACCCGTACAGTTGTCCGGAATATTGGAATTACCTATAGAGGCCAAAAGCTGTTTTGCATCAGGCTGTAAGCATGTTTATTTGTGCTGTAAAGATATGCATTTTAGCATGGGGATCTATAGGGTGAGGAAGTTGGGGCTTTGTCTGATTATTTAACTTTCTAAGCGCGGCAATAATGACAACATATACAAACTAGGGACCATCTTGCAGTGGGATCACTCTAGCCATGGTACTGCAATATAGAAAGTAAAACCAATGTTGGCCAAAAACATAAAGTAGGGGAAGGCAATGGCCCCTTCTCTACTTCCTACCCCTACTTCCAGCACCCTTGCTCGGACCGCCCTTGGATTTCTCAACTACACAACTGTGAAATGTTGTGACTGTGTCTTATACAGTTGCAACACCATTGAGTTGACAAATTGAAAACAATGCTAGCTTTTGTGATGTTGTAGTGACTACTTCTGACTGAACATAGTCCAGATTGAAGCTTTAAGTGCTAACATTAGCATGCCCCCAATGACAGTTTTAGGATGCTGATGTTTTATAATGTTAACCATGTTCACCATTGTAGTAAGTTTGGTATGCTAACATTTGCTGATTAGCACTGAGGCTTATGGGAAACTCATAAGTTTTAAGGCATTTGGCCATACAGCAAAGTATTGCACAGATACAACTTTTGCCAGATGAGCAGTTAAGAAATCACCAAAGTTGTCACAATTTATCCTGAAGGAAACAGAGAGGTTGGTAACCATATTTCCTGGCAGTCCATCCAATAATCGCTGTAATGTTTCACCCAAAGCAACAAATGTCAACCTCATGGTGGTGGCAAACAAAAAGTCAGGGGTTTATCCTCTGGGGATATAAATGTCTGTAAAAACTAGTCAGCCACACAAGCGGTGTCGCTAAAAGTTACATGTTAATGCCTAATAAGGGTATAGAGATTTTAAAGCATTGATGAGAATAACTTTTGGGTTGCCAAAAATCTCTTGAAGATCTCTTGGTGGTGAAAAATCACTGAGGTAGGTGGTCTTCCCTTTCTCCCTCGAGGAAAGAGCTGCAGAGCACCTAGACTAAAATCCATTCATCAACACCTGTATTTTTACCCACAGACTTAATGGCTTATTAGAAACAGAAACTCATGAATTCCTATAACGATTAGGTACCACACGGTAGAAAATGTTATCTTTAATTGTGTTTCCCACATCTGTACGTGAAGATTATATGAATGTATTCCTTCATGCTGCTGCTCTTAACTTTTGAGACCTTCAGATATACTGGGGGGAAATTTTTGTTACACTACAGCGCCTATGTGGAGCTGACACAGCACCTCTCATCAAGATGGAAAGAGTGCATGATTCCTGGAGTAAAACAGGCAGATGTCAGCTGTGCAGCCTGGCTTTGCAGAACATCCTTCAGCAGATGGCAAAGCTCAGTGATCAAGACCCTGAATATGTGTTGAAGTCAGCACATTTACATTTTTCTTCGCATTGTGCCTGTCAGCTGGTAGTGCTGGGGATAGCCTACCATAAAAAGTCAAGTGACAGGGGCATTGCTTATCTTCATAGTTGTAGACATTCATCAGATTGCGCTAAAAACAGCTCCAGTTGTTGATCAATCAACCACACAAACATATTTACCCCGTTCTGCTTTTTGTACCTTTAAAATGTGATGTTTTGGGTGTTAAATCACAGTTTGTTAGCTTTTTGAATGCACTTCACAAACATTCTGTGACTGATGTGTTTTCTCTCTTCTCATTTCACAGGCTTCATGAAAATGAGAAGAGATTCAAACCTCCATTGTCTGCCTTTGAGTTCCAACAACTCCTTTACAACCTGACAGCTCTCAGAATCAGCAACGCTGGAGGACAAAACTGTAAGTGTCACAATTAACACCTTTAGTTTAGACTCTATTCTGCTTCGGATTGTAAAAGTTTGTCTTTTTTTATCTCGTCTACTGCATCGTTTATATATCGGACTGCATAAACAATTTACACTCAGTGCATTATTGACTTTTTTCATATTAGGAGCATGGTTATGTGTGCATCTCTGCACGGGCATAGGTTTTGTTTCGACATAGGAGGGGACACACATGAAATGGGGGATTTGGGGGTCTTCTGACAGAATATTTTGATCATCAAACACTTAATTCCTTGCATTCTGGTGTATTTTTCGTGCACCAATTTGCGCCTTGGCTCCATCAACATATACGATGTAAGATTTAGTGGAATTTAGTGGTATCTAGCAGTTTGGATTGCAACCAGCTGAAACTTCTGGTTAAAATTCCCTCATACTCCTTTATCACCAAAGATTCAACATTAAAGAAGTTGATTTAGCTCTTTAACCAGTCATCTGTGGAAACACAGGCTGATATTATATATGTGACCAACGGAAGGCATTGCACAATGCACGATGGAAGTAAACAGTAGATGGAAAAATCGTGGATTACATTGTTTACCTGCAAACTTTTGTTCTGTTGTTACAGATACTTATTCTTACCCCAAAATACAGCATGGGGCAACTATCAATATAGACCACTCTGTTTTTTTCTGACGAATTCTCCTTAGACTTTTTTCCCTCTCCATCCTCACTTTCCAAACTGTAGAAACATGGCAACTTGTGTCATCATAGCTTATACTTCGGGGTTTTTTTTTTTTTTTTAAATGCTATTTTTTGGTTTCAGTTGAGAAACAACTTTTCTGGTTTTTGACAAATGTATTTTTGATCAAAATGCTCTGAAGCTCATAAATTCAAAATTAAATGTGGGAAATGGAACTGAAATGTTTCCATGTTGTTCAAAATGGAGTATCAGTGTTCATTACTGAGGAGGTTGTTACCAGGAGCCAAATTATCCACTGAGGTCTCTTCCTCTCCAAACAAATGGACCTGGTGATTTAAACCAGTAAAAGCACTGAATAAATCTGTGTCGCATTGCAAATCTGTGTTTCTCCTAAGCTGTTTGGCTCGTCGGAGATGGCCCTAAAGCCCAGCACCTGCTAGTGTGGGCTCACTTTTTTTTCTCTGATAACTTAAGATGCAGACATTCAGGAGGTTTCTACCTGGAACCAAAATATCCACAGAAGTCTCTTCCTATCCAAAACAAACAGACCCAGTGATTTAAACTGGTAAAAACACTGAATAAAGCAGTGTCACATTAAAAAAATTGGTGTTTTTACAACAGGCTCATTGCAAAGGGGCTGCTAACTATGGTAGTGAATGTAAAAATATGAATGGCCCTATCTAGAGCCAGTGTTTGGTTTGTCCACTCTGGGCAACTGTAGATGCATGATGGTGCAACATGGAGATCTATGGGGACAAGGACCCGCTCCCTATGCACATATAAATGGCTTACTCCAAGGTAAAGATAATGCTTCTTATTTTTGATTCATTATACACTACACTATATGTCCTGAAATTCTATCTTTATTTTTGTTGAAATAAACATCCTCTACTACTGTAATGTTTTTAAATTAGGTGAGGGGGGGCAAATGCACACGGTCTAAATATTTTGAGCGCGGGGGGGGGGTCTCCCCTGTGTCCTACCCAAAATCTACACCTTTGCATCTTGGAATATAATAATAACAGGAGACTCAATGGAGTTAGTCTATTGAATATAATTGCAGAATGATTGGCCATTTCCCAATAATACCCGCGACTCTGAAATCTAATGTTTTTATTAAATTAAAAACACATTTCCATCACAAAGCAGCTACAGCTGCACCAAAGATAGTCGCTAAAACAATGTCAGTGCTTGCATTCAGGGAATAGTTCAACTGTTCCAAATCTGGCTCAGCAAGAAACGGGACATTTATTCCCAGATGTTAGTAACTAGTTCTGGAAATCCTCCTCTTATTTTTATCATGTCCTTCCTCCCTGTCTATCTGATAGTCGGCATTGTAAAGCAGAGGCAGGATCTGAGAGGCATTACGGCGGATTAGAGCACCAAGAAGACAGAACAGCTGGCCAAAATCACCGGCTCTCTCACACTTGCTTACACCATTTTAATTAGTTGCTCAGTGCAGGCGTTGTGACACACTGTTGTGTAGTTCTGCGTGCAACTCGCGCACGCTAAAAAAAAGGACCAGCACAGAAGTTTGTGCACACAGAAACAGAAGCTCATTCATGCATATTCCATCAAACTGTCTCCCTGTAACCACCCACCCACATGAACGTGCAAACAAAGTCAAGCACACAGTTTATGCTGCATCTATTGCACATCACAGGGGGGAAACTCTGTTAATGATTTGTGTAAGGCCTCAAACACATTCTCAAACAGCTTTAGAAGTGCCTTATCGCTGCAGGCTGCGCGGCAAACTTTAATTTCACAATCCTATAAAGCTGTCCTCTCATCTTTCTCCTCTCTGCCTCTCACATTCTCCTTTATTCTTTAAATTCCTCTCTGCACCACAGAGTCTCTTCTAACAGAACTCCATTATTTTAATGAGAGTATTGTCCTTAGACTATAAAGGCTTTGACGGCAGTCACAGTGAAGGCCTTTCATTTTCTTCACAGCAGAAATTGAGTTTAAATAGCAAGCATATATTGGAAGTTTATGTTAAATCAATAGCTTCATTTAATGCACAGGTACCTAAAGAGGCTGTCATAGTCCGCAGGGCTGCAGTGACCCGTTCGAGATTTCAGGGAATTAAAATCTTGACTTGTCCGACAAGGTTTCTTGTGGAGACGATTGATGGAGAGAACTTGCCCAGCATGAGTTTTTAATTAAGTGAAATATAAGGTTCAGTGTCTGAAAATTGTTTTAATTGCACATTTTCCCCCGTTGAATGAGCTAATAGAATTCAGGAGGTGGAGGAGAGTAAAGGGTAGAGGCTAAGGCGAGTCATGGAGAGGGATATAGAGGACAGGCTTGCCTACTGATTATCCCTCAGAGGTGCAAATGAACTGGGTTTCATCATCGCTGAAGGAATGGCGGGATCATGACTTGTTAGAAGTCAAGGTCCATCCTCTCTTCTGGTTCTTCCACTTCCCTCATTATGCTGCCACCCATTCACACATGGTTTATTTCTTATCTGACAAAGCTGCATAGTCATACGTGTGCAGCATATTTTATCTAGATATCCATCCATCTTGTGTCTTCAGTGAGAGCCGACACAGTATGGGACCGGGAACAAAAGTAATTTTGTGTTTCTGTGGCTGTGGTTTAGAGAGTACAGGGTGAAAGGGATGCGGTTCAGGATGGCCTGCCCCCATCACTATTCATGAGAGGAGAGAGGGATCTTGAAGCCCCACAGGAGCCGCACATCTGACATACCTCCACCAAGTCTCCTGTCTCCCTTTCTTCTCGTCTTGCTATGCTGCAGTGATTTATTCATTTGCTATATCAAAGATTCCCTGGGTGACGAGTGTACGTGTGTGGGCGCATGCGTGCGCATGTGTGTGTGTGCAACTGAGCATTAAGTGTGGCATTTACGGCCGTGTGGGTGGATGGATCTGTTCTTGTGCGCACGTGTGGGTGCATTTGGATGTGTGTGTGTGTGTGTGTGTGTGTGTGTGCGTGTCAGACTGTAAACTGTAAACACAGGCCAGAACCTGTAATGAGACGGGGAGGGAGGGACGGCGCTGCAACAAATGCTAATAACCTACTGCTTAACAAGATACACACACACACACACACACACACACACACACACACACACATATGTCTAATTCCACAGAAACGCAGGTGCCCCAAACACTTCAACAGGCCTCTGGGGCAACAGTTATCAGTCAGGGTCAACAGATTATTGGCCTGGCCGATTTTTGGGGCCGATATTTGGTATTTTGCCAATTATCTGTATCAGCATTTTATTTTAATGATCACAGATGAAATTAATTATTGAAAAGTGCAAAGAAATCTATTTTAATTATTCATTTTTTTATTTAATTTTCACATGACATTATTCAAAAAATTACTGGGAACATGTTGGATATGATGTAGAACTTTTCAGTTTTTAATAAGCATTCACTAAAGGCATTTTAACAAAGTTTCGTGTTGGAGTTTGTTACATTCCAAATTCTAAATATTAACAGAAAGATTTTCCTTTTTTATTGTAAATTCATATCAGTTCAAATATCGGTATCTCATTAACTAATAATCGGTATCAGGCCTGAAAAACCAAAATCTGTCGATCCCTAATTATCTGCTTACTACTGATCTTTCTGATCAACAGTTTTATGATGTGTCTCTTCCTCTCCTTCCCCTCTAGATACGTCGCAGCTTGCAGGGGTGACCATGACTTCAGCTTTCATCTCCTCTGGTCCAGCGTATCCTCCTGCCCCATGGGTGGAGTCTTGTTCCTGTCCCCCGGGTTTTACAGGCCAGTTTTGTGAGCAGTGCGCCCCAGGGTTCACCCGGGACGACCCCAGCAGAGGGCCTCTGTCAAGATGTGTGCCGTGCAACTGCCACCAGCATGGAACCTGTCATCCAGAGACAGGTAATTAGTGAAGCATTTACAGTATATTTACACAACTGGACTAAAATGATACATTTGTAAAACAGTCAGGAAGGCACAATGACTTTGGTCCCGCTTCACTGACAAGCAATCAACAATGTTTCTGTTTCAGTGGTACTTGCACACGTAGAAACACCTTGAAATGCCTGAAAAAGTAAACTCATAAATCAACAGCGAGACGTTTGATATTTAAAGGAGAACTCCACCAGTTTTACATGCTGGCGGAGTGCCTTTCTTGTGACTAGTTAATTTACCAGTCACAGGGAGCACTCCACAGGCCGTGACAGCTGTACAATGTTTTGTCTGTGGCTTTGGAGGAGCTTTGTCAGGTTTAAGAAAATAACTCAAGTGATGTTAATTTAAGTATTTCAGCTTGAGGTTGAGATTACAAATACTTGGCGGAAAGTTAAGTTTGAAAGACCTGCACTGTGTCAAAAATCACTCCCTATTAACGATAGAGCACTATATTATTTCTCTATGCCATTGTAAATGAGTATATAAATTTTGAGTGTGCAAATTTATCCAATATATAGTGCTGTTAGAAATTCAACAATGGAAGAAAGAAGCTGTGTGGTATGTTTACAACTTTCTGAACAATCCCACAATGCAGTACTCTGCATTTCATCAAAGTGAAAATTAGTGTTGTAGACTTTTTATGTAAACATAGCAATCTTCAAGATATTTGCTATCTCTTTCATATGATTTGAACACTGCATATGAAAAATGGCAGTCAAGTTGCCTTATGGGAGGTGTAGATTCCAGCATTTTGGAGCTTTACTAATAAGTCAGGATATCTTAGCCTGTGTTGCAGCCTCTTGGACAAGTCTTTATGCCTTCACGCCGACAACAGCCATGATCAGAGGCGTTACGTATGTTTTTGAGTTGTCCATATGTATGTTCATCCAACTGTACATTTGTGCATTTGTGCCGTCCCATTCTCATGATTGCGATATATCATGAAAATCAACAGATTTGGCACAAACATCCACCTGAATTCAAAGATAAACTGATTCGAATTTTATGTTCAAAGGTCACTTAACATGTCACCAGACTCATGTTTGGCATTTTATATCTAAAATGTCAAAAGTCACCTTCACTGTTACATCATAATATTCTGCAAATTCTGGCAGTTATTCAGCATCATATCTCAGGAAAAGAGGGGCAGACATTTGGTCAGATACTTAATTGGTCATTAATTTTCGGCGCCCACCTTGAAACTGCTGATTGTTTAGATCATCTCTGCGGGGTTCAAAATACGTGTGAAGCATCCATATTTTAGAATTTATAGCTTCTTTGAAGCAACATTCGTGTTCGACGCACTGTCTGCTGTCATATGAGTCTGGATAGTCATGGGTGTAAACTGTGACTGCAACTTGACTGGTTCATGGAGGCATACAACCAAGAGGCAGTAATTGTAGATGTGCAGTCTGGCTTTTTTAAGTCTAATATATTAAGTCGGCGATTTGTTATTTTTTAACAGAGGGGGCAAATGCTGCGCCAGTTAAAATAGAAATACTTTGTCAAAATTTAATATTTCGCAATAATTAGGGTTGGATCCAGATAGGACAGCATCTAGGTCCTGATGCAGACCTCCTTTCGCCCATTAGTGACTCTAAGGGGATATAGAAGGATAAGAGGTAAGGCGTTTTGTTCATTTTGCTAAGAAGGGGCACGGCATCCTCCTTAAGGGTCAAACTCTAGGGCATAAATTTAAAACCAATGCGGAAATGTAAAAAACTGTAGTTCCTTACATGGCTACTTGAGGCTGCTCCAAAACAGACTAAACCCTCATAAAGCCATATGTTAAAATGCCCAACTTTACAGCAGAAAAACATGTCTATAACCTGGTACTAAAAGTCCAAGATTGCAAAATGCCAAATTAAGGCCTCGAAGCATTGTCCATTATTTTTTATATAGTCTATTTGTCCAATCAAATCAAATTACATACAGAATTTATTAGTACTGAAGTACTCTTTTTAAAAGGAAAATAAACATATTTAACATTATAATTCATTTTTAGTGCATTTAAAGTTGCAGGATTAAACAGGCTGTAAAAAAAAAGGAATTGAATCATACTTGTAAGACAGACTTCTCTTAGTTGTGATTTAAAACTCCACTCAATACTATTACTGCTATTAGTATTTGCCACTCAGCAAGCTTTGCTTATTTTTAAGCAGAATTGAAACACAAATATGTGTTTGTTGCATAACTGTATTATAGAATATTAAACTGTTCCAAAATTCCTCTGAAGCACTGAGCCAGCCTTACATGAGTTGAGGGATCATCAGAGGTTGTTGAGACAATATTTTCTGTCGCTATGCCTCTGCAAGAGCACAGGGAACAGAGAGAGATGCAGGCTGTTCGACTGAAGCACTTTTTCTGTGTCTTCCCAGAGCTGACATTCAGTCATCATCACTTCAAGGGAATGTAACTCAGTCATCCCTCAGGTGTATTGGCAAGCCATCACTCAAACTGAGAACTGGATTGCTGTGCTAATGCAGCGCTAGCCTCATTTCACACAACTAACCTTGATAATAACAGCTAAAAACTAGGAGTGTGTACTTAACGCACCTGACATTTTTATGGGAGATAATAACAGCAGCTGCAGCGTTCTTTTCAGATTTTTATGCTAAACGCAAAGTCCCGTAAATGACAGAAGTAAAACAGCAGCTGTTGGGTGTGTAAACAAGTCAACCTCTATGCAGTTATTTATATGTGTGTGTCTCTGAGTGTTTACTACATGCACTCTCTCTCTCACACACTATCTCGCTGTCACAGCTTTAAGCCAGTGTCTCCATCTCACCAAGAACAGACAACTCTCCCATCCAAGGTCCCACCCTCCATCTTTTATCTTCTCTCAATCTCTCTCTTCCTCTCCTTCTCTCCCTCCTACCCTCAGACTTAAAGTATCAGAGATCTGACCTAGTTAGGAGATGCCTGAAGCTTAGGCTGCAAGTGTGTTATGCTTTTGACTGTGTGTGTGTGTGTGTTTATGTGAGTGTGTGTGCGTCTGTGGTCCGGAAGCAAGTCTGGTATCACTGCCTGCCTGCCTCCCCCCTAATTAGACTTGTTAGCTGCCTCTTGGCTAATGATGTCTAATTTGCTTGCAGATTTCCTGTGTCTCTTATGTCTCTTCTCAATCTGGATGTCTCTCTCACAAACATACACACACACACACACTCACACACACTGCCTCTTCTTGTTCCCTAGACTCCCTAGTCAGCCTCTTGCTGGCTTCCTTCTTCCTCTCAGCGAGGATTGCACCTGCTCTCCCCAGTCACCTTGACTTTGTTTTTTGTGCCCTTGACTTCCTTCTGTGTAGACTCCTCTTAAGTTCCCAATAACTGTATATCTTTCCATATATCCTGTGTATTAATTTAGTAACAACATTCTGCTCTGTATAATATGCAGACCTATCCTTAAAGCAACCAGTTACTGGGTAATTGGGTTAAATTGCTTAAACCACATGGCTGATATCGTTTGTTTCTGCTGCTTTCTTAGCACAGAATATCTGTTTGGAAAGGGATACTTCAAATCAATGTGGGCAGAATATGTAAATTAACTGTCGTAAATGCCGCTCCATCTAGCCAGTGCAAGGTTTTTCACACATTCATTTATTTGTGGCAGGTCGCCACATTTGAAACATCTGGCTCCTCAAATAGATGTTCTAGCATTGCTTATATATATATATATATATATATATATATATATGTATATATATATCTAAAACATGTGGTTACTCATGGCAGCATACTGTAGAAGTGCCAAGCATAGTGTTGTCACTTATGGAGCAGCAAAATGCCAGGAGCAGTGAAAGTTAAGCTTAAACACTCATTGTGCTAGGTCTAAAAGTTTGCATTCACTCACTCTGCATTCTGCTTCTCCTCTCGTCTATCAATCTGATCAGCTCTGACTGGGCCAACTGATTAATTATGTACACCGCCACGGAAACTGCTGCTGAGGGATAAAAATAACTCATGTGTGAGTTTCACCTGCCCTGAATCAACGGAACAGAAAAAAAACGTCTGATTTTTGATATGGAGCACAAGTTGATTTTTTTTTAAAAAGGGACACATTCACACAAGATTAAAGGGAACGGGAAGTTTGCTGACACCAAACTTGCCAAGTGATGCAAACACATCATCTTGCTTGTTCTCCTGGGCTATTTCTTAAACTGTGCTTGTGCATTTTTGTATTGCCCTCCACCTCGGGCACTAACATTACACGGGCTAATCAAGAGAAAGACCTGCCCCTTTCTCTGTCTCTCAAACTCGTACTGAAATCCAACCAAACAGTTAAACCAGGCAGTTTTGATCAAATATAAATCAGGATACTGTTACTGCACTGTCTACTTTTTGTCCAAAATGTTTTAAGAAACATATTTTATTGCCATGTTAAGCTGCAATGGCAAGCATTTTAATACAGGAAGTGGTCACCATACTGCTTTCTTTACAGTGAAAAAAAGTCTCAGAAAAGAAAAAAAAAATCTGAGAGGGCAAGACTAAGCAATGGTGATCAAATTAAAAACAAGATTCTGTTACTGCATTGCCTATTTTTTGCTGCAAATCTTTTCAGAAACATGTTGTAGCTTACCATTTAACTCTAATACAAGATTGTTTCTCACCAGCCATCCGCCAACAGGATAATTTATTGGTCTGTTGCGTTGTAGTGCATTCTGGTAATTGTAGGTTTTCTTCATGTTGAGCAAAGCATCCTTTTTCTGTGTTTTCTCTGGTTGTATAGCACCAATTTCAAAACTATTTGTGTCTTTCTACGGCAGAGACATCCTAGTTTTATTAAAAGGCCATCTTACTAGCAGTGAAATACCTCTTTTATGTCAAGTAATGCCAACAGTAACCTTAACCTGAATCCAAGAGCAGATGTGAGAGGAAGATTGGTGAGTCTGTTTATTTTTTTCTGTTCTTTAAAAAGATTGAAAGTGTCAGAAGCTAGGAGAGAGACTTTTCAGGGCGGTCTCAACACAAATGCGCTCGTGTTCGAAGTTGTTGGAAGAAAAATCCCGTTAGATATTAATGAGCCTGTTTAACCGTTTAACATCAAAGAGGGTTTGGTTTACACTCGGCAGGTTGAGCTTAGCGGCATTTAGCATCTCACACTTGACAGGTCCCCACAGGCTGCGAAGACACACACACACACATGCACTCACAGGCTTTTCAGGATGTTTTAAAAATATTAACACAGCACAAGTGCCATGCAAATGATGAATGAGTGTTAAATATGGAACGCGATGTGTCCTCTGAGTCATGGATCAAAAATCCCTTGCGTGTTTTGTCCTTTGGCACCAAGCGCTTGAGTTGAATAGCTGACTATCAGGGAAGGGAGTTAGTTTAAATTAGCCTTGCTTTTTCCAACCAGTGATGATGACATGTCATCTTCTGACAGCCGGCTGGCTCGTTTTAAAAAAAAAAAAAAATGGGGGAAGCAAACAACAGCACACACTCTCCATAAATCCATAAGTTCAGGTCAAGGGAAACTATCAAAGTAAGTCGATTAGAGACACCCTGTTCATCATTTGTCACCAGGAGGGCGGACCAACCTGCTGTTTCTCCTATCAGAATCTTAATTGCTGTATAATTACCTAACGACTTGTATCATCATGCAGGGTGTGCCCACAGACAGAATTGGGATGGAGTTTATTCACTGGCTGCCGAGGGAAGCTGCAGCCAATGGTGCTTCATAATCATGATTTATTAACAGTCTCTGAGTCGTGTCGGTTCTATTTGCTGTAGCGCAACACAACAGATTGGAAATGTTAATATTTGTGGTGGAATTGCGGTTTCTGCCGAGCACTTGCGCTGCAGGGCTGATGAAGTCAAACATACGTCCTTCAGATACAAAAAAAAAGTGTGGTGTGTGTGCTTCCGCTGTTTGGGGCATACTTTCATTTCAGTCTACCAGTGCCTTGGACATGCCTCTGTACAATATGTACACTGTGTTAATTGCATACACACCATCCATAAAATTGGGCAGAGGCCATGATTTATAAGCTCGAGAGAAAGTGTTGAGGAAAGATAGAGATGATTGTAATGCATAGATAAAATGGAGACACTCAATTTTCTGTGCAGCCCACACTGTAGGGGAGCACTCATTAATCACTCAAACAAATGAAACACACGATGCTCTCGACACTGCAGTTTTTGCTTGGTTTTGAGTCCTAGGGTGCTGGATTAGAGCTCCTCTGTCAGTCCTGCATTGTAATAGACCTGTGTTAGTGCTCCTTTGTGAACCACTCTGAAGACGTTTTCTGTGTCTGAAGAAAAATGACTAATTTAATACTTAAAATGGAAAAACTGCGAGGCTGCAAAGTCAAATTACCAGTCATGAGGAGTACTGTTAATCTGTCAAAGTAGCTGTATAATGGCTTGTGTGTTTCTAGAGGCAGCTTTCTTAAGTCTGACACATTTACTGGGTCTGATGAAAAGATGCCTTCTAGTTGCATTGTGGTAAGCAGTGTTTTTGGAGCTGGGAGTCACAATATCTCTGGTGTCTGCTGCTTTGATTTTAACCATTCCTTTTTAGCCATGCTAGCAGTGGGGCTTTAGGGAATACGGTGTCATTATGTCCATCGATTGGTCCACCACTTTATTCCAAACTGAAATACCCTAGGAACCACTAGATGGATTGCCATGGAAATATGTACAGACACTCAGTGTCCCCAGAGGATGAATCCTATTGACTTAAATGATCCTTTCACCTTTCCTCAGCCCCACCATGAGGTTGACATTTGTGCCTATGAAGTAAACATCTTCACAAATGTTAGATGGAATGCCACAGAAGTTGTGCAGTGCATGTCCACAAAACTTGATTGATTCTAGCACTTTTGATCTGGCACACACAATGGATGTGCGCAATTAGTCGACTAATCCACAGGGTCCCAAACTGTGGTGCATGTACCACTAGTGATACACAAGCTCACAAAGGAATCTCCATAGTATGTTTTAAAAAATTGATAAATTAATCTAAATATATGTTGTGCTATCAAAGCATTAAAACATTTCAAACAAAAATACTGACACTATGAAATCCCTGAAATGTAATTCAGTTTTGTCTTTCCTGTCGTATTTTTGTTTCAAATTTGAAATGTGTGTAGCTAAATAGGGTAGGCCCATGCTGTTGTATTTTATCATTGGTCATAGTGGTGGTACTTTGAGAGCCTACTATTTTATGAGGTGGTACTTGGTGTAAAAAGTTGAACAACCACTGGATAGTCAATTAAACATTGTCTTGCTAATTGGAACCAAAACTATTAATCAGTTCAACTTATTTTTGAAATTTTACACAATCTCATTCTGCCAATTAAGATGTCATCATAGTAAAAAAGCATGTTTCCTAAAGATTTCTTTTTCAAAAGAATTATTTTTAATTTTATAACTTTTAATTAGTGAGTTTTTTCATGTTTTGTGGGATAATGTGCAATGTTCATGATGCATGGTACAAAGTGCCACACATTTCACAGGTATTTAAAATACAGTTTGATTTCTTTAAATGTGAAATTGTGCTTGATTTTGATTCTGATTTTTTTTTCTTACGTTTAGACTCATAAGTTTCTTACTTCCTTATAAAAGTCAAGGAAATTAGAAGGATGGAACATCCTGGCACACACCATCAGGTCAAAATTTAAATACATTACATCTGACATTCCCATCCCCCCCAGCTGTACTTAGTGTTCAGTGCTAATTAGCAAATCTTCGCACTGTAAAACCCTTGTCTTTATTTTCGTAAATTGGTGTGAATACCTCAAAAGGATATAATCAAACAAGGTCTTCCCATTTAGATCCTTAATCTCTTCTGTCTCAGTGCCGTCCCCCATAGTCCTCATTCATAGGTGTATTGCTACACAATACAATTAACATACAAAACACAATACAAGGCTAATTTGGCCATGTTCCGAAACCACACAATCAAAGGCAACACTGGTTCCTTCTGTTTCAATGAACAGAAAATGGAGGGAATCGCTGATTAATTTCCTCTTGTCCTTATCAATGACACATTATTAATGAGAAATAATTTATTAATCAGGATAAAAGCGCATTCCCATTTTTCTTTCTTTTTTTGCCAATATATGTCATGCACAAAAACCTTTTGTATGTTCTTATTTATATATTCTTATTGGATGCACAGGAAATCATTAGTTTGGAGTGGATCAATGTGGACCAAAATGCTCTTTATATATGTCTGCACATCCATGATCAAACTGCTATGCAGCGCTAGATCTTTCCATAGGCGACATAGGCAGCTGACTTGGGCACCAACCGAGTCTTTTGACATTCAAAATAAGAATATTACCACCTCTGTGGTAATTTAGTTACATATTTATGGTGGCATAATCTATTATGCGGACTTTGTTTTCACTTGTCTTAACTGATCTCTACAAGAGGTATCTCTATTCTAATTTTTTTTGTCATCTGTCATCTTTCTGTAACAGAAAAGGCAGAGTACAGTAAGACAAAATTTGCAAATTTGCACATACCATATTCTTTTATTCTTTATCTGTTACTATTATTTGTATTGGTCTCTCTTTATCTATTGTTCTTGTTAGTAATAAATACAATAAATATAAAGATAATTGAAATAATGTTAATGTTTTTGTTGGGAGGGTTGCTTTGGGCACCGAATCTCCAAGGTCCGTCACAGCTGCTGTGGTCTGTCTGAATGACTTCCAGTTAAACTACATGCTTCCCCACTTACCTTTTATCTAATTTTAATCTTGTGGCTATTAAGAAGACCAGGTATAGTTTGCTGCATTCTGCTGACCACACGTACCTGGATGCAGTATGTGCATCTGCTCCACAAACCCCAGAATAAATAAGGTCTCTCTGTATGTTGTTCTGTTTCATAACAGCGTATGCTTGTTTCTTACTATGACATTTGTGCAGGGCCAAATTTTTGAATAATGCACGGTGGTTT
This sequence comes from Plectropomus leopardus, assembly GCF_008729295.1. Classification (NCBI taxonomy): domain Eukaryota; kingdom Metazoa; phylum Chordata; class Actinopteri; order Perciformes; family Serranidae; genus Plectropomus; species Plectropomus leopardus. The sequence continues at coordinate 7,361,630 of NC_056482.1, forward strand.
TGCATAGCTAAATGTCACGCCCACTGCAGCCTGGTGGAGGAGATCTGGAAATAGAAGCCTTTTTTTTTATTGTTGTTGTTCTTGGTCTGTGAAGGAGAACGGACCATCAGGGGCTCCTGCAGCGAAATACACTGAAGTGGTCCCTAATAAAGGCCATCACCTAGAGTGCATGTCTCATTGCATCAATTAGGGTACAAATGTGACCAAACATGAGGCTTGTTGCAGTGGTCCTTAGAAGGCTGGCTTAAAATGGAGGATAGTGTGAGTCTGTGTTTACCAACAAAGGGCTGCTTTAGAATGAGGCAGAGTAAGCCAGGGCGTGTGTTTCCCAAATGCCTGCTTAAATGCCATCTTCAGCTCTCTAAGGTCATTAGTTAGAAAATCTATGGGAGAAAGTTGCGGCAGACAAACTGATAGAGAGTGAAGCCGGCTCGAGCGCTGGCTTATTCTGCCCCCTAATCTCTCTGGTGGGCTGCATTTGTTGCAGGCTAAGCCCTGAGATGCCTGGCCTATATCAGCGTGATGGGATGTGAGGAGTGACAGTGAAGGGGAGAGGAAGTGAGAAAGCACAAAAAAAAAGACAGATGTAGTCAGTTAGAATGAATCTAACCATGTAATTTCTCCTGCTGATCCCATTCAGCACGCTTTACTTATCTCCTCACAACCAGCGCATTTATTTTACACCAAAATAAACAGAAAGATAAACAATGCGCACAGTCTGTCTGCCCGCCTTGGTTTGCAGTCACACTGTCAGAGATTGCTGATTCGAAAAGGTTTCAACCTTTCCCTTGATGAAATTAGTTTAGACAGGGGAAACTTAGCACGACCAACCTGGTGCATCACCAAAATGAATAAAAATGAGGAAATCTCCCCCGCCTAAAAACAGCAGATATAAAAAGAACACCTCCACACAGGACTGAGAGTCTACAGCCATGCAAGTGGCTCTGTGAGGCTGTGCTTAAGCATGAGGATGTTTTGCAGCTTAGCATGCTAGCATTTGCACATCCAAGGCTGACTGGAATATCATTAATTCACTGGTATTTTTTCAAAAACTAATGAATTAAAATCAAAAAATTAAATCACTACTAAATTAAATTAAATTAATTAAAATTTTGATTGATGATGGACAACACCAAGGACACTGGAATTAATTTTGTGAATATCATAGACTGTGTATAAAGATGGATGAAGCATCTTCACCAGGGTCCCAGCAAGTGTGCTGGACTTCAAAGCCAATAGTGGCCAAACCGTGTAACTACAATTTCCATGTCTGTCACATGATATCCTGTGAATTTATCTGATGGCCGTATATGCTGAAAGAGATGTCTCTAAGTCACTGGATACATTTTTTTTAACATCACAACCCTTGCCTTCAGAATTTCATCCATTCGGTCTGACAACATTAGGTAGTGTTCTTGTTCTTTCGGCCACAGTGTGTGGAAGCAGTGCCGATCATCCAGGTCAACTTTTTTAGCCTCATGCACCGCTGTGGAACTTTCGTAGGAACGAAAGCAGCCCCGCCTCTAAGGCTGTATCTAGTTCTGCTTATGCATCTATGGTCTGTACTTCCTCCCATGACATTGTTAAATCATTTGGAGTCATAGTCTGAGCAGTTGTGATTGGGAAGTGGAGCCACAATATCGAGTTCCCACCTACACTGCTACCCGACCAATTGTGAGCAGCGCCTTGGATAGGGATCACACAGATTTACACACAGCTGTCAATCACAACTCCACACCTTCTTTTTATAGCATTAAATTATAAATTAAAACCAAACTTATCAGAAAAATGAACAATTTTACTAACATCAGCTTGATAAAAATTATAAAACCCTCTGGAAAAAATCTGTTTGATCTATACTTTGACCCGTGTCCTATCCATTAACATGTAGGGGGCGGTGTTTATTACCTATACTGCAACCAGCCACCAGGGGGGCATTCAGGATGTTTTGTCTCCCCTGTTGGGTAGCTGTAGTGCCTGATCTCAATCCTGACTTGTGCTAAATCAACACTTAGTCAGTGGCCCTTCGTGTCAGAAACCAACACACAGAGGCACCCTTCAGTGGCAGTTTTAGATGCACCTGCCAGCTGTACTTTTCGACACTCTAGGCAACAACTGTAATATAAAGAGCAAGGAAGTCTGCATAGGATAGGCTGGTGGGGAGGTGGCTGGGTCAAACAAATTCAGAACTTTCACCTGACAGCCTGCTGTTTGTGTCCTGTGTGAAACTAGAAGTCAATCAAGTTATTTTGATAAGACATACTGTAATATGTGTAGCATATGCTAGTGACATGTTACTTGACATGATGTTATGTGAATAACAAATGTACTTATTTTAATCTCAAACTAATCACATGCTTTTGTTATCTAAACCCAAGGAAGTAAAACTAAAACCCAAGGGTTTTTTTTCTTGCCTATGTTCTGAGTTCTTTTTGTTTTTTGGTTTTTTTTTAAGACTGCATGCATTTAACAAGCAGAAACTGTATATTTCCTGTGAAAACAGAAGTTTTTCAAATGAGATTATGCATATTACAAGCCTAACTTGACACACCACCCCTGAACGTCCAAAACTAATATGGAAGAGTTTCCAAGTGCATCAAATTTTGACATGACAGGCCACCGACCAACCTTTGGTATTTGACTAGTTGGGAGTGAGAATGTGTTTGTCATGCCATCTATCATTATATACTGTCACTGGTGGGGAGAATTTTTGTACCGAATTTCATGACAATCCATCCAATAGTTGTTGAGATATTTCATTCTGGACAAAAGTGGTAGACTACAAGACAGGCCAGCATTACCATCTGCTAGTCTGGCTAAAAAAAAAAGAGTAGAAATATAAATGTAATTCAATAAATCTCTCTTTGTTATTAAATCAACTGAATACAGTTGCAAGATATTCAAACACAGTCAATCTCAGAGAATTATTTAGCATCTCACTGCATCAGTTTCATGTGTAAATTGACATTTGATCAGAGTGAAATACACACTAAATCATTTATCAGCTCCTCTCTAACAACTAGGTGACCCAGAGCGAGACAGCATGAGCTACAACCACCGCTGTTAGAATCCCCATCCCAGATACCCTGGGGCCTTGGACATAACAATTTGGCTGACAGCCTCTATACACAAAACAGGAATTGATGCATTTATTTTCCACAGTCACAGTATGACAAAACATATGTCCCTGGTCATCCATACTGTGCGCATTATGTATGGTGGGCTGGACAGAATATATACAACCCCTCCTCCTCCTTTTCCTTGGACACCCTCCCTCTCTCCTCTGCAGCAGTCCACCCATTCCAACCCCTCTGACGAGCCACATCTGCAGCAGCAGGCGCTGGCAGCATATCTGTGTTAAATTAGAGAGCAACATCCCCATCAACAGCAGATTTACCCCCAACTTCTACCCCCGAGGCCTCGGAGCCGCAGAGAGGATTTTCTCTCTGTCTGTCTCTCTCTTTCTGTTTTGTTTCCTTCTCCCCTTCATTAACAGGGAGTTCACACATGCATTAGTAAATACATTTCCTTAGCCCGAAGCTTTTTAATGTTCCAGTGGGCTAAGTAGACAAGCCTCCTGGAAAATGTGGAGGTCTTGAAAAGCTTTTTGACATCACATCCGTTATGTAAAACAGAAAAGTAAAAAGCAGTCTTATGTTCTAGTTTAGCTTCTTTTCATAATCACTTGAAAGGCATTTGTCGCTTTGAGCAAAAGCAAAAAAAAAAACAGTAGCCCAAACAGCCATATAACTCAGCCACATGTCGCTTTGAACTCACTTACTCGTATTTCTGCGCTCACACATCATCCGAGACCCCACACATTGCCCCCCTCTCCTTTAGGGAGACCTCCCAAGATGGTGCGGAATGACATGCAATGATCTTCAGAAACTCAATTTGGTCAGTAAATAAATGAGATTCTGGGGGCAAGAATGTAATAACATGCGAGGGGCGTGCTCTTATCTTCGCCTAAACAAAAACATACTTATTTAAAACCCATTCCTCTTAGGATTCTTTCTCCCCCCGCATTTCTATCTCCATCTGGTGTTAAAGCTATTACAAGCTACTGCAAACAATGATAACGGCTATCTTTGGGAGAGCTACTCGTCGCACTTTGTTTGAGAGGGATGACGCACAAGTATAAACACACTCAATGAGGGAAATGTGGGAAAAAAAGAGGGGGGTTGATGGCAAAGCTGCCATTCATTCTGTAGTGCCTGTCCGCGGCCCTGCGACTATAATAAAGTGTATTCCAATGTATTCCTATCCTCCACAAGTGGCTCCCTTAATGAAGTGCATTAGTCCTGAATGTGTGTTCAATGGAGAGTACAATGAGGAGTAGAGTGAAAGGATGAGATACAGGTAGAATTGCAGAAAGGAGCTCTTTGGAGTGTAATGTGTGTATGATGGAGGGCTCCTCTTCAAAAAAAAAACAACTCCAGACTGCTTGTTTCCCGTACAGAAATATGGCTTTGAGCAGACAGGCAGAGTTCAGGCGGAGAGCGGAGCGCTGAAGTGTAGCTGAAAGGGGAGGAGGAGTACAAGAGGGCGCGAGCAGAATAGCGGGATTGTGTGGATTTGTCAAAGGATTCAAAGTGTGCGGCTCCACGGGTGGTGGGTGGCGGGTGGTTGGGGGGAGAAAGCACAGAAATCCCAATTCATTAAGGCTGAATGAACAGTCACTGATTCATTGATAAAATGATTCTGCGGAGTAATGATGATTAGCATGGCGATGAGGAATATCGCGCGAAGAGCGAAGCCGCCGTCCGTCCAGTTTGTGATGCATGCCGTTAGCTTTTCCGAGGAGCCGATGGAATGATAATAGTGTCGAGGAGGGCCCTCAGTGGCTCCATCGCCTCATATCACGCTCAGTCATCTTCACACTCAGTAAAGTCAGCACATTTCTGCTGCCATTAAATTTACTACGGCTCATTGGGGATTGACACCGCACAGCATCAGTGTCATTGTAATGCCTTGTGAAATTCAAGAAAGATTCACTTCTTTATGCTGGGAACAATCATTATTACTAAATACTCTGTTTAAATGACTGGCATTACATGCTTGGAAGTCATGCATTATTCACCTCACCTCGCTGAGGAACTAATGATTTTTACCCAGAAGTCTACACTTCATCGGGCAACAGGATAATTGTTCCCCCTAATGGCTATGTGATCAATTTAGCTTTACAGCCGTTATTCTATCTCATATACTTGACTTACAGGTCTGGAGTTAACAGGGCTTTATTTAGCGACTGCAGACGTCGTCGGTTGCAGTGACCCCTCCCATAACTAGCGGCAAGAATTTTCTTTACTCCAATATTCAGTGGTGTGAGCTGATTTTCAAAATGCACACAGCTCCTCGCTGAATCACACCGTAGGCTATGAGGGAGTGATGGGAAATTTTAATGAGGGTTCTGTAAAAATCGCACGCCGCCGGATTATTTGCCATGCATCGAGATCTTATTGGCGTTCTCTAGAAAATCAGCAATTATTGTTATCAAGCCCATATGCTGGAGTCGTTTCAGCAACTTTGAAATTTTTAAAAATGATTCAAATTATTGTACTGACACACAGACAGGCAGTGAATACTAAAACATCATGCTGTGCAGCAGAAATGCTAAATATCTTCTTGCAGCAAAAAAAAAAAACCCTGAAAATTATTTTTGTTACATTTTAAACTGTTTTTTAAATCTAATTAGCACATTGTGATGGTGTGATAAATGAAACTCTGCAAGCAGTTTTTATTTGTGTTTTTCCAAGAATGTTAACACTTATTACTCTGCGGTCCTCTGTGAGCTTTAGTCAGTCAGTTATTAAATTAGAATGCCACATTGTATTATGTCACATTTTCACAGTTTCATTTCAGAAGTTACTGTTGCACAAATTCAGCAAGACAGAGGAGATTGTGAGGGTCAATGTCGTCTCAACACGTGGCGTTGGAGTCACTGCAGGTCACAGAGCTCCAGCACCAGACGTGGTTGCTATTTTACAATCATACAGCCTGTCCAGATTTTATGTCGTTTTCTCCATATTTCCTCTGATTATCGTGTTCCATCACTCAGCTCTGCGTGCACTATACTTGATTTAAAACGTGGCATAATGAGGAGGAAAATCTGCTCAATGGACTGATTAATCAGGGCATTTGGTGTATATATCGACACATGTTGCACATGAACAAATCCTTTAAAGTGCTCTAAGGCTGAGTTGTTTTTGTGCGGCTTTTCGAAACAACAGTTTGTTTTTAAGGACATCATAGAATTGGTAATCTCTCCCACTTGGTGAGGGAATTGCTGTGCTTCTTGAAGGTCTTTCAGACTGCATTTGGTTCTTATATTTCCCAAAGCAATTATAGTCAGGGTGAATTTAGTTGTCTTCCGCTCTCCATGGTGGGCTGTGGGGAGTGTGTGTTTTTTTGTACAGGGTTGTGCTGTGGAGTGTTTGCATGGACTGGCTGCAGTCCTGGTCAGAGACACAGCACACTCTGCTGGCAACAGAGCACACATCACCCTCAGTGATCTATTTGTGTCGAAGTGTGAAAAACAATGACGCATATAAGCAGGTGTGCCTAAGTGTTATACTCCTCTCTCTGTTACAGGTGTGTGCGAGTGCTCCGACTTCACCACCGGGATGACCTGTGAGCACTGCCTGGATGGTTACTATGGTAACGCTTTGAGTGGCACGCCTGGTGATTGTCAGCCGTGCCCTTGCCCTGACCGTAGCAGCTGTGCGGAAATTGCGCAGACAGGACAGGTGGTCTGTACCAACTGCCCTAAAGGACAGACAGGTGAGATGAACCACCAACAATGTGAAATATTTTTTTTCAGGCAACAGAAAAAAAATATTTCACATTGTGTCTGTAACTAATGGGTTTTTTTTTCTAAATGATGAGAATATTTCCACCAGACAGCTTGATAATGAAAAGACACCGTCCTTAAAGGGTTTAGATTTTTTTTTTTTATAGATTGTACAGGGTACCTATTCATAGCAAGTGTATCACAAACAGTAGATGTCAGTCCACACACCCTCAGTTTTGAGAATTAGAATTTGGAGTCTGACGTTGAAGCTAAGCCATCTATTTCTGTGGACAGAGTGAGCAACAAACTATCTTTTAAAAACAAGTCCAATCTAAAAAACAAATCTGTAACAGTCGAAGTGTGCGCTATATTTAGAACATTTTCTCCTCTTTTACCTTAATGTCAAACACTGATTTCCAATGGGAAACGAAGCCGCTTTCTTCAAAGCCAGACTCAGTTGAGAAAAATTACACTGATTTAATATTGTTATTAACCACAGGACTTGTTGGTCTACTGCTACTTCAGTTATGTTCTTTTTTGTGTTGCTTTTTTGGGTTAGTTCACTAAAGTCACACATTCACACTAACTAACTACATAACTGATCGAAACAGCAGTAGACCAGCAGCTCCTGTGGTCAGTCAGCTGAAATTAATGTTTTTCTCAACACAGTCTGATAGCTTTGGCAAGAGTTAAAATGGGGAACTGAAGCAATTAACAGCTTCCCTGTTGGAACAGGTTGTCTGAAAGTAAGGTAAAGCAGTGAAAGTACTCTCAATGTACCATACATGTTACAGCATCTTGTCCTTCCTTTTTTTAAGTCACCAGCCAGAGCCAAAATGGAGGAGTTTAGAGGCATGTTCCATTTCCAACAAATAAATTCTAGCATTTTTAACACAGAAGATTTATTATTTATTAAAGAGGCACTTTAACTCCTGTGCAATACTCTGTGTGCAAATCAATGTATCTGTATATACTGTGTATGTATGTGTGACTGATGCTTGTGTATGGGCATGCATGCTGTTATGTCTTAACACTATTTATCATATTTTTTATGTTAGATTATCTTATCTTATACACTTTTATTCTATTTGAGCCCTGCTAAGGCAGTGCAAATGAATTTCATTTTATTTATCTGTAAAACAAAGATATTCTATTCTATCCTAACAACAAAAATAGGCTAAGAACAACTGCATTTATACCTTAAACTAAAGTTCAGCATTGATTTCAGTAGATGTGTGTAGGAATCAGTGTAAGTGTGTTCAAATTAATCATTTTCACAACACTGTTTGCAGCCATCCTCGCTGCAGGCTTCCAATTATAAATACCCCCCCGGCTGAAGGCCTCACTTCCTTTTATAGGGGTTTCAGCATCCTGCTGGCATCAATCAAAAAGCCAGGCCAGAGTGGGGTGACAATGCATAAATAAAACTAAAGACAAATACTAAATAGGTTTTAACAATTACACTTAAACTGATACTTTTAAGTCGGGACATTTTTTTAGGTGGTTAAAATGTGTTTTGTTGCTGACCCTCATCAACAGCAGTACATTGCTCAGCTTCTGTTTTTGACTCAAGCCTGCTTCTTCAAACTCAGGGCATGCCTGCTGACATCTACAGTATGTAATACACTGACTGTAGATAAGTACCTCGTACTTCAAAAAATCCAAACTATCCCTTTAACGCAGCTCATTTGCAGGGACTGTCATCCAGCAGTGCCACCTGTTATTCGGTCACATCTGATAAGAGTGCTTTAATTTAATTATAACAGTGGCTGAGGTGACACGGGGATGACCTCCAATAGCTCAGTCATCCATCTAATACCTGCCCACTCCCCTCACCTTTCCCCCTGTGTAGGGATGCGCTGTCAGATGTGTGAAGATGGTTACTATGGTGACCCCCTGGGACAGTCTGGGACAGCTCGACCGTGTGTGAGATGCGACTGCAATGGCAACGTGGACTTCAACGCGGTGGGAGTATGTGACCACATTACCGGCCGATGTCTGAAATGCCTGGGACACACAGAGGGCGAGCACTGCCAACACTGCCAGAGGGGTTTCTACGGCGATGCCCTGAACCAGACAGCTGGGCCGAAGTGCAAACGTGAGTAACTGAGACGGGATTGCAAAGGAAAATTCAAGTCAGTTAATTCAGTATTTCTTGAAGGAGATGGAGAAAGAGAGAGATTTTTATTTCCTCTGTAAGATAACGTTAAAGTCCCCCTCCACTCAAAATATTTGCTTATTTCACCTGAATGTTTGACCTTCACTGTGCAGGATGATGGATGGGGAAAGTTAGAAGGCTGTTTTCACATTCATCTCCTGAAGGAGGAAAGTTTCTCTGCGCTCACTTTAAATCTGAGTATAAAGAAATGCTTCACCTGCAAAAAAGACCATTTGTAAATCAATTACTCACCGCCCACTTACCATGAATTTTTGAAGAAAACCAAAAAATCCCAAAAAAGGGAAACATTCTTAGTGAATTAAAGTCATTGGGGTCCAAAAAAACCTTTGCCAATGAGTTCAAATCATAATGTTTAAGCCAACATAGACTGGAAAGATGAGACATGGATTAGTCTGCACAAGTTGTGAGACTGTTTATAAATTGATGTTTTGATATAGTTTTACTGTTGTTAATCGCAGACCCCGTTTATTTCAAGTCATGTAAAATGTGCACCGTTTTGGATTCTCCGTTCACCATGGAGGCACGTGCGAAAAAAGTTTTCCACAGGAAAAAGGTAGAGTGATTAATTGATATATAAATGGTCATTTTGCCCAGTATGCCCAGTCTCAAAATTCAGACGTTATGATTGTTTCTGCTCTTGATAAGTAGAGTCAAGAAATACTCAAATAGACAAATTCCATTTGGGACTTTGTGGCCTTGAGTTTAGCTTTTACAGGAACACAGAAAATGGTGCATTCAGATGGACTCGACTAATCAATTCTAGACTTCAGCTCTGTCAAGTGTAGCACTCTTGAGTCATGAAAGGCAAAAGCTTAAAATGGGATGAACAAATGGCCGTGAGGCAGAAAGATACCAAAAAGGAGAGAGAAGAAAAAGAGGGTCTTTGGGTTGGGAGAATTAAAAAAGGTGTAATTGAAGGAAACATTGAAATAAAGCTACAAAGGCAGACAGAGACCCACAGAGTCATAGCTGTGATGTCTTCATCATCTGACTTTCTTATATCACTGCAGTCTACCTGCACACTGGGTGCAACTTTTGTAAAGAACAGTGTCAAGGAGAGATCCACAATCCTCCCTGGTGCTGTCTATCATTTTCTTCAGTTTTACCTTCAAGCACTCTGGAATCAAATTGATAAAAGTCCTCCATGCAACATTGGAGCAGTTAAGTTTAAGTTTTATATTTTTTAAAATTTCAATAATGAAAATTGTTTATTTGTTTCCTGTAGCCTGCAGCTGTAATTCTGCCGGAACCTTTGGGCATGTAAATGAATGCCACCCTCAGACAGGAAATTGCCTTTGCCTCGGTCATGTGTCCGGACGGGATTGCAGTTATTGTGAAGTCGGCTTCTTCAACCTCCAGCCAGGTGTAGGATGTGAAAGGTATTGATATCAAAGTGAAATTCAAGGTGGATTTGTTGACTATCTGAGTTTGCGAACTGAATCTTTTATGAACACATTTTTCTGCTTTCCTCAGGTGCAAGTGCAACCCCATTGGCTCATCGTCCATCGCGTGTCATCCAATCACAGGGCAGTGTGTGTGTCGTGCAGGAGTGGAGGGGAGGCTGTGTGATTCTTGCCGTGTGGGCTTCTTTGGATTCTCATCACGAGGTTGCAGAGGTGCAGGACTTTACTTCAGGCATTACAACTGCACTGTGTGCCGTCCTCTAATCCTCTAATACAGAGCACACATGAAGGCATTCCTAACTGTCCAAATGTTTACCTCTGCTTCCCCCGTCTTCCTCCTGCCATCCTCTGTCCTCTCCCAGCCTGTAACTGTGACCCAATGGGCTCCATTTCCATGCAGTGTCACAGTAACGGTACCTGCCACTGTCGCCAGGGCTTCGTGGGTTATAAGTGTGACAAATGTGAGCTGAACTATTTCCACAACAGAGCCACACACCAGTGTGAGGAGTGCCCAGTTTGCTATGGTCTTGTGAAGAAACAGGTGAGTTCATGGTTGTGATTGATTGTGTATGTTTATTTGTGAACCACCATTTGGGAAAATTTTCTAACTGTGAGCACAGTGGCTTTAAATCAGCAGTTACTGAGTTTTTTGGAAGGCAAAACAAGAACAAGCTTTGGAACTAATAAACCATTTTAGTCAATTCACTTGTTACCAAACTACTTCCTATTCAAACATGCAGCAGATACAAACAGCAGCAAGTTATGTACTTACACAGTAATTACATAAACTTAACAATTTGCTGAACAGCAAAAGTAATTAGGTAAATAACTTGTTACCATAACCCTTGAAACCCGAGCAAATTGGCTTGATTGACTCCAAAAACATGGATAGAAGGGTGATGAGCACCTTAACAAGGACAGAGCCAAAAATTTAGCAAAAAAAAAAAAGTAAGAAGTTGCAAGAATATTACCCCAAAACATACAAGAATATATATATATATATATATATATAAAATCTGTAACATGTTTTGAATATATTATTAAAATAATAAATATAGTTTCTGAACACCCTTTTTGGATAATTTTCTTGTATGTATTGCTCTCTCTCTTTTAAACATTAATTTTCAGGTTGTTTTCTCAATATCTTTATAAAATTCCTTGCAAGTTTTCTACTGTCTTTTTCCCATGTTTCTGAAGAGAATGAAACCTATTCTGAGGTTTTAAAGGTCCGAATACTTGTGAAAGGTGCTTGATTGCAGCACAAGACAAACCGAAGTCAGTCCAGGTTTCAAAGGGTTGATTTTAGTATCCAGTCCAGCTTGAACAAAGGCGCTCCTTAACACCTTCCAAAGCTTCCACAACCCCACATCACATCTTCTGTATTTACTGTAACATGTACAGCTTGAAAAAGGGGACCTCGTGTTTTAACAAGCCCACAGTTTGAAGGCACAGTTTAATGTCAGCCTCGGTCACTGCACACAGCGGCACTCCAAAAGCCCAGAGTGTACAGTAAGGTTTTGCTGAAAGCAGCCACCTTATGAGCCTAAAATGTGGTGAGAGGTAAGAGGCAAAGCAAGGCAGCTTTATTTGAACATTTCATACAACAGGGCATTTTAAAGTTCTTTACAGAGCAATAAAAACATAATAAAGGATACAGATTTACAATAAAAATTTAAAGAGATTAAATATAAAAGATAAAATTAAGAGAGCACCAAAACAGTAAAGTTGTGAGCCAGAAAACATAAACAAGCTGAAAGAAGCCAAAAAAGCTCAAAATAGCTGAGGAGAGCTGAGTCTGGTGTTAACACTCAGTATCACTACAGATGACTTGTTTCACATACAAGTAGACATGGCATACATTATTGATATAGAAATATTGACCACTTTTCACCTTGCATTAAAAAACATCTTGTTTCCAGATTTTATCTAGCAATGCTTTAACCTGGTGCTCATAAAGCATGTGTCTCAAGTGTCCACTAGTTATGTCAAAAATGTTGCTTTATCGTTACATATTGATTCTGAATATTTGAAACCGATTGCATTGGTGCTACTTTCTCACTTCTCGCTAACAATGAGTTGACACTCACACTGTTGTTGTCCTCCCTGTTGCTCCGCCTCCTCTCACTCACTCTTCTCAGTTTAATCCAATTAAATTCAAAGGGCTTAATTAGCATGGAAAAAATAAGTTCTAAAGAAAGTGTGAAAAAACGAAACATGTACGTACAATGAGTAGAGATCTGGAAGAAAGAAATGTGAGAAAAAATTAAATTTAATGCCCTCAATGTCAAGTTTTGCCCGTGGAAAAAATTGGCATGGCATAGACTATCGATATTTTTCAATGTGCTGTGTCAAAATTAGTTATTCTAGTGTCATAATAACACTAGTGTCCACAATGAGATCCAATTAAGATCCATTTAAGCTGTCCAAGTCTGAAACTGACTGCTTTCTTGCTGGTTTGGAACAATCACGCACAATTAGGTATTTCTGCCCATGTGGATTGAGAAATCAGTTGCGTCTCCACTTGCATTAAGTGTGGTCACAGTTTGTCTCTGACCCATCAATAGAGGTGATTTAGGCGATCAGATCACTATTTAGTCCTCAATGCATTTTGGGTGCATTTTCACCTGGGGCCAGCTGCATAACACTGTGTAGATTCATGACTATAACTGCGTCTACACACGCAAGCAGATGTTTTCTTCAGATTTTTAAAGCCAAACATGTGCCTGATTCTTTTATATAAATTTCATAAATTAGTGATAACTGTGGAGCTGGGTGCACATATAGAGCCTCATTTACACGTCTACAGTTATAAATGTTATAAATAGTTGCAGAAATACCCTTAAACATCCATATTGATACTACTTACCACTAATTCATCACATTTCTGTAAGCCATCATCTCTGTAAAATCCCAATCATCACTTATATTAAACATCAGAAGAATGATCAGTGATTCTTACATATCGTGTGGAAACTGACTTTATGAAATGCTTCACAGGACTTCATCACTCATAAATGATTTAAAATTAATTTAATAAGTGCGCCTTTGATTGACATTTCACAGAATGTAAGCTCAGTGAAATTGGCAAACAGCATAAAAAAATGTTGTTCATCTCAATTCATATTAAATCTCCTGGATTTTCACCCCACATTTTCCTTTATAAATACCAGTTTATGTGTGGGAAAAGGTATACACATGGTTTTACTGCCTACACATTAATATTATTATTACTATTAAGAATATTTCAGTGCAAGGTGTAAAGCTGCTTTTAGGTGTAACTAGTGTAGCAGATGGTGCTGGCAGAGCATCTATTGACAACACCATTTCCTCAGATTTGAGACATGTTTGGTGAATGTTTAGTATTTTTTTTTTCTTAATAAGTGAGTGAGTGAATGTTTGATCGCTGAGCAAAAATTGTAAACTGATCTTATGTTGATCAGCTAATGGATTCATTATTTTGATTATTAATGTAAAGCTTTGAATGCAGAGGCATGCAGCCGTCCAATAGATAGAGCAAGGTTCAGTAATTCTATCTGAGATTTGATGAAGGGAGAATGCAGCATTTGACAAAATATTCCATTCAAGTCAAGTGTCAGTGTGACTACTGCTTGAGTAAATATACTTATGCCCCTGCTTTGAATCTTTATTCGCTTCATTGTTCTCCACTGTTCCTTTCCGTGTTTATTAATGTGTGTTTCCTGCAAATATCCATATAAAGCTTTTGCACACCATCTTGGCGCTCGCTATCGTGTTATGAGGTGCAATTTGTTCTCGAAATAGCACAGCCCCCCTCCCCTGTGCACCCCGCCTTTGTCGACCCTCCTGACAGCCATATGGTTCCTTTGTATTTGTAGATTGCAAGTAAACAGTAGATGTGCAGCGAAACAGAAAGAGACATTTGCCCTAATGATCTCCTGTGCAGCTTCTTTCTGTCCCTTTAGATTTGTTGCAACCCACGTCTGCATGCTAAGGTGCCCCGTCCCCGGATTCGCCTCCTGAAGCCAATCCAATACCACCGACACGTCCTGTCTCTTTTTTTTTTTCGTACATATTCTTGTTCCAGCCTAAAGTGGCTGTGTGTTCTCTCTGGACCTACTTGTACCTGTGTGAATGCACGCCGTGATTTCCACTGTGTTAGCAATTCAGTGAACATCCCAAGCCTTGTCTGTTCTGAACACCTGCAATTACTCCTCAGTCTCCCCCAGCTCTCCTTTTCTGCCTCTCCCAGCCTCTATCTTTCGGCTCACATTTTTGCCCTGGCTCTCTCACACACACACACACACACACACACACACACACACTGAGAGAGCAAGGAAAGTGCAAAGAGAGGAAGGTTGGAAAAGATAGAGATGTGTGATCGATGATCGAGAAAGATATTAAAAAGACACTGGCAAAATAAAGAATGGGGTGAAATACTGAGAAAGATATATGGTACTTGTTCAAAGGCAGAGGAGGACAGTATTATAAAGCATATTGTGCCTGCTGTTAAAATGAACTGCAATGAAGATTTTAACCCCTTGGCTGCTAACTAATGTGATTGGCAAACACAGATATTTTCTCTACCACCTAAGCGTGCAAATTTGTCACCTTTTGGCACAGTTTTGAATACAATACAGACTCATGTAGATGTTTGAAAAGGTTGGGGAGGGGGGGGGCGTCACGGGGAGCAAACAAGGTCAATTTTTGTCCACCTGCATGGTAAGAATCTCTTACAGTAGCGTTATAATAACTTTACCTTGTTTATACAACCATATGTCAAGCTTTGGACTGTTATTTAGCCTGACTGGGTTGACTTATTTTGCCAAAGCAAACACAAGCCAGTTTTTCCACACACCACTGGTATAAAATTTCCCCATAAGCAATAAACTCAGTGTCTCTAATTTTAGCAGCCAGAGGCAGGGTTAAGCAAGGATTATAAATCAAACAACTCCTGATAAGGTTGCTCAGATTGAATGGCCATTCACACCCATTATTGGCAAATATTGGCACTCAAGTAGTTTGAAGGCCAGGTCAAAAGAGCAGATCAGTAACTCTCTCTGATAATGCTACATTGTGAACAATGAGAGCCACTTAACATTAGCTCTACGTAGCAAAGGAACCAACAGCTGGAGGAGGTTGGATTGAGCTACACTGTAGTACGTTCACGCTCTCTTTGCTAAAAATGAGTATTGGGCGAAAGTAAATTATAATGTTCCCATGATGTGTTCAAACATAGCCTTTTAAAATTTTGTTTTTGGTAAGAAACTTGAATAATTACAGTTTTTTTGAAGGAGATACTTGTCGATGCTTTCACAGCAATATAAGATAGACATTAGATGATATATATAGTAAAAGGCTTTTGAAGTGGTTATTAAAAAGACCTGTTTAAAATGTGAAAGTTAGTTTTTTGACTTGTGTATAGCAGCTGAGCCTAAAGTTAAAGTCGCAGAAGGGCCGTGGCACCCAGTAGCTTAGTTAGTTGAGCAGGCGCTCATGCACAGAGGCTGTGTCCTTGCCACAGCGTCTGCGGCTTCGATTCCTTTGCTACATGTCATCTGCTCTCTCTCTCTCTCTCTCTCTCTCTCTCCCCCTCTCCCCCTCTCTCGCTTGAGTTGTCCTGTCCATAGAAGGCCAAAAGTTTATCTTTAAAAAAGTCACTTAGGGGCTGCTTAGACAGGCCACTAATTGACGCGCTCGCCTGCCATAACTGACTGCTGTTCGTCTTGTGAAAAGTCCTACTTCTTCTTCTTGACTTTGATGCATTGTTTATTAAAATAAGATAATCCTTTATTAGTCCCACAGTGGGGACATTTGCGGTGTTGCAGCAGCTATTAGGTGGCAAGGGGTACATTAATGCGGTATTCGCTCTCTACAGCTGATGCATTGTGGTCTTTAATGAAACATGCAAGAACCCACAAATCTGTGTCTATAAACATCCAAAAAAAATATTTCACTAGTAAGATTAGAAGCTAACACCTGGCTTGACATGGCCTGGCATTGTTGGAAAAAAAAAACTTTATATACTCCTCCGTCTTGCAACAGCCATCCCTGAATGAATAGTTCTTACAAATACTGACAGACACTCATGACCCCTATAGGACAGGTTACCATCCCACATAGACTTTACACCAAGACTGGCTCTTATGAAATGACTAAATGACTTTAAAACAGGTCCATTTTTTATTTTTTTTTATTATTTGTTTTTTTGTGAACAACTTTTTTATTAGTTCATATTGACAGACCAAACTGAAAATAAGTGTACACATATGGATACATGTAGTAACACTGATTTTGTTTAAAATATAATAATTAAACTTAAATTAATTCATGTTGTATAATGTACACAGAAGTACCTAACATGCACACCGTATGCAAACATGTCTATCCATATATACCTCAACTTAATTTCATATGCACATAGATACACCTGCACCTGAGTATATCAACAACACAAACAACTAGATCCACATACTTATACACATTACATGATCATATGCCACATGTGTGTATATGCACATACACGCATGCATGGGCACATGCACATCCAAATATCAACAATTGGTGCTTTTATAATCCTTTATACTTCATTTCCCTCCCTAGTGAGTGATCCACCCCCCACCCACCTGCCCACAGTTTACCCCTCCCTTCTTCAAGCAAGTGCTTTCACAATTAAAAGGGCTTCTGACCAGGACCTTGTCACCATGAGACTGTGCAACAGAAAGCTCTAAGGTCAGAATGTCTAACAACAGGTACCACCAGTGGTTTAAAGATAGTGTGTGTGGTGGCTTCCACTGTACTATCAGGATTTTCTTTGCGGCAGTTAGGCCAGAAAGCCAAGTTCTTTTTTCATGAACATACATAGGGACCTGAAAATTATCATTTAGCAAACATAGTAGAGGGCAACATGGAATTTCCTTGTTAAGAATTTCTGAGAAAGATTCAGTGACCTAGGACCAAAAAGACTGTACCTCGGAGCATTCCCAAAACATATGTGTAAAGGTACCAATGTAACCTTGTGAACAAAATTGGCATAGGGGAGATGGCTCTAACTTGATCCGGTATCTAATTACTGGCGTTAAATAAGTTCTATGTACACATCTTATGTGAATAGTTTGGTGATTAGGATTTTTTGAAGCTAGTTTAACATTATCATTATTCCAATACACTTTTCCAAGATTTTTATTTTTATTATTGTTTTTTTTGAAAAAATAAAGATTTCAAAATAAGCCACAACAAAAAAACATTGGTACTAGCTAGCGGCCAAATTTTTTATTTTAAACATCAAAATTGGTCGCAATCGGTGTATGCCAAATATGAATTAAAAAAGATTACATTTAGCTAAATGTAACCAATGTTGCTTGTGATGTAGTTAGATAGACTGATTGTTAAAGTAGTATCATTATGTTGCCTAAAAAAAGGGCAAATGCCAAGCTCACTGAAAACAACAGAAGTTGAATTGTAATCACCTTGAATGTTTTTTGTAGTTGTAGTTGCTGATAAAACTCATATCTATGCCCTGTCTTTTAGTTAATTAGTTAGCTCATTCTCTGCTGGATGTCCACATTTTCATAGCTGATAATTTAAAAGAAAAATCTTTTTAGAGGGCTTGCGTCTTTGCCACCTTTTTCCCTCCTGATGAGTTTGAACCAGTCATGACCACATGTACAGCACGGGCAACATGCCTCCTATTTGAGAGAAGAAGAAAATTGCAGCAAGATTAAAGGCTCTTTTTGTATTGCTCCGCACCATTTAACTTCCAGGGTCGACAAATTGGTGCCAATCACAGCACCTTTATTCCATTTTCAGACCTGGACTTCCATTCGATGAGAGGTCTAATCCAGTTATCTGCTGAAATGCTTTTCTCCGGCCACATGCTACACAGAGAACAGTGCAAGTGGTTGCGGATATGAAAACCGTGTTTTGTCCTTATCCCGTTGTTGGTATTCATTTATTCATTGCTTTTGTTGAAAAACTACATTTTGATGTCACTGTGTAGCAAGAATCAAAAGTCCTGTCTCAATCCCCGGGTCTGAATAAATAAATACAGGATGGATGGATATATGTTTTGTTGTGCTAGTTGTCGTCTGTGTTTTATTGGTCTCAGGAAAAAAAAAATCTGTATTCTCATTGACACCGTCATTGATAAATCTGGATGCTATTACAGGCGGAAAAGCTGAGGACTCGCCTGCAGGATTTGGAGAAGCTGCTGGCTCACTTTGATTGCCGAGGTAGATTTGGGAAGCAGCACCACCTGCTTAAGTATCACATGGCCCGGCTTTATGAGCATGAGCACCAGAGGGAGGATACTCTACCCAATGCTCTGGAGGATTTTCTGGCCTTCCAAGGTAACAGCAGCCAAGAAGCTGAGATAATTCCACTTGGCCTGTCACTCCTCTTAATGCCTCCTATGTTGGTCATGTCGGAGACACTTGGCAGCCTTTTGCTTTGTGGAATTATGCACCATTGTAACAACTGTGTCACATTTTGGCTGGGAGATGATAACATGCCATATCAGTACACACGAAACCAGCAAGCATGGCTAAGAAATTTGACATGAAACCGCCCGCGGCGTTGTGCGAACACGCTGTCTTCTCAGTGTGACACTGCTACAGATACAATACAACAAAGCGATTAAATCGGGATGCAGGCAACAATACAAACCTCTCCCAATTACTTAAACACAATGCTGATATATCCTCATTATCTTTGGAGGGGGAAAGGGCTTACAGGCTCAGCTGCACAGGCCAAATGGAGACAAATCATAACAATATAGAACAAGGCGCTGTGTGACCAACTTAATCACTATTTATATGACAGGCGGTGCATCTCTAATCCCTGGTTTATTATGATTATAGTTGCAATCACGATAACAGTTGTCTAACAACCCCCATCCCAACACCCACATACTTACACACACATACACACATATAGACACCAGCCGTGCTCTTTTACAACACTGGGTGGCCCAATAATGATTTAATGAGTATGTGGGAGCGACAGGCTCACGGCGCGGGCACGCAGAGGCCAAACAGCACACACTGGTGCACGCACACACTTGTTATCTCTTGTTTTATATGACGCAAAGTCAAAGAGACAAGTCACAAAAAAATGAAGCGACAAACATCCAGACATATTGTGCTAATTGGACTAGAAATTCTGCTGCTGAATGCAAAGTGTGACAAAAGTGTTAACATCTGGATAGAATTCCTTGTGTGTTTTTTTCTCTTTTTTTGACTACGAACTGTTAAGACAGGAAGGGTGAGTGTCTCGGTAAATGAGAGGTGTCTTAAAATGCAGCGCTCCAGCTACAAAGAGAAGCAAGACTGATGTTCTTAGTGAAATAATTTGTGAAAGACTTAATTTTTGCTTTGTGCCGTTTGCTTTTCCAGAAGCGCGGGAGGCCTTCATAAAACAATTTTCCTTGCTGGAAGCTTCCACGGGCACACTCTTAGCCCAGCTGCATGGCATTACATCGACTTTGAACTGCAGCATCAGCATGACAGAGGAAGAGGGGAAGGAGAGGAGGAAGGATAAAGGGAGCGGGGGCGTGTGTGAGACCTTCACAGGGACGACGCTTGTGGTCAGGGCGTCTCAGAGGCAGCTAAAACAGGCGACGCTGGACCTGGATAACATGGTAGGCGACTCAAGCGCATCCTGTCTTCAACATTATGTTAATGGTCCCATAGTTAGTTTATATTTCAGGTATTTCTTTGCATAAATTGCTGAGGGAAGCAATGGAAGTGTTTACTCAGTGCACAAGCTTGCTGATATTGTATGTAACACGATTGATTTTTTCTGTCCTTATTATGGGATGCTTCAGTTTACTGCTCTTTGTGGAGCTCCTCTGTATAGATCCGCAAAGATCCCCCAAAGCAAAACAATATTTCTCGCACCTCCACCACCGCTTATTCCTCCCTGTGCCTGGCAAATACCTGCCTCCAAAGGAAAATCCAAAAAATGTTTGATGGACGCTAAAATTAACAACTTTTTCACGGCCCCGCCTCACGACACTTTGTGAGAATCTATTATGGATACTGCTGCCGTGTTATTTAGGTTTCTGGGAGATGAGAGAGAGCTTGTTTTTCCAATATATAACTCTCTATTTCTGTGTCTGTGTGTGCGCAGACACACTGTACCCTCCGCAGCCCTTATCACTCGGGTAAGCCTGAAGCGGCAGCAATTTAATTCCATATTAATAAGCAGAGCAGCCACCCAAAATGAAGAGAGAGAAAAAAATGCAAGAGTGTCAATTGTTGATTCAGTTTTCCCATTTTTATTTGCATTTTCTCAAATTAAATGTCACTCGGGGAAGCATTCTGCATTTGACTGTATACACATTACATTTATCAGGACAAAACTTGAGGGGATTTATTTTGCACATGCCCCTGCTTTGAACCTTTGTGAATACTTGAGTGTTGAGGTTCGTTAGATGAGTTTCATTATTTGCAGAGTTATAGAAAGGCACAGGCCACAGTTCGGAGCTGGCCCGTGACTGCAGACCACGAAAGCTATCTAAATCATGCAAAACATACTGCTACTATAACATATATGTATTCAAAAATATGCACCCAGATTAAAAAGAAATAGTTCAGACTTTTTGAAGTGGGGCTGTATGAGATACTTGTTCTTTGTCAGTGTATCACATAAAGTTGTGATGCAAGTTGGCATGCTTCAAGATTGGAGAATTTTTGTTCATTTTTTAAAATGTGAAAATGCTTAATTCAGTGTTTTTATAAAATTAAACCACCTGGTTCATTTGTCTTGAAGAGGAAAACAGTGAACACTGAGGGAATCAAAGCCAGCTGAAGTTTCAGCTGGTTGCAATCTGCAGTCCTCACCACTAGACGCCACCAAATCCCTTACACACTGTTCCTTTAAAAGAAAGCCTACCTAAAAATATTTTGTATTGAAAGTGGACATTTTACAGAGAATATTTTCACTGCTTTACCTTTCTTGCAGACAACTCTTTCCTTTGGCAGAACATTTTCTTATGCATATGAAGCTGCAGATCAGCTGTTTGGGTCAGAAAATGCTGTCATCACTCTCTGTATTTTGTTGTCTCTTCCATAAACTGCTGAAAATGCGACCTGAACAGCTGACCTGCAGCAGAATACAGTGTGTGGCACAACTGTGTTTATGTGTAGGAATACAAAAGTTCTAAGGTTAAGAAAATGTAGCGTCAAAGAAAAGGGGCTCTCTGATGGTAAGGTAAAGCAGTGAAAACATCTTTTAATATAGTGTCCATTAAGACTGATATTCACTGACAGTTTACTGAATGACAAAGGCCCAGGTTACCAAAGTGCCCCACCCCCCCGGCCTTCAACTGCAAAATGCCACTCAAAAAGTAAGACAAACGAGACACAAAATGACCACAAAGTAACATAAAATGACTACAAAAAGATGAAAGCAGCACAAAAGGTGCAAAACAGCAGCAAAACGAAAAACAAAGACTCATAACAAGACCTAAAATGACAGCAAAAAGGGGAAAAATAACCACAAAGAGATACAAAATGAAGAGACACTGTATGAATACAAAGCGACACATAGCAACCACAAAGAGAAGCAAGGTGACCACAAAGAGACACAAAACCAAAGAGAAGTACATAACAAACACAATGAGAACAAAAACAAAAAGAGGCAAAACACCAAGAAAGTTGGTATGCCCCTGTGTAGCAAAAACACGTCTGCACCCAGGGGCTTGTTTTCTTTCTTTATTTTTTTAAATTTGTTTTAATGGCTAAAATATGTTTTGCTGGCGGTTGACATCTACTGTATGTAATAGGCTATGGATACATATGTCATACAGCCCCAATTCAAAAAATCCTTTAATAAAAGCTTTCAAACAGAGCCAAAATTGTCTTTTACTTTATTTTATTTTATTTAACTCTGTATAACCTTTACTTAACTAGAAATAGCCCTGGAGATTAAATATATCTTTTTCAAGACATACAACAACAAATGTTACAGACAGACAACATGGAATAGATAATAAAAAATCAAAACAAACAACTCCAAAACAAATACTATAAAGCACGAAAAGAGTACAAAATAAAGTTACTAAAAGGAGGTTCTAAAAAGTTAATAGATACTGTAACTAAACCATAAAAAAGTAGGAAAAAAACTCTCCGGTCAGCCATAGTGTGAAAAATACCTAAACATGAGGTCTGATATGAGGAGTATTGTTTAATGAAAGTTTGAGCTCTCTTTAAAACCAGACATTTATTTCTGCTAAGTGCTCCTCTTTCCCTCTCTACCGATTTTCAGATCATTCCCTTTGAGTTGGTGTCAGGACCCAACAATTGGAACATTATGGTCAATGAGTCACAGGCCCTAATGAAAAGGTAAGTCCAGTTAAGTGACCAATTACATATAAAAAGACCTCTATAGTCATACGTGGATTTCCTGACGCCTTGCTTCCTGCTTTAAGCTTGCCACTGACATTGTGGTTAGGCCACTGTGAATCGATGCCCTCGGCCAACTCGAAGTACACAGCGTTATTATGTGGTAGTTACAGAAATCTGGACTGGAGAGCCAGTGAGGGGAAGTCGTTGATGCTAAAATCCATTTCAGCTCTCCTCAGGCAGTTGTAGTGGTCTTTTATTCTATGTTTCTCACTTTCTCCTCCTTTCACTTTGTACTCCTCCTCTCTCTTTTTTTTCTTCATCCCTCTTAGTCACAGAGAAACGGCAGACCACATTGAGGCCATAGCCAGCAGGGCGGTAAGAGCCTCGGAGCAGACCTTTGCTCTCCTGATGGATCTACTGCAGGACAACTCCACTGAGGAGTACATCAGGAACCTAACGGAGCAGTGAGCACAATAACTAATCCAAACACACGACCACCCAGACAAGCACAGGCACAAAGAATGTCTCCCGTTCACATAAAGCATCCTGTATTGCAAAATCTCAGGCTGCATGACTCCCTCGATTATTGTGCTTTCGCAGTATATTTCTAACAAAGTGCACCTATCCCTGTAGTACAGCTCAAGGTCCTCTTCTTCACAGCGGCCCTTTTAAAGCACACTGGAGTTTAGGAGTAAGACATTTAGCCACAGGGGGACAGCTTCTCTCCACTGTAAGCCTATTGCTTTCTTGGATTTGCCGCACGCTCGCTGCATCTCCTAGCGTGTGATTGCTCTGAGGATTATCCTGAATGCCAGACAGAATGATGCAAAAAGCCCTCCGGTGGCCATGATGAGAGCAGGAAGCGGGGACCTCAAAATTGATTACCCTCTTTCTAACAGTAGTCAGCTCGGTTCAGGAGAGTTCTGTTAATCTTTGGAGCACTGCTATATGAAAGTATACTGTCTGTGTGTGCGTGTGTGTATGTATGTGTCACTTCATAGGATGTGAGCAGAGCAGTTTATGCAGAGATGGGCTGCATGAAAATGCATTTCCTACACATCTTTCCCCTTGTGTTGTACTTAAGCAAATCAGGTGCATTTTAAAGGAAGCAAGGCAATCCAGTCAGAATTTGGGGTAGGGATTTTTGCGTTGACTTGTATGTCAATATGGAAACATAAAACTATCAATAAAAATAATATTAAAAAAAAAAAAAAAAAAGAATTCAACCAACAACAAACAATAGACCTGTACCACAAGGCCCCAAATAAGAACACTATTTTTAGTTTTTTTAGAAGTGTTCGAACATTTAAGTTTACTACTCTGTGTTTTTATTCAGGAGCACTTCTTTTCAGATTCAAATTTTACATTGATAAATATAGAAGCTTGTGAAATACAAAGTATTCTTAAGGGGGACTTATTATGCTTTTCTTTGTTTTCAATCAAATTTATATATATTTGATTGAAAGTGATATAATGCTGGATGTTCACATTAAATATGGCTTTCAAATAATAAGGTAAACATATGTAGAAGTACACACCAAGAAATAATCCGCTGGTTCGGCTTTTTTTTTTTTTTTAAAGGTAACAATCAGCATGGATCTTTTTAAGTACTTCAAACTCCGGCAGTATTGTTTTTTTTTATGGTCTGACAAACCCCATTAGTACACCCAGCATGATTTGAAACCTTTAAAAGCTGAATTAAGTTCAACCAAGTTAATAACAATCAAAAAGTTGATATTTAGTAGTTTAACAATGTTATTTAGGCTATTCTAACCTGTTTATTTTTATTCATCCCTAATTTATTTAATTTTTTTAGATTGTATTTCATGTGAGCAAAAATCTCATGACCTGTTTTTTTTTTTTGTTCTACTTTGGCTCTAACATGACATCAGCTCATGACTGATTTCTTCATATGGTAATCTGCTCCGGCATGCTACTGCAAGTGTTTACCTGATGTAACACTGCTACATGTAGCTACATGCTAACTGCAGGGAAACAGGTAAACTTGGCTGCCAATGTTGGTAAACTCTCCCATTTTGTCTTATATTCCTGCTGGAACATGTCCGATTATGTTCAGAAGTTTTTATTTACTTTTTCATGAAATAAAGTGCCGCTATGCACACTCAAATACAATGCGGGATGTGGCTACATGTTACCATCAGGGAAACATATAATCTTTGTTGTTATTGTTTTTAATTTCTCCTAGATTCCAGATCATAGTCCTGCTGAAAAAATGTTCTGCTTTATAAGATTTTATTTGTGTTTTCAAGAAGTCTTGAATATAATTTAAAAAAAGCAAATAACAAGTGTACCCGCCCTGTGATCACCAGGGACATTTTTCTGCAGAATGAGTTTTTTCTTGTGTTGCTTTCAGACACCTTTTACAAGTATCAAAATCTTTACATTTAGTGATGTGTTGTTGGGTTTTTGGGTTCTTTTTCTCAAAAACATGAGAAAAACAACAATGAGCAACTTGGTGAGAAATTTAACACAAATTGCACGAAATTCGTAGATTTAGTAAATTAATTAAAAAAATTCTAGGGAAAAATGCTTAGAGAAATTTTAAATCATGTTAGAGAATTGTTATCATTTTTGAACATTTTTTCCAGGTTTGTTTGTTTTTTACTGTCTATTTCTTTTTTTTTCCAGGTAATTTTCTTGTACGTTTTTCTGATTTCTTGCTAACTTTTGTGTTATTTCTTCCTCCTTGCTCGTTGCCTTCTTCCCACATCTTTGAAAGAAATCAAACCAATTAGCTGAAGTTTCAAAGGATTAAAGAACATTTGAACAACACTTATTTCAACTGCAATGAAGTACTTTTACAGTGTTATATTGGTACTTTCACTGTACCAGACCTTTGCCATGTGAGTTATTTTTAAAGGCACTAACACAAAACTTGTAGTATTCCAGTGTCCTACCAGTCATTCTTTTTCCTCTTATCCTGTTAAGGATTACAGAGGGGTTTGAGCTATCCCAGCTGACATTGGGTAATACAGACAACCATTCACTCACACTTTCACACCTACGACCAATTTAGAGTCACCAATAAACCTAACATGCTCATCTTTGGACTGTGGGAAGAAAAAAACCATGCTGACACAAGAAGTACATGCAAATCCACACTGAAGGGCTCCAGCCGGCCGGTGGGTTCAAACCTGGAACCCTCATGCTGTGAAGCGACAATCCTAAGCACCGCATCACCTTGCCGCCCACCGAATATGTTAAATTAATTATTGTGAAAACAAATTATTTTTAACTACCCATGAGAACACCATGTGCTTGTTGCTTAACACAGGATTTGGGGAGAAAAAAAAGCTAAAGTGACACACTGTGAATTTCTGCATATCTGCTCAGTTGAGGCAAAACAGATTGTATGTCATTACAGCTGCGGAGGTGATAAAAATGGCACTTTCGTGTCTACTGCGCTTTGCCTAAAACCTCTTATGAATTCATCAGGCTTCCTCGGCAAAATGCTACCTATCTTTTAAACCCGTTTACTCACTTAGACCAAGCTGCATTGTCTGGTTCACAGAATTATATTTATTTCAACATGACAAAGCATGATGCTTTTTAAAAAAAGAAGAGTTTAACCAAAGACTGAATTCACCTAGTGATGCTCTAATGAGTCCGCATCTTTCATCATCCCAATAATAATAAATCAGATGAACAGAAAGACATCCTGATATTTAAAAAGTAGCTATTACTTTATAATTAACATTTTCTCTGCTTTCTTTCCTTCATCTCAGAATTACAGAAATGCAGCAGCAGAAGGAAAACCTGACAGCGCAGGTGAATGAAACAGTGGCCAAACAGCTGGCCCTGGAGGAGGAGGCTGCTGGTTTAAAGCTCGCCCTGGGTAACATCACATCATCCTTACATCAGCTGGCTCTGACAGATGCCAGCGTATCACCGGAGCATGACCAAACACAGCTCAACCAAACAAAACCAACCAACCACACAGCAGAGGTGAGGCTGGACAGCAGGGTACAAATGGAATTTGAAGCTTTTTTTCTCATTAGAGTCGGTTTTATAGCCGCACAAATTATATAAAAAACCATTTCAGGACATTTAACTAGGCTCATATACAGATACAAGTATCGCTTTTTGAAGAGTGGGCAGTTAACTCCACATCTTTTCTTTTTTCTTGATTTAACATTTGGCAAGCTGAGGTGGGACGCTGTGTAGGCACAGGAGAGAGGCTTCTGGCAGGATTTGCTGCTCATGGGGGTACATGTTGTTCCAGAGGAGGGTGATTAACCACTGCAGCATCTCTGAGCAGACAAAACATTGTAAAATGACACAGAAAAGGGCTAATGTGCCCTCTGTAAATGGCTGATTAAAGGCAGAATGTTTTTGTAAAAGAGATAGAGACAGCCAAATGGGATTGTTTTAATGAAAGCATTAAAGTTGTGTATTTCTGCTTCTTGTTTAGTGGGGCGAGGACCTGCTGAAACAGACAGGAGAGCTGGACCGGCAAATTCAGACCAAAGACAATCTGGTCAGTAGGATCACAGAGGAGATGGAGCCTCTCAAACAGACTGCCAATAAGACACTGGAGATGGTGGATGACATCAGTGAGGTGATTACATCTGCTGCAGCATGTGGCTCTATGTCTGCATACTTTGAAGGTCTATTGAATTTTCTTTTTTAATTCTGAAGGGTTTTTATTTTATTTTATCTATACAAGCAGCTCTATTGATGGGAATGTCTGTTGGTTGGTTGGTTCAGTGTGATACCTGCAAAATATAAGCAAGCAACATCAGACACTGACCCTTCAGAATCCTAAAAATGCACTTCTGATGCATCATGTGAACACACTGCGTAGCTATCAGCTGTCCGCTCAACATCACACTGGAGACCTTACCACTTAACAGATGAGTTGAATACTTGCTATCCTTCTACACACACTTTAAATTGTGATATTTCATGGAAATAACATACAGTATAGCCAAAAACAGGTAGGTTGTTATTAGGGATGGTCATTTACTGGAAACTTTTAGCTCCTTGCAATTTCCCTCCAACCAGCTGCCACCTTAGCTTTGGTTTGTATTTTAATCAGGAAATTTTTTATAAATAACTCTTAATTTCAACTTTACAATTCTCACTTTCAAAGCAAGCGAAGGATAACTTAAAACAGGGCTTCCGACAAAACTTACGACAAATGTAGAGCATTTTCAGTAGAAAAAAACGCAGTCAAACTGACTGTTATTGACTGTTTGACTAATGCCAGTGATAGAGATAGAGAGAGATAGTTAACATCTTCAACATTATGCAAAAGATGCACTTAAACAAAAGATGACACATTAAAAGCTAAGCCAATGCGATGAAATAGTATACACATTTACCATCCTCCTAAGAGGGCCTCGGCCATCTCTCTCCCCACCTGGTTATGAAGTGTTATGACATGTCTATAACTATATCAGTACAAATGAAATATTTGTTCTTTATTCTGCTGCTTGTTGTTATGTGCTCGCTTAATGTCTGATATCAGCCCAGCACAAGATCATATCAGGTGTTGGCAGATCTAAGAGTGTGTTGCTGAGACAGAAACAGGTTTTGAAGTTAATTTTCTTCTGATTTATCAGTCTAAAAACAATGCCATATAAGCGTCAGAAAGTTTGGGAGATATGCAGCTTGTGAAAAATGGGTCCAATATTTTATTCGGTGCTGGGCAATGTGTGGATCCATGTGACACAGTTACAGAAAATGACACTAAAGCGTGCCATCTCTGAACCGTCGCTGATTACACCTGTGAAACATCAGCGTGTGAGCATTAACACTTAAGGCGTGTTAGCATGCTAATGTTGGCATTAAACTTAAAGCGCTGCTGTGCCGGAGTTTAGCCTGACAGAGCTGCTAGCACTGTTGTCGACAATGTCAATGCTGTCCTCCCACCAGTTTGCCTTTGATATCTGTTGTTGCAAGCTTAGAATACACTTGGCTCTGCTGAGGTCATGTTTCATCCTACGTGTCTCTTTTTCAAGCTGCAAGCTCACGCTCAAGGGGCAAAGGTCATGGCTTTGTCTTCCGTGGTGGCAGGGAAAGAGGTGGAATCTGACGCCATCGCCCTTCACAGACAACTGGAGTGTGAGTCTCTTTCTATCTAACATGTTCCTCTGTGACACTCTCCTCACTGTCTGTCTTGCATTGTTGTTTTTGTGAAACGTCAAACTGAATTTCCTTACTCAAATTGAAATGTCAAGAGCAGAAACTGAAAACAAACAGAACAGACTGAAGAATTACTATAATAAATATGTCATGACCATTGTAAAGCTCTGACCTAATTGTCATGTATTGAACGCAGCAGCGGCTTACGTGAGAGACATAATGAAGTGGAATGTTTTGATCATTTTTACGCATCAATTTCATGAACTAAATGTGGGTTATTTACATTACGTGATGAGATTCTGCAGTGGTTTTGTCTCCACATGAAATAGTAAAGTAGTGGAGAATGAGCAGAAGATGAATAATGAGAGTGAGATTCAGCCAGTGGACAAGGATCTAATTGGGCTAAACTTTTTTATAATTCAGTGCAACCTTGAATCTGTCTTAAAGGCCCCGAGAAGATATTTTCTTAATCAGCTTTTTACTTTGAATAATGGGGTCCTACATGAACACAAATATATCTCCCAAAGTTAGAACACCTTTGTTTAATGCACATGAGAGAGTTTTGTATTTGCGATGTCTGCGCTCTAGGGAGGAATATGTGGCATACAACTCCATGCAACAACCAGGAATTTGCATCATTTTACCCTCGGGATGTCTTTTTCCCAACTTTAAATTTGAATGGCACTTATTTAGTCATGACTACTTAATTTTTTAAAGAAATACTTGGAATTTGCAACCAGGTTTTCGGGGCCTTTAATTCTTCTACACTGCCTTTTTCCCAATGTCCACTCAGACATGGTGAGGGAGTGGCCCCGTCAGCGGGTCCAGACCAAGGCTGCAATGAAGAAAGAGAGACCTCTGGAGGAAAAGGTTCTCGCTGATGTCAGAAAAAAGGTCTCACAGATTGAGAAGATGCTAAAACCAGCTCTGGAAAACTCCAGCCTCATAAGTAACACCACAAAGGAAGCAGAACAGACAGCACATGCTGTGGCGAAGGTGTGTGAAGACTGTTTCAGTTCGGCATTTTTTTATTTTTTGTGATATGTCTCACAAACTATTAAATGATTACCATGAAATGTGGTGCAAACATTCATATTTCCCTCCAGCAAGGATTATAATACATTTGATGGTCCCTTAAATTCTGGGCCGTTATTTATGTAATTTATCCAATATTTTTGCTGAAAACCAAAAACCCACTTTCATGGGTTTGAGTCTCGGGCTGGATAATTGATCTGTCAGTCCAGTCAGAGTTGATCAGATCGATGGACGAGAGGAGCAGCTGCTGCAGAGGCAGTGAATGCAAACTTTTGAACGGTGAATGGTTAAGTTTTGTTTTTAATGCAGCTGGCATTCTCCTCCGTCTGTGCCCAAAGTACCCTCTGTGCTCCGGGAGTGTGTTGCAATGAATAACTGAACCGTTAGCACTCCTAATGAACATTACAGCTCCAAAAGGTTGAATCAGTTTGTGGCAACAGATTTTTTTGATCATAGCAGGTCGCCACAAATAAATAATTGTGTGGAACATCCTGGACTGTTTGCCGGTAGATGAGTGGCTTCGAAGTGGCAACAACAGAAAATTTGCAGATACTGTGGGAAGCCAGGAAAGACCAGGATAAGAGCCCCAGCCCAAAAGATATCGATTTCAGGTATCATTTGACTGGGGATTTCAATATAACTTGATACCGGTATATTTTGATAGATACCTTCTTGGGGGGTTTGTTTCTTTCTTTCTTTTTTAATTTATCTATATATTTATTATTAATATTATTTTTTTTCAGCTCTTGGCTTTATTAGGATAGCTTGTAGAGTGAAATAGGGAAAAAGAGCTAATGACATGCAGCAAAGGGCCACAGGTTAAAATCAAGGCTGCGGCTGCGGCTGCGGCTGCGGCTGCGGCTGCGACTGCGGCTGCTGCATATGCTGCGAAGACACTGCCTCTGTATACAGGGCGCCCACTCTACCAGGTGAGCCACCGGGTGCCCCCAGTAGATACCTTAAAGGTATCCAGTATGTGATCTGATATCTGGCTGTAGTTAGCATGTTTAATTCCCAGCTTCTCCTGCCCACATGTCAACATGTCCTTGGGCATACTGGAATGGGATAAATGTGCAATATAAATGCAATCCATTTACAATTGCTCAACATCAGCATATTGGCATTATCATTATGAGCATATTTGCAAACTGATGTGCCTAAGTACAGCCTCACATAGCCACTAGCATGGCTGTAAAGTCAAAGTAATTCTTTGTAATTAATGAAAATATTTTTAACAGTTGGTTGTCTTTTGTCTTTTCAAAACTCTCTTTTGTGTGCAGGAATCCAAAGCCATTCTGACCCAGGCCAAACATACCAAGACTGCATCTGCTCACCTCAGCTCCCATATAGACTCTGCTTTACAACAGCTGTCTGAGCAGGAGATGCTATCTGACACCGCCAACTCCCACATCACCTCAGAGGTACCTAACACAGACATACACACATCTGAACAGCAGAATCTATGCACATTGATCCACAATTCCTGTGTGCAACTTAAAAGACTGTTTCCAGAGTAAGTCTTCTCATTTCCAGCCAGAGGTGTCTCTGACCCACGTGAAGGAAGATATGGAAGCAGCCAAGCTCCAGTTAAAGGCCTATTCTGATGCACTAACTGAGCTAATTAGCAAGATTGGTAAGTCCCTCTCTTATAGATCATATTTTACTGTGGCTCCTTTTTAGTCTTTCATATCTATAAAAAACATAAATCTTCATTATACTTTAAATGTCAGATCACTAAAGAGCTCGGTGCTTTTTAATGCCTCATTTAACATGGAAATATTTCCAGATTTTTATCCCCATGATAAAGTGAGAATACCTGCTGTTTATGGAGCCCAGCAGCATTTTTTGTGGGTAAATTTCAGCGTGTTAAAATAAGTCGGCAGTTTATTTCTGACCTATTCATTCAAACCCATTTTCTGTATAATATGTATCAATTTTTAGATTTAACTAGAAAGGCACTCTTGGAAGGATAATGACCAAATCACTGTAATAAGGTCATCGTGCCTGATTCATCATTTGAATTACTTGTGTAGGCCAGCCATTTACAAAGTACCATCTCCAAAACTTCTGATGCCTCTCTCCTCTCCCTCCATCTGTCCTCCCTCTTGCATGTCTGCACCAGATGGGAACGTGCCGCTGCAGCGCTTTGACCGGATCTTGGACGAGACAGCACGCCGCTTGAGCATGCTTCGAGGGAGCGTCGAGAGCCCGACGCTGAGCTCCAAGATCCAGAAGCTGCATTCGGCCGCTCAGGAGCAGCACAGCCGGATGTCCCTCATTGAACAGGACTTACAGGAGATCAGGGAGGAGAGAGACAGTCTCAGGGACATCGCTTTAAACCTGCCAAAGTCCTGCCCCCAGGCCACAGCAGCAGGTAAAGTCTAGATATTGGAGATGACGGGGATTGGGGCATTGATAAGACAGCTGAACAGAGAAGACTGGGAGGATTTTGTTAATAAAAGGGGCTGTGGTCATTTTTATTCTGCTTCAAAAAGTCAGTTATAGCCTTTTATATTCTTCCCTTTTCCACCTTGTCCCAAGATACAGTTCAATACACTGACACACACACATTCCCTCAAAAGCCACAGACTTCTCCACTGCCTCCCATGATTTACACCTAATCTACCTTTCTATTTTTGTTTTTTCTCCCACGTTTTTTCTCCTCCCAACAACATCAGAACTTTAATTTCACCATGAATAATAATAACCAGGCGTTCTGAACTGCTGGAGTGCCCTGTCAAGTTTAAAATAATGCTGATTTTCCATTGCAGGGGTAAAAGGTGTGTCTGAGTGCTCCTCCAGACTGACACATTCATTTACACTTGAGTTCTTTTTCATCAGCCTGGCTTAATTAACAATTAGTCCCCTTGGCCTCAGTGAGGTTCAGGTCAGGCTTCAGCAGCACACAACCTGTGTTCGGGATTCTTATGGTGTCTACCTCTCTTGTTTTTGTGGTTTCTTCTTTCTCTCTGTGTCACTATCAAATGGTCAAAGATGCTGTGTATAAGGGTCAAACTGTCTGGCTTCTGGTGACCAAAATGAGCAGCATCAATTCCAGAAAAGCTGGGACGCTGTTTCAGTCATAAATAAAAACAGAATGCAATGATGCAAATCCTTTTTTTTATATATATTCAACTGAATACAGTCCAAAGACAAGATGTTTAATGTTCATACTCAAACTTTGGGGATTCTTTTTGTAAATATACACTCATTCTTAAACTGATGTCTGCAACATGTTCTAAAAAAGTTAGGACAGAGGCATGTGTTTACCACTGTGTGACATCACCTTTTGTTTAACAGCATCCAATAAGTGTTTGGAAATTGAGGACATTAATTGTTTCAAAAAGTTTTGAAAGTGAAATTCTTTTTCCCTGAAAAAGATGAGATTGGGATGGCAGCATATGTTGCTCAAAAACCTATGTATTCATGGTGCCTTCCTCAAGATGTGTAAGTTGCCCATGCCATGGGCAACTTACAAACCCCTAACCATCTCCTGTTTTTGAAACATGTTGCAGGCATCATATTCAGAAAAAGTGTATTTTTTGCAAATTTTACAAGTTTGAACATCTAATATCGTCCATATGCACTGTATTCAGTCAGGGTTCCCACGGTCATGAAATTCCTGGAAAAATTATGGAATTAGAAAAACTTTTCTGGAAATGTTTTGATATTCACAAAATGCTTTGGAGAAGTTTTGAACATACATGTTCTGGCTTTTGTTTAAAATATGTTCATAAATATCCCAAAATATGTCTGACATTATTCATCAACATCTACATCTAGCATTTAAAATCTAGTTCTGCACTGAGTGACCATTGATTGGATCTTCAGTTTTCTATTCCCCAAGAAAGAGGCAGGGCCATGACGTTTTGCGAAGTACATGTTTTTTTTGTTGGTCTGGTCTATTGGAATATGTGGTAATATCGAACTCTTTTTATTATATTTTGGGCTTTTTTGCCTTTATTTGATAGGACAGACTGTAAGTATGAAAGGGAGAGAGAAGGAATTACATGCATCAAAGTGCCACGAGCTTAAAGCAAACCTGCAAAGACACAGCCTTGGTACATGAGGCACCCACACTATCCACTGAGCTACTGGGCGCCCGGTACTGTTGAACCCAAGAGTAAAGACAGCAAGTGCTGGCAGTTTCCTCAACCACAAATGCTCAGGTAGTGTGTGTTTGCAGGCATACCCATTTTAAACTACTAATATGAAGTAATGGAAACAGTGTGAAATATTATAGAAACATTTTGGAAATGTTTTGAAAATTCATATGTGCAAATGCACAGGAACCCTGTTCAACTGAATATTGGTCAAACAGAATTTGCAAATCATTGCATTCTGTTTCTGCTTACGTTTTACAAGGCGTCCCAACTTTTTTGGAATTGGGTTGCAAAAGCCAATGATGTTTGAACTGCGAATATGACATATACCAGAATTATGTTAGAGACACATTTTCTTTATGACTGCTGGATAACTGATCTGGAATCAGATTTACACAAATAGTCGCATCCATTTGTTGGAGTTATACATGTACTTATGGTTATTCTAACTATGTTTCTGCGTATGTAAAGCCTTCACATAAAAACCATTACACAATACTTGAAAATCATAATGCACACTTAAATGTCTCTAAGTGGACACTATTGTACAACAGTTGAAGGTGCAGTAGAAATGAAGGAGCTGCTCACAGGTGATAAAAAGCATACATTTATTGGGGATGGTTCAAGGAATGCTCCGAAAACAAAATAAATTAATTGTATGCAATCCTTGAAAAACGTTCTTGCTGTTTGTGAAGAAGTGAATTTTTCCTAGTACATTTATGTTCTGTGTGCTAAAATAGTGCTCTGTCAACCTTTGTTCGTGAGTGAGCATGACGCTGACTGGAACATTTGTTAAGGGAATGGTTTGACATTTTAGGAAACATACATATTTGCTTTTCTTTTTATGAGTTAGATAAGAGAAAATCAATATCACTCTCATGTCTGTGCATAAGAGGTGAAGCTTCATCCAGAAGACTGTTAACAGTTACTCTAAAGCTCACTAATCAACACCTTAAATCTAACTCGTTCAATCTGTATCAATACAGAAAGTGTAAAAACCACAAGCTGGTGTTTTCAAGCCAATATGCATAGATGCATTTTATTTATTTCACTTCACTGTGCTTTTATATCATTGTGAAGTCAGTTATGCTCTTTTAATTATGTGCTTTCTTTGTTGTCAAACTCATTCCAATAGCACAATTATAGTTACTTTAAAAACAACAACATGCTGTGCACACATTGGTTTACATATTGATTATAGAGCTTTACTTAGATTTTTTTATTATAACATTTGAAGGCTTTTGACACAGAGGCAATGAAGTGCGCACAACCTGTGTACATGATTTTCCTTTTCTTTGACACATCTAAAGCTGATGCACCATCTGCTGTACAAGTGAAAGGAACTAAGAGTGTCTCTTATCAACTCTCTACCAAGATAATCACAGAGGAGAACATTCATGGGGATCCATCATGTGAATAAATGCAGCTCTAAGTTTTACGAATTAAAAGTAGTCATTTTCAGTCAGTTTAGCAGCTAAGGAGAGATGAGTGTCATTACCATATGAAAATGAAATCCAAATTCGTGACTGTTGAGAGGTAATATGGAGATGGCGAATGGCACAGAGTCCTTGAAGTCATTACTCTATTACAATATTCATGCTTCGTACTGCAGTGAATACTGCAACAATCTTCCTGAGACCTGATGGGGTCTGCACAATAGAGGTGGAAAAAACTAGGAGATTGTCTCACTCCATATTAGTTGATACTGTCTTAGTTTTTGGTAATTTCATGTCCACAGGCACTGATCTAACAGAGGTGACCTCAAAAACTGTTTTGGACAACTCATTTACAATGCTGTCTGGGTGTAGTAATGTGCACCAACAGTTTTATGTTTGCCAACAGTGGCATTCGCTCAGGATGGGTGTCATTTCACAGCTCTTTGCTTTATTCAGAAATTAATGTTCCTTTTATATTATAACTGAGTGGATGCATCACCTGCTGGACGGCCATTGATTTTTGGTTAATCCGTCATTAACAACAACATTATCCAAAGTGATCATTCCTCTAGATAATTCATTGTATAGACATATAAAAGCGTGTTAAGCCTATCATGTGTTAGTATCACAAATGCAGCTGTAATGTTGTTCAGGGAAAAAGTTTCAGCAAATTTCTTTGAACATGTAGGCCTTGCTTAGACTGCCAGCCCAAATCCTTTTTTTGGTACATCCAAATTGTATTCAGATTGATTTTGGAAAGTCTGGACTATATTTGGAGGCAGTTCGAAACTCAATTTCAACAGATGTGTCTCAGTCTGGGTGCTGTGGATGCTCAAATCAGATTGCCTTTTGTATCCTTAAACCGTAGCTTTTCCAGCTGAGCTGAGTGCACAAGTCTGTCTCACCACAAAGTGTTGAACAGGACTTATGAGAAAAAGCAGACACACTGGACACTGCGCTAGTTAAGTCTGGGGTCCACATGTTGTATATCTCTGGAATGCTGAACATTTGGCTTTTTAATGCAATAGGAAAGTTTCAGTCAGCATTCACAACCACATCAAATGAATGCAGTAGTCATGGGTATTTATCACTTCTGCCTCCTATTGGCTTTGATGGAAACACAACATCTGCGCAAACGCACTTATTTCAGTTCCTCAACCGGCGAAATGGAATGACGAGCCACCACTGATTACCATCTATCTCCTCCTAAGCAGCGCTAAAACATCAATCCAAATTACTCCTCACCGAGTTTGAAAGAGAGACTGAATAATAGATATATAAAGAGAAGTAACCGCTGTAAAGTTTTCGCAGACCTCTGTCCATGCGGCTGTCTACTTTTTATCTGTTCTCCGGCCTACCTGTGAAATCATACTGAAACACCAAAACAACCCATACACACTGTACTTGTGTACACGGCTCTGCAGTCCTGGCAATGGGGAAGCAGACAGTGCAGACAATCTCTTTAAAGTTCTAATTTGAGAAACAAATCCAGTTGGCCAGCAGTCTGAATGCAGCCTTACATGAACTTGAATAATTGCTCAGACTATAAGCAATTATACTAAAAAAAGAAAGAGGGTTTTGTCTCTCAAGCAAAATGTATTCACATCACACTCGACGTAACTGTTACTTGGAGTTCTTAAAAAAGGAGTTAAAGGGCAACAACAAAACAACAAAAATCAGCCAAAGAATTCTCCCAAAAAAATATGTATGTCACAGAGAATCACACAGATTTGAGTTTGCTGTTAACTAAAAGTTCAAGGGGAGAAACGAGAGCGCCAGAGCAGCACTTTACTTCAGTGTGAGCTCACCTTTTTCAGCAGTTACAGAAGAGCTTCTTCCACCCTGTAATGTTTGACTTTCAGCGTTGCCTCCTACTAATTTCAAACCTTTCTCTTTTGTTCTTTAACAAAATGCAGAGGAATGATGGAAACAAAAGCGTTTTTGTTGTGAATTGTAGCGTCTCTGTTGACGGTGGGAGATTCCTGGTTTGCACGGCGCTAACAACAAATGTGAAGGTTTTTATAAAGGTCTCATTTTTATTGGGGATAACTTTGGCACTTCCAATATGAAGATGACACATAGTTTAATAAGAATTAGGAGAAATAAAATATGGTAAAAAAAAAAAAATTACATTAATTACTCAATATTTTCTATGTATCTGAGTCAGTTTGAGTAGTCTCCAACTGACTTTTTATGATGTCTCCGTTACGATTACAACCACAAGTGATGACGACCAGTTTTGCTGTTTGAAACTGTTGATGGCAGATTTTATCGGCTTTTGCCAGCTAGCCAATGAAGCTGTTATTTTACAAAATCTTATGTCATTCAAAAAGCTAATCTCTAACACAATTATCGATCTGTAATCTTAGAGTATTACTTTTGCTTGTACATTTAGATTTGTACCTGTAAACTTAAATGTGTGACCTTCTACATTTAGGTTTCATGCTTTGCATATATAAAGAGAACTGCACACAGCGTTAGAGGCAGTACCCTCTTCAATCCTTTGAAAGGTGCTTAGTGGTGCAAGAAGCCAAAAAAGTTCAAATGCCAGATGTAAAATTACAAAGATGGACAAGATTGTTACCTGAATGGGGATAAAATGACTGAAACTTCGAGACTTTTCAACTGTAATCAGACAAATTGGATTAAATTCCAATAGTGACACATGATTTTGCAGGGTTAAGACACAAAAAAAATGTACTCACTGATTGACAGATGTTTATTTCGCAGTGTAAGTCTTTGGAAAATGGGCCCAATGGTATTATGTGACAGATTCAGAAATTGTAATTCCACTGTTTGGCCATTGTGAAGGTCGGCTGTCAAAGAATGGCGCACTTCCTTGAAGTCTGATGCATATGCTTTTTTTGCATGTTTATTACTTGGTCAAGTTTTATAACTAGCTTCATTATAAAGACAGTCCATGTGGAGTGTAGGGGGCATTCAGCTTCTGACAATGAGCGTACTTGGAGCCTCTACAGCCATTGTATGCAATACTTACGCTGCAGTTACATGGATGGATGCAGACAGTAGATGGTGAAAAGGAAATCATTTAAGTGGACAACAGCAGGACGGTAAAATTAGAAAACAGGTAATGGTATTTGTAATAGTAATACTGTAAGAGGTCCCGCGTTCAAATCCCCCATCTCCCCCCAAAACTGTTTGTCATGACCCGACTCATGAGCCATGGCAAAAGAACTTAAAGGTGTGAAAATGTTTTCATCAACAAAAGATCATTTCCAAGGCATTGTCATGACGTGTGTGTAGACTGTAAAACTCAAATTATTAACAGGGACGAAGCCGATCAAATAAGAACATGGTGCCGAATGAAGAAAGAGAGGGAGCTGACTGAATCCGCCAGGTGTTAAAGAGACTGAGAGACTGGCCAGGTGTTCCCAGTTGCACTAATTAGCTCCGCCTACCAGGACCTGCTCACAGCAGAGGGACAAGCAGACCAGGAGAAACAACCACGGCAGGCCCTGCTAAAGGAGGAGGACTGTCACAGTGACGTCATTTCCAATCCCTCACACAAGGAGGAAACTTGGCTGGTCTGTACAATGAGAAACTAAGGATTTTTCTGCAACAACAGCTGGAATTATATGATCAGAGCTTGAAATCCTACTGAGAGATTAAAAGAAAAGCTGACATGTGGCAGGAAGTCAGCAGAGCTGGGCAGAAAATCAGGTAGGTGATATGGAAAATGTACAGTGCTATATTAGCTTAGTGAACTGTCTGGCTAGCTGTTAACCCTATGAAACCTGGAGAAACATCATTTTCCTTGTTTTGTGTAACAGACGCCTTCAACATGGATTTAAATCCTTGAACCCCGAACAGATGGGTTTGATTTCTTTTGAAAATATGGCTAAAACTTGGTGATAGATGTCCGACAAGTTGAGAGCTGTTAGGAAAAGGTGACAAGGAAAGGTTGTGAAAGTTAGTTTTTAAAAAGAGAGATGGAGAAATCATTAGAAGTTAATACCATATAAATCCAGAAAACCATATTTATATTCATACTGTGCAAAAAATGTGCCATTGAAACCCATCCAAACTGCAATTTTTGATCTCACAAATATCAAAGCATAACAACATGCATTGTATTATTTATGTGTGTCATTCAGGGATTTTACCTTGGAATTTGTCATTTTTGCTATTTTCCACCTGATGTTTATTTATTTATTTATTTTAACCATATTTGGCATTTGGAGAAACTACATGCTACTTCCACTAGGTGCACTCTCACAATCAAAATTTCTGAAAATCATTGACATATCCCAGGCTGTGATAATCAAAAAACCTAAAAAAAAATATTTTAAAAAAATCTCCTTAGCATGTCATATACTGAAAATCATTCCTTACTGTTTCATCTAAAAAACAAAGTGACATCATGACAAAAAACTGGCATTTAAAGGGTTAAAATTCTGAAAAATTCATGAATATAATAAAATGATAGTTATGATTAGGACTGATGTTGGTTTGAAAATTAACTCAATGAAAATGGAAAATAAAATAATGTATAATTTTATTTTTAAAGCTCGATTTTTAAACAGCACATCAAGTGTGTATTATTAAAGTCGGATAATGTTGTTTTTTTGTTTTGGTAGCTTCTTTTTTGGAAACCTTTTTTTGGCCAAATATCAGGTATTTTCTCATAACTTGGAACTTCTCCCTGTGTTTTTTCTGAGGAAATCGTGCCAATTTTCTCAGGTATCAAAGGATTAACTTTGTGCAGCCTACTGAAGGCTGTAGCATGCACATTAAATAAGTAAAATAATTGCCTTGCACGCTTTCCATACACAGACATTAGGATGAGATAAATATTTTTATTTTATTATATTCCTTTGTATATCTTCATGCATTTTTCCTTTTGCCGTCTCGCAATTTCATCAGACAGCTTGTGCCACCCAGAAGGTGCTGTCTGACTGCCAGAATCCATGTGAATGCAGCCTAAGCCGGCCGCTATTTTGAAGAGCCCAAGCTTCACACTAATGTCTTCAAAGAACCAGGTAAAATGACCTCTTCAACACTTATCATCTCTAGGATACATCTACCTTCACATCCCCCTCCTTGTGTGTTAAGATGTGTGCTGACAGTCGTACAGTATGTTGGATGCCATTCACACGGTAATCATGTGTGGAGGATAGATAACAGGAATGAAAAACATGGCACCTTCCTGAAGAGAACACATCACTGTTTTAAAATCCCCAAAAAGCAAGTCAATCCACAAAAAAAATAGCAAAGAATGCAGATGCCTCAAATGGTCTGAGCAGGCAACACAAGTGCAAATCCTTAACATCAAAGATAGTTGCTGACACACACCCCCCACTGCGCCTCTCATCCCACCTCACAGCTAGTCATCAAATGAGTTCAGGAGAGGAAACAAAATACGTTTGTGCCGCCAAAATATCTCCTCCATCCAAAACCCTGCCATGCCCTGTCAGAAAAATAGAATCCAGGAGCTGCTGTCTTCCTCATCCCTTTTATTTGCTTTGGTATCGAGCAATCACACAGTGTCTGTAAATGTGAGCGTGAGCAAGTACGGAGAATAGTTTCAACAGGCTCATAACAACAGGAAAAACAAATGTCAGGTGATTCTTGAATATGTCAGAGACCACAGGTTCAAAAAAACGGCATAAATAACTGCAGAGGGATTTGTGCAGCAGGGGCGGAGCAGGAGG
Organism: Plectropomus leopardus; assembly: GCF_008729295.1. NCBI lineage: Eukaryota > Metazoa > Chordata > Actinopteri > Perciformes > Serranidae > Plectropomus > Plectropomus leopardus. Next base: position 7,402,679 of record NC_056482.1, read on the forward strand.
GTGGCCTCTGGGGCTGAGTGCCCTGAGGTGTTTTGTAAAAAGCCTTGAATCTATGCTATTCCCTGAAGAAATCTAACATAGCCTAATGGTGTAAATGTTCTCCTGTTGGCCCAATATTCAACTCGTGCTGATGAACACATTTACTTGGCATTGTTGGCCATCCTTGATTTGCAGTTAAAGTAGTCCAGATTATTGCAGCATGGATTCAAATCTAGCAGATTTGTGAGATGAGCAGTCCCCCGGGGCCCCCCTTGGGCTGAACCCTGAATGTTTATAATGTCTGGCTGCACTCCTGTTGTGCAGTATATGTGTCCCATCTTTGAAATCATGTGAACATATGGGAACAAATGCAGTGGCAGTTGGTATATAGGTATGCACATATATTTTAAGCCTGCTGTCAGGTATATTTCTGGTTCTTGCAGCGCTTTTTCTGCCACATGTAATTGTTTTATTGTCATCACTCTAAAAATACTACAGTATGCTTCATTTTCTGTTATACTGAGCATCTGTTGTCAACGTATGCCACAGCAAACACCCACGTTTAATAATCATCTGCTGTGCAAAGTCAGTGCCAAACTGTTAATATACATGTGCTCTTTAAGCGAAGTGACACAACTGCCAAAAGCATGAATGCTGATTAAATATAATAATTTTGTGTATTAGTCCATAAATGATTGTGTTAATGGAAGAGTCACGCAGTGAGAGAACAGATCTGCTCCCTGCATTGCAACATGTGGAATCATTCAAGTTGAAACTATAGAGAAAAGGCTTTTGCATGATGAAATAATTGTAACCTCATTCACAACCACACCTCGTGCCTCGAGTCCTGTTGCATTTCCCATCGAAAGCGAACGTACTGTGGCTCCTGTTGGGAATTGTTCAGCTTTAGCAGAGCTCAAATGAACTATGAAAGCCATGTTGTTGATGAAAGCTGATGAGTGTGTCTTCAGTGGAGAGGGAATATGTTAAAAAGAATTGGCAGATGAAAGAGGATTTAGATTAAAAAAGTGAAAGCAAACGCAAAACCTTTTGTGGTAAACAAGTTGCATATGGCACCAAAATGACTCCACAGGGAAAGATTAAATAAAAAACAAAGCTGCCCAAAGCACTTGTGGATGATTGATGGGAAAGCTGACAAATAATTTGTCTTGTTGGCTCAGCTTGTGCACTTAAACTTGCATGAATTGATTTTTCTGGGGCATTTTGAGCCAGCGCAACAAGCTGTAAACACAACACTGACATACCGTCACCTTTTAAATTGACATGACAATTATTGTTAGCATACACTAGCCTATTTACACATTCAGTAAACACATTATTAGCCATTTAGATTCACCTTTTTGGCCAGATGATGAATGTTAGTAAAATATTCACTTTCCTTTTAGCTGTGTTTTGGTCTCCACCAACTCCTTATGGACTTATGTCTGTTTAGCTTTCCACTATGTTCACTTGTTAGTCACTTACTTGTCTTAGCACAGCACAGCCACCCAGTTGTCATGAATGTTGAAATAAGCTATCGAGACCAAAACAGTTGTTTATTTCATCTGTAAAGTTGGGCATTTTAACGTGGGGGTCTGTGGAGATTGACTCAGTTTTGAAGCCAGCCTCAAGTGGCCATAAGAGGAACTGCAGATTAAATGAATGATACACAGTAAAAGCCTTTACTACATGTATTATATCCCTACCTGTTCTGGCCTGGGACACTTTTAGGTCCCAAAGTTCTCTAAGAGAGCTGTCAAGTTGGGATTCTGGCATGTTTTTGTATTATCCTTGGCTTGAGCTCACTGGAAAAATAGACGTAATTTTAAATATTGTTTGAATACGAAAGATCAAGCTGACTGATGTGTAATAATTGCCCCCTAATACAGACAGGTAGATGATAAAGCAAAGGTCTAGACGCTGTCCCTGCTGTTTACGTCTGTGTTGCAGATTTATCACCGCTCTTTGTCTCTTATCACATATTTTCTCATTTATTTTTCATCAGTTTAAATGGAAATCATTTTTAGCTCAGTGGGGTTACTTCACTAAATATAAACGATATCATGGATGTCACGGAGAGAGAGCTTTTTTTCCCCTCTTCTGTAAAAGCAGTCGTGCAAATATAATTGTACTTGGGAGAGATTCTTTCGCGTGATAGCCACTTGACGTCTTGGAGATCACAGAGACAACACAACTTTCTTAGTCGGCCCTTTCTGTTGAAGTTTTTATATTTTAAAATACACAGGTGTGTGTCTTTATGTCCTTTAAGTAAGGGACTGGACACTGCCAAATCATGGAGAAAAAGTTTTGCATTTAGAGAACTTTCTTTTGAAGTTTTTGCGCTCTGATGAATTTGTTTGTGTTTATAAGCTAAATTTAGATTTCATCAGTCACTTAAATTACTGATTTGTGATTTTGGTCATTCTGAGAAAGGTTACACCTGTTTTTAGGTCACCCCTTGTTTACCTGAGCAGATGGTATGACCCATTTGAGATGAGGCCATTATGGTTAAATGCCAGTCTGTGATCAGAAAGAGGCATGCAGGAAGGAATGTGACTGATTTTCATTTCACTTTTAACTTGTTTTTGTTGAAGTTCCCTGGCTTTTTCAGGCATCTGGTTCTGTTTCATTTTTGTTAATAAAAAACTTTTTTTTTTTTTTTTTGCTGGGGATACTGCCTGCAGCTGTTGTGTTTCTCATCATCCCTGTCCAAGTTTTCTGCTGCCAAATTACACCTACCACCCTTTACTTGGGGTGCCAGTGCTACAAAATGAATAGCTCTGTCATCTCTCCCTGAATTTCGATGTGTTTTAGCATGATATTCTATATTTGATATTTTGACAAGATGCAGCATTTAGTAAAATATGTCTTAAAATATACCATAAACATGAAAAAACATGGGAAGAAAACATTGAATAAGTTCTAAAGGGAATGGCGGTAGAAAGTGAGCTAAAAGCAAGAAAAAAGATCCTAAAAAGACAGTTCAGTCCCAAAATTATAAAATAAAAGATAACACACGGCCCTTGCTGTGAGCAGTTTCATGTAGGAATTTTTTGTCTTTCAACCGTACTACACCTTCCAACCGTATTACAGTGCAAAAGGAAGCGTGCATCAACTCATGCATGTGAGGCTCTTGACAGTGCAAGATGTAAACCAGAGTTACTATAGTTTGATATTTCTCATTAGTTTTTAATGTATTTTGTTTTTAATTCTAGTATTTCCAGAATGGCCTTGTTTGTTTCAATTTAGTTTTCATTACTTTAAATGGTTTAGTTTGGATTTAGTTTATATTTGTGTCAGTATTATAGTGTTTTGCTTTATCATTATACGCTGGTGGATGGCACCTGGCACGGCAGCATGATAGGCGCATGGAACCCGTCATGTCCACGTAATACAGGCGAGGACAGTGTCAGGTTGAAAAGCTGTCGGTAACGACATAAGGAGCATGAGGGCGCCCATAGGGCAGGTGGGAGGGTTGATGAGTTGGTCCAATAAACCCCTGACTTTCCTGTGGGAGTGTATTGTTTGCTTCCTGTCTGAAGTTGATGGGGTTTTTTCTACACCTCGCCAAGTGCCCTCTTCCCCTAATCCTGACTGTCCATGCCAACATGTGCTTTTGTTGATGTCTCCGCATTGGTTACCATGTGCTTTTGTTGACATCCCTACATTGGTTGCCATGTGCTTTTGTTGACATCACAGTAGCGGCATCAAGGAACATAAATACCAGACACAGCAAGATATTAAGAGCATAATAAATAGATGCCGAAGTCCACTGCAAAGTTACAACATGTGACGACTTGGAATGAGAACGTGTTGGTATTACACTCACAGCACTCTGATACATAGCACTACAAGTGTGAGCAGATAACATCACAGTTTTTAGAAGTATCTCCAGACCTCAAACCAAGAGAAAATATTTTTATTTTTGCAATATATCTGCAATAGAAACTACTATGTACAGTTGTGTTCACTTTTTGTCAAATGCTGACAATCTGCTGTACATTTTAGAACAGAGGCACAGCAGTATAGTGGAGTCTTGAGGGCCACAAACAGTCGCTCATTTGGCCATGAAAACTTTTTGGCATTCAGAGCCGAATATATTCTCCAAAGTATTATTCTGTTTGGAATAAGCCCACAGCTGTGTGTTGTCAGTGAAATGATGATAAGGAGTGTTGTGTTGTGCGCTGCGACATGGAGGAATGAGAAGAGTTCTAACAGAAATGTATCTGTCTCATAAACAGAAGGCAAATCATGACATACGCTTGTGGCATTGCAATGTGTCAAAAGCAGCAAGAGAGGTCAAATACAATAAAATGGGACAATTATCAGAATCGACAGACATCAGCAGGTCATTAGACACCCTGAGGAGAGCTGACTCAGTGCAATACTGCAGGCTGCACCATGACTGGAATTTGCCCTCGTTATAATCTTTTTGAGGGTTACGTCACTGAAATACTTTCTTTCCTCAAGTGATATCCAACAATGCAGATATATTTGGCTCTGACTAAACAATGACGATGAAAGAAATGCCATTTTTCAGCACTCAAAAAAAAATTCATGGGCCTTTCTGGACAGTTTTCACTTGGGCTGCTTCTGCAGTAAAAGAAATGGTGTGATTTATATATTAAGCTCAGTGTGTATTTTTCTGAGTCGTAAAATTCCCACCCTGAGAAAGACTCCTAAAAACCATCCCAAGGACATGTCTGCGATGCAAAATATGATGGAGTAGCATTCAGTTTTGAGTCCCCGAGTATATGCCTTGCAAATTGTCAATGATAGACTCGGGTCATAAACAACAATACACTTTTGGAAGTTGTTTTTAGAGAGAAAGAAACCTGAGAGAGTCAGAGGGAATGGAAACTGAAGCAGAGTTGTTTTTCTCCTCGACAGGTAAGTGCAGTTTACGTTATCTAGCATTTATTAGCTGGACTATTGCTGTCAGGGGAACTTGTATAGCCTCAATAACTCCGCTTCTCAGAAAGACAGCCCATGCAGAGCTGTGAAGGTCTGAGCTTTGAAAAGACAAAAGCCAAACTGGTTCATTATGTCTTTTACACAACTAATAGGTGGTTTTTGTACAAGTGCTTCCCTGTGATTGAGAACTTTTTGTGCGTAGTCTTATTTATTTCATTTGGAACATACTGAATACTCCAAGTCCACAGAGTGTACTTGTCATTCAGTATTAGCAGATGAAAGGAATAATTCTCCATCTGCTTTATTTATGATAATTGTGAGGCTGCTATTAACTTTAATCGTTCAAATTCATGAGAATTTTAGTCTGACTAAAGTCAAGATTTTCTTTGAGAAGTTTAAAGGGAACTGTCATTTCAGTAAGTTAAAGCTGCTTGTCAATATTTTATAATAACAGTATATCAAATGATTATGTGTCATGCGGAGGGGGTTGCTAATGGTGAAGAATCCATTGTTAATTCTCACTCGACTGCAGTTTCCTGCAGCTCTATGGAGCATTTCTGTCTTTCAAGCTAATTGTTTGGGTTTTATGGCCACTATGACCACTTTTTGGGTTCACTCTCACCAGCAGATGTTGTTTCTGTTGTTTTCTGCAGAAAAGCTTTAAGCTTTAAACAGTACCTGCTGAGCACCAGTGGGTGATAAAAAATAAACATTTAGCAGAAAGAGACAGATACTTTTTCTTTGTTGGCTGGGTGGAGACCAAGATAGAGCTAAAAGGAGAGGTGCTATTGGACTTATATCAACCATAAACACGACCCTAAATGAATGCTAATGTTTAGCACCAAAGCAGATCCTCGTTAACATGTGAATGCGGAAACTTTAAATTGGCTCTAAAGGCCTTTGCACACTAAGTCTGTTTTTTTTCATTCAAAATTGTCGCACGTCTAAAAATACCACACATTGGTCAAGTCGTCAAGTTTTCGGAACAGGTTAGACTTTCTGCGTTTTTCACATCTGTCAAAAGCTTTTAATTCATTTTTTTAAACCAAGAAACAGTGACGAAAATTTTACATTGGGACATTAACAATGAATTGCAATAAAAACAGAACAGTAAAACACATCAGACTTAGTGTGCAAGGTTTAAATGTGTAATGCTTTTTTGTTTTGTTTTGCTTTTTTGGATAAGGGATTAAAAAAAATGCATATATAACACTCAGCGTGCAAAGGCCTTTATGGTGGAGGAGCTTCTTCTAAAGACACACTAGTCTACAAAATTAAACATTCACTTACCCCACAAATGCCTTTATTTATACACCACTTTACTTATGATTAAGTCAGTCGAGAAATAATTAATCGGTTGAGTGAAATCTAAAGCTTTAAGACAAATTATATGACCAGATATTAAACCAAACTTGGATCTTCCACAGGTCTCCATGAGTGACTCATAAAGTTAATAAATCCACTGGTGGGTCCAGCAGGGTTGAGAAGACACTGTTCTCAAAGTAAATACATGTTCAAAGGGATCCACAGAGAAGTGTTTGCAAAGTCATACCTTTTTAAGAATCAATTATCAGCTACAGAGCATACCTGCCAGTGCTATGTACACATTTAAAATTGGTTTCAACACCTCCTATCACAACTCATTATCATTTGCTTTATCAGTTTCTCACACTACAAAACAATTACCAAGTTCTGGAGTGACATCTCTTCACTCATTAAGTTCTTTTTAGTTTTCATCGACACACTGAACAATGTGCCAAACACTTTGCCTCATCATTCTGACAGATCCACGAAAATTAAAAACCCTTTCAGAACTCGTTAATGGTGTCAAAAACTACATGTTCATCAAGCTTAAAACAAAGCTGCTGTTTTGATCCGATCAAATGATTTTGCAGGTATTTACCTGACAACAGCCACATGGAGAAATGATAAGGACAGTTACAGCCATGTGTGGAATCACACTGTGCATCATACACAGCAGGGGATGAGCGAGTGGATCCTTTGTAGGCTGTATTCAGTTGTTTAGGTCAGCAGGCAACAGTGACACCTGATTGGACAGGAATCTGTTTTTTTAAAGCTCTTGTATCCGTGGAGAAGGACATATGCTTGGCTGAAGTGCGGACAGATGCAGTGTCTTGTCTCCTTTTTTTTTCACCCTGAGTGAATAATCTCATTTCTAGTCTCTTGCTACTCCTCCATAGTGAAGTCTGTTCCGGAAAGCTGAGTGGGTAGTGTCAGTGTCCAAGTGTCAGCGGTATACTTTCACTGTGTGAAGGTTGAGCGCATGTAGGGATTAGTGGGAAGTGGCGTTTGAAGTGGGTATTACCCTTTTTATTCACCTCGTGTGTATCTTTTCTTTATTTGCCTGGCGTGCCCAAGGAGCTGGAGAGAGTGGCATGTCGAGACATGGCAGAGTTGGAGAGAGGAAGGCCATTTGGAAGCTATTCATTCTAGTACCTTTCCACTGCATAATGAAATATACAAACCATTCAATCAAAATAGTGTCAGCTCATTTGTACTGTTTTGTTTGCACTGTACGTGAGGGTTGTAGACCCTGTAAATGGTCATACCAATATCGAAATCAAAATTTCCAGTGGTTGTACATGTATATGCTTTGCTTTTGTTAAATTTCAACATACTTAAAACAAAAAAGCCATCTTAATTCTAGCCAGCAAGCATCTATTTTATCAGATTTAGCTAGCAAATTAAGCCTAATTTAGCTTTGTAAGTTGGTTGAAAATGCAGTCGCCATTTGCCTAAATTTTAATGTGTTCAACTAACTCAAAAAAGAGAATCTTGTAAATATACAGTACACTTTACGACCAAAGACTGTATATAAAGATGGACGACACACCCCAACTTATCCCAGCTATGTGTAGGTGAGGTTAAAATATCCAAGATACGGGCACTGCCATTTTGCCATGGTGACATCATTGAGAGCTAGATTCTGTGCAGTAGCGATATCTTTGGGAGCTCCCCCCAAAAACACCTGTCCGACTAATCGTAAGCAGCTCCATTAAATGCAAGCACATGGATTGGCTTTCACAGCTGTCAATCATGGCGAAAAATCCCCTTTTTGTATAACTCACTATAAACCGAACTTATCATAAAAACAAACACTTTATCAAACACCAGGGTGATGAGAACTTCCTTCAGTGACAGAAACCATCTTTGGAGTGTACTTTTAGTTTTAAATTTGGCCCATGACCATGCACTAACATGGAAGGGTGGGCTTTAAGACCTATGCTGCAGAAAAACACCAGGGGGTGATTGTAATTATAAAGTTACACTTTGAGGGAACTGTCATGTTGTCCATCTTTGTATACAATCTACATTAACTAAATAAATTATACAACGCTGAAGCTACATGTCCGAGGCAAAAAGTCCATTCTGTATTATTATATATTATATTTTCAAAGTGTGTGTCTTTTACACAGATGCTACACACTAATTAGTTGTGACCAGGACTTTTTGTTTTCCGTTTTCTTTTTTTTCCCCCCTTTTTTTGCAGAACCTTTAACATTACTAACTAATGTTGTGAAGTTTATGATGTGCACCTTGCCCTAGAAACTAATGCTCAGTCACTGCTAAGGTTGAGCAATGTCTAATTATCAGACAATGACCACTTAAAAGTTTCCCAAAGGACGACGACTTTGTTGGTGTTAGTGACAGTGTTAATCAGGCCTGCAAACTGAACTCAACCCACAAACTGCTCAATTTACCTTCTACAGTCACACAATTGTCAGGACTTAGGACTGAGAAAAGGACGGGGAGAAGGTGTGTTCAGGGGCGGTGTATGCACTTGTGTAGCTCAAGGCAAAAAAACAATTGTGCCGCCCCACTATTTGCAACGTACCATACCAGGAGTAACACACAAAGGCCAATGTGCTGTAAACTTAAAGCAAAATACGGGAATAACAAATGCCAATATGGCTAACACATAAAGCAAATGGTCAGTGCAAAGATTATGTGCTCAAAATGCCAACAGCATCAAAGTATCTATGACTCATTATCATGCACACATTTTGCGAATCTATTTACAAATAACACACCAAAAAGATCTTTATAATAACTTTAGTAACCTTCCTCGGTATTCTATACAGCAGAGTGATGACAGGGCATATAGCTATTTTTCAAAATAATACAATTTCAGGTCTTCAAAATAAATAACACTAGTGCAACTCTTTTTGCCACTTTCTTGTGTACAGTTGTGAATTAAACAGGTATGACTAATCTACTGCAGCTTAACCACCAGACACAAAATAAAGCTTATCTTTCAGAAGAGTACACAGCATTATGCGAGGCCAAACTTATTTCCAACTCTTACCATTCATGACAACCTTGTATATGCTCAGCTTATTTTTCATGGGCGCTAACAATGCTTGAAATTTTTCCCAGTCTTCAACACCATCTCTTGCAAGAGCTTTCTCTCACTTCCAAAAAAAGTTTACAACAGTGTCCATTTCATCCAATATCTGCATTTGTTAACATCCAACTATAATGACACAGAAAACTTTCAGGCAGCAACATTACCTGCTTCCTTATCCTCCTATTCATGCATATTGTTTGTTTTTGCTGTTTTGCAAATTGTTTATCCAATTGCAAAAAGTTGGAATATAATGTTACCAGTGAATTTTAATAATAAAAAAAAATCAGTAGTCAGCCCAGTGGATGTGAGCAGATATTTAGGCCTACCGATGATGATAGAAAACCTTCACAATGGTTGCAACAAACTTTTCTGAAAAGGGTACCGCTTCCACCATTTGGCAGCCTAACGTTCATTTGGAAACTATATCAGAATTGTTACGTTTCAAACATGCAGTGGATGCTATTTCTATCAGGAGAGACATTTTCTGAGTGAAAAACATTTATTTACACATGACCCTGGGGTCTAGATGCTGGTGGTGGTAGTAAAGGTGATGAGATGAGACGAAGAGAGTGCTGAGGGTCTGGATGTAAAGAGGAGGGATGAGATTATCATCATGGGCTCTGGATACTGGAGGCGAATTGTGTGGAGGATTTATTTTTTGATATTCTCTTGAAAAAAATGTATTTCTAATTTTCACTTATATCATTTCATATTTGAGGTCCTAGTTTTTCATTTGCAAGTTTTAGATTTTCAGATTTAGATTTGGGGGAGGGGGTTTGCGTTTAAATCTCTTTTTTTTTCAGATTTCAGATTGTATTTTTTTTTTCAGTTTCAGAGTTTTAGGCCTGATCTGGTGTGGGGGGCATGGCATTAACTGAAGTCTTTTGTCCTTCATCTGGCTCCATACATTAGAGCTATTGTAAACCTGCACCCTGGTGTGGATGTGGCCAGGAAGGCCCAGGGGCTTTTAGATCACAATGTCAGGCTCAGCGGTCAATGACTGACAGCACTTCAGTGGCCCAAGTAGTTACCATTGTGAGTAGTGAGCTAGTTATCCAGTGACGCTAACAACTGTATCTTACATCAGAGCAAATGAACACTATCAAAGCCATGCTTTACACGTTGGCTTTTTGTTTTTTTGAAAAGCTAGTTTGCCTAGTGCTCGGCTATAAGTGGACAATTCATGGTCGTTAGTTTGTTTTCAAGATACTGTTGGATGAAGTCTACCTTGAAGACAGCAAACAGATGGTGCGTGTTCAGCCTTGTCTGAATCAAATCTATTGTGTGTCAGGATTCATTTTTCTTTCTTTTATGGGACTTTTATTGTTTTCTGATTGTTTGGTAATTTAGATATTTGTACCACAGGAGAAGGACATACGCAAAAAGCACTGTGCAAAACCACAACTTTCCACAAAAAAAGTAAGTCTCTGTTGTTTCGTAAGATGAAAACAACAGAGATGCCAGCTGAAGTCTTTTTGTGACTATGCTTGTTGATCTCGTTACAATGGCAAACTTCAAAAGAACTGCAATAAAAACAAGCCTTAGGGTTTGACTGTCGTCATTGCCTTTTTTCTGTTTTGAATGCATTGGACAGTTATTGTATTTTGTGCTTTACATGCTGTTCTTTTCAAGAGAATTGTTGAGTAAAGTCATACAAGACCGTACAAGGTCAACTCTGCTGTTGTACTGATGCACATTATGCCACCCACTCCTGGGTGGCACATTAGGATAGTAACATTAGCAAATAGTGTATAATCAAGGTCACAGAGACTTTAATCTGAGCATGACTCACAATTAAGGATAAAAGGTAATACAGAAAAACATTGCATTTTTATGTCTACAGTGGTGCAGATTTAGCCTTTGTGTCCTTTCAAGATATAGGGTTCACTGATCTCTGTCCCTAGGTGTGTTTATTCTGGGCACAATTTTCTTTAGAAGCTCCTCAGTTTGCCTCAGATGTCCCTAACAGGAGCTCATGTTCCTCAAAACATTGCTCCCAGGGTCACCGAGGCACACACACCCGTTCCAGCACGATAAGGTTGCAATGCAAGTAACGACTGAACAAAAAGGTGGTTTATTCACAAGGAATAGTAAGAAGGATCACAAGACTGACCTCAGTTAAGGGCATCGGCTGCAGCAACACAGACTTTGTATGGGAGTGTGGTTGTGCACAGGGAGCCGAGGCACCAAGTAAAACTCTCAATTTACAGGTCAATCTTAAATCTGATACTCGCCTCACAAGCTTTGGGAAGTGGCCAACAGATTGCGCACGCAAGCAGATAAAATAAGGTCCTTCCAGCGGGTGGCTGAATTCACTCTGCTTGATGGGGTGAAGGGTTGAGTCATACAAAAAGACCTGCGGGTCCAGCTGCAGCTCCCTCACACTGGTCCTCATTTATCAGTTTGTTCATAAATGTGTGTGAGAGTGTAATCTGATAAGGTAATAATAGCCATGTATTTATCAAATGTTTGGTGGCGTTTCCACCATAAACATGTGTTTTGAACACCCACAGAGACACGTTGCATATGGGAATTTCTGTCAAAGCAGCAGAAAAATGAGCCCTCTGAGGCAGAGATGGAGACATAATAAATTATGTTGATGGGAACCAGAATAAACAATTATTATGTAGTCGCTGACATAATGGGGTTTTCAGGGCTGCTCTGTTGTTGCCATTGTCGCTTTAACCTGGACAAGCAGACAGGGAATAAGTGGATGAATGAATGGATTGGTATTTTATAATTGAGATATCAATAACGCTACAAAAAAAAACACACTGGTGGCTCTGTTGGGCGTGCTAACATGTTGATGTTTAGCCAAGCGGCCACCTCGAAGACTGAGAAAAGCAGCCAATGCAAAAGGCTCCAAAACTGAGTAAATCCCCATAGACTCCCATGTTTAAATGCCCAACTTTACAGCAGAAATAAACGTGTTTACAGCCTGGTACCTGGCTTTAGTTTAGCTTGTTAGCATGCTAACTTTTACTAATTAAGTAGCACAGGTGGGACCAAGTTGCTATTTTGTAAATCTCAAGTACTGTAAGTCTTTGCACTCAAGTCCTGAACTTTGTGTTTTGAGTCCTAAACAAGTCATACTGTGCCAATTTACCAAATTTAATGACATTTTAACAACAGAGCAATAATGAAGTTTATTGAAAATGATAATGATGTGTATTTATTTGTTAAAACAAGTTTGTTGTGTTGTTGCCTCTCCATCCATAATTTTCACATTTCGCGTACTAGATTTTTACTACTTTAGATTTTTTTTGACGACAGCATAGTTTTTGTATGCGAATAGTGCTCAGTAACATGAAGTTAACTCTTCATTGTTCTTTCCTGCAATTTGACTGGATGCCGTCATTATCTGGTATATTCGACTTGTAACATTAGCTGATTCAGGAAACTATTTGTGGTACACCTTAATTAAAGCAGCACACAAAAAGTTAAGTCGCTCCAGGTTTCAAAGGGTTAAGTATAAGGATGGAATACCGGTTTTGCAAGTATTTGGTCATAAACTGAAGTAATGGGCAAAATAAGTGTTGTCTGGGAAAATAAATGTTATAACTTTCATGATTTTGATAATCATTCTTATAGTTGTTGAGATATTTCCATTAGCCCAAAGTGGTGGCCCAATCAGCTGAGTAACTGACCAACCAACAGGCCACTGTTGCTGTCTCTGGAGCCAAAAACTGTGCTGGCACATTTGCCAGCTCAGTTTAATAAGTGGCAACAACATATTAATTTAGATTATCATAATTTTCATGCTGTGAAATCATTACATGATCCAATCAAAGATAGAGTTAATGAGTATTGGTACGACTAATAATCACTTTAAGGCAGTGCATCAGTCTTTGTTAAGCAGTTAATTACCATCTAATTAAACAGTAAAGCCTATTTGTTAATTTCCTGCGTTGTTTACTGATAGTGAATGATTTAATGAGTGACATGAATTTGGGAAAATTAGCCTGATTATCTGTTCTGTATTTACCCTACACCTCAGAAATTACACCAGTCAGTTTGATTTTAGTTAACAATTTGAGAACCGTAGGAGATCAAAAGATATTTATAAAAGTTACTTCAACACTTCCAACACTTTAAATGCTCAACAGTTGAGTTGTGAAACATATATGGGCATATATTACCACTCAGGGCCCTTGAAGTGAAGTTGAAACTAATCTTTTTAAATACGCGAGTTCAGTTGAGGAGGAGAAATATCTTAAAGTTGTAGGGTTTTTTTCCTCGGTTCAATCTTTTCATTTTATGATAGACTTGATGTGGATTTTACAATGTGATTTAGGGAAGAATTTAGCCGCATTTCCCGACATTCATCTTTGTAAGCTCAGCAGCTCAGCGGGAAACTTAGCAAACTAAGTCTCTTACTCGATCAAGTATATATGCTTAAGAGACTGGGAGCTGACTACTGCAGCATTAGCCGGCCTTTATATACTTCTTATGATGATGTGCGGTTTTGTGACACCAGTTTCACTGACTTTTAATTGAACATTTACCTCTTTGGTGTTCAGTATTCAGTGTGTTTTACATATTAATCTACCAGGATCAAGAGACAGAGACACCTTTGATTGAGATAAGGACAATATTGGGTTGATTGTGCCATTATTATTATTATTATTATTATGTCAGTATCACTATTGTTTTCTCTGTCTCTGTTCTTCAGTTTTGTCTTGATTTCTGCTTAACTGACTTTTTGTTGGTCTTTTACGTTTTTTTTTAATTTTTTGGGATTTATTTCCTTTACCTTCCGCTTTTGAGATGATGTAGTGCATGAAATATGGCTGTGAAAGAGGCAGCAGCAGTGTAAATCAATGCTGCCCTCATGTGGTGAGTTTGACTCTGAGTTCTTACCAAAAAGGACAGAAAAAAATAAACACTGGCTTTGTTTCAAATTGTTTCCATCTGCTTGTGAGTCACTGAGACATGATACCCTTGGTTGGGGTGGTTTATTTATCTATGCTGTTATGATGGTATAATTGTCAAAAAAATAGAAACAAATTTGGTTCTTTATTTTCTAGTTTTTATCCCTTTAAAGCTTTGGCAAATTGAGTTGTTTTCTTTTAAAAACATGGAAAGAAGGCAATGAGCAACTTAACAAAAAATGACCTAGAAATTAGAAAGAATTTAGTAAAAAATCATTAACTGAAATTTTTTTCAAAAACCCCAAAAAACAACACATAAACATAAAAAAAGGAAAATTCAAGGGAGAAAATGCTTAAAAATTATAATAATTCTGTAAAAAAAAAAAACAAAAAAACATAGTTATTATATTTATAAATGTACAGTTCTTCAGATATTTTCCTTAGCTTTTTTTGAAAATAATTTTCTAAATCTACTAATTTCTTGCAATTTTTGGAACATTTTACTATGCGTAAAAGGGTTTAAATACTTGGGAAAGGTGTCAGATGCAGCACAAGGTATTGCACATTTTTTGTTTTCAGTAAATTAACTTGTCTTCTAAAGGTTATACACAGTCCAGTCCAGTTTCATTCCCCTCCCTGCTGCACTGCTCTTGTCTCACCTCATCATATCTCAATGACACACGTATCTTCTTTTCACTTCTCATTTTCTCCTCCAGATTCCTTCCTCTCACTTTCTCCATGCTCATGAAACCTTTTCTGACCTCTCTGTTCTCTAAAGACTCATCTCTTCTGTGATACTTGCTGCCTGTCTTTCTTTCTTTCTCCCATCCACCCTCGGTCAGATCATTGCGTCTGATCGTCCTAAACCTATATGACATCAAACCGCAGACAAGAATGTACCACCTCCTCACACAAATGCCTGTCGAACCCAATTAGTCTGCTTTTCCAAACTTGGCTCCTGCACTGAAACACCAGCCTCTGCTGTCTCTTCACACTGCTGCAGCTCTTTCTCCGCGGCCCTCACCCTCTGTTAACGCTTTGAACCTCCAGATGTTCATTGTTGACCTGCAGATCTCAGGGGACTTTCAAAGAACAACAAGGAGCATGTGAAACCCGAACTTGTCTCACACTGTGAGCTGTTGCAGGCAAAAGCTTTAAGTCCTAAACTTACAGATTAAAGGATAAGGTTGCTGTTAATGTATCATTTTCTAACTGTGTAAAAGTCTCATTAGGTCCAAATACAATATTTAATTAGTCAGCTGCTCTATTATTAATTTCCTACTTTTGTTTATGCAGTTGTTTCAATTAAGATGCAATTTTTATTAAATTAAAATTTGGTGACAAATAGACAGTTTAATTTCTGGAAAAAAAAGGCCAATAACTTCCCAAATAAGCTGAATACTGAATATTATTCAAGCTAATTAGCAAATGCTAGCATGTCAAAATGCTAAACCATGCATGCACTATGCAAACAACTGGCAGCTGTAGTTGCCAGCAACCTACCATTATTTTAAAGGGTTAATCCAATAAATGACTAACTGTATATTACTGTCAAATTTATTACAGTATTCTAATGTAGGATTTGAGGTTAACAGTGTAATCAAGATTTAAAGTGTTTTACTATAAATTGAAAAAAAAAAGTACATTACTGTTAGAATTTAGCCCTATCTTTCACAGCAATTTGTTACAGTGCAAATGTCTGCAGAAGTACTTGTAGTTCCTAGCATCCTATTGTTATTTTACAATGTCAATACCATGAATTACTTCAACAATTTATTACCATTATATTTATTACAGTATTCAATAGCAGAATGTGAGGTTAACAGTGTAATATTGGCTCTAAAAAGCATCAAGATTCATAGTGTTACTGTAATTTGGCCTTATTTTTACAGCAATTTGTTACAGTGAACAAGGTTAATATAATACCTGCAATACATCCACATGCTAGTGTTGTCATTGAGAGTATGTTAGATTATAGATGTTAGCCTTGCAGAGCTGCCATGTAAATCAAACTTCACTTTTTGCCTGCATTTTCAAAGATCTTTCTGGTCGCCTCAGCTCTTAACACAATTTCTTGCTCACAAAAAATGTTTGCAGCTGTGCATTGCCAGAGAATAGTATCCAACAAAAAAAGACACTCTGCACTTTTTAGTCTGCACTATCTGGTTTGAGTGTACTTTACACTGTAACTTTTACAATGTAAACTTATTACATAGGGGAGAACCTGGTCAGATGGGACACTTTTATATTTACTAATAACCTCTCTACCCAAATGTAAAAGGCACAATTGTGTTAAATGTACAAGGAGTGCATTTTCCCATATAACACCAACTTTAGAGTTAAAAGTTAAATATTTAAACTGTGTACATTGCAAATATGCCTAGGGGGTGAAATGAGGCTTATATAAAGTTTGTGCATTTTTTACAAGGCTTATTAATTCAGCTTGGCAGTCTAAATCTCTTAATAGGCTAAACATACCTTAAAGCAGAGCCCGTGGGCTATAACCTAAAGTAAGTTCATTCAAAGCATTTTATTTACTTATTAATTCATCTTAGCAGTCTAAATCTCTAGCTAAACATGACTCAGAGCATGGTGAACATGAGCTACAGGTGGTTTAGATGCTGTAGTTTCAAAACTGTGAATAGAAAGTGAGGAAAAGTGAGGTCTTCAAAGTAAAGAGGATGTGGCTGAGTATGAGCACAGTGAATGACATAGTTGCTTTCTACCTTGCTTAAAAAAATAAAATTTAAAAAAAGACCAACCGACCTCGGTCTCCCCTACTACAAACCTTATACTAAGTAGGAAACATGTACTTCAAAGTATTCATACAAAAATATGAGACATGAGATAACTCAAAAAATCAATGGGAGGGCAACATACCATAATTTAAAAGTGTTTTGCAGTCAGTTCAATTTAGTACAAGACTGTGGTTTTGCCAAGGTTATGATTTATTTAAAAGCAGCAGCCCTATCATCTAGCACTGAATTAATGAATATTAAAAAAAAAAAAAATAGCAGATGGCTTCTGAGCCTCGTAGATTAATATGATGCGGCGCAATCTCTTAAACTATTAGACAGGAAGACTAGTAGATCCTTTCATGTAAACCAGAATGGAGAGTGTAAAAATGCCTCCTGTAATAAAACTAAATGCACTGGGGTAAACTGAATAAACCAGCTTTCAAGTGTACTCATATAAAACACTCAAAACACGTTTTGTTGCAGCCACGCTGACAAGAGATACACCTCTGTGCCTGCTTCCTGACCTGACAGACTATAAAATAAAGTGTGTGAATAAAAATTTCTCCATAATCACATAAAGACATGGCTTTTGATCGCACACTATTTTTCTAAAGCCAGGTCTGTTTTGTTTCTGTACAGTCGCATTTCTGAAGAAATAAATTCCGAAATGTGTCGAGTCCTGATAAAGACCTTGCCCTCAGCGAGCTTATAATTCCGTGCGAATATTCACAGACTCAAAGCCATTTATAGAAAAACCTGTTTTTTGTGTTTGAAGCTGTTAAACTTTAATTGTTGTGTTGGTATGTGGAGTTCTAATATTACTCCTGAATTATCACATGCAAATGACCCCCGTCTAATTAATCAGGTGAGACTGTGCCACTTCAAAATGTTTCGTCTTAGAAAAATAACAAGTTTGCCCCTGAAACTGTAAATTAACAGTGACAAGTCAAGCTTATCTTTAAAGGGCTAATAGGGCAGAATAGCCCACAGTTACTCTCTAAAAGGCTTACACAATGTCTGCTTTATTAAACAATTAATGAACATGACACCCCCAAAGACACTGGAGCCGAGAGGGCCCATTAGGAGAAAAATCCAATCAACTTGAAGCAAAAGGGCTCCTACCAGAGCCATCAAGTATGCAGCGGTTGTTCAGTGGCACTGAGAAAAGTTACATTTAGACAGTCAGGCAGCGTCTCATATGATAACCATTTAATGCTTTGTTATGCATAATGCATCTTCTTGTGTCTTTTGCTGATGTCATTTTACAGTAGTTTCTTTAATGAGTCTCGTCTGTGTGTGTCGTTTTGTATGTTTAAACTACATATTTTATGTAGATCTAGTAAAGTAATCACATTTGCACAACGGACCCATTTTCATATGTATTTTTCAATTTTAGCACCTTCATGTTTAGCAAAGAAATGTGCAAATTGGTCCTATTAACCAATTCTAAAGGCCAGTTTTGTATGATATCAGCCCGTAAAATGAGTGTGTGATCAGTTATCAGTTGTTATCACGACCATTATTGTGATTCAGACAAGGCAAACTGCACCTACTAACAGGCCAGGAGGTGCATTCATTACGTTTAAATTAATACAGGCAATTATGTTTTCTGAAGAAAAAGAATATACAAAAAATTCATACAAATCCCATGAAATCAAGAACCAGTAACTCATGCATAAGCCATGCATTTGGGCAGGCTGCAATCGCATGACCAATGCACTGAAGTTAATTTTGTTGAGGAGGCAGCTGGTTCAAAAACACAGGACTATCCCCCAGAAGGTCACTTTTCAGAACTGTTAAAAAACATGTAGGGTTGTGAGGAGATTTTCACAGTACAATAACCGGCTCAGAAAATTTTGCAGTTTCAGGGTATCACAGTACGACACAGTTAATGTTATTATCAGACAGAATGACCCCTTAAAAAAATTTTTAAAAAAAATACTTTTTTTGTAACTGAGGCATGTGTGAAATGTCTCCCTTTTTAAAAAAAAAACTCAAATAAAAGTGAGTCTCTGCATCAGGTTGAATTGTTTTTTTCAACAATATAGATAAGCAAAAGTACATGTATGATAATCACCAACTTTCATATCATGGTAGTCCCTAAAACCGGTGTACACTGCAACCCTGACCACATGGTCCATGAGCATAGTTGTAAAGCAGTCACAATGTAATTTAGGCAAAATTACTTGGATAGGTTTGGTCAAAGTTTTAGGGTGAGGTTATCTTTCACATCAACCTACAGAAACACATCATCCCTGGATCACTCTATTATGGCCATACGTTCATACATTTGTTTTCCTCTTTTTTCCCAAGATAACAGGATCATGCCGTGTGTTTTCACTACTGTGGGGGCCACACGAGGGCACCAGTGTACCAGTCAACGTGTTTATTTATATATTTATTGTCTCTGACATACTCCTTACTCTTGTGTGTTGTTAATTTGTAAATGTTTGTATGGTGTGTAGACTGTTGAAACTAGACTGCCCTTTGGGATAAATAAAGTTATTTGAATTGAATAATTTTGTCGAGATAAAGAAACTGTGATTTCCCGAGATAACAAAATAATTAATTAGATATATCTCAAGATAACAAAACAATCTTGCGCCCATCACATTTAATTTGTTATCTCGAGATCTCAAATAAATTATGTTTTTATCGCAGGAAAACACAGTTTCATTATCTCAAGATCTCGAGAATTATCCCGTTATCTTGGGAAAACCGTGAAAAAAATATCTGTGAATTTATGGCCACTTAGGGCTTCCATACTCTATGTTCAGGGCATGCTTTTTTTTTTCCTTTTCTTTTTTTTGTCCTAGAATGGTGAAGACGTGACCTGCCACACACTGCTTCTGACTGACTAGTACTCCTTGCCTTTGTTGATTGGGTTTTGGCATAAAAAGTGAGTATGATTATTGTTATGGTAGGAAAATCAGGATAAGCCAATCAGAGTCAGAGTACGGCAGAGCAGGGTCGGTCACACCTTCACCATACTAAGGGCTACAAAAAAACGCCTCTTAGATTTTGTTGCCCTTTATACAATTTCACCTGACTTCCTACTTTGCTGGCATCATAATTTGGCTATAAGGCCACTAACAATAAATGTTAACATAGGAGGCAGAGAAAACATCTATGCTCCCTATGGCAATAGATTTTATTTGAACAGGCTGATCATAAATGTGATTTTTTTTTTTTTATATATAATATAGTGACATTTAGCCTCTATGCAAATGTGTCATTAAAAATTTCAATTTTCCTTTAACATTTAGAAATTTACTGGACTTAAATTAAACTGTTATCAAGTGCTTTCATTAATTAACTGTGCTTGTCTCATGCTCCAGTATCAGTTATAGCCCGATAGAGACCTGAGGCTGGAGTGAGTTTTAATTTAATTGTACTTAGAAAAAAAACTGCATCAGTGTAAGCCAGTAGAGAAAATGTCTTACATATACTGTTGGAATCCAACTAAGTATTACAAATACATAAAGTATTTACATTGCAGCACATGCACGTATACATACCAGCAGCTCAATATCAACAAACAAAACTGTATCCTCTGTGAATATACAGAACAAACCAACTTAAAACATATATAAAACATTTGCCAACTTCTGAGGCAAGTCAGTTTTAAACAGCCTCACATCTCAGTCCTCAAAACAATTGATTTTTTTAAAAATGCACATTTAATATAGACTAGTTCTCCTCACTCCTTTGTCACACTCTTGATATTATAGCTCTGCATTATTTACATATATAGGAAACCAAATATAACGAAATAAAGAATATGAATTTACAAATTGCCCTTATGTTGATGCAACATAACTGGAGGCATTTACAATAAATGACCACATGGCGGCGACAAATTACACCTAAATGTTACCATCACAACTTGATCCTAATTTTAAAATATTTTTTTCATGATCTAATTTAGATACACAAATTTTCTAACTTGATATAATAATTCAATTCATACTGCTACTACCCCATCATTGCTGCATAATGACAAGATTCGATAATAATAATACATTTTAAATACAGATGGATTATAATAAATGGGGGATAAGTAGGGAATATGATACACCTGTAAAGACAATCATTTCAAACATGCTTGTAAAAATTAAAAATTACTTGGAAATATTATTTCAAAAAGCAATTACTGAAGGCTATCATTCAAATTTTTATAGCATGTTAGTGGAACCATGTTATTTTCAATTTATTGCATTTCATTACAATTACAATGACTGCTTCAGTCTAAATTAATTTTTCCTTTAAAACAGGGAAATTGGGATTTTTTTTAGCTTTTAATTTATTCTTTGAAGTTATTTTTATTTATTTGTTTATTTTTGGTGAGAAATTTTGTTTTAGATTGTTTTTTGTCATTGTATGATGGTGTGTTACATGTTATTATAAATACAGTGTAAATATAGGCTAGTATAAATAGTCACAATTTATAACTGATATTGGGTAATATGATGAAAATGCATGTCAGAAAAATATGATAATATACTATAAAATATAATAGAAAATAATAGAAAATATATACTAATACATAATAATTATTCCTATTGAAACTGGATTTAAAATGTTTTTGGAATACCTTTAAAAAAAGGGCTTGCACTTCATGTTTTAGCTCTGTTAACTATGCTTTGTTTGTAACAGGCAGGTGGATTTTAATGCTTTTATGGTTATGATGTCATCCCAAAACACTGGAAATTTCCTCCATCCAGAAAACAAAATGAAGCCCCAAACTGTTTCGTTGTGTGAGCCGAGTGGGTCTTTATGGGACTGAAATGACATCACATTAACAGCCATAAAGCCTCAGCTGAGGAATAATGACTTCACACCCAATCATGAGCAGACAAAGACAGCACTTTGGACAAAGAGAATGTGAATTATCTGCATGTAATGAGATCACGAATTTCAGTTTTGTTGCACATGGCAACATATCACAGTGTTTACTGGACATTTACTGCTCGGGAAAACAGGCTCAAAGTGACATTTTAATTGTGGATTGTCACATTTGTGTTGGAAGATGACTATGTGCTATATGGCTGTCTTCTATTGTTTTAACCTTTATTGTTTTGAAATATATTTCTGCACCCTGAGATGCTTTTACTTCATCTCAGGGGTCATCAGCGTCTGATTGTGTTAAATTAGGATTTTTTATTCAGCTCTATTTCAGTATTGTCTGAATGACTCCATCAGTCTCTGCAGTCTCCTCGTGCGCCACATGATGGTGTGCGCGAGAAAGAAGCGTCCCACTTTACTTCAAAAGCATCATTCACTGATGAGGATGAGGACAGTTTCGCTGCACAACAATACCGGAACTCGGATGTGCTAGCCTTCAAAATAAGAGGTCGATTTTTTTCTTTTTTTCTTTTTTTTTTTTTTAGAATATTAAAAAAAAGTACAAGAGAATTGAATTATGTGTCAATTCTTACAGCTGAATGTCATCTCCTGTGTGCATGGCCCTATTTATATGGTTAAATGTGAAAATAATAAAGTCTTGCTTAAAGACACAAAACATTTCTAGCACTGCGGTGCTCAAAAATATTACAATATTATTGCTTCCACGTGAGGAAACAGGATAAATTCAGGAATAAGAAATAATAGGTGGTATATTTACCACACAAAAGACTACTGATGAGAAAGGCATCCAAGTATTCTTTTTTGTCTGCATGATATTTATAACTGTCTTTGACCTGTTATGGTATGTTTACATATTTGAAATAAAACATCAAATCAATTCAATTAATTCAGTTCAATATTGTCATGAAATGTGGATTTAGACGTGTTAAAGTGAACACTTTTATTTCAAACATGCCTATACATTAACCACAATATTTAAAAGCCAGATATGAAACACGTGACATAAAATTAGGTCTAAACAGTAAAATTTCATAGTTAACATGGCACCTTATTTTACAAAGAAGATCCAGCCTGACTTATGAAAATCATTCTTTTGTCTTTAAAGGAAAGGAAAAAATCAAAATATTAGCCAATACAAACTTTTTGTTATCATTATTATTATTATGATCACCATCATCATCAAGACAATACATTTTTAAGTTGCAGTCAAAACATCAGGAGTAAATTAAACACTTCTAATGTGCACAAAAAGCTACTTGGACATCAAAGGTGTTTTTGATTCTGATTCTGGAAATTTGTGTAAAAGGAGGTCACTGGCTTATTTTGAAAAGCTTGACCGGATGTCCCCTCTTTAATTGCCTCCGTCTTGACACACCGGTACCAAGTGGCCCAGTGAGCCCAATCTCTAACGGAGAACAGGAGTATCGTCCCGGCGGACAGTAGCGGCAGCCTTTCGGCTCGGATATTTGTCGTTTTCTGGATTTATTCCCTACAGATAAATTCCGGGATGCCTTCAAATGTACAAGGTAAAAAAATAACTCTGAATGCTTTGTGTATTTTGTCGTGCATGTGTGTGTAGCTAGCCGAAGCTTTGAGTCTTTACAATAGAGCATCAGCAGGCCGACCCCCCCGGCCACCGTCCACACTGTAATCCTCTGTCGGTATTAACTAGCTTGCTATTAAAATAACGCGATTTTCTTTTCACAGGAGGGAAAGCCTTTGGACTGTTAAAGGAGCAGCAAAAGACAAAATTGGAAGAAATTAACAAGGTACGCAGGTTCTCTTTATTTGCCGCGAGCGTGTCTAACGGCACCTCGCGGGAATGTGAAATTAATGAGCACGCGCACACTTGACTCGGCATTGGCCTTGTTTGTGAACGTGCGGCCACATTGATGTGTTTCTCTCTCTGTGGTGCTGTGAATAATGAATCGCGCCCAAACGCCACACACGTGTATTAATTAGGGTTGACCATAACGGTGCTGTTGATGCATTTTATTGATCCCCCCCCCCTGCAGTCTCGTGGCACTTGTTGAATGGCTGCACGCTGTCACACACGAGCGTTTCCCTTCTGACCCCATCATATCGATCTGTTGGTGCCTGGTTTTGTGGCTCCTCTGCCTGGTGTTGGGACGGGAGGACAGGTGTCTGAATGAGCTCTTTGTCTTACATCAGGCGTCGTCTCGGCAGATACTCTGTAGTAGTTCCCTCAGATTATCTGGATGTCTGTGTAATCTCTGTTTGCCTGCTTTATTTTGGTCTGTCAGCGGCTCTCACATGAAAAGCAGGTCGCTGCAAGAGGGCAGCCCCGAGCGCCTGTCACATTTCTGTTGTAAACACACACTCTGCTCCTTCATGGAGGATTTTTTGATATCCTTAATTTGTTCATTGGAGAAATCGCCCTTAATTCCTAAAAAGCTAGGTTTACAAATAATACCTGTGCTGTGATTAAATGCTGTTTTTTTATAGATTGACATCCATTTCATGATAATAACAGGAGTGCATTTGCACAAGTGGATGCTGTGGGACTGACCTTTTAACCCTAGCTCTCTTATTTATTATGGCTGTTATCCACAGCTTGTATGAAAATCTCATCAGATAAATAAGAATTCTATTTTTATTTTTTTTTTTTGGTTTGTTGGGTTTTTTTTTTTACAAAAGCAGCATTTTAAAGGGGAACACCACCCAAATTAAGATTTCTAATATGTTATTTACATGGCTAAGTAAAGTTCTATCAATATTTGTGAACATCAGCTACTCTCTCTAAAAGACAAAAACCAGAGAAGTCTCAAACGTAAGATGTCATCAGATATAAAATCTGGATCTGCGCCATAGACGATGAATGAGAGGCTTATTTTCTTAACACAGAATGTTTGTTTTCTTTTTCATACCCAAATGAGCTTTAGGTTGTTTTTGTGTTCTCAGTTCTGTAACAGAAAATGTACCCAGTCGCTGCATCTGAAAATCGAATACTGTGCACTAGATATGCAAACTATAGTTCAACATACTTTTGCAGTGTTGGAAATTACCTTTTTTGTCCACTTGCCACTGTGGCAGGTGGATTTCAAACACTACCAGCCACTTAGTAGATCAAAATTGTTTTATTGTGTTTTGAGTGAAGCAAATCTAGCAGCCACTTGCATATTTTACCAGCATTTGGCCGGTGGAGTTAAATTTCCAGCCCTGCTTGTGTGAGTACACGGCAGTATTTTACCACGTTGCTTTCTGAGTTTACTGGTTGGAGACGTAACCATCGTTACCCATGGCAACATCAGCTTTACCAACAATCTAAAAATAATTTTAATATATAATGCCCTTCTGTCATGAATCTTTTCAGTGAGCCTTGCGTTGTGGGATATGTATGCCGGCGTGGTGTCCAGACAGTTTCACTGTAATTCACATACTATTGGTTTCATACTGAGGTTTCGGACATAATACAAAATCGCACATATTGTTTAGCGTGGTTAATAACATTTCAGTGTGGAATTTCGGATGCGGTTATACACTCAGATCATTCACCTGGCTGCTTTCAGTTTCATCTATAATATCTATATCTATCCCAATTCATTGTCTATGGAGCAGTTCCAGACTTTATACTCAATGACATCGCACATTTTAGTTTGGTATTCTAGTTTAAGGATTTGGGAGAAAGTTGTTCATGTTTCATTTTATTATTGGACTGTTTTCAACCCGATGAATAACATGCATGAATTTTGAAAATGGGCGTAGCTCCCCCTCGGCTCGGGCTTGGAGTAAAGGTGATGACCAGATATGACGCTTTACAGACCAAACAAAGAAACAATGTGCTTACAATTTCATAATGAAACACTCTTCAGTTGCAGCCCTAAAAATACTTCCAAAAGGTGACCCTTCAGCCAGAGGAAACACACTATTCTCTGTGTTTGACCTCTGTATTGTGAAACATTCTTTGTGGAGATAACGGTAGCGATATATACTTGCATACTTGTACGATACGCTGTGACTGTGAGTAGACATTCCTGTGTGGGTGAGGGTTGCAGTAGTGATTCAGCACGTCTGAGTCAGCCGTCCCACATAATAAACATCCAGTTGTGGTGTTTGCTCTCTTCACCATTAATTACCAACCTGACAGACACATGGAGGTCAACGCAGAGAACAATCTCACTCTCTGTCTTTCTGGCCCTCACTCTTTCTCTTGTCTCTCCGTGTCGATTGAAGCTGACTCCCACATGGCAGACCGCGTCATTATAATTTCATTAGAATAGCTCCCTTCGGGCTCTTTCCTTTTACGCCCTTGCGAGGTGTTCCACTTAGCGATAAGTAAAGACAACGTAGGGGGAGAACATCTTTAGATTATGAGTCATCACTCACTAGTTGGAAGTTTTTGACAGGAACACAATCAGATGGATGTATTAACGCTTTCATCTGTGCGTGGGTTTCTCTCCTCTTTGATCGTGTATTGTGTAACTGTCAGAACTTCCTCGGCAAAGTTTCAAAGTGTGCTCAGAAGTGATTCAAGTGGTTTCAGCTTTTTTGTTTTCTGGTCACCTTAAGTTTGTTTTTCTCCCCCCCCCCTCCCCAGGAATACTTGGAAGACCAGAAATACAGGGATGAAGAGGACCTGCCCGAGAAATTGGAGGGTCTCAAAAGTAAGCAAAACCAGTCCTCTCCTGTGTAGTTTCAGTATCTGCAAGCATGCAGCTGTGTTTTCGAGGGTGTGTTCCTTTTCCCTGGCTTTTGTCTTAGCCTTGGTATTTGTTTATTTGTTGGCAGTCCGCACTCGCACACAGGAGTCTTTTGCATTTTGCTTTTCTCTGTGGGAAAGACAGACTGCTGAGATTTCTAAGAGGTTTGCGAGGCCAAGTCCTCCGTGGCCTTGAAGGAATGTGCTGGGGCGTTCCTCCGCTTGTTGTTACAATATTCAGAACTTTGCTGGGTAAACTCATAGCTCCTGGGAATAGAAAAAAACAGCACTGTTACTGGGAGAAAATTGTATGATTTGCCAAAAAACTCCTCCCCATTGCTCAGATATTACACGTGTGCTCTGAGTGCATGCAGAGTATTTTGTTTTCTTTGTCTTCTCACACACAGAGGGTTTTTTTAATCTGCTTTATATTCAGACAGAATAACATAAGGATGTTTATGGGAATAGGGGGCATATGTCTTGAAATGAGAAACATGCTCCAGTGTCCTACTTACAATCTATGTTCGCTGGAGGAAATGGAGCAGCAGTATAAACAGAAAGGGGACCTGACACCCAGGTCCTGAGAGGATAGCTTCTTTTTTTCTGTCTTTCCCCTTCTGTTTCCATACTGGCCCAGTGACGCACTATGCTTTTAACCCCAATAAAATCACATCCTGACCAAAAACATCATATACAAACCCTGCTTTAACATTTAGATTCAGTACTTGTTTTTAATCATTTTTTGTATAATTTAATTAATCTAATCTTATCTTTTATTTATTTATTTTTTGTTTCCTACAGCGAACACAGTAGCAAACAGTAGCAAACACAGTATAGCAAAATTCAATGTAAATTATCAGTATTGCAGCAACAAATGCAACCTTTGGTAGCCTACTAGAATAACAAAATCAATTGCTTTTTCATTCCAATAGTTACATTTTGCTGCTATTAAAATGACTGAAGTTCAAAACTTTATCTTTTAAGCTTTATTTTATGAGTCAAAACAAAGTTTTTCTTTGAGGCCATAACTTTAAGTTGAAATAAGTAATAAATCACAATGTATCACAGTGTATGTTTTTGCAATACTCTGCATATTACTAAACTTTTGAGCTGCAATAATGTTTTGTGGCTTAAGTATCACCATAACTTGTATATTGGGGCCTTTTTTGATTTCCGTTCCTATTTCTACAGTGGAGATGCTGCAGCTCACCTAAAATATGAAGAGCAATTATTATATTTTTTAAAAATATAACAAAGGTGTTATTAAAGTTGCATTCGGGCAATATCAGCAGAACTGGATGAACACAAAGACCGCCCTTTATTCTGCTGCCAGACTTACACGTGGGATAAAGTCCCTGAATTAGCCTTTTTTTCTTTTTATTTATTGAGTTACATATTTATTAAAAAACAAAACAAAATGCAAATGAATAGTATCTAACACCTTTTTTAAATTTGCTGAATTTATTCTATTTGTGTTTACGTTAGACTTTTTTAAGATGTTCTGTCAGCGATGGTGGCTTTGTTGCCTTCAGCTCAGAAATCATTGATTGATCACATCTTAACTTCACTTTTCAACATTTCGGTGTTGAAAGGCCCTGATGATTGAGGAGAAACTCACGACTGTTCTGCAGCTCTGACACCAGTCTGAAGTTAGTCTGATAATTACCACTAATTTGGAAACTCATTTCACAAAAGAGTTGGTGTGAAATTGTCAATCCGAATATTTATCATCAGTGGTTGTTACTAGGGCTGAATTGAATCGATAAAATCGATAATCAATTTTTAAATGTGTTGAATAAAATTAGCGATTTGTTGTGTCAGGCGATTATTACGCCACTCTCTGTGTAGCAGGACTGTTAAAGTCCCATGCAGACAGCAACGGAGATGGAGAGGCCAGTGTTTTGAAGAGGCATGGCAGAGGCAGAGAAAACGTTTCATACAAAAACTTCAAAAGTTTGGGTGCGATTCACGTTACGCAAAACAAGGAAGTTTGTTAGCTGTGATGAGGAGAGCTTAGAGGCAGGGTAAGTCAACAAAAAACGCAGTATGTTCAGTTTGAAAGTAAGGAAACGTATGTTGTAAAAGCTGTCAACATTTAACTTTTTTAATTGCTTCATATTTCATTTTTTATTATTTATCACTTAATATTATTTTGACAGCTCATAATCAGCTGGTAATCTGTTTTTAACCAAAGTGATGTCAGAAAAAATGCTTATTTTGTTATATATATATGATTCATCAATTAATTGAAAAATAATCGGCTGATTAATCAGTTATCAAAATCATCGTTAGCTGCATCCCTAGTTGGTACTATCAGTGACATGCACATAATATTTGAGTTTTGCCTTTATTTCCAAAAAGACAGTATTCCTGTAAAGCTGTTTGCATGGCTCATGAAAATGTTCCCGTTTATGTGCAGCCATGCATACTCTAATGTGTCCTAATCCTTTGCTTCTTTGCATTAAAAAAATTGGATTTTTTTCACCAGTTGCACACAATGTTGACCACGCTGCACACAGGCCTCCTTTTTCATTCCTTCAACCACCTTCATGAAAAGCTCAGCAGTGTAAAAACCTGTCAATTTCTAAGCCCTTCATAATATTTAAAAGTAGATGCGTTTCTCCTTCTGACCAAGGATGTGGTCTTTTCTCCTGGACGTGTATCTAAAACCCAAAGCCTTGCAAACTGTTGGCTAATTGGTTTATATACAACACACAGAGGCTGTATGGCAAAAACTGCGCTAAAAAAAAAAATTAAGACGCATACTCTGAATGCACTGTATAGTAAAGAATGCTCCTAAACCCCGAATATTGTCTGCATGTTCCATGTCTTAATCAGAAAAATGAATCCAAACAGAACATACTGTTTACATGAATCATATCAAATCTGGAATATTGCTACATGTGGAATAATAGTGGAATATTAATGTGCATGTAAACATAGTTGCTGATTACCTTCAGTAACCAGTTTTCTTGGTGAAATCCTCAACACATCTGTTCTTAAAAGTTAGTAAAAATGTGGCATTTTATGCTTTTTTGTGTGGAAAGGTTGGATTTAGAGCATGTTAATTTACTGCTCCAAAGCTCTGACACGTGGAATATTATTTCTATATTTTAGTGTTAAATCTGTGTTGACAGCATGGCATAATGGCTGAATAAAGAGAACATTTCCATAAAATAGCTTTAGGGAATGGAGATCAGGTTGTTAATAGGATGAGCAGAAGCCTTCATTGAAGCTTTTATCTGCCTGTTGGGTTAGTGTCTGTTTAAGGGGCGGGGAAATTCTTTATCTGTAGGCCAAAAGGAAAAGGTCTTATCTGTTTCTGCTGTTTTCTTCTTTATCAGCGAGGTCAGTGGAAAAAGCCCCTCAAAAAATAGCTGCCAAAGAGGTTGTTCATTGAACTTAGCAGCAAGCAACTCAACTTAAATGCAAACCTAAATCACAGACCTTATGAACATCCCAAATTCTAGTCGTGGCAGTAAATGGCTGAAATGTGTTGGCATCGTCATTTTGTCACATCCGCTGCTGCAGGAATGTAGGTCAGCAGGACACACTGAAGACGAGTTTTTGTTCAGTTGAGCCATTTTCTGTGGCTGCAGATGATCAACAGGCTGCTCTACGACAAGTGGCCCACTGAAACGCTGCTGTGTGTGTGTACGTGTGTGTGCATGTGCGTGCGCGTGGAGGCCCCCCTTCTCAGAGTTTATGAACAGGGTTAGCATTGTCCTGTCCCTCTCCCCCTGGGTTCACACAGTTAACACAGTCCTCTCTCTCTTCCCCCCAGCACGCTCCCACACAGAGCTTCCAGTGTGAGACAGAAATAGCGAGTGTAATCTGACTAAAGTGGTCGTCTGAACAAAAGAGAAAGGCGAAATTTAGGAAGAAGCGGGAAAATGTCTGAGGGTTTTTACATAGCAGCAGCCCCTTCTGTAGCATGTTAATAATGAGCTTTTTCTTTGTGAATGACAATGCAGGAGTTGATATTTACCAAAACCGCCTAAAGGTGGATGATTGGAATCATCGACTCGCATTTTATCAGTTTTACTTTTTTGTCATTGATAACAGCACGGCGTGCTGTAAATGTTTCTGTTTTGTGTTGCTGCAAAGATAAATGTTATGGAAACGGATGCCAAAGTGACACAGCGAAGTCAGGACGCACAGTTTTTTTTTTTTTTTTTTTTTTTAAAAAAAGTTTTGTTTTTACACATTTTATTTAGAGCGGTCAATTTGCACAAATTGTTAGCAAATATACACAAACATAGAAATTACTGATAAATATACAAGTGCGGCATGAATATAATTACTGCATTTACATAAAGAGTAGAAACACCGCGCTTCTCCAGGATTTTTTAAAGGATAAAAAAATGGAATGAATAAATAAAAATGAGACAAGAGAAAAAAAAGGGAAACAAACAAAAAAAGCTACAACAAAACAAAACAAAAAAGCACATCCAACCCAACCTAGACTCCCAGTACTTAAAAAAAAGGATCCTACATTCAGTTTTCAGTTTATGGCAAAAATCATCAAAAGGCATTGCACTGTTGTTTTCTCCAAATATTGAAGAAAAGGTTGCCAGTTTATATTTGTATAACTGAGTGGATCTAATACTGTCTGATCACAGATGTGATGAAAAACACAAATCAAGACTCATTTAGGCTGTTATAGTAGATGACTTTGGGGGGGCTACTTTGAGCCCCTCAGGAGTGAATAAAGACTAATTTCCACAGTCTGCCTCAGTTAAGTTCATTTCACATCACAGCAATTATTTCCAAAGTTGTGGATGGTACCAATAAAACATTCAGTACCTTTTTTTTTCATCACCTCACTGGTAATTAGCACCAGCCACTATCCAAATGCTGGTAGAAAATGCTGCTAGATTTGCTTCACAAATCAGTGGTTTGTCTGCATGCTGTCAGGCTATAAGGAGCAGTGATTGTGAGGGAAAACTCTGTAGTGTTCAGCCCAAGCATCTTTGCTTTCTTTCCTGATTGCTGTTTGAACTTTTCGTATTCGTTTAACTTCCTGACCCCCCTCACTCTAATCCCTCTTGCACGTCAAGCCCACTCAGCTGCCCTCTCTTTGCCTGCTTTCCACTGACAGACATGTTCAACACACACACACAGAAACACACCTGTCATTATCAGCTGTTTGCGTCTGTGCTTTCACCAGGTCAGCTGTCTGCAGAGTGTAAGACAGTGAGATCAGCGGGCAGTGTGTGGTAACAGTTTTGCTGACATGTAAGATGCGAGCTGGGGGTTGGAGTTTGTTAAAATGTTGCTCTGTGGGAAGTGTGAGCTGTTAGTAATAATGTCTTGTGTGTTTTTTCTGCAGATAAATATGCTGAGTTTGACCTGAATGACCAAGGAGAGATTGGTGAGTAATCGCACTACCACACCAACTGCACTCCGGGTAACAACTGTCCACTGACCCATGTGCACTGTCGACATGAGGGAGCAGTAATTAATACTGTGTGTGTATTGTCCGAGCAGTGTGAGACCAGGGCTTAAAACAGCTCATGTGTCGTGTTTGTGTCCTGGATGTAAAGTGAGACCGTACTGTACAGCAGTGTGAAAGGTCTTTAGTTGTTGAGCAGACGTGAGGCGAACAGGAGTGTGGGAGTCAGACAGCAGATGTGGAGCTTGTCTGCAGGTCCTCAATGACGCTGCTAATTGTCTTTGATGTGTCAGCTTCTTTGCTTTTTATCCACGCTGGTGGCTTTAAAAAAATAAAAAGAACAGATGGCTATGACAACTGCTTGTTTTACCACTGTGGTCCAATCTGAAATAGCTCAGCAACTACTGATTGGATGCCATGAAATTGAAATACAAATATCCCGAAACTTTTTTTTTTTTGTATGTTTTATAACCTAAAACCTTTAAATGACATTCCCATCAGCCTCAGCTGACACTTTGTGTTTAGTGTTAATTTGCAAATGTTTCCATGCTTCTAACACTTGCTAATATGTTAACATAGTTAACGTCATACCTGCTAAATATCATCAAGCTAGCATTATCATAGAGAGCATGTTAGCATGCTGACATTGTGCTTAAAGCCTCATTCCCACTGCACAAAAAGAAAAGTAACACAATCCGGTCTACAATCAGTGTTCACACCCAAGTGAAATAACTCTGCAGTAGTCACGAGTATTTATCCCTTCCAGCGACATGAATATACTAATTTCAGCTCATTAACAGGTGACATGCAGTGATAAGCCACAATTAATTACTGTCCATCTCCACCTAAGCAGCAGCAGTTTGAAAGAGACACTGAATAAGGAAGAGATATGTAAAGAGAAGCAACCACCACGTCTATTGTTAACCTTTTCTCCGGCCTGTTTGTGACATCGAGCAGACACACCAAAACAATCCGCAAACACATACTCGTCTGCTGCAGTGCCGTGTACACAGCTCTGCTCAGCCAGCAATAACAAAACATTCCGTAACCTATTTTTAGCCGGTTTACCCTTATTTAAAAAACCTGCACGCTAATTTTGTTGGGGAAAGGGTATAAGTATAGCTTCACAGAGACACTTAATGACTGTAGAGTCTTGTTTTGCAAGCTATATTTTCTAACTATACAAAGCTTAAAGCCTAAATTTCCAAATGCATCTTTTAGGAGAACCCTTTTGCATCCACAATGCCACAATCTTTCAAAACCCCACACCTCCATTATGTAACACAGGCTTTGTGTTGAAATTCTCAGGTCCAAAACTGACATAACACATCAGGATTAATTTTGCAGACATTGGAAAACTCCCTCCAAAGCCACAAGACATTATGAAACTGATTACACGGGCTGAGTTGTGGTCCTTGTGATGAGTAAACTGAATGTGTGTAACAGTGACCAGTACACGTGTTTCAGATACATGAAATCAAGCATTTAGACAAGTTTCCTTTCAACCTTATTTTTGCACTCACACGCTGATTAATGCCTAAAAATGATTCATACTCTGTCACCCAAGCACAAATCTGATTGTCACCTGTGCCTTCTCTCAGACTTAATGGGTCTGAAGCGGATGATGGAGAAGCTGGGTGTGCCAAAGACCCACTTGGAGTTGAAAAAAATGATCGTGGAGGTGACGGGCGGCAACAGCAGCAACTCCATCAACTACAGGGACTTTGTCAAGATGATGTTGGGCAAGCGTTCAGCTGTGCTCAAACTGTGAGTAAACCTCTGCGTATGCGCGTGTAGAATACTTCCTTTTGCCTGTTTTTGCAGTTAGTTGTGTCTGTTCAGGATCTGCTGGCTCATTGTGTGTGTGCTCACATGTCTGAGAGGGAGGATATGAATCGTGTGCTGCGTCAGCAAATTGTTTCATCCATCAGTTCTTCTGGGATGACGAGTGATGATGTCACCACCCACATGCTGTATTAGTCGTTAATCTCCATGGCACCAAAACCAATCTATGTAGCCTATCCATAGTCAACCCATCCTTATCCTTAGCTGGGATCATGTGCTTAGGTAACTGATTATAGGCTGATTAACCAGCGACTATCACGTGGGACTGACTAAAACACCAAAACAGTCTGTCGACAAAATGACTCATTAACAATGGAAATTATTTCTCTCAAATGTGTATTTTTTTCAATGGACCCGGGTGGATAAGGAGGCCTACTTCCTGCTATTTTGAAACGGGTTAGTGTAAGCAGTGTAAGCCCTTTAAAGCAGCCTTCAGTGGGTCAGACTGCAGGAGAAAGAGTGTATTGGCTGCTGCCTGTCAGATCTGCTGGACTAAGCTGGCCGGACCCTACAGTAGACAAATCCTCATAATCCCAAAAACACCAAGCAGAGAAAATGCATAACTTTTCCTCCTTTGCCCTCAACCATTTTTCGAAAGTGTATCCCATAATCCCTGAGCCGCTGTTTATAAATACCTCATTTCACCCCGACCTCACTTGTCCCCTCAGTGGCACTCTAGTAAGACAGTCTCCGTATTCCAGAATAATCTGGTGCTGTAATTAATTTCACGAGGAGAACGGCACATCGGTGATCATATTTTGTTTTTGACATTGTTGAAGATTAAGTAGATGTTGAAATCTCAACTTGATTGAGGTTGATTATGCCTCCACGCCAGCCATAGCCG
The DNA here is from genome assembly GCF_008729295.1 of Plectropomus leopardus. Taxonomy (NCBI): domain Eukaryota; kingdom Metazoa; phylum Chordata; class Actinopteri; order Perciformes; family Serranidae; genus Plectropomus; species Plectropomus leopardus. The sequence continues at coordinate 7,437,160 of NC_056482.1, forward strand.
TGGCTAGAGGCATTTTTTTTTCAGGTTGTCCGTTCATCTGTACGTCTGTCCCACTCTTGAATTATCTCAAGAACGCCTTCAGGGGACAGGAGACTCCTTCATATTTAGCACAAATGAACTGATTAAACTGTGATGTCAAAGGCCAAGTTAACTGTGAACTCGTCCATGTCAACCTTGTGAACGCAACATCTCGAGAAAACCTTGAGGGACATTTTTAGGGCTTTTTGCCGTTTTTTCTGATAGGACAGCTTAAGCATGAAAAGGGCCGAGGTCAGAATCCAACCCGCAGCCACTGCAGAGAGGGCGTAGCTTCTGTATGAAATTTGGATCTTATGCAAAATATGGCAACATTAGTGAATAAATTAATTTAAAAAAATGTAAACAAAAAAACTGTGAGCTTCTGTTGGCGACTAACATGTTGTAGTGCATGTTAAATCTATTCACAAATTCACTGTTGTGGTTAAAAAAGGAGCCCTTGGTCACATGGTGCAGGTTTATCTACCTAAACAGAATCTTGCTGTTTCTTTCTGCTGCTCTGACTCTCTGATAGCAGCAAAGGTCTACAACGGCTCTCTTGTGTGCTGCTGTTTTTGTCTCTAGAGAGCAGAGAGGGGAGGGAGAGGTTTGGGGCACAATGAGCTCTAGAATAGTGTTATTCAAAGCAATTGGCACAGCAACAATTGGTGTAGTTACAATTAGAGGAAAATGATTGAGGTCAGGCTCTAAGAGTTGGGCGCATTTTGTGCAAAACACAAGTGCGCAAGGGCGTCACAGTCGCTCTTGTTTGCTGTTTGCAAAATTTCTCAGGACAGATGGGCCAAACAGATTTTATATTTTATACGTGCGACTGGTTAACAAGTAGCAACAGCTGTGAGGGATCGTGACTACAAAGCTGTTGATTTTAGGCTTTATGTAAAACTATTTAATTTTCATATAAAACGTAGATTATCACAACAACATATACAACAACTGACTTACTATCACTGTATTCTTTGTACAGATTAAATATGTTTTCAGTGTGTATTGTAGACTTTGCAATGTGTTGTATTTAAAAAACAACAAGATTGAGTCAACTTGTCACTTTATTTATTTTACCAACACAGAAAAATGCCGAAAATCTTTATTCATTTTAATGGAGACCATTCCAAAAATTTGTATAAAATGTATGTATAATCTCTAAAAACAGGCCATTTAATTTGTCATTAGATATTTTATTGAATCAGTAATGGGCATCTAGATGTCGAGGGAGACACAGGGGACATGTCCCTCTTAATATTAAGAGACGTGCATATATCTGCTGTAATAAAAACAAGAAGTAGCAGAGGACTTTTATTTTGACAGAACTTACAAAAAAAAAACGTAAATTGATGCAGAAAAGGCACAGTTTGGTGCAGAAAGAATAATCAGAATACAAGAAATTAGGGGTTTGATGTTTACACTTTTCTGTCCAAGGACCCCCAAACTCTCCATTTCATATATGTCAAGTCTTATTAAAAGGCATTGAAGTTATTAATCAAAAAATAAGGCATTAATTGGTGTTAAATTATCTTAAAGTAATCTTTCAAAAGTCTTAAATGCAAAGAAGTATCTCAGAAATGTTTTTGTCTGACGTTGCATTGTAAAATCTCAAAATAATAGGTAACATCTTTTTCCCCAAATAGTTAATTGCATTTATTTATTAATTCATTTGATCAATTTTGGTCATCGTTAGTTGGTGTCACAGTTTATTCAAGTGGCAATTAAAGTCTTAAATCTATCTTGCCCGAGGCTGAAGGAACCCCCATTGTACAATATATGGTCATGACCTCGATCATTTTTCCCTGACCTCTAAGTGGATAATGGAATTATCTTGACAAGAGCGACTTCATGCAGTTTTGGGCAGCAGATATCAGCAGTGTGAAGAAAAAGGCCAATGAGAGCGGTTTGCCAGAGAGATGTGCCGCAGTTTGAGTTGCTGAGTGCCGGTTTCGTCGCCAGGATCATTGCTCCTTATGAGCTTAGCGGAGCTTTGCAGAGTTTTCCAAAAAAGGAAATTAAAGACAGGCATTCGCCCTGAATAGCTCCTGTCAGATCGCTCACTCTACTGTGTACAGTCTAAACCACTATTCCCCTCACTCCCCGTTGTGGTTTCTCTTCATTCCTTTCCTTTCACTTACCGCTCAGCCGGCTCAGACCCTGACTTTAAGTGTGGCTCTCCGTATCCTCCAGGAGAAGATTATCCCTCCTCACTTACACATCCTGCTCGTGATGTTTATACTCACCGTGTTTACCTCTTTTACTACCTTCTGTCCTCCTAATTTATATTACAAGAAAAACACTTGCACTGAATTTGACCCTTTTTTTTTTTGCTATTTCATGCTCGCTCTCTCTCCACAGAGTCTTGATCTTTGAGGACAAAGCCAATGGCTCTCCCTGCAAACCAGAAGGACCCCCTCCAAAGCGGGACATTGCTAGTCTGCCTTAACTGTAGAAGTCAGCCTCCAGACTGCTCAGCGAAGCAGAGGGACCATCGGCGGTGAAATCGTTCTCTTAACATGTGGAGTGTTGTATTAGTGTGGGACCAGTGATCGCGGATGTGATTTTTTTTTTTTTGTGACATACGGTGTGTGCAAGGTGTTTGTTCTTCGGAAGACTGAACCCACAACTCACTAAATGATGTTTGACTGTGAATATTCGTCCTTTTTTCCCCCCCTTTTAATTGAAATGTAGCATTGGTAGTCGTTCACGTAATCTGCGCGATGAATTCAATTTTGTAGTTTAGTGTTTCATGGTTGTTAAGGGAAGACTCCAAATTCTCCAGAGGTTGTTTTTTCCCTTCCTTGTGTGATTTTTTTTTTTTTTTAAAAAAAAAGAGTAGGATGCTTTTGGAGAAGCACATGAAAAGATGCAATTTTTTTTTCTAACACATTTTTGCACTGTCCTCAGTGGTCCTGGCTGGATTCCTGCCAGGCTAATCTTGGTCAGCGTCTCTCTTTAGATCAGGTGCCAGAGATTAGAGGCCCAGCCCGTTTCCTCTGGGTCAAAGTCATCAGTCCTCGGAGCCAAAATACTGATCTGGAATCAGTAACTAGGTTATCACGGCCACCTCATAATCTGAAAAACATGTTTGTTTGTTTTTTTGTAGATGATGTACTGCTATTTTTCTTCTTCGTCTCTCAGCTAGTGCGAGTGAAAAAGAGATCATGTTGACCATGGGACTTTGAGTTTGAAGAACAGCAAACCTGACTCCGGTTTTTAGATCTGTAAGGTTAAGCACATGTTCATTTTGGAAGGAGTGTGATTTACAGGCACACAAGCGTAACAGATGTACATAGCATACACACAGTACAATCATATTCTTTCCAAGTGCCTCAACATGCAGATACTGTAGAGCTTAAGCACACGGATTGAAAAAGGAGAGAGTGCACACAAGTGTTCAGTTCAAGCAGTCCTCTTAGCTCACTAATTCCAGAAAAAAAACGTGAAATAATGTTGTTATTTGGTGAGATAGTTTTAATGTTTGTTGCATTGTAATAATATGGTGTTTCCACGACATTCTGACTGAGTGCAGTTCACAGTTTCCCTTTTCTTACCGTTATTTGATTATGTCCCAGCAAGCGTTTAACCTGTTTGTTTGATGATTTAACTGTTTAGGTTACCTTATACCTGTCTTGCAAATGCATACACGTGTTATTAATTTCTCTTTTTTTTTTCTTTTTTTTTTTAATTTCATCAGCTAACCAGCCCTCTCTGTTGAACTGGGTTCATTGTCCTGTGAATTCTGTATTTTGTGCCTCAGTGTTCCCGTATCTCACGCTACTTAATGTGAATTTGGTACTTGTAGTATTTTTAACCCACTAAACATGTTTTGAACAATCATGTTGTTTTTGTTTTCAGTCTCATAGGTGTACTACATCTTTTATTGTTGTTAAGATGCACATTGTTTGCAGACACCAAAGGAATTAAAATTCTTCTGACACTGGCCTGTTAAGTTTTCAATTGTTTATTGCTGTAATTGAGATCTCTGTTAAACTCTTGACTAATTTTGAGTTTGGGTAAAAAAAAAATGACAAGTTTAATGGGTATAGTGTTTAATTGTGGTTAATTTTTTTTTTTATTTCACTAGTCAGCGCCAGTGTTTGTTCAGAACACATTTACACTATTATGTTTATAACAGGAGATGACATACTACATTGAGAGGGAGATTAAGTCACAGATGCAGTAATTCTATTTAAAGGGTAACGTTGATAGTTTTCAACCTGGACCCTATTTTCACATGTTTTGTGTCTAATGGGAACAACAATTTTTGAAATGATTAAGTGAGACCCCAACAGCAGCAAAATGGGCTGCAATGTAACCACTTGGGATATTTGTGCACCGTCTATTTACGTTGACTTAAAGTGTTAATTTTTGTCACTGACAGGCTCAGATCGTTATTCTAAGTGTCTGACAACATTATGGAAAGCACCCTACAGAAGTAGACCATTTTGTTTAACCGCAAACAGCCCAAAAATCACTATTGCCAAACCCACCAGACTCCATTTAAATAAACAGTAACTGACTGTAAGTGTCTACAGGGCCAGTATATTTTCATATCTAACTGTGATTAAAGAATTTATATAAATAAAACCAGACCTGTGAATCGTTGAAACAGTGGAAGTCAATTTTTGTGAATGTTATTTTTATTCTGTTGACTTTGGATGAAGTGTGTTTTATGATTATAAAATTACTGTGAATTTAAATGGAGTCTGGTAGGTTTGGTCACAGTGATTTTGGGGCTGTTAAAAAGGATTTTACTCTTTTGCAGAAAGGCCTATCACCGTGGTGATCCTTTTCATAATGTTTTCAGACACTTGCAATAACAAACTGAGCCTGTCAGTGGCAAAAACATGCACAAATGTGCTGAGTAGTTACATTGCAGCCTGTTTTGCAGATACTAGCTGCAGCCCTCTCGCTCAGTACGGGACTAATTTTTAAAATATTCTCAAATTGTCGCTCAGACACTAAAGCATGGGTACAAAGACTTGAGGTTAAAAATACCAAAGTTATCCTTTAAGGTTAATTAAGTGGCCTTGCCTTCTAAGAACTTTGCGTTTATAAAGATCGGCTGTCCATGACGCTGGGGGGAGTTTTTCATAAAAGAGTCTCTGTGTAGTAACAGTCACATTCCAACACGTCTTTGGCTATCAGCCCTGATAAATAAGGATAAAGGTAAAATCCATGAATTTTCAATTGAGAAAAATCTCAATCTCAGTTGTGCATGATCATCTCCCAATTCACTCACAGGCAGAGATAAACAGTCTGTGAATCTTTGGCTGTGACACCATATTGGATGTTGTAATAATAATGCTGTCATTCCATACTTTTTCTTATTAACTCTTCATGTTGCTTAATGTACACGCGGCTGTATGCATACATACTCTTGAGCAATAAATTGTTTTCATGAAAAAGTCAATATCTAACAGTGCAAACAGTTTGATGTTTTATTTTCTGTATGTGAAAGGCCATTCATATTACATATTACTGGGAGAGCAGGTGCTTGGGTTTGGAATAGTGTAGGCAAAACTTTAACAAGCGTGCTAACAGACGGATCCAGTAGGATTATAATAAGCACCTCTGCAATTAAAACGATAATCGCTGTTGCATGTAAACTGCCAGCAGCTTATGTGGGCACAATGGAAAAATTAATTCCCTGTCAGGATTCACATGTAAGGAAAAATAAAACATACAGGCAATGATGATGATTCAAATATCAGGCTCCATGTTAGGTTATAATTGTATCTTAATTTGTTTTCTACAGTCAAGAAGCATAAAATGTATTTTGCAACTTTTGTTTTTATTTTATCTGCATTTTCAGATCTCAAATGTCAGGTTGGTTTCAGCAATGCATTGCTGACACATTCAGACCATTACACGCCTATCCCTTTCACTCAGATCTCTGTACATTATCAGTCAGTGTGCTTCATCTAGGTGTTCAAAGTTTATGCACAAACACATTTCGTTCTAGTCAGTCATTCACTTGTTTTGAGTTATCTTGATTAATAGCTGAGTCAAGACCAGTATTCATATGTTGCATCATTCTGCTTTGATGGTAATCAATGATCTGTGGCTGACAAGGATACTGTGAACGCAACACTGCAGTGCATCTCAGGACAAAGCTTCTTCCGCCTGAGAATCTGCTCATGCAGAGATGCTGCCATCTACTGGTCACTGCAAGGCATGACATGAGTGAGCTATTTCACTGATATTAATCCTGTGAAACCTGAGAAAACTGGCTTGAGTTAAAAAAAAAAAAAAAAAAAAAAAACACGTTGAAAGAGAATGACGAGCAACTTGTCATGAAATACACCCCACCACCAAAATATTGCAAGAAATTAGCAAAAATTGAAAAGAAAATTGCTTGAAAATAATCACTAAAAAGGAAGGGAAAAAATCAAAAACAAAATGAGAGTGCTAAAAATAACATACTACATACTTGTAACATAGATTATGTTACAGGACAAAATCCTGTAACATAATCTATTAAAGATATATAATTAAAAGAAATATGCATATCATTTCTGGACATTTTTTCCATACATTCTTTTGATTATATCTAATCACCCCCCAAACCAATTTTAAGATTACATCATTGTCACCTATTACTTTTTTACAAGAAAACTGATGTCTATTCAGGTGTCAAAGGGTTAAGAAAATGGTCTCCAGAACAAATGAGTGGGCTAATAATGCTGAGAATGCCATTAGATCTGATTTAATTCTGGTTATAAACAGCCCAAATTGAATTACGGAGATTACATTTTTAACTTCTTATTTGTGTTCA